>NC_140607.1:18258741-18858741 GCF_057381915.1 Diplotaxodon limnothrissa
TCTCCCCTGGTCTCCCCCTTTTACCGGGCTCCTCCTTCCCCCATTTACCGTGCCGTCTCCCCCCCCATAAGCCCTAATTTCTGCCTCGCTGCAGCTCCGCAGAAGCCCAGAGCGCCCACGTCACCGCCCCTGTCTCCTCTTCGTCCTGTCCCTCCAGTTTCACCTCTTCCTAGCATTCCACAAACTAATAACCAGGCTGCAGATGAACCCAAAACTACATCTCCAACAGAACCTTCTGCACCTCCAGCATCACCTAGTCTCTTGACTTATTTGCCCCCCACTTTAGCAAATGTCAACCCCTGTGAGGCACAGCCAGACACCCAGCCTGACGAATCAGCTTTGCACTCCAAGCCTCTTCTGAATTCAGAGGCTCCAGGAGCTCCTCTTAATGAGACTCCACAGCCAAACAGTGGTAGGGTGAAACATGATGCAGTCAGATATATTTCACTTTCTTTGTACCATACCTTTTCTGGAGGAAAATACTGACAAGCAAGAAGAATATTTAGGAAGATGCAAAATTAAGAAGAAACATATTTATCTGTTTAAAACATGTCCTTCAAAGTCATTAATGGTTTAGCGTGCAGGAAACTTTCATTGGTACTTATTGCAAAAGCTACTCCACATACTGCTGTAAATCAGCCCAGGGACTGTTAACCAATGGCTTGTGAAACAGAAATGATGATTACACATACCCTCAATGTGCACTTTACAAACATGCATGCTTATTAATACACTGATGTTGTTTTGTTTTTTTGTGTGCATTTATAGCTTTATAATTTTCTAATCCACAGACCTCAACACAGCCAGTCATGTGCACACTGAGCTGGTCTCAGACACTGGCTACAAAGTACAGGCTGTGCTGGTGGAGGAGGATGAGGAAGAGGATATGGAGGAGCAGGAGGAAGATAATCCTGAAACAAAACCAGAGCCTTTTGCTGTCACCACAGAACCAGCCCTGATAGAAATAGAGGAGGAAGAAGAAGAAGAAGAAGGAGAAGAAAAAGAAAAAGAGGAGGAAGAACAGGAAGAACAGGAGGACCATGAGAAGGAGGACAAGGAGGAGGAGGTGATGGAAGAATTAAAAGAGGAAACTGAGCCAGCATCAATCGAGGAACCAGCTGAGATAGAAACGGATGAAGAGGAGACAAAGGAAAATGGAGAGAAGAATAATCAGTCAGAAGACAGTCAGCCCACTGCTGAGCTTTCAGAGAAACAGGAAGACTCAGCAGTTGCAGGTAGCCCTCAGCTTCTTACAGAAACCTTTTTTAAAGTGGATTGTTACAGTGTCATTATTTCTAAATGCAATGCTGCAGTTTTCTGAAAATGATACTTTAACATTAACAAACCAATCTTTTAGATGCCGAACCAGTTTGTCAAGGAATCGAACATGAGACCGTAACACTGTCGAGCAACGGGATCGGACTGGGAGATGACACAGCGGAGCATAATGGCATAGGTCGGGCAACCAGTGACGGTTCAAACAATGCTTTTGTTTTTTTTGATATCACATGAGCGCACCAGTTGAAATAACGAGTGATTTTCACACTGATCTTCCTCAGTGCAATGTGTGAATCCATCTGAAGCTGAATTCAGCACTTCAGAGGTGACTACGTGCTACAGTCTCCACGGCACTGCAGAGGAGGACGACATCAATGAAGATGAGAAGCAAGAGATCTCAGAAAATGGAAAAGAGGTGTTTTGTCCACAGACACGCAGACAATAATATTGCTAATGCAAAGCCCACAAAACCTGTTTAATGTAATTTATTTTATTTTTTTTAAATTCAAACTATATTGTATGATGTCATCTCTACAAGTGATGAGGACTGTTTTAATTGTGTCACTGAATGCCACAAAAGAACAAGTCTACTGTGTAAATTGTATGGAACGCCATATGGGTGGTACAGTTTAGAACAAGCATTACTTCAACAGGAGGACGTTTGTGCATTTTTTGGGAAATAATAATAATAACGTAATAAAAATAAGAAAGGGAAAATCATAGTAAAATAACATGGAAGCTGTTCAGTGATGGTTTTTTTATAGTTTTTGAAGTTGAGGTATGTTATTTATCATCCAATACTTGCTAGTAGCGCAGACCCACAGATGATTTTGACCTTTTCATTTGAATTGTTAAAAACAAGTAAAAAAGAAAAAAAAAACATATAAAATGAAAGTTCATATGAGAAAGTTTTCATGAAAGTTCATGATTTTCTTTTTTTTTTGCTTTATTCAATCTTCTGAATTGTAGTTAAACATGAAATATATTTTCTGATTATAGTCTTCCTCTGCTCCGTTTTCCTTTCCACTTCAGGTTTTAGCCGAGCAACAGATATGCGTCCGAGCTCTTTACGACTACCAGGCAGGTAAGCTGCCTTTCAGAGGATAATCGGCATGCATGGGAACATAAAGTGCCTCCATTCACGATAATTACACTGTGATTATCGGATCTTCACTGTGTTATTTTGTTGTTCTTCACAGAGGACGAATCTGAGATCTCCTTTGAACCGGGTGACATCATCACGGACGTGGAGACGGTGGACAAAGCCTGGTGGAGGGGATGGAGCAAAGACGGACGTCAGGGCTTATTTCCTGCCAATTATGTGGAGACCATATAGTCAGGCAGACACACGCTAGGACAAAGATACAGACACACATAGACACACACTCAGGGACGCCATCTTCCCTCACGTTAATGCGTGTTTTTTTTAACTTAATCCTCCCACTGAAACTTTGTACTCTCTATTTTGTTGGAAGAATAAAGAAACACGAGGATCCCTGTTTTGTAGGGAGCAAAAAAGAAAAGTGTAACTCACGATTTTGATGTTTTTGAGGAAAACAAAAATTCTCACAAGTGTGCAGAAATTACCCAGCCTCATTTTCTCGGATAAAATAGAGAAGACCTTCTCTTACACCAAAATAACTTATTTCCTTTTGAGATGCAGTAGAAATGTTGGTGGGAGAGATCAGATCACAATGACAAATGATCACAAACTTTTTTTTTTTTTGTCAAAGAAACACAAACAGATTTTTATAGTGTATAGTCTCCTTTTTGATCCACGCATATAACAAGCATTTCACTCTGCTCGCCATTTGTATACATGTATCAGACATCGTCTTATAATCATCCTCCTGTATTCCCTGAGTTATTTTGTAGCATGGCGTTTGTTTCTGAAAGTCTCAGCGCACAGTTAAATTACCCAAACCAGAACTGAGGTATAGCAAACGATAAAAAAATAATAACTATATTTTAAATTGGGCTATATTTTGTTCATATGGTGATCTCCTCCCATGCTTTTTGTGATTATAGCTTGTCTTTTATTTGCCTAGATATTAACAAATTATTGCGTTATACCAACACAAAGATGATCTGAAACATCTTCCAGGTTTAATCCTCTTTAATATCATTATACTCTACACTGTATATAATAATGTAAAAAAAGTCCTTTTTCTATCCTTGTTTATATGTTTGTATGTTGTATGCTTGTTTAATGCTCTTTTATTTTGTATTTACTCCAAACTTACATAGCATCTACAAACAAAACTATCTTTAAAAGTTTGTCTCCTGCTTATTTCTTCACTTTTACTGTTTCAAACAATCAAAATACAGTGGTTACTCTCTTTATTGTTAACTGTCTCTTTCTTTAAATAATATTAATATGCAGCATTGATAATATTTTACAGCTAAAGCCTTTTTTAAGTATCGGGAAAATGTAGTTATTCTTTTTCAGAATTCAAGCACTTTTCTTAAAAAAGGATTTTAAAAAATGCCTCGACATTGTATAAACACAACAATAACACACAGTTTACTGGCCATCATACGGTATACTTGCAGCCAAAACAACTTGACACCAACATCAGTCTTGCAAAAATCACATTCATTCTCATGTAAGAACACATTAATATCTAAATAGCAAATTGTAACAGCAGAACTTCATGAAAATTGCAATTTTTTTAAAAAGTTTTTATTTCTTTAAGCATTTAGTGTTGGGGATATTTTAATATGCAAGTATTTCCATCACACATACTGTGCCCTGATTATTAAAGAACAACAACAAAAAATGGTTGTAGCAGTGCTATATTTGCACCTATAGGTGGAGACATTGCCTTTTCCAATTTGTCAGTGACAGCATTTTTGAAAGAGAGCTCAGTGAAATGAACAGATTCCTCAGGACAAAAGGCAAAATATTTTGACAGGCAGAGAGGGGGCTCATTGTTACACACAGTTTAGAAGTGGGATATCCTGATGTTTCCAAAGCTAAAAATTGCTAATGCTTCTACACCTTAAACAGGATTTTCCCCTAGGGTAATAATGATTGATTGAATTTGACATTAATATTTTTTAACCATACACCTTTAATATTTATGGGGGGCTAGGTTACGGTCTTGTAGTGCCAGTTCAATAACAGCGTTTGGCAGATGTGCCTCTGTTCTGAAATAGAGAGGTAATGTTTGACATGGGTCTCATCCTGCTTGAACTGATGCCTGTTGACAGACTGACTAAATCTATCCAGGAGACTATTCTGCTGAAGTTATCCCAGAAGGCTAATCATCAGTGATATGTGTGAAAGGGTGATGAGCCTCTTATGAAATACTAATTGGTTTACAAGGACAAAACCATGAAAACCTGAAATGAGCAAAACCGTGAGACAGAAAAAAAAGTAAAAGTTTTAAAGCTGCAGTAAAATGAGTAAAAATGGATACATAGTGTAATGCCAATGTATATAATTTTACAGTCATATGCATGAGAGAGATAAACAGGCACAGAGTGGGAGATAAACTCAGAGCGAGAGGGCATCTGTGCGCAGAGAATGTAAGAGCAAATCAATTGAGACAGTTGCGCCCCCAATTCTCTCGTGTTGCCAGATCCCTGTTCTCATGGTCATCCCCACAACTCAAGATATCCCTTGTCTCTTAAGATTAAGGAGATTGATAGGGAGACACCGGCTAATGTGCCAGTCAAACTTTCCCTTCCCCTTTGTCTTTAGGCTGTTCCTTCCTTCTGTGACCCTCATCACTAACAAAACCCCTTTGAGTAAGGTGCTAAAGCACCCCCCCTCCAATCCCCACCACCCCTACATTCCCTTTCCTTTATCTGTTATTTAACTGACAGACCCTATCTGACCGGTCGAGGACTGACGAGTGTGGGACGGCTGAGGTGAAATGGCGGTAGGGAAGTGCCACTCACTGTAGCGTTATCAGCACATTGCCAACGACAGAAACCTAATCTGACCTGGCTGCTGATGGCTCGTGGCCTGTTGGTTGTGTTTCTGTTCCGAAGCTGATTCTGGCGACCCCTGAGTTACTTGTAAGGGGAGGATAGCGAGCACACGCGCACAGCGATGGAGGCGCATAAGCGTGGGTACGCATACGTTTACAAAAAATGTGCGCGTTCACTGCTTTTAGTCCAGATTTCGGAGGCGAGCCCGTAGCCCTCACCACTGTTATCTTCAACTTTTTGTAATTAATTATGTTTGAAAGTGGTGTCAGTTAACATGAGACAAAAAAACCCTCCATCCTACCTTCTTCATCCTAACTGTAAACACCTGGGTGACTTTCTTTTTCTTTTTGGCTGAGTTTTCTGCAGTAGGAAGCGTAAAGGATGGGGTCACCCCCTCTCTCCTCGAGGCTTCAAGTTACCTTAACAGTCTTTGGGTAAGAAAACTGCATGTTCATATCTTCCCTTCTCCAAAGTGCTGTGAAGCAAACAGTCCCTATTGTCCTCTGCTTTGGTAAAGGTTTTAGCGGAGCTCAGGCATGCAGTTTTATTCTTAAAATACTTAAGAAGCTCCTGGTTTTCCTCGTCCCTTGCTGAAATAAAGATCAGTATTTGTAGGTGCAAGCATGCATGAGCCCTCACTGAGAAAATGGGTTTCACTTTCTTTGTGGTTCTTTGTTCTTTAGGTCAAACAATCAGTGTAAGCAACATTTTATATGAGTGGATCAAACATTACACATTGGGAATAGATAGCTAGCATGGTGGTGTATCAAAAAAAGAGAAGAAGACGTGAATCCAACTGATGCAGTTTGCTTTTGAGACAGTTTCAAGGCTACAGCAGTTATCTAGGAAGAATTTCTCCAAACTGTTATCCAACATAAATCAGCTTTAGCTTGGTGATAATTCCATCTGGCTTAAGTCTTGATTAAACCTTTGCTTTTAAACTCGTCTCTTGTTCTTGACATTGTCATTTTCTGTTTTCCCTTTAAAGATAATCTTCAAAACCGCTGAAGTAGATAACGCCTCGGAAGCTAATGATGGCTCCAGCCAAGATTTTACTGTCAGCATAGAAACCGGCCCATTAACTTCTGAAGCCCTCTTTGGCAAAGCTCCGTATCCCTTCCATTGCCATCAAAAGCTATTTTCCTCGGCCAGTCCCACACAACCCTAACAATGAACAGAGGATTAGAACATCTCTCAGTCTTGAAGCAAAAAAATTGCAGAAATGGATTTAAAGAAAAACAAAATCTCTTTTTAACAATCATTGGTGAAAACTAGTTGGCAGCATTTCCACATCAGGATTTTTCCTGACGTGATTCCCGAGAGGCGGTTTTTGCTTTTACGATACAATTCCTGCGCTTGCAATCAGCCAACATGTGGCATTGTGATCCAATCACAGAGATTTTTCCCCCCTCTTCAGTTTATAAATGGTTAAATCTCTCAGTCTATTGTGAAGGAATCTTCAAAGTGGATGGAAACCACAGGGGAACATTGGTAGTTGTTAATTAATGCAACAGAATCTACAAATGCTTTATTTTACTGATTCAAAAGAGGAAAAACATGCTTTGAATCTAGCAACAGGCACGTCTAAATCTCTTACCTCATCTTCAAGCTGTTACCCTGAACAATGAGAAGCTGTTGTTTCTCTGAAAACCATAAGTATTTTTTTAATAACTGTGCTTTGGTTCCAGAAGAAATCTTTCTTTCTCTGGTCTAGATTTATTGGGTCTTTATTCTTCCTGATCATTTATGTTTCCATTCAATAAACTGACATAAAATGTGTTTTTCTAAAATGATCTTTTGTGGTCTTTATGGCTATCACTGTTTTTAAAGGGAAAGGCGAAACACTACACATGAAAGGCAACTAAAGCAAAACTGGCAAAGTTAAGTGATAACTTCAGATTTTCTAAATCGCTTTAAATCCATGGAATGAGTGGTTTAAGGATAATTTGTGATTGTGCACACAGTCATATCCAGAGTAGTGTTGGCAGTTGGTTGAAGAATAAAGAATTGTTATCAATAAGAATTATGACCTTAAACTGGGGACTAAATTGTAATCGGTAGACATAAAAGTGCGGGCAAGATCCTGGAGGTCAATGACGGGGTGAGCTGTCTCTTACCCTAAAGACTAACAGGGGTGAAAATCCCTGTCCCTTTGGTGGCTGACACGCGCACACACATATCCACTCTGGGTTTCAGACACATTGCCTTTGGCATCACAATCGCTGCCAGATGCTGTGACTTTCTTTCAGACAATTCATTTCACAAGTATCTCTGAAAGAGCAATGCCGATGGTAGGTTTTGAAAGAGACAAATGTACATACACGCGCGCGTGTGTGTGTGTTTTAACAAGTGATGGAGTTATGCCGGTGGCAGTGAGAGAAAAGGACACATATGAGTTCAGATAGAGACTAATTCACAACCTGGCCTAAGGACACCAGGCAGGATAATGTGAGACATCTTTTCTCACACCATTTAGGCTAGTCCCAAAGGGACGCAGTGTTTATTTCCTGGCTGAACTGCATGATTCAACCAAGAAAAGTACCAGTGACAAAGGACTACTTTGCTGTTCCACTGACTGTGATGTTAACCGTGCAGATTTATAGTGGAAGAGACATCCAGTGCCAGCCCTTGGCAGCCCAGGCATGGTGCCCGCCCCAAGGGAGGTAGATGATGGAGAGCAAACAGCTAATAATTAATACCATGATTACACAGGCTGCAACAACACTGGGAGACAAACCTTCACACACCCGGGCAGGGTCCTGACGAAGACTGATAGCACCGGAGCATGCAAGTACATGCACAGATGCACAAATAGACATGCACTGCGTCTGTCACGTGCATACTAACTCCAACCAGAACTCACACAATCATTGCCATAACATCTAACATCTCTTTGTTCACAGACAGATCAATTAAGGCCACACTAAAGGATCGCCAAGATAAAAAAAAAAACAGCATTCTCATCACGCTGTTTTGATTTTACTAGACCTCTGCAACATGGAAATGAAAGCCCGTCTCCTATTCTATTCTATTACGCATTCCTCAGATGAACCACTGCTGTTTGCTCCTCACTGTAAACACCAGCCACGTTATATTACAGTTTTTCTCGATTGCTAAAACACATTTCTTGAAACTACGCCTCATATCCTCACAACAGTAAACACAAATCCATAACATCTCACTCAATTTCCCAAACATCCTATTTCCAGGTCAAAATGAAGCTCCACACCCAAAACTATTCACTCCTGCTGAAAAACCAAACTTTGCCCTCAGACATTAAACACAAGCCCTCAAAAACACACACACTACAACAGAGTTTTGCACACTGGTACAATTAATTCAAAACAATAGTTCCAAAACAAATAGGTTGCTTATGGTTCTCCCCTTCAAAACCCTTGTCACATGATAAACACAAAAGACGCAACCAATGTATGTACAGTGGCACATTGTCATTCATGTACTATACAGTACAACACACACCAGAAACATTATCCCACCTCAGCATCTTGTCTTTGGTCTGGGTCAGGCCAGAGAATCTCATCCACATCACAGGCTATATTGGCCCCAGCCAGGCAGTGGGGGTAAAATCCTCTTGCATGCCTGATCCACCCCTGGCATGCATCTACTGATATGTCTAGGCAGGCCTCTTCCATGGCCTGAAGGAGGTGAACATGGACATAAGGTTCTCGGTCATACACTTTCCACCGCCATGCCGAAAATAACTCCTCTATCGGGTTTAGAAAGGGAGAGTATGCAGGCAGAAAGATATTAGAAAACCTTGGGTTATTGGTAAACCAGTCACGAACCAGAGCAGCGCGATGGAAGCTGACGTTATCCCACACAACAACGTAGTGAGGCTGCTCTGGCTGTGCTGGTTCCCTGTAGTGCAGCTGGAACATATGTTGTCTTAAACCATCAAGAAAAGCAAGGAGAAGCATAGTGTTATAGGGTCCTAGTACGGCATGGCGGTGGAGTACCCCTCGTTGGCTGATGGCTGCGCACATAGTGACATTCCCCCCACGCTGACCAGGGACATTTACAATAGCCCGATGGCCAATTATGTTCCTCCCCCTTTTCCTTCTTTTGGTCAGGTTAAAACTTGCCTCATCCACAAAGATTATTTCATGGGGAACAGGCCGTCCTTCAATCTCAAAGATTCTCTGCAAAACACATAACACAGTAGAGTCAGTCGGTACCCTGAACCACAGTTCAAGAGTGCTGAAATGGCAGCATAAACTGCCATGCTGTGATGGTACACAATACTTTATACAGTATCAAAACTCATACCTGAACATATTCCACACGTTGGTTTTTCACTCTGTCAGAGTTTCGTTCGAAAGGGACTCGGTATGCCTGTTTCATCCGGAATTGATTCTTTCGGAGGATGCGGTCAATTGTGGAGAGGCTGATGGCATTTATGCCTCGAAAAAGATGATCATCCTCAATCACTCTCCTTTGCATCTCTTTGGATCCATTGTTTCAAACCTGAATGAGCTGACTTTGGCCCTTTTATCTATCCATCGCAGGTTCTGATTGGTGTGTGCTAAATTTTGACTCCTAGTGTTTCCACCTGGTTAATTGTGTGCTAATTGAGCTCAAGCTATGCTGACTTAAGTTAACATTATTGCATGCTAGTGCTTTCTAAATGACTACATGGTGTACGCACTGTAAAATGTAGGGATTTGTGTGTAGAGTTTTGCAGTAACAGTTCACCAAATTTGAGTCATGTGTCAAAGCAGGGAATAGTGTTTATAGTTCAGGGAAATGGGTGAGCTTTTTGAACAGTAGCGTTACGGTTTTGAAATTTTAATTTAGAGGCCTGGTTATAGTGTTTAAGCAATCGAGAAAAACTGTAATTCGGCTCCTCCTGCAAGTCTTTTAAAGTAAATAAATCCAACTTGCTAACCAACCACAAAAAGCCTACCTGTCAAATGTAGAGGTGATACTGTTATTCCAAGGCTAAAATGACTAAAAAAATGTGTTTAGGCTCTAGCAAAAATGCCTAGACCCCCCATGCAAGTGTGGATGAAACATCCCATCCATATAGCCATTACTTTAGCCACACAGAAGGATAACAACATAAAAACGTCACAGTCACCCTCATTAGCAGCTGGGATGGGGTTCTTTTCATTTGTATGTGCATGCACGAGGTCCGTGATGGCTTCCATATGGAACCCCCTTCATTTTTTAATATAACCAGCATCACGTTACTTTGGGAATGAAGTGATTCCAATTTCTCCCAAACCACAAGCATTTTTCTAAATGTGCTCGGCATGTCCAGGATTTCCTACCATTTGAAAGGATGCAGAGGTGGGTACGGCGTGTGTTTTCACTATGGTGTGGCTTGACTATCTCCCTCATATATGAGTGTGTCAAATCCCGGGAAGGCTGGAAATGTGGTGTGAAAAATGTGTGCAGTAATGTGTATGTGAAAATGTGTGTGTGTGTGTGTGTGTGTGTGTGTGTGTGTGTGTGTGTGTGTGTGTGTGTGTGTATATATATAGAGAGATGCCAACCATGAAGGGGCCATGCAAGGCCCGGGGCCCACGTCCTCTGGCCACCACTTCCTACTGCTTCGTGCCACATTGACTTGGTTTCCATTACCACAGTGGAAGGAACAATAAAGGGCTGATGTGGATGTGTGGTCTACCGACACAGCAGAGACCTGGACGGCCTAGGACAGACTGGACTGAGCTAGTGAAACCATGTGTGTGTGTGTGTGTGTGTGTGTGTGTGTGCGCTTGTCAAATATTAACAACTCAGTCTGCTCACTCTGCATATTTATTGAGCTACTTTTCTCATCAAATATGTGGTGTTTTCACTGATTTCATTTCTTTTTAATACTGCAACTTAAATTATTGTTACATAACTGTGCCTTGTCCAAAACAGTGCTCGTTTGACATTTCTTTGTTACTGGAAAGTGTGCCCTCCCTCTGCCTGACCCCAGAGAAGAAAAAGAACTTAAATCTTCAGCATAGATGAAAGAATTAAACTAGATTAAAAAAACCCAGAGCTGGCTGTGATATTACTGACAAAAATAAGCTTATGTTGCAGAAAAGAGTTTCTCATCTCTTTGGTTTTTTTTGGTTTTTTGTTGTTTTTTTCTGTTTGAGGAGATGATGACACATTTGATCCTGTCTCACGGCGTCACATGTCAGACTCCTCATGCCCTGTCACTCTGACAGCTCACAACCCGCGAGGCAAAGGATCATGGGTGCTGTGTCAGGCACAGCGTGGAGGTCGGAGG
This sequence comes from Diplotaxodon limnothrissa, assembly GCF_057381915.1. Lineage (NCBI taxonomy): Eukaryota > Metazoa > Chordata > Actinopteri > Cichliformes > Cichlidae > Diplotaxodon > Diplotaxodon limnothrissa. The sequence goes on from NC_140607.1 coordinate 18,270,206, forward strand.
AAGGCAAGCTAAATGCACGATGTGCGTTTCCGCATGTCACTGTGCGCGTCCGTGCCTGTGTGTGATTTTATGTGTGACTCGGGGTTGTGTGTGCATGTGTGTCAGTCTGAAGGGATGGATGCATGCCAAAGGCGAGAGCAACACCATGTCAGACTGCTAGTAGACGATCCCCGTTTCAGATACACTAATACAAACAGGCAGCTCAGCCATGAAACCATTTCCTCCCGTGACTCCTCTACTCCCTTCCTCTCTGCTCTATGTGCGTCAGCAAGGTATGGCAAGGTGCATTAGTCATATGTTAGTCTTGAGCTTAGACACACACACTGTGGAATCAGGGTGCGAGGGACAGTTAATATCGAAACCGTCATCGAAAATCGATTTAATGAATCGTGACAGTACATGAAGCTTACATTAATGTCTGCATAACGTTTGGTGACCCATGCCAATTAATATGTTGCATAACCAAATAACAATATCTTGCCAGTCAAAAATGACTGTGACACATTTGCTCTCATAAAATTAGTCATCATGGGTGAATTTCAGACTTTTAAGTGTGATTAATAATAATAGATGTGAGTTTTGGTGGGGCTTATTAGCTCTCTCTCTCTCACACTCTGTAGCTGAAGGGAATTGAAGAATTATCAGTGATGTGAGAGTGGGTCAGTGGATGACCTATCAAAGTTAACGTCCATGACTCTTCAAAGCTGACAGGTTGAATGTGTAAGCCTTGGTCTTCTTGGATGCAATATATCCCAAAAAATTAATCTGACGAATGCATGTTTTTAACAACTTCCTGCAACACACAGACAGTGAAATGTACATATGTGGCTATTAAATATGTCCATATTTTATATTCTTTCAAAAAACCACTTTCCTAGTTACATTCCTTTGTAAAGCTCCACAACCTGCTGATACACCTTACTGCAACTCTGTCATACAGATACTGCTTTCTTATAATATTTTTCTTTTCTTTGGTTAGTTCTGTAAGATGACAGTTTTACTGTGGCTATTTTGAGGGTATTTGAGTTACCTTACATGTGCTTTGACACTTTCATTTTTAGTTTGACTCAACTCCGGATTACGTCACGAAATGACCTGTGGACCTTATTCACAGTTGACCTCACTTGGGTATTGCATCGAAAATAAGCATATACATTCTCGCTACTGAAAATCTTAAAATTGGTTTAGGCAAGAGTGCTGCTTGTAAGTAGGACATTTAAGCTCTCGTGTAGAGCCCTGCTGGGCAATGTCTGGGCCAGAACTTATTATATGTGATTTTATAAGGAATACAGCAATTATTTTGCAGTATAATCCATTATAATTATAATTTCTTTTTCTTCTTTGGGTGAACGAAAACATGCTCGAAAAACGATATTTGAATTTGCTTTGTAGGTGATGTCTTCCTATGACAAAAACTAAAGTAATTTTTCTCTGCGATTCTGGAGATTTTGGAAGTGAACGTAAATTCTCAATGAAAGCGCGCTCGCATGAATGGGGCAAACATTATCGTCATGGCAATGATAGTATTAAATAAATAAATGACCAGGCCTACAGTGTAATTGCCCATTAGAGGCTGGAATATTGCACGGTTAGGAGATCTCTCCAACAAAGACCATTCTGTAGTTTAAACCAGAGAGCAATCATAGTACATATGAAGCTAGCATGGAAATTGTGATGGCCTCATACAAAGATATGAATAGTAGGCCCATAATAGTTGTGGTTTTGCCTGAATGATTGCTTTTGAATGAACAGTTGGTTATAGCATTGGCTTGAAATAGTTCTAGCTGTCTGCCACTGTCAAGCAAAAAGAGTACTGCATACTTTCAGTGTTTTGGTCAAGATGTGATGTTTTTTACAGGTGTATGAATCTTGGAGTAATTGGTAATGGGCAGCAGCAACTGGGGCCTCTGTGTGCCACCTGGAGAATAACATCAACCCTGCCAACCACCACCCATTTACACCCCTTAGCACACACACGGACTCACTCTCTCTCTCTCTCTCTCTTTCTCTCTCTCTCTCACACACACACACACACACACACACACACACACACACACACACACACACACACACACACACACACACACACACACACACACACGGTGTGTAGACACTGTAGTCACTGAAAGGATGTTCCTTGGAAGCAGAAAGAGCGAAAACTGGCTCTAAATGTAGATGTATAAATAGTCCCCACACTGCACAACATGTTCTGTTTTGATGTAATTATGGTGCAGGAAGAGTCTGGTTTAGCAGAGAGCGCTCTTGGGCAACCGTTGTGGGGTCTTTAACAAGGCATTTGGTGAGAAAAACGGTTGCACCTGGCTGAGCTCAGTGTGTTTTCAGAGTATGAAGGAAAAGAAAGGAAAAGACAGAGGTGTAAGCAGGTAGAGAAACTGAAACGCAAAATATGAAGAGGCAAACACACAAACACACGCGCACACACTTACACACATTCACACGGTTACAGGAACACCTGGACTTGATGAGAGCCAGATGTTCAGGACAGTTAAGCCTTCTGTAAAATGGAAAACAAAGCAGATTGAAAGATAACAGAAGCTGGGGCCTGTATCTGCACGGTCATTGAAACACATCATTTAGAACACATGCCGGCATATTGGATTGATTTAATTTGCACACATACCTTGAGAATGATAAGCTTGTTAACGAAACTTTGTGCAGGTATCCATAATGACTGAGTGCAAACTCTATATTTTTTACTAATGGGACTGGGAGTGTTGCACTGTCCCACAGAGTGAGGCAGGAGTAAAAGTAGAAATATATGTGCTGAACACAAGGGGGAGCACTTATTCTTTCCCCATCTTTTCCAGGCCACACAGCCTGCCCTCACTTCAGTACAAGCAATCTTTTCCAGTCCATTGTTCCCTGCTATAAATCAGGAACTACTGAGTGTGTGTGTGTGTGTGTGTGTGTGTGTGTGTGTGTGTGTGTGTGTGTGTGTGTGTGTGTGTGTGTGTGAAAAGACCAGTCAGTCTAATCAACCAAATCACACCCACCCACACATGCCATATAAATATGGAATATTTACAAAAAGCAGCATTGCTCCTTAAAAAACTTAAACTTTTCCGAAATGTTAGTGCCCAACCTAAATAAATAAAAAAAAAATTTTTTTAAATCGTCAGGCGCAGGCAAAACACTGACATTAAATCTGTAACCTTTTCAGGACATGCGAGGAACTGTAGTAATTTCAAAACACAATGGAGCTCAACACACTCCCTCTTAACACTTGTACAGGCCCGTGGCATTGAGTGATTTGAATTCTTACTCTGGTGAGTTTCCCCCCTCCGTGAATTAATTAGTCTTTGCCAAAGCGGGCCACATTTGTCATTTGAATTTATGCTAATGAGCGCCGAGGTCTCGTGGAAGAGCTGATAGGCCGGAGCAGCTGCTCTGTCCTTGCGGGGCCTAACTGTCTCCCCCTTTTTAACTGCTCCATCTCTCTGTCTACTCCTCTGTCTGGCTCCTCATCTCATTTCTCTCTTTCAGGTTTTGTCTGCTTCTCTACCCCCCACACCTTCCTCTGCCCTGTTCTCACTCTCCTTTTTACTCCTTCCCTCTCTTGCGCTCTCTCTCTCTTTCTCTGTCTCTCTCCCCTCCTTGTCTCTCCTCCTGCGGCCTTATCATCCCACCTTCTCCTTTTCTCCAGCCTCCTTCAGGTGCTGGGCTCCATGAACTGTCATTGGTGAAGAGACTGCCCATGTCCCTGGCTGATAAGCCAGCTAATTATCCAACACTTCACACAGGGAATCAGCAAACAGACAGCTACACACAGGCTGCAAACACTGTATGCACACACCAATAGGACATAAAAAAAAGTTATAGATAGATAGATAGATAGATAGATAGATAGATAGATAGATAGATAGATAGATAGATAGATAGATAGATAGATAGATAGATAGATAGATAGATAGATAGATAGTTAGAGAGAGAGAAAGAGAGAGAGAGAAATAAGTAAATAAATAATATAAGGGGAAGGTAGAGTTTGAACCACAATATTTTGGTCATAAAATAGCCCCTCCTTTCCAGTCCTGTATTAGGCTGTTATGAGTGAAAGCTGGTTGAAAAGTCAGTGGCGTATCTTGGCAGCAATTTTTGGAGCTGAGCACTCCAATCCAGCCTTCCAGGCTCCCAAGTTGATGGAGCAGAAATAAGCACTTTGGTGCTCTTTCTGCAATGTTCAAAATGCAGCATTGGTGCAGGGAGAGGTCCATATTCTGTAATGTTCCATTTTGAAGTTTGCTTCAAGTCGTGTCAAAGGGCTTAAGATAGTGTGCGAGGACAATCCAGCCAGACAATCACATGTTTTCCTTTTTTCAGCCGGTAATATTTTGATTTGTGATCTCCTGTGGCTGGTAGTGGGGAGGTGGGTGTGGGGGGCAGCCTATAGAACGCAACAAAGAACAGGAACAGCACTTTGATAAATTCTTCATTTAGTGTGATCAAAGAATTTACCTTTGGCAGTTTTTTCCCCCTGTGTAATAATGACAACCTTTTTTTTCTGCTGGAGATTTTCCTATAAAAATAGAGCGACCAGCAGTGGATAATGAAAAGTTTAAGAAATCTTAACTATTTGATAGGATACGTTTTTACTTCAAGTCAAGTCAGCTATCATGTGGACTAAATTTTATTTACTGTAGAGCTTCTAATAGGCTTAGCATGGAAATGTTGAGCAGATACCATATTTATACTTTTTAGACTTAATCAAATTACATTGGGAACTTTATATGTTTATCACATCGTTCCCAACACCCTAGAGTGTCTTCAGTAATTTGGCTCAGATACATTCCACCTACTCAAAGAGGAGAGTGAGGACTAATGTCATTTCGAGGGGATTATTGTGATCTTTCAACACATCTTTGGGGAGTTAAGCATGTTGTTAAAGAGAGGAAGGGAAAAGCAAGGAAAGTGATAAAAACCCCATCACAGAGCCTCTGTTTTAACTTCCACATTTTCTCCCCTCTCTCTCCTCCGTTCTCTGCCGTCTTCTTCCTCACAGCACCAAAAGCCATATTATGTGCTTGTCAAGATGGATAAACCCCTCAGCCAAATGTTCAGATGAAAACAAATAAGTAGGAGACGTTCATGTAATCGCTTCTGCCAGAGAAAGGCTGTAAGAAGAACATAAACACTTTCTGGAAATGTGCCTCGCAAATACTAATTCCCTCACGCTTTTGTTTGAGTCTTATTCAACTTCAGGACCATTTCATACTGTGCCATGATGAGATGTCACCATTGGAGACACGGTTAAAACTACTTTGCAACACGGTTAGCACCACTAAACAAAAATATGAGATCATATTACCTTGCCGCTTGTAAAACTGTCATGATTATATTCTGGGGAATTAAGGAAAGAATTCTTTAATTATCTTGGCTACAATTACGAATGGAGGCATGCACAAAAAAGGGGTGGGTTGGGGGCAGGAGGGTGTATATAGACTACTTTTAAACGATCTACTTCAGATTGCCTTATTATCAGGCCATGGATGCTCTTTGTTTGTAGTGGTGTGTTTTTCTATGAAATGGCTGGGCTCATTTCACACGAGAAAAGTCCCCCAACTGTCACTACACTCCCACAATCTTTCCAGCCAACCCCACCCCCCCATCAGCAAAGTTCCCATGGTGGTCTTTGGACAGCTCACAGACTTCTGTGCCAAATGCCTCAGTCAGATAAGGAGTTTGCTTAGGTTGTTTCACCACAGTGTGCCTTCAAATTCAGTGTAAGTATCACAGACAATGAGAATTACCGTAAAATACTGTCCAGGATCAAATGAATTCACTCTGTTAAAAAATATATGTATATATACATCACATCTTCATGACCAGGCAGTGCCACATGGACAAACCTTTCTCTTTTGGCCTTTTTACCCCAGGTCTGATGCAAAGAATACCTTCTGCTGCTGTAAATGCAACACAGAAATAGCAAAGAAAGAACGTAAGAGAGTGAGGGAGAGGCAGAAACAGTTATCTGGTGAGATGAGAAAAATACACAGCGAACCAAAGGATCCTGAAAAGTTTCAGAGAAAAAGCTCTCCGCTTGTTAAATATTAAGGTGAGAGGACATGCAATATTCCTAACAACTTCCCAGAGTTTCTTAAACTCACTTAGTGCGCTTGCAGTACATAGAATCCATTTCTCCTCCGAGTCCTCTGGAATCTAAAAGCTCTGTGTCTTTGCCTCACTTCAGCGCTCACAATTAAAGCTTAAAGCTTTGTTTGTTTCAGCTTAATGTCACAAATCAAGTAAACCGCACATGATGTTCGCAGTAAGTCTACAGTCGTTTTCTGTTTAGTGAGTACTGTTCAGCAGTTTGAGAAGAGATTCCTCCGAAGCAGTCAGACATCTAAAAAGAAATAACACCACATTATGTGGCTGGAACTTCGAGGACAACTGTAACTGCGGGTAGATCCCAAAAAATAACGCTCACAGTCTGTTAAAAAAGGAGCACTGAGAGCTCTGTGCTAGCCCCATTTCAAAGTGATGTAATACACACACACAGCACAAATAGCAACTAGATGAAGGGCTGTGGCCATGACCTATGTGTCTAGGGAGCTCATTTTCATAGTAACTAAACACCAATGTAATGTCTTCCCTGGAGTGAATAAATCCAGAGTACCAGCCATCTAATAAAAGGGATAAGGATAGGCAAATATGCAGGACAGGAAATAATATTAGGTTTGTAAAATGAAAAAAAAAAAACTCCAAAAAAAACAACCCCCCTCCACACACACATACACACAGAGACCTGTACTCCTGACCTCTTTAATTCACTCTGAACTCAATTTCATCCGCCTTTAATAAATGTATCAAGGATGTTCTGGGAGATGCATTTGTTGAAATATAAACGACAGTGTGCTTTGTGAATCAGTCTTTTTTTATAGAGCTGATAAAAGCTTCTCTTTGAGCATTAATCTGTTAGTGCACTGGACTGCTTCTAATAAATGAAACTGCATTTAACCTCCTGAGCCACCGATCTTCTGACATCAAATGAAATACCATTTCCAACAAAATGTCATTATCATGGATTGAAAACATATTGCAATATGAACATTTACTATGATTCATTTCAGTTCAATTACCCCTCAATAGGACAGCCAGAAGAATTGAGCCGTAGACGCCCATGTAAGCCTGGTTTTAGGCCTGTGGTGTGTTAACTGATAAGCAGGCAGAGCATGTCCAGCCTGTGGGCCAGCTGGCAGGGCTCTAGTGTTTGTGTTGTGCTAGTTGGGATGTCAGGGCTATTGTGGGATGAAGCGGGCTGAAGAGGCTACAGGAGCACCAGGCCTCCCCCAGATTTGGCTGCTCTGACTAAATGGACCAGATCAATCACATTGGACGGCCTTGTGACAGTGAGTTAAGGTTCTATGGCACGGCGCAGCGTTTTTGGACACAACAGCCCTCGGCAAGGCTAGCTGGCTGGCTGGCAAACACACGCAAGCGTTCCTCTCACTTTCCTTGGGCTCACCAAGCAGATGGCGGTGGCAAGGACGGAGGCGGCTAGCCTGCCGTCAATCCCAAGCCCCCATTCATCCAGAGACAAGTGATGAGATCAGGGTGTGGTAGATGTGGAGAAGGATAAAGTGCTTGGTGTGGATAGAGGATGGACTTGTGTTAGCCAGGTCCGCGCTGAATCACACACAGCTGGGCAGGGCCGGCCTGGCCTAAGGCTGAATGTATGAGGCATGGCGCAGGATAGTGGTTTGGGGATACAGTGGCAATGGAAGTCCCAGACAGCGGTGCAGTATGGTAACATGTCTGAGCTCTGCCTGGCATCACATCTGTCAGAATGTGCGTGTGTGTGTGTGGGAGGGTGTTTGTGTGGCCTTGCATATGTGTGTGTGTCCCGTGAGTTTATGCCAACCCTGTATTTGGTGGCATCCAGAGATGGAGCAGGGCTAGCCTCATGCTGAGGCACACAAGAGGCCGAGTTGGAGGAAAATATGACCTACATTGCCATAAGGGAGAAGAGAATTCTTAGCTTTCACAATGCACACAGAAGCACCCTGCATACTGATGTGTACAGTATACAAATGCACAACATGTTCAGTTTTTGCTCAGATATTATCTCATAAATACCTCGCTTATTTATTTTAACATATACTTGACTAACATATAGTTGAGCCCTATAGAATTTTTTTTTTTCTGCAGAGTTGTTGCTTTAACCTGTTTGATAAGTACTATCAACTTGTTGGATTGGTAATCCATTATAATGACCTGATATCTTACATATTGCCCACAATACAGTCTAAAAGAATATAGGTATACCAAATGGTGTCCTCTAGCACGTAGGCTAGCAAAACCTTTAATCCATACAGTTTTAGGGCGTGTATGAAATGCCACAAGTATCTCATTCTTAATCTGCATTTGATCTGATTCTTTATTGTGTTTCAGAAACAGAGGGGAGGGGTACTGGCATGTCACACCGCTTTGTTTACTTGCTGACAATGAATCCTCCCACCTGCCTCTATGCAACTGAGTGTGAATGTTTTTTTGTTGTTGTTTTTTACTTCAGAAACCAAGTTTCTCCCACATTTGAGGTTTCTGTGCTAAAAAGAATGCTGTGTTGATTGGATTTTCTATAATAATGTTGTCAGAATTGATTTTTAATTACGATTCAATCCATGTGTATCAGGAGAATCCCGCTATTGAATATCTGTAATTCCTTTCAGTGTGTAGTGCATCTCTTTTAAACCATTACACAGACTGAAATGAATGCCATTGCCAAATGATTTTAAGCCATGAATAGTAGTAATGGCACTGAATCCTGGTAGTAGTATTGGTTTGTAACATAAAAATGTCAATCTGTTTCTATTTTGAAGAAGACGTAGCCTGAAAAAAGGCAAAGAAAAAGAAATAACATAATTGCGCTTACATAGTTTGTTCCCTTATTGTAGCTGCAATATACATTCATGCTTTTAGATCTAATCCCTGCTGTTTTTGCAGTTTCCTTACCGTAATTTAAAATTAAGCTGAGATTTTACAGAGAAGTATTCTAACTCATCTCCTTCAATAACTTTGGATGATTCCCAGTACAAACCAAAGGACTCTATGACTTATTACAAATATTTATCAGAGCATTCACCGCTGCCAGCGTCTCGCCATGCTCTGGACACTGTAACTAATTGGAGATCCTTTTTTGTTATCACTCCTCTCTTGGTGGTTGAAATGTAAACAGGGTGTTATGAAAGTGCCCTTATGGCGTGGGGGAAGCGAGCGAGGCCACTGTGGCACTTACACGCCATGCCTTATAAATAAGTAATGGTACTGGACGTGTAGTGGTTAGTCATAGAGGAGGAAGGTCCGCGCATCAGCCCCACCTCTGTTTGCGTTGTACATATTTCATAAGATGCTGGGTTGGAGAGAAGTTGGAGGTTGTGGGGTATTTGGGAGGGTGGCTGAAATAAAAGGCAGCTCGCACAGACTACTCTCTGTTCACTGTCATGGGTCTGTTACTATTAATAATACCAAGTGTCCTCTCTCTCCACTGATACAAGTTTATGGTGTTTTTCTCCTCCCTGCCTTCCTGTATTTGACAACAAAATAGAGCCAGCTGCCGCTGTGCCCACAGAGACCTCAGGAGAACACAGTACAGGTTGCGCAGTGTTAGTTTTAACAATTAACACAAACTTTCCCTTACAGTGTCCAGATGACTGTTTCCTTCAGGGCTCTGATCAAAGTTGGCATGGAAAGACGCACACACACAGGCTTTTACATTAAACCACCATACATCTGTTCTGTGATGTCTGCTAAGTGTCACGTGCACTTAGGATGTCCAGTCAGTGTTTTTGTATTAACTAATTTTATTTGTCTTTTTCATTTGTGGTAACTGATCTTTGGTGGCAGTGGCCTGCATTGATTAACTGAAACTGTAGACGCTAATCTCTATTCAGTATCCCTTCATTGCCTAAGATGGGGTTGCAGAAGAACCAGCTTGTGGCAGTAACTAACGTTTCCCCACCAATCAATGACCTTTATGTCTTCGTGATCATGTAATGGAGGTCATGTTATCTAAATAGCTCAGGATCCATCTACTGTTTGCTCACTGCTCAAGCAACACCTTGAATTATTGATTGGAAGCATGGAAGAAGCCCTTCAGAACAATATTACCCAAGCAGTGCCTTACAGAACGTTACGGGCGCGGGCAAAACTCGAACTGCAACACTTAAGTGCCCTCGCTGTGAAAGCAGATTTTAAAAGCTTGTGCCATCAATTCACACAGCTCCAGATCTAATTAGTCACCTGTGGAATATTGATCGCCGTACGCAATTACAGGAAAATCAAATCTGAAAAAATACACCTTTTTATAAAACTATTAATTAATAAATAATAGAAAAATAAACAAAATGTCCAGTTTCATGTGTGAGATTTGGAAAAAGGAGCTCATGCTTAGGCTCTATACTTATAGCAGATACATATATTTCAGATTGTATCATCAAAACAGATATAAAAACTGAGCTATACAGGGGTACATATTAACAAATACTTGCTTCTTCATACTGCTTTTCAAAAGGGAAATGGTCAACATTTTCTTAATATGTTTCCATGTGAATATGGCTTTCAATGATTTTGTGTTTATGTTTTTTATTTGTATTAACATTAGTTTGCAATAAAGATTTGATTGATTGAACCATTGTGCTGCTTTAAAAAAAGACAAAAACATGCTCTTTTACAAGCTTGAATGATGTTGAAATAATATTTATTTTCATCAACCAGATAAAGGGAACATGAGCATCCAACATATTTGAAAAAAAGGGAAAAAAAACTAAATAAAACATGTGACGTGCTCATCTAGGCCGAATTTTTAAAACAACATGAAACATTTGATGTGTGAAAACCCATTTTTCTGATCTTTAGTGAGCATAGTTGGTTGTAGAAAACAATGAAGAAAGAAAAGCACTAACAAAAAGACTAGGATTTTTAAAAATAATTTCTTTGCCTGGTCTGATGATCAACAGGAATTCTGAATGACAGTAACATGTTACCAGATCTTTGTGGTAAAGTGGCACTGAATACAATTATTATAATATCTGTAACTATACTGTTTTGGCTTAATTTTGACTCCACTTGACAACATTTCATGTCTCATATTAAAGCACAATCACATATTTTTAAAAAACACAAACTGGATCCAAAGGATTTCCAAAAATCGGTGTTGGGCAGGTCTTGGGAATGCTGGAGATGAGTGCACTTTAGGCATAGATGTAGTAAAGGTTAAACCTTTGAAAAGGTCTTTAACCTCCAGTGACCAAAGCAAATCTGGGCAGCAATTTTGCCAGAGTGAGTGAGCTCACCTAACTTTCTCAACTGTGTTATACAGTCAAATAAAAAAAAAAAAAAAATATATATATACATATGTGTGTGTGTTTAAAAAAGCACACAATAAGTGAAGACTACCTAACCTGTTGCCAGGTTACTGCTAGCCTGCAATCTCTTCCTCTCAAGGTGGAACAAAGACAGAACAGATATGTAGCAGTCTCAGCAGCACACCTCTAAATATAAAGTCTTGAGGTCTTGTCTTTTTGCAGTGCTCTCCCTTCTCTTTGGAGAAGGTTAATGGGAAGTGATGGTCATGCGGTCTGTTGCTGCAGGCAAGTAAGCCTCGGGCCATCGCACTTTTGACTACCCTTTGTGTTTGTGTGTGTGTGTGTTCCTGGGTATGTGTAATTGACCAGTATATTGCCAATGTGGAATTTAAATCTCCTTTAGGGACAAAAGAGCTCACTAAAATGAGGAAAGCTGCAGTATATTTCACAAATTACAAAGTAGCTGCATAAACAAAGAGACCTCGCGAGTTCACGGGTCATGTAAGGACAGGCAATTTATTCACTAGCTGCTTCAGAAGCACGTGTTTGTGCAATATTTAACTACGGCCGAATACAAGTGTATCACAGCTATCATGTTAGGACATGATGTTACCAGAAGTGCTGGTAAAGTAAAGTTCTATGAAATTTAATGTATGCTGATACTGTGTGGAACCTAGTGTTGAGTTATATGGGTCAGACATCGTGCTCCTGGGGGCCAATTCCAGCCTGCAGCTGAGGGATTTGGCTGAGTCAGCATCTGTAGTTTACTCTCTGGGACCAGGATGCAGCACAGTGTTCCGCTGTGACTAGGCAACCAGCCTCAATGTTATGTGCACACATGCAACTGCTGTGCTTCTCTCTAATTTAAGTCCGGCTGTGTCCCACTTTTACCTCATGCAGTCAGGACATTGCAACTATATTTCATTGAGTAACTTGCACTAAGAAAACAAAACATCCTCCTCCCTTCTTCACTTGCTGCTGTTATAAGGCTACCCAGTATTCTTTTTTGTCTATTAATCCTGCTATTTGTGTTATTGGGATTTATATGAAGGTTTGAACGCTATTCTCACTGTCACACCTTACTGAGTTTGAACATCATCAAATGAGTAAAATCTATTTACATTTAAATATCAGGAGGTATTTAAATCATCTTTCAATTTTGTGTCCAACTTTAAACTCAGATTCAAAGAAATCCCTAAATATGTACAAATACTAATATGCAAATAGAACAGCTAAGCAGCTAAACAGCTAAACATTATACAGCGGATCAAATGAAGGTCATTGTCCTGTGGAAGCAAAGGCTTGAAAGGTGTTGACCAAGGATCACATATAGAGCTCAATTCTTAATGCTGCAGATGACAGGGGACTGAGTTGTTAGGGTGATGCAAATGGATATATTGTGTTCAGTAGTTTGCCGTGCCCACCATGTGATGAATAATAAAGTTTTATTCATTTTCTCCATCTCTCGTTCCATGCAATGAAACCTCAGACTGACTTCCCTTCATTTCTTCTTTATGATAGTATACGTGCAGGTGTCAGAGAAGTCCAAAATATGGGGACTGTTCAAAGCAGTGGTGATAGCTATTTCCTGGATATCAACAACATTGCTGTAAGGGCAGCCTGCATTTAAATCATCTTTTCTGTCAGTGCGCCCCAGGGTGGCTGTGGCTACAATGTAGCTTGCCATCACCAGTGTGTGAATGTGTGTGTGAATGGGTGGATGACTGGATATGTAAAGCGCTTTGGGGTCCTTAGGGACTAGTAAAGCGCTATATAAATACAGGCCATTTACCATTTACCATTATGAAGGCCTTCCATAAGGCAAGGTTAGAGGCTCAAGTCAAAAACCAAATTAAAACTGACTGAACAGACATACAGGCTCCCTGGAAACAGTGCATCATTATTCTAAACACAAATTAACAGCTTGACTGTATTAAAAATAAATATTGACGTAAGTGGTACAAAAATAACCTTGTAATGTGTTACTGGTCACAACAATGGTGGAATCTTCTCTGTATGCTTCTGATCAGATGGGGTCATAATATGGATATTATTTCCTTTAAAAGGTTACTGTGGATTCAAAGCCATTACTTAATTGCTCAGCTTGTGGCATTTGGAGTCACTGCTGGCTACCTCTATAATTACTCAATTCCAGCACTTCCAACCATTGCTCTTGTTCAGCTGTGATTTGAATAATTATACAATGAACCATTTCTGGACTCAGTGGAGTGCTTTGGATATTGTTAGGGGTCATTGTGATTATGAGGTAGTGAGTAATTGTGGGAGCTTTTGGAGTCAATTGGGGTTGATAGCAATGGCTGTCATTGGATATCTGTGTATATTGCTGAATCAACACATTGGTTATGAAATGTATGATAGAATTACTGGTTTATATTTCATGGCTACTCTTACACTTGTATACTTTTCTAATAAATCCACAAACAGCCTTTAAAACTCTAAACCTGAAAATGGATGATTATTTATTATTGAGTGCAAAGCAAATGAAAAACATGCTATATTATTAATATGTATACATTTATAGAATGATAATAATAATCTAAACAGCTTCAAAACTTAAAATATAGCCATAGCTGTATAGACGTATTTTTCAATTAAATCAATATGCGCAGTATTGTAAGTTTTATATTTTCCCTTTCAGTTGCAGGTTATCCAGTTAACCTATCAAAAAATACAAATACCCCTTCCACTTGGTGCTATTTGTCCAGCTGTGTCAATAAATGTGTGAAAAAGAATCTACTCTGTAATGTGTTTTACAGCATCCTGGACTGCAAGTTCTGTCTTGTTCTAGCTTAGCTATGGCCGAGCATTTCAAACAGGAGTGTGGTTGCCCCCCTCTGAGCCATCACAACAGCTTCACCATCAGCTGCAAAGCTAACAAAATGTGTGCTTAATATTTCTTGAGAGAGCCTTGATAGCGTGGGTTTCTAACTGTGGGATGTGAGACAGCATCCCCAGTGAATAGATGTATTTCAACAAGTTGAAATAAGAAGTTCCACAACTTTTGGCTTTTGTAGGAAATTCTGATGTAGATGATCAGGCGTATTGAGTGTGTTTGGAATTCATTAGGAATATTTCTGGGATTTTTTTTTTTTGAGTCTCCAGTAAAATTTGACCCTCTTAATGCTTTTCATTTCTCTTTTATTTAGATAGCAGTAGTTTTGACACTGAAACTTGGGTGACTGATAGCTTAAAGAAAAGTTGGAAAGGAAGAGGATTGTATCTTACTCCCTGAATAGTGTCAAGGTTCAAGGTTCAAGGTTCTTTATTTGTCACATGCATAGTTATACAAGTATAACACACAGTGAAATGTAGCCTGACACGCTCCTCGACATGTGCAAAAATTGGGGGGGGGGGGGGGGGGGGTGTAGAGGAAGAACATTATATATATATATATATATACATACATATAGTATATACACTGGGTGAATGTGCAGTAGTAGCAGCAAGCAGGTGAATTCTGTACATTAATATGAATAGACATCTGACTATTTTACAGGATAGACAATATAAACATATTTAAAATTAAAGGAATTTGAAATGTACATTGTGCCTTGGTTTAGAGTGTCTGGAAGAGAGTCCTGTCTCAGTCAATTATAGATGATGTGAGAGGGCGGGTGTGTGTGTTTAGGGCACGGATGGCTTGGGGATAGAAGCTCCTCTTGAGTCTCTCTGTCCTTGCCCGGAAGATGCGGAACCTTCTACCAGATTGCAGAAGTTGGAACAGTTTGTTGCCTGGATGGGACGGGTCCTTCAGTATTTGCGCTGCTCTAGTCCGGCATCTCCTGGTGTAGGTGTCCTGAAGCGGGGGGAGAGCAATCCTGCAGCAGCGTTCCGCTGTACGGATCACTCTCTGGAGAGCTTTTTGGTCCTTCACACAGCTGTTCCCAAACCACGATGTCATGTTCTGTGTGAGGATGCTCTCCACAGCGCCTGTATAGAAAATCCTGAGGATCTTTGGAGAGACCCTGAACTTCCTCAGTTGTCGTAGGTCAGTAGTTCCCAAACTACCGTACGCGTACCCTCGGGGGTACGCAAGTGGCTGTAGGGGGTACGCGTGGGTTGGGGTTGGAGTGGGGATCAAAAGTTTTAAAAGCCGAAATTTGCGCTAATGCAGTTTTTTTTGCCTGTCAAATACATGACTATATACCACCCTCTGGTGTTCAGCAAAAAAATAGCTCTGACAAAATACATGGGCGTGATTTGCCCAAATGACTGACACCTAACAGTTGAAGTTGCCTCCAAGCATTCAGTGCAGCGCGAAAATGGACAAGTGGTTAACAAGAAAAAAAGGCCCTACCACAGAGACACCGGCCACAACAACCAATAAGCTCATATCTGAAGATGCATTTTCCAGTGACCGCACAGGTGATTGTTCAACAACAATGTGTTCGTCAGATTTGGATGCTAGCAGTGCTAGCAGGGATGTATCTGTGGTTACTAGCCAAGTGGCTAGCATAGCTGGAGCCAGCCATGTGGAAAGTGATGAAGTGTCTGATGCGGAGCGTCAAAGTGGGAGAAAGCATGACAGCACGGACTGTAACACAACCTCATCAAAGAAGCGCAAATATGATGACAATTATATTTCGCTGGGGTTTACGTGTATAAATATTGGTGGATTTCCCCGGCCACAGTGTGTTATTTGTGCAAAAGTATTGTCTCAGAACTCAATGAAACCTTCACTTTTGCGCAGACATTTAGAGACAAATCATCCCCATTTGAAAAATAAACCAAGGGAATATTTTGAGCGACAGCTAAAATCACTTTCAACAAGTAAAACCTGCATTCAGGTGCCAGATCTTATGAATAAAAACAGACTACAAGCATCTTACATGGTCAGTTACAGAGTGGCTAAAAACAACAAACCCCACACTATTGTGGAGGACCTCATTCTCCCTGCTGCTTTAGATATGGTAGGGACAATGTTGGGGGAAAAGGCAAAAAAGACGATACAGTCCATTCCATCATCAAACAATACTGTCTTACGGCGCATCAATGCAATGTCAGAAAATGTTTTACAGCAGCTACTTCTGCGCATACGCCACAGTGAATGTTATGCAATACAGCTAGATGAGTCCATGGATGTGGCTGGCCTGGCGCATCTTCTCGTATATGTGCGCTACATTCATGAAGGAACCATCAAGGAGGACATGCTGTTCTGTAAACCGCTGGAACAAAGGACAACTGCCGCAGATATTTTTCAAAAGCTGGACACATTCATGAACACACATGGACTCGTGTGGGACAGATGTGTTGGCATCTGTACTGATGGCGCACGGGCCATGACTGGGAGACACGGAGGTGTGGTTTCGCGTGTGCAAGCAGTCGCGCCAGATGCCTCCTGGGTACACTGCAGCATCCACCGAGAGGCTCTTGCTGCAAAGGGAATACCTGTCCGTTTGAAACATGTTTTGGACACGAGTGTAAAAATGGTTAACTTTGTGAAAGCCAGGCCGCTGAACTCCCGCTTATTTGCTGCGTTGTGCAATGAGATGGGCAGCGAGCATGAGACATTATTACTCCACACAGAGATTCGCTGGCTATCTAGAGGGAAAGTGCTGACCCGTTTCTTTGAGTTGAGGGATGAACTTAAAGTTTTCTTCAGTAACCATCCCTTTGAGCTGTCTGAACATTTGCATGATGAAGAGTACCTTACCTGCCTGGCTTATCTGTGTGATATATTTTCTCGTCTGAACGAGCTCAATCTCGGATTACAAGGCGTTTCTGCAACTATATTCAATGTTCAAGATAAAGTTGAGGCCATGATAAAGAAGTTAAACCTTTGGAAGAACTGCTTGGATACAAACAACACTGAAGTCTTTCCTGTGCTGCATGATTTTCTGTGCTCTAATGATCTCACACTATCTAAAAGTGTAAAGCGCGAATGTAACGTGCACCTTGAGGAGCTGGCGGTGCAGTTACGCCGATACTTCCCAGAGACGGACGGCTCAAATGATTGGATACGTCACCCGTTCACCGCCGTGCCTACTTCGTTATCACCGTCTGACCAGGAGAGCCTAATTGAAATCGCCACAGATGGATCTCTAAAAGTTGAACACGCTCAAAAGAACCTGGCGGATTTCTGGATAGGGCTGCGCACTGAACAGCCCGCGCTGGCTAAGCGCGCTGTCAAGACTCTGATGCCTTTCGCCACCACATACTTATGCGAAAAGGGATTTTCTGCTTTAACAAACATGAAAACAAAATACAGAGTAAGACTTTGTGTGGAAAACGATTTAAGACTCAGCCTTTCCCAAATTGAGCCAAACATTGAAGAGCTGTGTGCCTCTGCTCAAGCACATCCATCACATTAAATAAAGTTCTGTTTAATGAAAGTTCATGGCCTTTATGCTCTCGACAAAAAAGTGAATTCTAATAAATCCTTTGATACACTGCTAGTATTAAGTAGTAAAGTTTGTTATTAAAACTCTGTCATTACTAAAAAATATTGATAAATTCATTTGGTGGTGAGAAATAATCGACTGTGCAGTATTTATCTTTATGCATGCGATATTGCAATGTATTTATAGACACTAATTAAGAGTCGTTCGTAGTAGGGGGTATGCGGCTGAGGGTGACATGTCTCAAGGGGTACGTGGCTGGAAAAAGTTTGGGAAGCACTGTCGTAGGTGATACAGGCGCTGCCTAGCCTTTTTGGTCTGGACCTGAATGTGGGCAGCCCATGTCAGGTCTGAGGAGATGTGGACACCAAGATACTTGAAGGACTGCACCCTCTCCACTGGAGCTCCATTGATGATGATGGGCTTGTAGTCTCTGTGCTGACCCCTTCTGAAGTCCACCACCAGCTCCTTGGTCTTGCCGACGTTCAGCTGGAGGTGGTTGTCCTGGCACCACGATGCCAGATTCTTCACTTCATCCATGTAGGCCGCCTCATCGTTGTTGGAGATGGCACCCAACACCACTGTGTCGTCAGCAAACTTCACAATGGTGTTGGAGCCATGGGTGGCCACACAGTCTGAAGTGTAGAGGGAGTAGAGCAGTGGCGAGAGGACACATCCCTGAGGTGCTCCTGTGTTGATGGTGATGCTGTTGGAGAAGCACCTGCCCACCCTCACCACCTGAGTTCTGCCAGTGAGGAAGTCCAACACCCATGCACACAGACGGCTGTTAAGTCCCAGATCCCTGAGCTTTGTGAACAGTCTGCAGGGCACTATTGTGTTAAACGCTGAACTGTAATCAACAAACAGCATTCGCACATAGTTACCCTGTTTCTTGTCCACGTGGCTGAGAGTGGTGTGTAGGACGTGGGCGATGGCATCCTCTGTGGATCTGTTGGATCTGTAGGCGAACTGCAGCGGATCTGTGGTGTCTGGGATGGAGGAGATGATGTTCTTCAGCAGCCTCTCAAACACCTTCATTACTACCGAGGTCAGTGCAACTGGCCGGTAATCGTTCAGGGATGAGGGTTTGCTGTTCTTGGGCACAGGGATGATGGTGGATCTTTTGAAGCATGTGGGGACCACAGACTTCGCCAGGGACTCGTTGAAGATGTAAGTGAACACACCTGCTAGCTGGTCAGCACAGCAGCGCAGCAGACGGCCGGTGATGCCGTCTGGCCCCGCCGCTTTCCTTGTGTTCACTCTCCTCAGTGCCGCTCGGACGTCATGCTCCGCGATGCTGGTCACCGGTCTCTCGCTGATGACGTCACTGTCCTCGGTAGTCAGGCGGTAGATAGCATTAGCCGCCTGGCTAACCTCGAAACGGGCGTAGAACCAATTCAGCTCGTTGGTGAATGCAGAGTCGGCGTTGATCGGCGCAGTGTCCCTGGCTTTGTAGTCCGTAATGGTGCGTAGTCCGTGCCACATACTCCGTGTGTCGCCCTGGTGGAAGCGGGACTCCACACGTTCCCGGTACCGGCATTTGGCATCTCTCACCGCGCGCCGCACGCCGTATGAGGCCGCTTTGTAGGCACTCATATCGCCAGTGGCGAGACCCGCGTTGTAGGAGGCGGTCCTGGCGTTTACTGCAGTGCGGATCGATCTGTCCATCCACGGTTTCTGGTTTGGGAATGTGGTGACTCTCGCAGTGGGGATAATCTCCTCCGCTAGCATATTGACGAAGCATACTGCTACTTCCGTAAACTCGTTGATGTCGACTGCGCATGCTCTGAACATGTCCCAGTCTACGTCGTTGAGTGCGTCCTGTAGCGTAGCTTCTGATTGGGCAGTCCACCGTTTTACCTCCCTCTTATTGTCATCTTTATTGTTGTCGGATCATGAGAGCTGAAAGTCCATTCCTGAATTGAATACTTGTGTATTGACTGGTGTTGAAGATGCAGCACTAAAATGAACAAGCAGGGACATGTAGATCAGAGGAAGGGAAATCACAGCCTAAACCGACTCCGCTCATAATGGGTCAAAAACCTGAGAGTGAACCACTAAACATTGTGCATCCTGAATGGTTGCTATCTTGGGAAAGGGAGGAACCATATTTATAGCCAGGAGGAGACATGTACATTGATGCAGATGATGATGACAGCGCTAGCTAGATAACTACAGCAGATTTATTTTATGAGGGTTTAAGCATGATGTTGTGTATTTTGGCATTTACCTATGTTAATTTGTCCTCCCCTCACTGTGGGATTCACTAAGTGGTGAAGCTGAAAATGGTTATCGAAAGTAGCAGCCAGTGAAACATTTTAATTCAATTGTTGCTACTGTATTCCAAATGGACTTATACTATTGAACTTCTCTCACTGTACAAGTAAATACTTCTAGTGTAGGACACTAAAGAATACTAAAGGAAGAAACTCAACTGAAACACTGGAAAACTCACTCCCTCTCAGTCCTGTATACATACTCAGTGAAAGGAGACCCCCTCCCCGCCTCCACTTTATATCTCTCCCAGTCGAGGAGTGTGCCTTATATCACAAAGTGATGAAGTGCTTTAAGACAACACCAAGCAGTAGCATTTCATTACATTTCATTTGCAACTGCTGCTCCATCAACGTGCCTTTATGGGCCCCATAACTCCTTTTTTGTGGCTTTACTATTGCATACTTTTGTTCATGTGTGTGTGCCAACAGCTCACATTTCAGAGGCTGTCCGCTTTTACAGTAACTCCTGATGACAATACTGTGGTGCACACATTACATATGTATTTTTTTCCAGCCCTCCCCACAGGAATAACAATTTGTTTCACCAAACATAAACACGATGCCATAATAAGTGCTCATTACCAGGCGACCAGATTCATTTTGACTGTAACAGGAGAAAATTCTTGAGAGATTTAACATGACAGCTCCTTTACAAGAATAAACATTTTACTCTGGCGCATTGCTGATTTTTTATTTTATTTGTAACTTCTGCTAGTTCTGTTTCATTTAACTACTGAATGGAAAAATTCACTTAAATTATATGCCTCACCTATGATGAGAAATGATAGTTTGTAAGCACTTCGGTTCATTTACTATGGCTAAAATTTGGACTAGTCTGACATCAGGTGATGTAGTGGCTCCATTAAAAGGTGACATCTATTTCCATAGTGGACACAGTATATACTGCACACAGTATGCATAAAATGATACAACTAATGTGAAAAACTGAACACAAGTAGGCCGGATATAGTCAGTGTTAAATGGTCTCAACAGACTTGGATGTACTTAGTAGATGTGAAATCAAAGAAAACTGCTCTTTCCTTTTGCACCCCCCTGTGTCTTTCTCTTCCTCCAAGCCCTTGGTAGTCCTCATCAGACAAGAGCAAGACACCACTGACTGTTAATGCTCTTCAATGGAGAATTTATTTTAGCTAGGATACAGTACATCATGCCAAAGGGAAGACTTCCTGACCCACAATCCGCTTTAGCCCAGACCAAGGGCACAGTGAGTTACGGCTCCCCAAAGCATGGTGTCACAGAGAAAAGCATGGGGTGGGAGAGGTCTGGGGAACAGCGAGGCACGTGGCAATTGATTTCTCCTTGGGGGAATCAAACACAGACACTGTCGCCACCTTATGATTCCTCTCTTCCACCTCTCTCTGCCCTCTATCGCTCTCTCTTTGTCCTCACTCTCAATCTATTTATTTATACACACTTTCTTTTTTGTCTCACTTCACTAAAGCCCACCTGCACGTCTCAGATCTGGAGGGGTCACTTCACAATACATTCTTCCATGAATCCACAGGACTGAGCTTTGTGACTCTGGCCTGACCTAGCCCTAATTAAACACAATTAGATAAATCCCATGGAGTCTGGTCTAATCCTCTGGTCTGTAGTGGGAGCAAGAGGGAGCACGAGCAAAAGAGATAGTTGAGGGAAAGAGGGAGACTTGGCAGGAGGAGGGACAACCCATCCCTGCAGAACAAAGCCAAGCCGAGAGTCTAATATATCAAACACATGGATTAGTGGTTAGCTGGGGGAACTGGGGCTGAGAGAGCCTGAGGTTTCCAGCTTCTTTGGAGGGTCTGCCTTGGCCTAGTGAAAAAACGGGAGCCCTGGTTAGTCTTATGGGAAGCCAAAATCCTTTTCTAAATGTCTAAATTAACAACTGTATGAGGATGAGAATGTGCCACAATTTCTTTCTTCAGGTTTAATTAAAAAAAGAAAAGAGGGGAAGTTTGGGGGGAGGGGGGGGGGGGGGGGGGCAATAGCCAATAAAAAGCAAGAGTAAAATAGTAGAAATATTGATACAGTTCTTCTTTCTTTGTAGGTATGCAACACACATAGCCTTTTTATTATTGTCTCTTTAACTCGTATTTTGAAATAGTATCCAAACACAGATGCCTTTGTGCAAGCCTTTCAATTCTGATACGGCTCAGTTATCCAGTACAACGTGTTATCAAAATTTTCACATGGAAAGTAACAGTTGTCCTGCTTCATACGATCATCTTCCCACCTCTCGTATTGTTTTACGAAGGCTGCAATATTTTCATAACCGTGGAAAGATAATCTTGCACTTGACTCCCAGTATTGAGTCATTTCAACAGACCCACTTTTTGGCCATGTATTATTCACGGGTATTCAAGCCCCACTCTGGCCCAGAGAGGAAGTGCTCTCTCCCAGTCTCTGTCACAGGATATCAGCCTCTAATTCATTATTCAACAAGCTGGAGCAGGGCCACTCAGTCTAACTCAGTGAGCTGCTGCTGCTTGGACAGGAGAGGATAATGTGGGAGCACATAGGCTGCTCTGAGGCCTCCAGTGAGTCCTTCCCTCTGCTCTCTTTTCTTTGCCTTTTCTTTTCTACAGGCTGGTTGGATGGATGGAGTTGTCTTCTATGTTTCTGATCTAGACACAGAATTTACACTGGGCGATGGCAAGCAATCAGAGCTGTTTACTGACCTGATCACGAGAACTATGATGCCATTAGTGACTCTGATGATAATGACGATGCAGCTGTGGCAGC
Source organism: Diplotaxodon limnothrissa (assembly GCF_057381915.1). Classification (NCBI taxonomy): domain Eukaryota; kingdom Metazoa; phylum Chordata; class Actinopteri; order Cichliformes; family Cichlidae; genus Diplotaxodon; species Diplotaxodon limnothrissa. Next base: position 18,292,907 of record NC_140607.1, read on the forward strand.
TCCTGCTTAAAATGAGAACAATGATGGGATTGATGATGATAATACTAATGACAGTGATGTTAAGTAGTGAAAAAAAGATATACAATTTATATATAAGCAGTAAAACATTTTATTTTTACTGCTAAGTGTTGCTTCTTCTGCACCTGCAGTACTCATTTATCAGTGTGCAATTAGCAACAAATCTTTTTTGACAGGCATTTGCACCTGATGAACCGTATATGTACCTGAGGAAGAGGGAACTCCAAATACTTGTGCAAGGATAATGTAATACTGTACTCAGATATCATTATTTAACTAGAGCCTGTGCAAGAAGAGAGAAAATATAATAAGTTAATTTCGGACTTTGAGTTTTTTCATCAAACCTTGAAGTGAAACTACCAGGCAAATTCTGTCCATGTTATGGCACGAATTCAAGCTATAACAGCAATTCCAGACACAAAGTCCCTCTTTTGAGAATATTAACCTTGTTAAACAGTAACGCTACCCAATCTTACAGAGAGTTTTCTAAACACCGCTGTTCTCCTTTTTGTCCTCGTCTTTCAATATTAAACTACTTTCTCACTGTCATAAAAGTTCTCAGTGGAAAAGCAATATTGCAACGAATAGACAGTAGTCTGATAGATGTGTAAACAGTTAAAGTCACCAATTAAAAACATCAACATAAAAAAGAGTTTCCAAATATATAACTCTATAGTAGAGAAACGTGGCTAAGGGGTCACATTTGATCACTTGGAAAATGATGAATCAGTCTAAATCAGGTCAGTGCAATGGAGGACTTGGGAGGCAGACAGCAGGGAGTTTCTGGTTTTGGGTCAGCTAGCTGTGGACCAGTGGGGAAACAACTGGCCGTCATCGATGTCCACCCTTCTATCCTGAGATTTTCCTGCCTTGGTTTGCTCCAGCCCCCAACCCCCCCCCCCACACACACACACACACCCACCATCATCACCTCAACTGCTATAGTGTAACCACTGTTAGCTAAAGCCTTTAAACCCATTTTCAAGAGTTATGTTGGATGTAGAAGTAGCACATGTTTTTCTGAGCTGCAGTGCTATGAAGTATTTGCCCCCTTTCTTGATCCCTTATTTTTTGGGGATATTTGGCATAATTACATGTTTCAGCTCATCAACCAATTTTAATTGGGACAGATATAAGCAAGCAGATACAAAACTCAATGTATACATTTTTAAATGATGATTTCATTTATTAAGGAAAAAGGGATATCAAAACATACCTGTAAGTCCATCCATCCATTCGCTTCCGCTTATCCTTTTCAGGGTCGCGGGGGGTGCTGGAGCCTATCCCAGCTGTCATAGGGCGAAAGGCGGGGTACACCCTGGACAGGTCGCCAGTCTGTCGCAGGGCCAACACATAGGGACAGACAACCATTCACACTCACATTCACTCGCACATTCACACCTAGTGACAATTTGAATTAATCAATTAACCTATCCCCACAAGCCTGTACCTGTAAGTAATCCAAAAAACATCTTGATGATCCTCAAGACTTTTAGGGATGTATCATATTCTGCTTTGCTCCATCAGGACCTGGATGACTTTCCGGAAACATGAATTCTGCTCTCTATGAGAAAATCTATAGGGACAGCGTCCAGCCATCAGTTTGTGCCCCGAAGCTCAAGCACACACGTGGACAATGTTTCAAAACACACCCGTGTACCCTCAGGTATACCCTCAAAGTACACCTCTGAATTGCTCAAAAAAAGAAGGCTTTGGAGGGCCCTAGTCAAAATCTGGACTTAAATCTGATTTAGATGCTTTGGCATGAACGTAAACAGGCCATTCATGCTCAAAAACCCGCAATGTGGCAAAAAAGAGTTGGCCAAAATTTCTCCAGAGCAGTGTGAAAGACTCATTGCCAGTTACAGCAAACGCTTGTGTGACAAATATGCAGAAAATAATAAATCAGGAAGGGGGCAAAAAAGTGTATTTTTCTATATCACTGTAGCCTGCAAACATTGATGCAAAACCTTACCTGTGCCTTAGCAAGCCCACATATGACTGTGTGTCATGACATTATTCAAAAATTGAGAAAACCCACTATATCCCCTATGTTTTGTCAGATATAGAGCAAATTGCTTATGCTGGTAACTAAAAAACAGTTCAGTTCAATTAAAATGAGTTCAGTTCAACTCAAACACCAATTCACAGCAATATTAATCTCAGGACATGTTACACGGTAAGGCAGAAAACCATGGGCTATTCTCTCTTTGAGTAAGCATGGCAACGCTGGGGGGGGGGGGGGGGGGGGGTTAGCCCTACTTGCTAATTTTTCATGAATTCACACTCTACGCTATCGTTTTGGATGTTATATTATCACCTGAAGACTCATTAGCAATTTCTCCACTTAGTGTTCTGCCATATTTATGAAAGCAGGTGTGTGCAAAGTTTGCTCTTATAAACTTGGCAGTCTGATCAGTGATAATTCAGAAGTGATTGTGACAGATTTCTTGCTGCGGGTGTGTTGTTTACTTCATGCACTTTACTTATTATTTACCTTTACCACTGCTAACACTTCACATGAATTAGTGAAGGTGCGTTTTGCAAAAAGACAGAAAACCAGAGAGGAAACAAAGTGTTAGTTAAGGCCAAGCACTCAGGTCTCACATATCACTGTTAGAAACATGAAATCTATGACAAACTATCCAAAACCCTCCTGAAATAAAGCATCTTATCTTAGCCATGGTTAAAAATTTACTGGCACCTGTTGTAGGCACAACTCACGAACCTATTCGCAGATGCCAGCGAAGGAGGAGACAGGTATTGGCACACATGGTGGTTGTCAAAAAGAAAAGGACTTTCACCTGGTCCCAAAGAAATTTTAGCATTTTGTTTCTAAGTCACAGCAAAGGTCAGTTCCAACCTCCGAATGCCAATGGAGTTTGGATAGTGACAAAAATCCCGTGTGCCTTATGTATGAATTCTGGTTGTGCTTACTGACCTTGAAACAATTTTATGTCGTACACGGCGCTCGAAAATCTGTCACAAAATGTTCTAGTACGACTTTGCTAAGCTACGAAGCCGCACCGCTTGATGGATTGTCGGAGCATTACGGCTACCGTAGTCTGGAGCCTCGCGGATTAATACATACTGTGCTTTAACATAATATTACCGTATTGTGTGTGTATAACCTCTTCAGGTTTTGTGGATATTATACACGGTTATGCTGAGGATATGTCGGCCAGTTTCCACTGGAAATGCCTTTTGGTTAAACTGTCAGCAAGGAATTTGCATTTGCACTGTTAATTTTTTATATAGTTTTAATGCACATAAAAAACAGCTGCTTGTTTAAGTGAAAATAAATTGATGGAGATTTTTTTTGCACTGATAATGTTGTGGAGTTGTAAAGTATTTTGTTTCGCATCAGTTATATCGTTATCGCAAATTTTCAAATGTATATCGTGATAAATATTTTTGGCCATATTGCCCTGCCCTAAATTCAAATATATAGAGAAAACAAACGTTGAGTTACTATAGAGAAGGAGTGCAAAGGTTGCTTGGGTAGCTCACTGTGCTTGCCTGTATAGGTTTCTTGGGTTTTAAGGCCTTTCCACACCAGATGCGTAAAATATTTAGCACATAAAAAAAACAAATTTTTTTGTACTCACTAATTCTTAAAGCGGTAGTTCAAACTGGCCTAGAAAACAAATTTGTGTGTATTTTTTCAGATCATGCAAAATCTTTCAGATTTTTTTTCAATAAACAGTGAAAATATAATGATATAGAAATAGTAAAATGATATTTGACCTCAGACACAAAACTGCTCCAGGTCAGTCTTCTCAAAATAATTTCTCTACCTCCTCAGATGTTGTCCCAACTTTGCCAACAAGTGCTCACATGATCACGCTTCATTATGGTTTAACCTGTCAAGGACAAAAAAGTTAAAAAAAAAAATCTGTATCAAGCATTGTAGTCATAGATTTCCTACTTTTTCAGAGTGTGGCGTGACGGCTTAGTGGTGCAGTGGTTAGCGCTGTTGTCCTTGCAGCAAGAAAGTCCTGAATTTGAATCCACCAACTGGCCGGGGCCTTTCAGCATGGAGTTTTCATGATTGTGTTTGTGGGTTCTCTCCAGGTACTCATACTTCCTCCCACAGTTATGCGGTTAGATTCATTGATGGCTCTAAATTGCCCAGGTGAATACAAGTGCATATGGTGGTCTGTGTTATGCCTGCAATAGTCTGGTGAACTGGCCAGAGAGGGTGTACCCCGCCTCTCACCCTATGACAGCTGGGATATGCTATGAATCAGAGCAAACTGCTGGCGTCTCAGCTCAAGTCATTGTTAACCGCAGACAGACGGACCATAAAATGGAGACAGCTACAATTTCATTTAAGCACGAAACAAGTAAGCTTTTAACAACAATAGCCAACTGATAACACAGTTATTTTTGACTGAAACGTCGTATGTTCCTCTTAAAGCTCCATATCGAGAAAAGTCTAAAATCAAGTTGCCAAACTGCCTACCTTACCAGCTTTATTTGATCAGCAACAAAAGCATGTTTGGTTTGGTTTTTCTTTTTTCACTACCTAGAGAATCTTAAAAGATTTGTCACATATATCTTATAGTTTGGGTACTTTTTCCTTTTTTCATGTATTCATTTATTTACAGTATTATTTTATTGTTTGTATTGTTAAAACCTTTAATGAACAATGTCTTATCATTGAATTTTAATTTTTGTCATTTTTAGTATTTAGTATTTTAACATTGAAAGTAAAAAGTAAAAGATGTGTGTAATATCATCTGGAGGGTTTGTATGTAGTTACATTAAAGGAGCAGATTATTTCCTGTGTTTGATATAAAGACCAACAGCACTCTAAGTCTGAGCTAGGAATGTATAGGTGATTAAAGCATAAGAATAAACACATAAACTATAAACTTGTTTTTATTCCTGTTTAAAGCGACTACAGTGTGTTAATTTTGAACAAAGTCATGCTACGTACTTATTTCACTACGGAGAAATAATCACTTCTTTACTCTAGCCTAATACAGTTGTTTCATCCAACTCAAACAAAAGGCTTCAGCAATCTTTTAAACTTTTTATTTTGAAATAAAAAAGACAGCATATTAATACAACCAACTCAGTTTTGTTCTGTATTGCAACAGGCAAATGGTAGATGGGTACTAGTAGAAAGGTTGACATTATAATTGTAGTTCTTTCACAAGTGTCCCTGAGTATCTAAAACACAGGTGCAGTTGGGGGGGGCAGGTACCAGATGTGTCCCAACCACAGCCCATGGCTGCACAGATAGGGAGAGACACCTCCACTTGCCTCTCATTCATGCCTCATTAACTCCCACTGTACACCGGACATCTGCTTTGATTTGCGTGTGAGCATGTTTTGTAATTAGCTCTCTCATGTTGCACTTATTTGCAGAGTATTTCATGCATTTCTTCTGCAAGCCATCAATGAACATAAGCAAATGATACGGAATTGACTAAATAACTCGTTGGGGTGATTAAATATATAGACAAATGAAATGTAATGATCCAAGACAATGGTTCTTCTAATAACAGTTAGGCAGAGATTCAGCTGTGTGAATCATGTCATGTGTAAATTATGTTATGTTGCAATATGTTTTTCACTCCACAAAAGATACATTATGGTTCAAATCCGACAGCCTCAACCTAACCTAACCTCAACATAAGCCTAACAAGTTCTATAATGCTTTTGCCAATAGTGACAGTGCAGACTTTGTAGATCTCTGCACTGTTATAATGTCAACCTTTCTACTAGTACCCATCTACTCTGCACAAAGACTTTGTAGATATGTTTATTTTGCATTTTTGCAATATGCAACATATGTATGACATGCGTCATGCAATGACTTACTAATAAAAGTGATTGTCAGTTTGCTTAATGGCGTATAAATTGCATTGTTCAATTAAATTAAGAAGTAGTCATTTTATGAGAAAGTTATAGCAGCTTGTCTGTTTTTTCCTATTCTATCCTATTTTTATATCATCCCGATGTTTAAGTTAATCAGCGTTTTCAAATAATACGATGAGTCCTTTTATAATCCTGGTTATCTCATCAAGACAGACGGATCATTCGTAGCTGATTTGAAAACTCAGAACAAGACAGGGTCTAGTGATTTTTTTTTGTGATTTTATGACCATTCACATTACTGAGAATTACTGTTGTTGTCATCGTTACACCAAACCAAGAGCCACTGAGACGCTTATTTTGTTTGTAACAAGAATCTTCACTTTTCAGTTGCTCCCTTCACAGGTTACCACAACAGATCATCAGCCTTTATCTCATCCTGCATATTCACTGCACAAGTCCAAGCTGTCTCTACCTTGCCTCTCTAACTTTGTTTCCAAACTTCTGATATACTCATTTCTAATTCTGTCCTTCCTGGTCACTCCCAATGAAAATCTGAGCATCTTCAACTCTACCACCTCCAGCTCCTCAACATCCTCTATTTTTGTCAAGACTACTGTCTCCAAACCATGCATCATAGCAGGTATTTGTAACAGGACTCTTGTATTAGCACAAGCTACTTTCTATGATATGTTCACAGCACTTTTTACCATTCACACATCCAGGTTGTATGTATAAAAATAGGAGGAAAGAAAGCTACATTTGCAATAATCTTGCTCAATGACGTAGGCAAAAAACAAAACAAAAAAAATCATTGCAGCCCACTTAAAATCTACTTTTACAGTTTATTTCAGTAACAATAACAATCCTACACTCAAATGAAAAACCACATTTGAACTAACATTAAACTAAATTAAACTTACCCCCCAAAAAAATCTAAGCCAAAAGAGAATTAGGATATACATATACATATATATGTATATATATTTATATATACTTGAGCACTGAATAACCCCTTTCAGCTGAATTCTAGTTAATTTTATTCATTTATTATTTTATTTATTTTGTTTGGCATGGGTCTATACAGTTTTGTTAGGTGTACAGAGCACATGACCATGATGCATTACCTTACATTGCTGTCTCAATACCTTAATTTTGTACAATATACAAGCCGTACAGTTTCTTTAATTCTCTCCTGTTTATTTCTTTAAAAGCTTACCACCAAGAAGTACTGCTCAAACATATAAAAAATTCAATGATGTCATGTCACCACCAAAAAGCTTTGGTGCAGATTTGCTGTAAACTTTGTAAATCTTCCTTGTACGCATTAAATAATCAATGCTCTGATATTCCTACAAACAGCATGTTCAATTAAGTGAAAATAGACTGTGAAATCATAAGTATTTGGTCTTTTTCAAACACACGATAATTAGATACTTCAGCCATACATTAATAAATTGTTTACTTGCCTTAGCAGGTTCCTTATTGCGCTAATAGGGCATGACAGATTTTGCTTGTTAATAATTCTGCCTGTTGCCTGCTAGAGATGATGGATGGGGTGCAAACAGCTGTGGTATCAACATGCATTTCATGTAAAACAGGGACATGAAGACATGTGGTGTGTGCAAGTGTGTGTGTGTGTGTGTGTATGCGCGCGTGTGTTTGTGTTTGCACTATGCGTTGTTTGGCACATTTTCACGGAGGGGTGTGTGTTATCCTTGTCTTTTGGAGTCAGACCCGAGGCTATGTCTAATTGGAGTCTTCACACTTTCAGGCTTGACTCACACTGACACGCTCGACCTTGGCTCTCCTCCCTTTGCCATGAAAAGGGAAAACAGTGACACAGAAACATGCCTTCTTCTTTGCTTAGAAGAGAAAGTTTGCTGATACTTATTTCGTTTTTGTTTTATCCTTCTTTTTTCGTTTCTTCTGCTCTTGTTGCTTGCTTTAAGAGAATGCTAGAGTCTTTCTTCCATCTGAGGAGTTGAACTTTTCAACCACAGAAACATGATCTCAGGGACACGTCGGAAGGTCATAACTGTCTCACAGCACCGTACTGCTACCGGACAGATCATCTTTACTCCATATACGCACATTGCCTGTGAATATATTTCTGTAGCACAAAAAACATACATCCAAAGCTTTACAAGGCGTGGATTTTACAATATTGCAAGGCCTTATAGGGTCAAACACTTCGATTTCTCGGAACTCAGCCATCAATATACCTCTCACCATACGTTTCAATGCTCGGTCCCTCAGGTCTTACTCCACTTTTAGCATCCAAGGGCCCATTTATGGGCTTGATTTTCCCTTCCCATCAGGCAGCATTGATCAAACAGCACACTTAGGGTTTTTCAAGGTGGACATTACTACTGATGGCAACCAGTATTTGCAACTACAGTGTAAAAACTATGGCCATTATTCACCTGATTGGCCTCTCCTCCATCTCTCAGTGGTAGGCATTTCATGATTCGGAAAGGTATTTATATCCCCGCAGGACCAAATCCCCCTCACAGTGTCAGCAGTGAAGTGCATGCTTTTTGGTGGTATCAATTTAGTTATTTAGTCATGAGGAAGGACAGGGGGGTGGGTAGATGATCGTAATGATGTGTTAAAGCTTCAGCTTGGAAATACACTTCACGGACTGAGTTGTCTGTCCACCTGCCAAGTGTTTCTTTCCATTTCAATTGTTACCTTTTAAATTTGATTATAATTAAACAATGTTTTGACAAAGAGATGGCTTAGATAATACACATTAAAAAAATCATACTGTAACATTTTCTTGGGAGCACCAGCCATAGTAATGAGATAATGTAAGGGATTTCTGTTAGTAGTGACACAGGTCTCCTATTTTTATGCATTTCACTTAAATGGCCACAATACTATTAGTGAGAAAATCAAGCTATTGTTATTAACTGAAGCCTGCTAATAGCTGAATACTACCAAACACTTGGTTCATGTGTCATACGCAAATGTGGCTTTGTAATGTTCATCAGTGCTAATTATCTACCAACACAACATCTCCAATTTCAGCAGGAAGAAATGCTGAACTGCGCATTGATGTTTTTGCACTGATGATGTAATTGTGTTGGTAATTTCACTGATTGGAGTGATCAAATAGCTGATATTGGCCTTTTCGGAAAGTATGTTGTTACCAAGGACACGTTGATTTTGAAATCCCTCTTCTCAGCAGTGGCAGCGAGTCTGGTTTGGAGGAAGAAAACACATTCCCTTGCGCCCCATGCCACACTCTTACAGTTGTCCCATTGGGCATACACACACTTTGTCTGCGTGGGCGGATGCATTCTGTAAATAAAGGAGCAACATGCACATGTATAAATCTTGAGATTTTAAACATAGAAGCAGTAGTGAAAGTAATAACAGGAAAAACAATGGTGTGTTTCTCTTGTGGCCCCCAGGCCGGCAGCTTAACATCACACTGGAAGGATTCATGTGTGAAAGAGATTGACAGGCGAGCATCTTCAAACCAGTGGTTGCCTCCTCGAGCAATTCACATGCATACAGCATGTGATGTGCACCTCGTATAATCTACAGCACACTTGTAGAGAAAGATGAAAGGTTTACATTGTGTACATGCAGAAAATCCTCCCTTCTCTCTTCTCCATGCATTCTTCCTTTGGTAGTTATTTTACTCCGTGTGTGTGTTTTAAAGAAGCAGGCTGTAGTGGATGAGAGGGCCACATTATAGCTAGTGGGTGTTGCTGTCCGCTGCAAAGGGTCACACTTACCCCTTGTGTGCACTAGTGAGTGAGACACTCATTAGCTCCAAATGTAGAAGTTGTATTAGCCGATGGACGTATGTTCAGTTGGAAGTGGGATAAAAGGATGACAGAGGGGTACAACTCAGACCATTGCTCTCTCATGTTTTCTTCCAGCCATACAGGGTGTAGAATTCATTTCAAGCAGACAGCCCCAGTGTCTCCCTAAACATGTCCATGTAACCAGGATTTGGCATAATAGACCTACCTCATTTGTTTCCTGAGCTTACAGTGACACAGTTCACCGTGACCTCAGCCTTGACAACACGTGTCGGTACAAAGAACTGTCCTTTTTAGTGGGGGTGCTTTTGAAGGGTGCCCAATCTTTTCAGAGGACGGCGTGACACACATTAACACTGTATTTCTCTTTAATTGGTAATGAACTTGTCTGCGTTCACAGAAAGCTGTTTAGATTTCAGGGCATGTGTAGAATGACCAGTGTTTGTAGTAAGCATGCCTTTACCTCCCAGAAGACAGCGATAACCAGGGTGTAGGGTTAATTATCTGTCTTACTGACCTACACACACACACACACACACACACACACACACACACACACACACACAAAGAAATACATGCACAGACACAAACACAGAACAAGATATAAGAAATGTAAAGTATTTGAATAACAAGTACACACACATTTGTATTGCGCTGTCGTGTGCTGCCAGAAGAGCTTCAGTGCACCTTGACACTTATTTTCCAAGCTGCTGTTGTAACGAGTTTTAATTATTTTATTTTCACATTTCTCCGTGTATATTGATTAATACATGCAAGTGGATGTGTGCAGCACGTACGTGTTCACAGGGCAGAGCCTTTTCCAGGTATGCAGCAGGGTCCGTAGACCACACCTGCGAAGCTCACAATTATTATGGCTTGTGCATACCAAACAGGTGCCAGTAAAGACTGTTGAGCCAAGATCGCTTCTTGTTCCATCATTTCATCTCTAACACACGACACAGAGAAACACACACGTGCACCGGTTACACTAGAACTCTTGAAACGCTTTCACCTGAAAGATATTCCCTCTGTGGTGCTTTGATGAGAGTGGCAGCGAGAAATGATTTGTCAAAATCTTCCAAAAGTGCACTATCGAGTTGAGAGCTGGTGACAGGGAAGACCATAGTATGAGTCACATAAAATTTTCACGTAATTCCTCCTATGGCCAAGGTAATGTCATTCCAAAAGTGATCAATCTCATCAGCACAGAAATGTATGCCACAACATAAATCACTGAGCGCAACATTGTATTGAGCATAAACGAGCCACCGGATCCCCTCACTGTAGGGGTCAAGGGTTCAAGTATAAACATAAACACAGTTATGTATAATAGTGCGCATTATAATATTAGAGGAAGAATGCTACTTTGCTACAAGGCCATTACCACATCTACTTATGAACGTGACATTTTAAGTGTCAAAGCCACATTTGTTCACCCACATCAGGCTCCACACAAGGGAATTAAAGGGTAGTGATGTTCCGCAGTCCCACAGAAAAGCCTTTTTTCATTTCCTCTGAAAATTGTGAAAATTGAGTTAACAATGTCTCATTACATTTCCGACTAAAGCAAGGGACCTTTGGGGTCTGATCCACAGATGAGGATGAGTACTCTTGTTCTGTCGTGTCTTACAGAGATGAACAGAGAAAAGGTCCTTAAGAATATCTTTCTCGCACTTGGACAGGAGGCGCAATTATGCCTGCCATGATTTCAGCAGAGACGCACAGATAACCGTCATGTTGAGTGGGTTTGCAGGATGTGGGCGGCGTGCCAAGGGAAGGTCAGAGTGCCCATCTTGTATCCAGATTTGTCGGCTCTGCTCCTACATGTGTTTTGTCAGTGCTGTACAGTCTGGACAAATCCTGAAATAAGAGTGCTGATTGCCATGATTGCTGCACAGACATACACATAGTGTATATTTCTCAGGAGATACGAGGGGATATTTTCTTTTGTTTTTGAATTAGGTTCAATTTTTTTTTTTTTGCATCAAGGAAATCTAAATAAGTTTGAGTGAGAAAAATATATGCAGTTTAAGTAATATTTAATTTAAAACAACAGCATTACAGGCCGGCTTTCTTTAGTAAAACACGCCAACAGAGAAATCTTAACTACTCTATCGCTATGCTAACAAATAGTACATAACACACTTTGTATTCAAAGCTTTACACAATCAGTCTGTGGGTCTGTTCATTATTCATATAGAGTAGGGCACTAAACACACCATGAAAGTGGGTGCCAGAATGAGGAGGATGCTCTCAAGGGGATTCCCATTCCTGCATTTGTACCTTATCCATACCTTTTCACAGCTCCCATCTGTTTGCCTGCTCAAATCCCCCTGGCCTGTGCTAAACACAGTGCCATGCACTTCTCCACGATTGGAGAGGGAAAAATGAATGGGCAATATTTGGTATTTAAATGTGGTCTCTGTGATGCATGGCATTGCTCTTATGAAGCTATATCCCCAGAGTAACATTTAGCTACTGCTGAGCAGGTTACACATGCGGGCTGGATGAGTTAGCGGCACCCACACACTATAGGTTGAACAGACTGGAAAATGAATAGCAGGGGAAGTTGAGAGGGAATAAGTAATGCCTCACCAGCAGAATCTAGTTGTTGTGTATATGAGTTACTTTGTAAGACAGATTTTTCTCTGAGGATGCTCATTTCCTCACGACTCAGTTCACTTTGTGAGGCAATTACACTTCCAAACCCAAAGCACACCAATCTCTTCAGCTTCAACACAGCACAACATACAGGCATAAACACAGTGCTTCTGTCAGTTTGAACGGCTGATTATAGATCTGAAACCGAAACCATGATGATTACTGTACAGGAACACCTCAGGAGAAAGGCGTTTACTTGTGTTAGTGTGAGACCGTCAAACCAACCTCCCCGCGGTGCCTGACAGGTGCAGGAAGTTAGGGCTTTCTGGATCCTCAGCAGGGGCACTGGACAGGATATCACGCCCTCTGATCCTGAACACTGTCCCCTGCGGACTGGGAAGATGCCTGCCTTTTGTCTATAACCTGCTGTTGACAAGTACCTTACTGCCACATGGTCTCCTGGGGGCAGCTGTCATGGTGAGCAGAGTCCCCATCCCAGAATACACTGTATTATTACATACAACTCGTTTTACACCCATTAATAACTCAAGAAATCTGTTCCCAGAGGACGCGTTCGTTGTTGGGGCAGCCAAGATCAGTTTGAAAATGACAAATAAATTCAAAAGAAGGATCATTATCCGGCCGGGGCATTTTTCATCTGGTTTTTCTGAATTAAAAGCTTGTTTTTTTGGCTGAAATGAAAAGATATGGGGAAAAAAGAAGATCTGAGCTCAGGCATTTTGATTTAAATGTGCAGTTATATGTTAATTTTTAGCTCGAGTCACTAGTAAGACATATGACAGAAAATCAATATATGCGTGTCATTTTTTGTAGCCATTCGGTCGAATCAAACAGGAGCATCTGAATAAATTTCACAATCGCTGCAACCCATCAGGACTGGCATGTATCATGGCCTTTCAGGGGAACTATTAATCTAGTAACTTTCTTTTAGCTCATTTCCAATGATGCATTTATGTGGGCTGTTCCCAGTTATTGGAGGCTAATGAGGAGAAGAACTGTGGTTTCTGCCCATCTCTCCTATCTGCCTGCCTGTCTCCGCTGCTCTGGGTTGTCACGGTGCTCTGAGCTCCTGATGTGGCATATTAGGCAGGACAATCGTTATTAAGCACATTTCAAGCTCAATTACCACTCAAATGCACAGCCATCAAGGCTCCACCACAGGCTCCCAACAGATGGTTGCGGGTGTCAGATAGACAGGGCTGGTGATATCTTCGTCAGACTAGGTGCTGTTTTGTAAAAGAGGAACATATTGTCGCCGAAACAAGCTGATAAAAATGCTGTCACTTAGTTGAACAGCGGGAATCTTTCACTTTTATCCTTTATTTTATTATCTCACCATTCAAAAGCAGTTGTAAGAAAGTGGTCTTCAAAACAATTATCTGTGCAGCCTGTCTAGCGTATCATGTGCTTGACCTGTGTGAGAATCCGCCGCCTCCACATTTCATCAGATGTGGAGTTTACGGTACCCGATGCGGTCTCATTTTATTTACACATTAAGTCTCTCCCTCTAGATCTATTCTTTTAGAATGTTATTTTGTTATTTCTACATTGTTTATGTGTTTCTTATGTATGCATGCTGGATAACATAACAAGTAAGGAAATTGGCTAAGAGAAAAAAAGTCTTTCCGAGGGTGAGTATTAAAATATTTACATTCACAAAGTTCTCTTTGCTGAGCGTTATTCTCTTTATGAGTCTCCTTTGTATTTGCGAGGAACGAAGGACTAACAATGACAAATCTAAAGCATGAAATCATAAACAGTGTGATATATCACAGCCTCACAGTTAATGATGGCTTGAACTTGATAAAATAATGCTTTCACAGTAGTGGGTTTGTGAACAAGGAGACAGAAAAGAGATGATGACAAGGGTTCGGGGAAATGACATATTTTATTATGACAAATAATGAATTGTCATTTTTCACTTGGATACCCGACCATCTTTTATTTAACCAGTGAGCTGTGGCAACAATTTTTTTACTGGTTGCAGTGTGAAAAAGTTGCTTCCCATTTAAAACTAAACTCACTTTCATATTTATTAGGTACCCTATTCAACTGCTCATTAATGCAAAAACCTTATATGGGACCTTAAACAGCATGTCTCATTCACCTATGTCTAAATATTTTCTATCTAACATTTAGACTCCAATGAATCCATTGGAGAGCAACCTGGGGTTCAGTATTTTCCCCAATATCCCAGTATTCAGTATCTGGCATGTGGATTGGAGCAACCAGTGACTGAACCGTCAACTATCTAACTAGTAGATATATTGCTTTGCCTCCTGAAAAACACAAATATCTGGTCAAATATCTGCATTTAGGCATGTAGACATGTTCAAAACAACCTGCTGTAGTTCAAACAGAGCATCAGGACGGGGAAGAAAGATGAGAAAGATGAGCTGGTCTGAGTTTTTAAGAAACCGCTGATCTACTAGTATTTTCTACACAACCATCTCCAAGGTTTGCAAAGCATGGTCAAAAAGAGAGAGTGACAGTTCTCTGGGTGAAAATGAGGAGAATGGCTGCCGTGAGCTAAGTATTTAAATAACCTCAAACTGGTTTCTTGACAGTAAGTTTCAAATAGCCTCCACAGTCACCAGATCTCAATCCAATAGAGCACATTTGGGATATGGTGGAACGAGATATTCACAAATCTGCAGCAACTGTGTGATGCTATCATGTCAACATGGACTGCAATCTCTGAGAAATGTTTCCAACACCTTGTTAAATCTATGCCACGAAGAATTAAGGTAGTTCTGGAGGGAAAACGGGATCCATCCGGGTACTAGTGTTGTGTAACTAATGGAGTGGCCCGTGAGTGTGTATGAAAAGTGTACAGCAAATCTTCAGTGCACGGTGAAAGAGTCTAACCGCTTTCTTTGTGTTTTGTGTCGTTTAGAAAAGCGATGAAACATAGCCCTTAGACAGTGACTCACACACTGCTTTACAGACAGCCAAAATTATATAAAGATAATCACGTTCAAAGATAAGCCAGTTGCCGTTTCCCTCAGTGCATGCAATGTTACTTAGTCACTTTAGGCTGTCAGGGAGAATTACCCATGGTAGAAGTAAAAATCCAAATCTATAACTTAGGGCAAAATTTAAACCCTCTCCACTAAAGGGGAAGAGCTGTGCTGTCTATCAGCATTTGACTCGTGGGCCTCCAGCAAACGGTTATCATATTCATGAATTTAGTTTAATAAACTTGAATTTCCTTAGCTCATAAATCACCTTTGTCTTTAAAAAACAAACAAACAAAAAATCTAGATGTTAATCTCGACATGAGGCAAACACATGCAGAAAGAGGTATCTGCTGGTGCCGCTCCATCGTGTCTCACCGATTTCATTTTTGATAGTCTCAACATGTTTTATTCAATCACTTTATAGCCTTCACACTGATTCAAAACCTCTAATAAAAACAAACATTTCATTTATACGTATGGATTCCAAAACACTTTCTTGTGATGCGGCAAATATGAAAATAACTCCAAAAGCTGCATGGTTTGGATGATTATGATAATGCTGATCTGCTAATGTCATTTTGACTCTGAGGCTGAGAAAAGCTATCATAGCAAGTAACAGTCATCCCTGCAAATCAAATCAAGAGCTTTGGTTTGTCTCCAGAACAACCTAGAGATATAACAGCGACAATCTTTGAACTGTAAATCACATTTCAAAGCTGTTCGCCTCTCCAATTTTCCCTGTTTTAGCTACTTATCAGAATATCTCCCGTGTAAGAGTGAGTGAGCTGAAGCTACAGTTAGCCTATTTAACCACCCACCTGGGCCCATACCACCCACCTTAGCATCTGAGTCACACTCTGCTTTCTCTTTAACATGGGCTGAGCAGGAGAATCAACAGCACAGCACAGGACAGCTCTGCTCAGTGTACATGCGTGGGTGGAACAGCCTTATGGCTTCAGTCATTCAACCAACTATGAGGGCATCAAAGAGATGCAAGAAGAAATAGAGAGACAGAACGAGAGAGAGAGAGGGAGAGGGAGAAAGGGGGGGAAAGGGAGAGAGAGAGAAACAACTCAAAACGAGATGTCAAACAAAGAATGAGAATATGAGGGGGAGGTGAGGATCCATAGACAGAAAGTGAAATAAAAAAGCCAAGAAGGAGCAGGACAGACAGGCCAGACACTAGAGGAGCGTGCATATAGAGAAGAGAATGCACCGCAAACAAAGGAAACATGACAAACATCCTCTTCTCTACGTCCATAGCCTGACACACAGGCAGCCACTGTTGAGAGCCGCAATATTACCTTCAGCACAACTCAACTCATATGCTCCAGAACTTCTTTTGGCGGGATCGTTGCCATGAGCTCTGAAGCTTTTGTTCTGCCAAATAACATTAGGAGGTGGGCAGGATGAAGCGTCAGGTCCTGCTTCTTAGATGGCAAAGAAGACGGCAAAAAAAATGCAAGGGCAGTTAAACATGAGGAACAGGACTGTGTGGAAATGACAGAAGTGACAGTTAAGCGGTAATGATGGTGGCGGTGAACACTAATGCTATTGAGACTCGGTCTCTTTGCATATTTGAGCGATTTTACTGTACAGTAATTCCAGAGCCTCCGGGAGGGTGATTTGGGAATGTTTATTATTTAAATGATGATTAATCCACCTTCTCATTGTGGATAACACCGGGAAGAGGTGATTTATTTATAGAGGGACTCATCCAGGCTGGAGAAACTGATCAGGAGGGCTAGCTCTGTGGTCGGCATGGTCGGCATGAAGCTGGACACTCTGGTGACAGTGGCAGAGAAAAGGACATTAAAGAAACTGATGGACATTATGGACAATGCTGGGCATCCTCTGCACACGGCCATAAACAACCAGAAGAGTCTGTTCAGTGACAGGTTGCTTCTCCCCAAGACAAGAACTAACAGACTTAAAAACTCCTTTGTCCCACACGCCATCAGACTGTTTAACTCCTCTCTGGAGGGGAGAGGGAGGGGAAACAGGAGGACAAAGGAGGGGGACAACTAAGCTGTAGTGCCTCTGCACCTCACTGTACAATACCTTGTGCAATACTTTTTGTAAATAGTCAACAGTGCAATAGACTCAATACTTGAAATGTGCAATTCACTTGTATTTTTATTTTTTATTCCTATTTATTCTATTTATCCCCTTTGTATATTTTATTTATATTTGTCTCTGTATTTATATATGTGTGTGTGTGTGTGTGTGTGTGTGTATATATATATATATATATATATATATATATAACAGTTCTGTAACTGTAACTTCGGTCGTTGCTGTGCTTTTTTTGGAAGTCGAATTTCCCAGAGGAACCCACCCGAGGGATTAATAAAGTTCTATCTTATCTTATCTTATTTAAACCAAAACAGGATGTTTTCAGATTTTTTTTTGTGGGGATAAAGTACCTCCATGCTTTGCTGCTGTACATTTCAGGAGCTTATGACAGAATGCTGAATGGATACACCAGTACATTCCCTCTCCATCCCTTTTCTGCCTGCTTATTTAACTCAGGAAAAAAAAATCCACTGCTTCTGAATGCACCAACTCCTTTCTCCTTTGGCTATAACAGCCACAGCTCTGAAGAGCCATCCACCACTAAGCTCCTCTACACACTGAGCCTCTCAGTTCTCAAAATTGATTCTATCTTACTTTAAGTCGGGCCTTGACTGTCAGCAAACGCAGTCTCTTGATCTTTTCATATTATATCTCCTTGTGTTGTATGTCCAATTTCCTCCAGCACTAAACAGATGGTAAATCTTTTCAGCTAACTGTGAGACCAGCACTTCTCAATAGCTCCCCTGATCCCATCAAGGAACCTTTGTTTTTAACTGCTAGCGCTATAATGCTTCTGTCTGAGCAAAAAGCGGATGGATTCCTAAGCCACAAAGAGAATACATGTTGTTCCATCCCCATGACTGGGTGAGTGCGGTGTGTTAATGTGATTAGTGAGACATTAACGCCTCCATGCTCAACCAGGCAGACGCAAAAATGCACTTAGTATAGAAACTCTTTCTCTCCCATTCTAACTGGAGGCTGCTACCAAAACCATAGTTTAAGTGGAAATAAGTGAGTTTTCTCCCTGAAATTCACTTTAACTCCTTCTTTTGTACTTTTCTACCGTGTCAAAAAGAGTAGCAGGTAAAGTGTAATTCATACTGATGCCATAATTAACATTAGCTTTTAACTGTTAAAGCCATGCAGATATGGCTGCTGCCTGATGCTCACAATCAGATATGTTTGGAAACTTTGACTGTTTGCACACAGTGGGTAAACTGATCAAGCAGATTAAAACATATGAATCGCTCTGGATTTTTCTGTTTCTCTCTAAACAACAGACACATGGGGAGAATTCGGCATATTCATAACCTGGACATTTCTGTGAGGAAAAAATAGTTATCTTTTGTTTTATTTCATATAAACAACAAGGAGGTGTCCGAGAGCGCACAGTGCTTTTTAATATACTTGACATAATTCTAAGTATAATTTTTTGTGTTATTTATGTGGATATAGTACATGTGTACCATGTGTTAAAAGTGGAATTTTAAGCATAGTTTCAAAGATAGAAGACACTTTATAAAACTTATATATTGAACACTTGACCTTGAAGAAGATGTCAAATGTCCAAAGCAATGTGATATTTAGAATCTCCACTTATTATTTCTTTTTTATCTATATGCTTTCAGTACAAACAACGGCAGTGATAAACATAGTTTAATTGCTCTATATAGAATTACTACAATTTTGACCTTCAGTTCAATATATTAACCTTGAAATTGTGGTCAGGGGTCAAATGTGACATGATATTTTAAATCTTTATACAGTATTTTCTTCATGTTGCTAGTCCACACTGCAATTGTAAGAGTCATAGTTTGTCAGAGACTTTCTGTCAATTTTCGACCAATAAATCATTAAGTTGACCACGAAGACCTCAGTGGATGTTACCCAAATTTTAATGGATTGTTAACAAGACTCCACTCTACACCCCAGACAGAATTAAAAAAAAGATATTCATATGGCAGAGTTACAAATAGTTTTAGCAGCAAATGTAGATGGAAGAAATGAAAACACCAGTTCACACTACAATTTCAGTACCCTTTCACGTTTGCTTCAGTGTGCCAGGACATCTATCATCCTGATGTTTATCACTCTCATTAACTTGCTACTACTTCTCTGATTGGCTGCAGGAGACTCACGATCACACATTTAAAGTCAGAGAAGATAAAGCATGGGGGTTGGCCTGATGTCTCTCTCTTTCACTCACCTCTACTTCCACATCCACTGTTATTACTCAGTTGCTTTTGCAGATTTGTTATTCTGAGTTAAGTTAGAAGTTACCGGCTGTCTTGTTTTCAGTTTTGGCTCTAGTAGTTTAGTTTTGCTAACATTAGTATACGTGGTTAGTTCATAGTCTTCTCCTTTTTTCTTAGTTTTTTACTAAGACTCACATCTCCCTACTTCGTATTCAATGTTTTGAGGGGCTATGTTTTGTTTTGTCTGGAAGTGTATTTGTACTCTACTATCGTACCCATATGTAATTAATGTTATTTCATATTTTACTATTGAGAAGCACTTTGGTGTACCTCTGGTCTTTAAATGTGCTATATAAATAAAGTATTGATTGATTGATATAACATCCTTCATCACTTTTATTAAATTTCAGTGGTCTACAATAATTACTTTTCAGATTTACAGTTTTATAATCATGCCTTATTCCTCTGCTAATATGCACTTAATACACTACAGACACTACTGGCACACAGGTAAAGTACAGTACAGGTAATGTGACACTTCTCAATGCCTTTATCTCCACTCCAGTACAAGCAAAGGCAACAAACAACAAAAAGTTTAACGCATAAAAATTCACCAGAACGATGCAGTTCGAAATGCCTGACTGATGAATGTAACAATATTTATGTAGTTTGGCTTGTAAATATTACATCCATATAAATGTTTAAACCCGAGCTTTTCCCAGTTGAACGTTGCATTAAAAAGCTATTTACTTTATCTGTCAGTGGTTTTAATGTTGCACGTGGCTGGCGTAAAAAAGAGACGGGAAGCCTGAGTGATGATGGTACTGGAACAAAAGAAATCCATCTTAAACCCACTTTGTCAGAAGAAAGCTCCTTTCAGTTTGCTTCTCTGAAGACTACATTCTTTAAAATGATGTGCTCATTAAATGTTGGAACATCTCTAGTTGACAAATGTTAGTTGGTAATTTCATTTTCATTCCGATCAGTCTGTGTCTAAGCAGGTTATATTACTACCTGTGTGAAACGAATTTGTTGCTAATACATAATTAGCCTAACTGCTGATACTCCTGTTGTAAAAATTTTTTTTTTAAAAAGGTAGTTTAATCATTTAGGAACTAAAATTTGGTGTTAGTATCAAAAGTTCTTCCAGTGCTTGTTATGTACGTATTTGCACATAGCTGTAGATATGAGAGTGAAAGCACAACATAAATCATAAATCTCTTAACTCTGCATGGAATATAAGTTAACTTGTGCAGAATAGCACTAACATCCTTAAACTGAGTCTAACCTTAAACTTCTCTGTATATTATAGAAGACTTAAAGTCTGCCCACTGTCCAAAGACATGCATGGGTTTAGGTTAAGTGGTAATTCTAAATTGGTCATAGGTGTGAATGCAAGTGTGAACAATTGTCTGCCTCTCTGTGTTAGCCCTGCAATAGACTGGCAACCTGTCCAGGGTGTGCTTGCCTGTCTCCCTGCAGCCCTGAATTGGAGAAGAGGAAGAAAATAAGATATCCTAATATGCAGTATAAGTGATAAGTGCAGCAATAAAGCACAGCATTTCCTTAAAAAACATGATGTATATTTGGCAAATTATTTCACAATATGTGTAAATAAAGAATTTCTGAAATGTGGGGGAAATAGCATTTCTTCTCTTTACCCTTCAGTGCTCCAGCTCATATCCTCCAACCCTTTCATAGTCACTTTCCTGCCATCCTTTTTCTTACTCGGTCCCTTTCTTTCTTTTCCCCTCTCCAGCCTCCACAACAAAAGTGTAGAGAGGAGGAGGAGGCCGGTCATCTCAGCGAGGGAGGTGAAGTCTTAGAAGAAATAGGATTGAGGTCTATACAGGCTGAAGTAAAGATAGAGGGAGAGTGAATGAGGAAGAAAACAATTCAAAGAGGTAGAAGGAGAGAGCAAGTTATAATATGCATACTCAGAGGGTCGTGGTGTATGCAGCAATGTGTTTGTTTTATTAGTGCCCAACTGGCACTATGGGAAGGGGTTTGAGCGAAGGCCAGTGGCCACAGCTTGCAATGGTGGGTCCAGTGATGAATGTTCAGAGGCAATCTAGGACACTGCAGCAGAAACACCATCAATTCAGTATCACAGCACAACTGGGAGGAAGTGTAGTGTGGAATGTGTTCTCTGTATACGTGCACAAATGTGAGTACCTACAAATTCCATTGTGTGTGTTTTTGAAAACTCATATGGGGGAAGGGGTTAAAGGATTACAGCTGTCTCTTGGCTGTGGGAAGTAGCTGAGCAATGCTTCCCATTGGTCATTCCCATGAACCCTTGCTCTTTAAGGGGCACGGTGGGAGGCAATACTGAGGACAGGGGAGTGTATCACCACTGACTGGACCATACACTGGATAACCACCAACCCAACCTTGAGAAAAAAAAATATTTGAGTATGAGTAGTGTTTTGGATGTATGAATTTCACACTATTATTGTGACATAAATTTCCATTCAAACAAAGATCAAAACATTCTAAATGAATTCACACACACACACACACACGCACGCACGCACGCACGCACGCACGCACGCACACACACACACACACACACAATTAAATCTCATACTTTTTATTTGCTTTCTTCTCCAGCTATGGCTGATTCCTGGCATCTGCCCAAGACTCAACTTTTGGCTTCATCCCTGCCACAATACTAGCCACTTATCAACAGGTTTTGCTGAATGTGAGGTCTGCCAGGCTGTCTCATGCAGAGGGCATGATTAGGACAAGAGGGGTGGGCATTATGCCTCAAAAACCAGCTGGAAAAAAGACCCACATGGTGATAAGGGCAAAGAATCCCAAGCACATCATGGATTTTACAAGCATGTCATGGTTTTACTCCCATTCCCTGCAGCAGAGCACATTTACTGTGAAGGAAACAGCACAAATAATCACGTTGCCTTTGCTCTAACTGTATCAAAATGCTGTTTGGGGAGCTTCTAGAGACAGCAAAACTTCTCAGTCCCTTGCTGTCACAGAGATAGAAAGGATGACTTCACAGAGCTTTTCCTGAAGGAGAAATATCTTGGCTGTACGCTTTCCTTTCTGGCATCAGCCAGCTGGATGTCTCAGTTAAAGTGTATAGCCCGTGAAGGGGAAAAAAGTGGTTCTGTAATTTATTTGATCACATTAAAATTGGGAGCAGATTTGTTTGCTGTGACAATGTTTGTTGAGTTAGGGGCAGCCAGGCTGTCTCACATATTGGTCTGTTGGATTTGTATGTAGCTACAGACAAGTTGTCTGTAGGCCTAAACAAGCAGTGTGCTTTACCTTACCCGGCACTGTTAACAAATCTATGGGCTTAGAAAAACATCATGTATACAGAGTTTTCCTACTACTCTTTTAACTATTAAAATGTTTAATCTGGAGTCTAATTTTGATCTAGTCTAATTTCTCCTAAAATACTGTGATTATAGATGATCAGCAGGGCTTCACATGTTCACACTAATCTTTGAATGCATTTCCTGATTCTGGAACAACGGATGCATTGTCCATAACAAAGGAATCTTTATTGTAAAATTATTGTGATCCTTGCTGAGTTTAGCGCTGTATTTAGATTGATCCCAACACATTAGATAAGGTGATGTTAGCCTCTCATTTGTTATTTCTTGGTATTTTTGAATTCACACCTAACTTCCTCACTTCAGAGGGTGCTCGAAATCGATGACACATTGCCTGCTGTCCAGAGCACACAGAAGATTCAAATGAGCAACGGTTAACATTCTCACATTCCTTACATTGCTAGCATCTAAAGGTCATTAGCAAATCAAAGATAAAAGGATCACAAGATGCTATACACCTTGGCACAGCCCTTATTAGGAAAGGGGATTGGTAGATGTGATGATGTGACACGCTTCCATGTAAGAAAGCACTGCTTTCCTGGTCATTACTGCTGCAAATGGCATCCCATCATGGTTGTTCTCGTCTTCACCGGCACTGCTGACGAAAATACAAATGGAGTAGCTGACGCAGAGAAAACATTCACTAATGAAGTACTGTATTAGTTTTATTGATCTTCCATTTAGAGATGTATGGTTTGTGTAATCTCAACTAACTTACCAATATGTGATCAGCTATTGTTATAGCAGTGGTATTGCACTGTTGTATTACTCTTACCAGCTTACCTGGAAACTAAGATGAAATGGAACCTCTACAATAAAAAAATGGATGTCTCTGGGTTTGGATATTATTAGAAATGAAGGACTAATATGAGATATAAAACTGGTCTAGCACTTTTTAAACTTTATTGTGTAAATGTTATACTGTTATGTGTGCCACACCCAAGGTTGCTATCTGTATTAGAGTGACTCAAATCACGTGTCATGGGATTATTTGTATTTATTTTTCTAGAACAATAGTTTTATTGAATTTATTTGGTGACATTAAAGTTTTGGTATGATCACCACAAAGATGTTCACCCTATCAGTGAAGGTTGTAAAGATTTGAATCATTAGACAGGCTCAAACATCAGACTGAAATTCAAATCTGGTTTAATGTTAAGCAAACACTCTTTTACATTCCACTGAAAGAGAATTTCTATCAGCATACGTGGGCAAATGGCCATAAAAGAAAATAAAAAAAACTGTTAGGTGGGCAAGAAGAGTCTAGAATAGATGTCTTTTGAAGAGCAAGCTCAAGACCATGGACCTACCTGTCACTGCCAGTCTCACGCAGACGGCAGAGAAATATTCTGGGTCTGGCGGAAATTAATTGTGGGCGTAACGGGTTCCACTGGTAGCACAAGACAACACTGGTGTCAGAGAAGGAACAAGAGCAGCCGCCTCTGGGCACAGGCCCATGCCAAGTAAACATTAGGCATAACCCACCAAAGGAATATTTTGTATGCTGTCTTTGAGGCCTCACCTAGAGGGTCTTTGATTCTTATTTAAAAAGGAAAATAAAAGAGTTTTTGATAGTTTTCGAGGAGCTGAAGAGACAAGAATTGGACCTGACAAGAAAAAAATACTCATAAAAATGAATGAGGCCCTAAAAGGCTTTGAACTGGGGCCTCTTTACATTGAACTGTGGATTATGAAATCGAAAAACTTAAAGTGAATTCTTCTCTATTTCAGAGAAGAAAGCCTGCAGGAACATCATTACTTTTCTAAAAATTACACCTAAAGGTTAAACCATCATCTTTGTCAAAGAGTAAAACCCACTGTTAAGATAGTAGGTCACAGAAATTTCTAAAGCTTTTACTCTCAAAACTCAAATTCCTAAAAGGAAGAGTGTAGGTCACTACTTTCTGATAAGGGGATAACTGGGGCTCTCTGTGGGGTATAAAGCAAGGTCACTGGGTGGTCGAGTGGCCTAAGGGCCTGTGTAGAAAGGCTACTTCACACTGACCACCATTGTAATGGCCTAGCAGAGCAGATATCATTATCATTATCTGTCATTAGGAGACAAGTGTCACTTACTGAAATTGCCATATTTGGACATAGGCACCGGTCTGTGTTTGAAATAGAGGTACAGTACCAGCCAAAAGTTTGGTGGTACACACTTGTTCAAGGGATTTTTATTAGACCTTTTTTAGTTGTCTAACAGTAATTAAGTGAAGTTCTGCATATAGAATTATTACGTAAACACAAAGTACAATAAAAAAAACTTTATACTCTTGCATACTCTTGGCATTCTATCAAACACCCTAATGATGTAGTCACCTCTAACAGTCTTGAAGGAGTTCATGCCCTTAGTTATTCCATCACTGTAACTGTTTGACCAAGCCATCGGCTTTGGGTTTAGCTGTGGTAAGTGCACAGGCCAGATTATTAGACGCTGCGCTCCACTCTCCTCACGTAGCCTGGGGGGGGGGGTGGTAATAGCCCTGTTAACCCTTTAACCCTTTAACACCTACCATAGAACCAAGTCCGCCAGAGCTTAGATTATATTTTTACATGCTGTGGAGCCATTTTTGGGAGCATTTCAAGTTGCTATACATCAATACAACCATTATAGCCCAAATTTTAATAATATGTATGCATTAAGTGCATAGTAATTACATAAATTGCAACAAAGTGCAATAAAGTGCAAAAAAATTGAAAATCGTTTTTGTTTTTTTAACATATATTTCTAGTTAGAGAAATTTAAAACTGTAAATACAAAAAAGTTGCACAAAATAGTTTCCCACTACAGGAAATTAATTTTGAGTGTCTTCATAGTTTTATTTTTGAAATACACCAATTTTTATATATACTGCAGGAAAAACGAAAATAAATATTATAATGCAAATTTGCAAAAAAAACAGCATATGCATCAAAATAAACTATTTTCAGCGGTTCAATTTGACTTCTAAGCATCCCAGAAACGACACAGAAAGTCATAAAGTCAAACATAACTTTTGAAAACACCACTATAGGCTTACAAGGCACTGATGGTAAAAAAAAAACTACATTTCCGTGAAAATGACGTCCCTTCCGGTTTCGGGCATGTCATGGCGGGCATGCGATAGTTTGCGCTGATGGACGTAGGAAGTGTTACAAACAGCTGATAGGATCGGCAAAGCGTGTTTCTGGAATATTATGTTTTTGTTGCTGCAAGTGCTTTTTATGCAAAGCTTTATGTGGAAGGAAACCGGGACCTAGGGCAAGCTGATGGCATAAGATGTAAGTACAACTCCTTCATATGCAAAACAGAGCGTGCCCGCTCCAACCAGCTTTAACAAACAAATGACAGCTCCAGTAAGACTCAAACAGGTAAAATAATGACTTTAGATAAAACGAGCAACTGCAGATGAACATCAACCAGTCGCAGCTGTCATAGGCCATACTTATATTTTCATTATTTTCAATACCATGTTATTCATGTCATGTCCCGTGATTTAGAAAATAGTAAAATTAGTGAAATTAGTAACTGACAATTTGGTCCAAACTTTTGCTTTGTGCTACACTGCTGTGTACACTGATATGTTTTGTCATAGTTGAATGCAATTACATGTTCTTGTTATAGCTTCAATTATCACCTTTAGTCAGACCACTGGAAGAGAGCAAACTATCATAAACTCAAACTAGGGCTCCTTTGGCATTGGTAATTGTAGTGAAATGGATGCAATCAATAGAAGATAAATGTATATAATGTAAAATCTATGACTTAAACATTGTGTAGACTTTCCACAACACTTTAAATAGTCTTATCTATGTATTTCTGCTCTTTAGCCTTTATGATTGAGCAAGTGACAAACGTAAGCAATGTGTGGCAGATCCATTTAAAAACTGTAACACCGGTGCAAGGCCTCATGACACAGTGCATGTATTTTTTTTAAATTCTATTTATAATTTGATTAGCAGACCATCATAAATAAGTGAACTGTGACACGAGTACATTTTAAATAAATGTTTAGTTATCAGTTATCAGGGGTTTTTTGTATTGTTTATCAGAAAGCTTTCAGACAAAGAGAGAGAGATTTCTGGGGGTGGGATGTGAAGTTGACCTCTAGAGCACAGCCGCCAGATGCAGGGAGAGAGAGAGAAACACCACAGACATGCAGGGTAAACATTGTCAAAGTTACTGGAGAATAATTGCTTATTGCCATGGTGAATTCAGAGTTTGCCCATTCTTAACGGACATTTGAAGGCTTACAGGAGGTAAATACTTTAAATACCAATTTGTGCTGAACTGTTTCGATGAGATTTAGTGTGTTAAAAATGTAGCGGCTAATCACGTTCAGCATATTAGCAGTGTTAGCATGTGTTCAATAGTATAGCTGTGTAAGTTACTGTGTTCACGCTTGCTAATGTTCTACTTCAAAGCTGAAACTAATTTTGTGAAGCTTGTTAAAAGTCTTTTATACGACAATATGGACCACGACAGACCTGGATACAAAGATCAGGTCCAGGACTTTTTCTTAGTCCACAGAAGAGCCTAGTTTCAGCGATCTTTGCTGTTTTCTTGATTGCTTTCTCAAAGGCTCACAAAGTTTTAGATCACATAACTGATTCAAAACTGACCTGTTGCTGCATAAACTTGTATTTATCTCAAAAGACTTTAATGCTGGTTGCATTGTGCAGTGTGTGAGTATACTGTTTTTTTCAAGGTAGAATTTGGAGAAACTAATGTTAAGAGTAACCTGGATAGTGTAAAGGTGCATAAATGGAGCATCTTGAACTTTAACTTAACACTAAGTCAGGTGTAAATTTGTGTTAAGCTTTTTGTAGTTTATCTGAAGCTTATTTTCAAAATTGTAATTTGAATACTACCTAATCTACTAAAAAAATAGTATGACTGTTATTTATTTTAAGGTGTTTTAAGTTGTTAACATCTGCTAAACTAGGAAGGGGTTTCAGATAAAATTAAGGAGTACCTAAAACAGTATTTCTTAGAAATGATTACTAATAAATGCACTTTAGAACAGCACACAGCAACACTACATATGAGCGGGCGGAGGGAGGTTTGGGGTCTTCACTCAACCCCTGTAACGATCTGAGGGGACAGACCGTGCGGTGGTGTGTGTGGTGGACCCAGGTGTGAACACAAGAGAGTAGACCGGAGTAAACTTAAACTGAAAGCGAGCCTTTATTGTGGCTGATGACAGGTCTCAACACAAAGCAGAAACACCGTGACTAAACTGAACCTAAACTAAACTGGGAAACAGATACTGATAAACTAAGGAGACTCAGAAAACCATGACGATGATTGTACAGACTGGCCGTGAGGACATGGAGGGTGGGAACACAGACGACGCGACACAGACTACATGAAACACAGAGACTAAATACACATGAGGGATGATCAGGGGTAGTGGCCCCACATGGGAGCACAGCTGACACACATGAACCTAATGACGGGACAGGTGAAACTAAATACACTGACATAGAATACAGACTTTCAAAGTAAAACAGGAAACATGGAGATTAGACATGACAAGAACTAAACATAACCACGCAGACATGACGCATAAACCAGGGAGACTTAGTACAGGGGGAGATGACATAACCAACTAAGGAACAAAACTAAACTGCAATCTAGAAATTAACTAGGTGAACTAAGTTAGGCACAAATGAATACAAAAGATACATAAAACTCAAACACTGGGTCGCTCGACCCAGGACCATGACAACCCCGTTTTGTTAACCGTCGGGGCTGGGGGGCTGGGAGGAGGTGCTGGCCGTCAGATTGGGGTCTGGGATGCCGGGTCTCCCTTGTACTGCAGATAATAATAGGCGGTCTGCTTGTCTCCACCCCAGTTAGAAGGGTTACATCTCCTGGGTCCGGGTACGGTTTGCCCCTCTGGGGGCAGGGGTACCTGACACAGACACAAACTACACCTTTCTTGGCTGCTACCTCAAAGCACATTGTGCGCTGTCATCTTGCATGCTGCGCAATAACATTTAATATTTAGTATCTACTGTTATCTACTGTTAGCTAGTTTATTGTGAAGGTGTTGGATTTATTATGTTGCTCTTTTTTCTTTGTTTTCTCCTGTTTTTTTTTTTTTTTATCTCCATACAGGTGATCCAGGTGTTTTGTTTGTTTTTCTTATTTTTCTTTCTCCCTTTCTCACCATCTCTTCTCCCCTCTATTTTTATTCATTCTTTCTCCCTGTCCTACCCCCCAGTAATGTCTGTGCCGTCTGTAACAACCGAAAATCAAATCAAATAAATACATAATTATAATAAAGGTCAATCAAATGGACCAATATGGCAAGGCCATGATGATCCACCTGGTAAAGTAAATCTGCTTGCATCTTTCTTGGCCTTCAGACAACAATTCTGATGGCTAAAGATCCAAACGGGACACAAAAAAAAGAAAAAAAAAGAAAAGATTACTAAACCAAACTTTATTTCCATTCCTTAAGTTTTAAAGATTAAAGACTCATATTAACATATACTAGAAGCAGATGTTTCTGGAGCCTGAATAACAAACTGCTAAGTGCAGGAATCTGTTCATATTACTCGTCAATGTAATTCATCATCATTGTTGCTGTTTGAATATAGTGAAACTTAACACAGTGTTTGGATGACCTCTTTCATCTCATGACGAGGTCATCCAAATGACTGTTGAATGAATGGCTATGGATGCTTAATGGATCGTGACCACCTTGCCCTTGTAGTTTCTTTTTTCGACATATAGCCATTTTGTTATTCTGAACAAATCCGGGAATCAATATTCTTTGGTAATCAACAGTAATTACTAATGCCATATAAACAGCCTCTCAGTCTGACTGAACTGTGTACTGACTCTAACTTCGAAGGTGAACTCAGATGAAAGAGCTGAATTCAAAACCTGCTAACAATTTAAGTTTCCGAAAAATCTGACAATTACTTGTTAATGCAAACTTTTACAATGTTCTTTGGTGCTGCTCATCTTACACCGTAATGAGTGTAATTTCACACATCCTCAGCATTACTGCTTCTTTGTGCCACACCTGCACTACTTACAGACTGGTGGTGCTGATTAAAAAACAACTGACATCAGCAGTGGAAAAATGAACAAACGCCTCGTGTCACACTTCCGACCCCAGGGTGAAAGAGTGCAAATGAACGAGTGATCAGTTAGTTCACTATCCAATCGTCTGTGTAATATAACTTCCCTGTTATACACTCACCAGTGTCAGCAGCAAAAGCCTTTTCAAAATGTCAGACAGTGACTGCTCTATTATCCATTTTCTGCCTAGGCTCCCTATGTGACAGGTGTATAATGTAGACCCTGCTGGTGCTTCTGACAGTTAATAAAACACATCAGTTAAGCCAATTACAGTGGCCAAGGTGAAGGAGCCGTACAGTTTCTTTATTGTTGTTATTTCAATGTATTTCGAAGTTAGAATTCTTTTCTTCCAGTTGTAGGGAATGCTAAAGTTGAGAGTGAAAAAACAAAGAAATTAGTAACTAAATAATTCTCCCATCATCCATAATCCAATGCTATGACAACTTGTTCACTAGCTGCGATAACAAACTGGGAAGACCAGCCACCAAAAAACTCCACTACCTTAAAAAATGTGACCAGTCATTGCAAGCACGCCTCTACTCTGACCAGAGCTAAACTCTCCCACCTCTAAGGAAAATTAGTCACGAGGACCGCAAAGTTTGGCATCTGGTGCTGAGTTTTAGTTTGCTAATGATGCATATTAGCTTTAGTAAAATGTTTGTAACTAGTAAAGGCTGTTATTCTACTTTTAATCTGTGTCAGTTTTGTCTTATTTTTGTCTTATTTTTTATTATTTTGCAAAAAACCAATGAACACCCCTTTAAACCTCCAATGTCACCAAGCCAACTTTGCAGTACTATAGTTCACATACCCACCTCCAAGCTACCTTGAACCCACTACATGAAACTGTTAGATAGGCAAGTCACCAAAACTGATACTTACTGTACAAATTGATATCTACGTTTTTCCTTTGGTTTTTTTTTTGTTTGTTTGTTTTTCAGTACCATAGCTTAAAAACTGTCAGATTAGGTCCTCATTTATACCAGTACTGACACCAGTAGTGCCTTCTAATGCTGACAAGCAACTACACAAAACTGGGCTGCAGAAAGGCACACAGTTCCTCTGCTTAGCCATAGCAGCAGCAGCACAACAAACCTGGTGAACCATGTTCAAGACTGAGTCTTCATGAAGAATTTTGTGAAGTCAGTAAAGCTCCTGTTTCAACAATATATAAGTACTAAACGGTCATCATAAATGTTAACCAGGTTGCTACACCCTATCAGTAGCACCATTTAATTATTAGCAGTTTCCAACATTAGATAGCAGGTAACAAATATGGCTAATCATAAAATGATAAAATTAATGTTGCAGCAAATGTTATCAGCCCCACTTATCTGTAACATTATAATAGATAGTGTTAATTTAACAGGATAAAATGATTATTTGTGTCTTAAAAAGTATTTTATTTCTCCCAAAGTAATGGATTGGAGTTGAGAAAAGTGTACCAGCAACTAGACAGAAAAAGTTGCAGTATACATTACCGGCTCTATTTAATCAACAATGAAAATATGAAGCGCAGGAAATAAAGTAGGCAGGGAGAGAGGCGTTGCAAGCTTTTTACTTCCTGGGAGCAAATTAAGTTAAAAGTATAAGGTTCCTATACTAGCTGCTGGTGGATCGTATGGGCTACTACAACAACAGTAGACTGTAAGCTGAGCTCAAATCAAACAGGTGTAAGTTGGGAAAAAACAAAGTATAAAATAAACTTTATGCAAAGTGCAGGTCACACTATACTGAGTTTCAAAATATCACATATACTACACTTAACTCATTCACTGCCAGCCATTGGCAGTGAATGAGTTAATAAAGTGATTAATCCAGGTCTACAATTCAGCTGCCTTTCACAAATTTTAATTGTTACTCACTCATTTAAAAATAAATCCCATTTAAAGGCTTGAACATTTTCATGTTTAGTTTTCAGCACTGCTTACTTCTTGACTTGATCAGCTTTGAGCACATTGCTGTTTTTTTTGGTTGAGTAAAAGGTAAAGG
This sequence comes from Diplotaxodon limnothrissa, assembly GCF_057381915.1. NCBI lineage: Eukaryota > Metazoa > Chordata > Actinopteri > Cichliformes > Cichlidae > Diplotaxodon > Diplotaxodon limnothrissa. The sequence goes on from NC_140607.1 coordinate 18,324,815, forward strand.
TTTCAGAGGTACGTCACACATAATCACTTAGCTCAACTTAGCTTTAGTTAAACATTACATTCAGTGCATGCAGTAATGCCAAATATAAGGTAGGGAAGAAACAACACCCTCTGCTGTGCCCAATCACTCACCTTCACCAGGTCAAAAAATGTCAGGTCCATCTCAGTTAAGTTTAAAAATGTATGTTTAATTCCTTTAATGCACTTTAGACTTTATATTTTACTGCTGTGTTGGGTTAGTAACATAACTAGAGAGACAGAGGACTAGCAAACGAATAGAAATGCCTCTGATAACGATACATCCTGTGAAAATGTACAAATTGTCATGTCTCCGAGGATCTAAGCAAGTGGTATCTGAATATTTTCTCACATAAGACACGTCAACCAGTGGCAACCATTTAAAATGCTTCAGCTGATGATGAGCACATGATCTCATATATATTCAGTCCTCAGATCTAATCTCTGTCACCTTGATATCTTGATGGCTTAAATTTACAATGGGCTACTGGAAGAGAAATAGCTGTGCTATGGAAATATGGACACAATTATCAGCCTAACCTATCACCTAATAAAATAAGATTCTCATATATTGATGTCAGCTACATCTTTTTTGTAGTCTTTAGAGCTTGGATCTACGGAACCCCTCTGATGACATGGTCCAAAAAATAAATAAATTGTGGCCACAAAATACTACTTTGTGCCCTTGAAATAGTATAACGTGCCCACGAAATACTTATTTGTGGCCACGAAATACTATTTTGAGGACACAAAATAGGTATAATGTGCGCACGAAATGCTAATTTATGGGCACGAATTGGGTATAACATGGCAATGAATTACGCATTTGTGGCAACGAAATAGATAACATGCGCACATCATATTGATACAATTCCTGGACAGCTGCGTAGAGAAATAGCCTAACAGTAGGCTAAACCTATACACCATGGACAGAGACAGTATAACTGACTTTTATTTTAGGCTGGGAATGAGCTACAAATGCATTTTGAAAAGCCTGGCAAGGCAAGGAACCATTATTACGGACATTTAAACAGGATATTGAGAGCCCAATTGCTTTACAGACGTAAGTACGACCTGAACGCCGGGATAGATTTTATTGTCAACCAACTGCAAGGGCCTGGGAAGGATCACGGTTATCGGTCAAGTTGGCCCACAATTTAGCATTTTGTGCGCACGTTATACCCATTTCATGCCCATAAAGTAGTATTTTGTGGCCACAATTTATTTATTTTTTGGACCATGTCATCAGGGGAGATCTGTATGGATCCAACTTGACTATGTGCTTACTTAATGGCTTATTTAACTTTCTGACACAACATTATGTCATTCTGGCCAATTACTTTTCAATCATCAAAACTGTAATCCTTTAACATTTTTTTCTTTAAAATGAGATGAAACTGATTTAAATCTACTAAACAAAATAAGTTTGAGCAGATCAGCACAAATAGTAAGGGTCTGGGTTGCAAAGCAGAACATTTTTGCACATCAGATGTTTCATAGTACTTACTGTTGGAGTCTCAAGGTGAAAAAAATGTAATTATCCCAACATAATTATTTTTGGTGGAGATTTACTGATGGTAGCAAAGAGCATATATTCTGTAATATAGGCTTTGGCGCTGACTCAGGTTTGTAGCCGCTTTCTCCACCTCGTCTGCATTCTGCTCTAGTGAGCAACAGTCATCCAAGTGATTCTGACTTAGCTTGACCTAGGACAATATTCACCAGGTCCAGTTCCACCTCACTGGGCGCATATTGCCGCTTATGCACTTAACAGTAGTGTGCTCTTTCTTTTCCACTCTTCATCCTTTCCCGTCTTTCTTTTAGTTGTCTCAACAATTTCTTTTTGCATCTCACACTCTTTCCTTCACTCATCCGTTCTGCGTTCTCCTTTTACTGTCTGTTACGCCAACTCTTTGTCAATTTGTGCTCATAAATTCTTTACCCATCTCCCTAGTCATAATTTAATAATCAGAAAGAAAGAAAGCGGACTAAAGTCATTCTTTTTTTTTTTTTTTAGATTTGCACAGTCATGTATGTCATGTCCAATCTCATTAATAAATCTGAAAAAGACTATATCAAGTTCGAAATGTGATACATACGCATCTGTGAGAATCAATAAACCCATGGCAAACGGAGAAAATAAGTACTGTAAGCCTGCATGAGCGGAGTAAGTCTGCAAAGCTTATACTAACATGGGCGCATGCACTGAAGCAAGCATGCACACACACATTAACGGACCACCTTGACCTGATAAAGACGCATCAATACTTCTAGCCCTAGCGGCTTCGGTAAGGACCATGGTGGCAAAGTCATTGTTGTATCACCAGCTAATGGTGCTAATATTTGTGTGGGCCATAAATAATGCTAACAAATAACCACATAAAAAGAATTAATGAAAAGCAAACAGAAGTGGAGCAGAGAGATGCATGGTTATACAGAGTAGGGACAAATTACCCTAGAGGGTGGTGGTGGGATGAGGGGCTTCTGTACAGTCATTACTCTGTACAGCGAGTACGGTCTGGCTAACACCTGTGTTTCCCTCCGATCTGCTTCACCCTAATTAGCCCACACACACCCTGGGGATCCTCTGACACATAAGACCTGGGCTGAGGTGGGAAGGGGGGGGGGGGGGTGTTAGAAAGGGGGAAAATGAGGAGGGCATATAAAAGTTGAGGAAGAGAAGAAGAAAAAAGGGGGGAGGTAGAAAGGATGGGTTCTTGTCATTTTCTTTCAAAGTCCTCTTCTGCTGATATCCGATTAAAATGTTTTCATGAATCAGTGTTAGAGAGAAAGTAGAGAGAGACGGAAAGAGAGCATGACAGCAGGGCTGGCAGAAGTTAACTGACATCTGCTGACAGTGGTGAGAACTAGAGGCTGAGAGGTGGAAAAGTCACACTCACCTCCCAGTTTCATTTGCACTCCCGCCACAGTTCAGATGTGTGGATAGAAATGTTTGTTAATTCAGATGTCGCTTTTATTCTTCTTAGAAACACCTGGAACCCCTGCCCCCTGTATTACTTCCTCCTCCCACTCCCAGTGATAACACGATTCCTTAGCGTTGCATCCTGACAGTCCATCTTGTTGAGGTGGAGGTGTTTCGGTGGTAACTTAATGCTGTCACACAATTAATGACTTTGAATGTCTCAAACTTTTAGCTATTCTAGCTCTACATTTTTTCACCCTATAAGTTTGTTTTCTTATACAAAATGTTCAACTGGCCTGTGACATTGTTTTTGCTCTTCTCTTCCTTTCCATTGTTTTCTCACTGAAGGCAATCAATGGGATAAAGTTACCGCTTGCAAATGCATGGATCCAACTTGATGACCAGAGGATGAGGAGGATCCAGAGGGGGCAAAGAAAAAGAACTAACAATGTGCACAAGTTATGTCTAGTGTTGCTTCTCAAAACAGAAATAAACACCTGTATGTAAATAGACAAAGAAAAGTCATCCGATTTAACGGCGTGTTTTTCCTTTCAAGTGAGTGAACATATCGCTTTATTCGTTCTATGTGTAATGCCAGAAATGACCACTTTTGATGCTTTGATTGCTGCAGGTTACATGAGAGTAAAATTCTCATATTGTCTCTACTTTAAAAAAAAATGCATCATGAAGAAGTCTACACTTTCATACACCTCCTTTTTCTCACTGTCACACTCACTTTGCCACTCTTCACACTGTTGCCTGCATAGCAACACACAAGGCAAACATGCACACACACACACACACACACACGCAGAACCGCATACTGGACTACGAGTGTTTTCGCTTCTGCAAACACACACACACACATGCCCCCACACACGCATACACAGGAATTCATTTGAATGGATTAAAGTTGACACTCAAAAATTGTGTTGCTCTACGGCTGATTTTATGCCAGGAATCTCTAGTACAGTGTGGTGTGTGTTTGTGTGTGTGTTCACACTGAGACTGGAGAGTACTGATCCCACACATACATCATATTATTCTATGCCTCAGGACCCCTCCAGCCACACGCGCACACACACACACAGACACACACACACTATTAGCACTTATTAATAAAACCAACTATATATCGATATTTAATGTCACTTCATTACATAGAATTACAAGAAAAGCAATTTTTAACTTGATATTTAGCTCTCTTATATTTTAATTGCAACTTTGATCTATATTAATTAATTGAAATGTCCTCATGCACTGTGTGTGAAGAAGATTTCTCTGTTTGAAGCATACAAGACGTCAAGTCAGATGAATATAATTAAAATGCATCAACTGAACAAAAAAGTTGGGATTCCCTTGATGTGAGGAAAACACCAACATGGAATTTAAACCAAAAAATATTTGACTGAATTGACATAGTCTTGCAGATATCGACAGAAACTTGCTTTACTGTGTTTTTATGCTAAATATCCTCGTACTGAGATGCTAAGAGTGAAAAATTTCTCTTCATTTTAAAATCTCCCTATTTTAATATATTACTCGTAGCTTCCACATTTCTCTTTTTGTGATTTTTTTTATTCTCCTCTCCTCTGCTCTCCTCTCTTCTCCTCTCACAGACACATCTGAGACTCCTCTGGCAGTGACAGAAGTAGGCTGCATACGCCACAGCGCCAGTCCAATCAGTGACGATCTGCATGGTAATGTGTGGCAGGGGCGGGATAATGAAGTTCCCAGCTTGCCGACTAGAAGGCTATCCTCCGGTGTGCTGAGTGATTTATCTCCTCTGTCAAGAGCCAGGACAGCCAGGACTTGTCCTTCCCCATGGTCCCTAAGAACAGGACTTGAGCAGAGCCAGATAAGAGATGGGAGGAGAAGCTTGAAAAACATGAATATAAGCATAGGCATATGATAACAAAGCAAACAAAACCACATATATTAGCTGTGAAGCTTTTAAGCAGTAGTCTGCTTACTAGTACTATCTTAAAATTGATTATTTTTGTTGTTGGACAATAGTAGGACCTTTGACTCTGCTCGTATTTTTTTTCACTCCTTTGTCCGCTACACTGTAGACTTATCCATCACACTCATCCCGCCCAAAGCCACATGACAAAATGCAAAATAACTCTCATTCATGATTTACAACTCTTTTGTAATGCAGCCACAAACAAACCCAACAGTGTTGTCTATTATGCAGAATGCAAGCCAAAAACATAGAAAAAACAAACAAACAAACAAAGGCCATGTTGTCATTTTTTATTTATTTTTATTAAAATCCAAGTATTTGGAAATGTCTTAGAGGTTTTTTCATAACATGGACTCTTTGATTCTTGAAAGCAGGTATGAATTGATGGACATTTAACATGAGAAATATGTTGTCAGCTTAATAACAATTTACCAAGTAGATTACTTTAGGTAACCACACTAGATTTTCTTCCCTAAGTAGCTTTGCTATAGGTCGCCTTCCCCCACTAAAGTAATTAGCAGTGTGCAAAGCTAAGGTTTTAAAATAGAAACTAACATCTTGGCATGTTAACTGACATTTTTTAGTGATTCATGAAATTAGTTCAGAGGTTTAGTTCCTGCTCATGCCAAAAATATCCATACAACATTGATCAACGTTAATCCTCACTGTACTATTCAATTACGTCCAACCAAACAGTTTACTTGGGCTACATTTTAGTGTTACGTAGTGCTCCTGTTAGTTTTCGAGCCAAACTGAGAGGGTTTTTTCCCCGCTTTTTTCCCATCAGTGTTCAGCAGGCTTTTCTGTGTTTTTGTGATCTGCTGACATAATGCTGGATGATGGATTGGTGAGAAGAATAACCTACAAAAAAGTTTTTGGCAACATCAGCTGTTTCAAACTATGGCTAAAATCATCACTTTCAGCATATTGTGGCATAATGATTGAGTTGATGTAGTCATCCTACAGGCGATGGGCTACACTGTAGGAAGACTGCTGTCATTTCATACTGTTGCTCTTTGTTTTACACTGTGTAGTTTAGACCTAATTACCTGTATTCATCAAAGCACACCACATACTGCAGCCATGATCAGCAACGGCAGATATAACCTGTAACAAAGTCTTTAGACCATCGTCTTTATTCTTTTCCATTTCCACATACTTCTTTCTTTTCTCTAGCACTCAACATTGATCCACGTCTCCGAGGCCCACAAGCTTTGGTCAAAATAGTTCAGTGAAATACATAATGAGTTTATTTAGGTAATTAAGCATTCAACTGGAATGACAAAAAAAGCTCAGTGAATATGCCTAAGGGTTTTTTCGTGTTATCAAGGCAAAATTCTCAATATACTTAATATGTCTAATAGCCTAATTTCCTACATATAGAATTATTTCTACTTGTTTTACTGGTTAATTAAATGAAACAAACATGACAGACAGCTGACCTGTCCCTATATTGGGTACGTGGAAGAAAATAGATGGAGATAAAACAAAGCTTTGTAAATCAGATGGCTGGCAAGTCTTTTTTCAATACAGGAAGGAGCACATACATTAGATTATGATATACCACATTATTGTGTCATTAAATGCTTTATTATTACATTTTTACATTTAAAAATGCAATTAGAGCTATATGGTAAATGGTAAATGGCCTGCATTTGTATAGCGGTTTTCTAGTCAATAGGACCCCAAAGCGCTTTACACTACATTCAGTCATTCACCCATTCACACACACATTCACACACTGGCGATGGCAAGCTACATTGTAGCCACAGCTGCCCTGGGGCGCACTGACAGAGGCGAGGCTGCCGGACACAGGCGCCACCGGGCCCTCTGACCATATATTACTTTAGATCTATGTCACATCTTTATATGAGATCTATATGTAAGGAAGAAGCTAGCCTTTTTACACAAAGTCAGGACACAGCAGACTGGATATGCTACACGTATGTTAAATCTATATACAAGACCAGTGCAGTTACACATGGCTCTGAGGCGGTTCTGTATAAAATAGAACACAGCTGATGTTGCTGACAAAGCTTGTGCCTTGACACTGAGGCAACATGGTCTGAGATTTAACCAATACCCTAAGAGGAAGATTATATCACTGAATAAATATTATTTAGTTGTTGAGGCCCACGGTGGAGTAATCTTTTCTATTCTTTAAAACTGAGCTTCTAAATTAAACTGCATCTACAATAACTATCTTCATCCACATAACTGCTAATGTTAAATGAATAGGAATTAAAGCGCATGTAATGGTTTTTTATTTTGAAGAAAGTAAAATAACCACACTTTTTTTGAAAAAATATTGATATTTCCCCCCACATTACACACTATTGTATGCACTACTTTGGAATTAATCATTCATTGCACTAACAATGTCCCGATGTTTTTTCCTCTCACCTTTCCTCTTCTGGTTAATTAAAACAAATGAACAAAGCCAGGGGTTCTCATAACCTGATTTAGAAAAGATCAACCTCATTTGAAGGGAATTAAAATGTAATGCAGTGGAATTCATTATCTAATTTCCGCTGAGTATACTACGAGGCAAGGTACAGTATCGATGAACGTTAAGTAAAAAACAAATATCATCACTGCTAAAAAGAAAGTCACAGCATTTATAGAGGGCGAAAAGCAGCAATTGACAGAATATCCAGAATAATTAAACATACTTAACAGTTCAAAAAGTGTGAAGAGAGCATCCCCCAAAGCTTTTGAAAGTGATAGCAAAGTACCTGGTTTAAGGCAGGAGTTGCCACTTTAATTTATCAGCACTTTAATTAGCCACAAGTTGAGAGACTTAAAGGTTTACTACCTTTAAATTGCATTCAAGAGAAAGACTAGAGATGTGGAGTAAACTTACATAAATTTTGTTGCAATAGAAGAAAATATTGTTCTTGTGTTGTACATTTGTTATTTATAGTTTGCTGGTGAATGTGTCTGCTGTCACTACAAGTTTCTTCACACTTCAGTCGAACTCCTCAACATCACACATGTTGGCCAAAGTGATTATTAAGAAAAAACATATCTATTAACATGATAAACCACAGAGTAATTTTCTCATTTACTTACTACTGCTACCAGTGTTTTTATACATTTCTACACGTAGACAAAATGAGATTTGTAATTTTTCCTCAGAGCAGTGAAAACAGAGCCAACGAAAACTCGTCTAGCAGGATGGGCTCCCATTTATCCTGAATATTCTCAAACATTCAGATAAAGGTTTTTTTATTTTGAGCTTTTTAAGTTTAAGCCTTTGTTATAATTTCCTTTCATGAAAAGAAAATTATTTATTCCAGCGGCTCCGGTAAAACAGATTCACGCTAGCTTTCAAAGGGAATATCCAATTGCAGCCCAAAGATGGCAATAATTTATTGGATAAATCTTTGCAAACAGGCAGTGGAAGATTCTTTACAAGATATTTGCTTCGCTGTTTGAGGTGTTAAGAGATAGATTTCTTTCACGCTGTTGGGTTTTAATCTGTTTTTAGATTTCACTGGGCAAGCACTGTCTGCCTTGCTTTTCCTAAAAGAACACATCTTGTGTAAGTATAAGCTCTTGAGATAGTATTAGTAATTTTTGGTTTTATGATAAATAGCCTTGTGAAACTGGAAGCGGATAGCCTAATGCCTGGTAAAAGCAAGTCTGGTTGAAACCTGCTAATTTTAAAGATCAGGCTAACAGAAACTGGACATATCAAAATAGTATTGTTTAGCTTTAGTTCATCATGATGAAGAGATCATTTTAGTAAAAGATAAAACATACTCATTAAGAAAGAAAGGTATCTAAAAATTAGTGCATCATTTCCAGTATTTATTAGTTTAGCTCAGCTGTTACCGAGTTCTTACCTTTATGTAAATCCTAAATCCTTCTCCAACAGCAAGGCCATTACTTATTCATGCACCCCAACACTCCCCGTTTCTCACATATAAAGTAAGTAAAATCCACGAATCAACTGTTGCCAGTTGTTAGCTCTAAGTGAGTATAATGATGCAGATAAGAGGCTCATTAGGGGTTTTTCTAGCATGAGCTGGCTAAAGATACAGTCCTAGATAAAGACAATGAAGACAACTCACGTGAGTCAGGTCTTTTTTGGGTTTTCTAGAACTTCATAGTCTGCTTCTATTGGACTCAGTGTACCACTGAAGTAAATGTAATACTATTAAAAAAGACTCATACTGCTAATTTGTTAGGATTTGTTATATCTGACACTGTATCATCAGCAAAAAGCCAGAAAAGCTGTACCTTTTTCTTTGTTCATGTTTTTTTTTTTTATCAGTCATCTGTGATAGGGTTGGGTACAAAGGCACAACTAGAATGGAAAATGTTTTCCTTTTTCTGAGTCAAAAGGATCTAGTGTTACACTCTTGTTCGCTGTAGCTCATTATTAGGAAGCGTTAACAAGTCTGTGTTCAGGCAGCGGGGGGAGTAAGTACACAGTAATTGACTCCTGGCCTCTCTCGTCGCATTAGCGACCCAATAAAATGGCTCTGCTTTCACAGGCGTGCAAGATGACTGAGGGAACATGGTTGTCTCATTTGTCATCAGAACTGCCTCAAATAAGGCCTCAGCATATGAACCATGAACTTGATCTTCCATTTTATAATAGACTCATTGGGTGTGCATCTCTCTTTATCCGTATCTTTATTTTTTCCCTATCATCAGACTCTGTGAATGAAGCCTCATTTGCATGACAGTGTTTCACAGCATAAAACACCAGTTTAACATTCAATTGCACACATAGACTGTATTTATGCACACACAAACTGTGACTTGAATGTCAAAGGCATGTCACTGCAGAGCACAACCACAGTCTGGTAGCAGCTGAGGCTGCCGTGTGTCTGAGCAGACTCCTTAGAAGCAGGCAAGGGTGAGGGTGACAGCGTCAGCTTGGCTTTCCTAATGAATGTCTCACTTCCTGCGGCACACTTCCTTCACTCACCCCTTGCAGGCACCTAGCACCCCACCGCCTACGGGCCCAACATCTCACCGGTCGACAGCTAGTGCCATCGTTGGTATGACCTCATGGCCTCCCAACCTCGCCAGCGGAGCCAGTGTCACTTTGGTTTTGGCAAAGACTAGGGTTCTGGGGGTGGTGTCAGGCCATTGTGAAGGATAAATAAATTAATAGAAGTTAATGAGAGAAAGAGTAGCGGCACAATGAAAATTTGTGTTTTTACAGTGTCTTTAGAGTTTCAACACAGTAAGACATTAAAGAACACAGACTGGCATTATTAGTAAACCATAATTATTCTAATATTTCTATGTGTAAAATCTATCATTAAAATTATACTGCCATAGTCAAAAGACATGGAGGGAGAGTGAACAATAACTTTAAATTGCCAATATGTTTGTCTGGGCCTTTCTATATACAGTAGAATATTTCATTATGGATTACTAACATGTCCAAGATATTCCCCACTATGCACCCAGTACAGCCCTAGAAAGATGCAGAAAATAGATGGATGAAAGTATTTTATTTTTAATGTATATTATCTAAGTTTATTAAGGACATGTAACACATGTGCATATCAATAGCGCAGTATCAAACAGTGGACTAAAATCTGAGTATTGAGATAGATAACTATTTACTGAGGTATAATCATTAGCACATATATTTTTATCACACAAGACGAAACCAAACATCCTATTTGTTCTTCTTTTTTAAAGTTTCAAGACAATGTGGAGACGTCAGACTTTAATCTTTGCTACTTTGCATAATAATGTGAAAGGACACTACCCGGGTAGTTTAAAAGATCACACATACACACTCTCACACACAAACAGATATGAGACTTGGTTGAATGCGCCCCACACAAATTGCATGTGGTGTTGCAAACATTGCAAAATCACAGCAGCACAGCATTTGTTTTATTTGGTCACTGACATGTCATGTAATTGATCAGACCTGCTCTTTTTTTGTCTGCGTGTTCTTCATTGTGCTATATACCTCTCTAACTTTCCCTTTTCTGATTGCTGGTTTTCAGTGTTGTTATTCAATGTGTATTTCTCCCATCTCCCCTACTTGAGCAAGGTGACAATTACAGGGTTTCCAAGCTGAGAGGAGACACTCATCAACAGCTATAATCTGTGGGGACCCCTGTCACACACTCTCTCTCACTCTCACACACACACACGCACGCATGACCAACCTGCTTGTATAGCATCCGCATTCAAAGCCTGATACAGCACACACGCTTAAACACGCACACATACACACACACACATTTTACCACCCCCTCATGTCCCATGCTGTTCCTCACTCACAAGTGGAGCAAGCAAATCCAGAGGCATGACAGACAGACAGACAGACATATCATTATCCAAGCCTTTCCATCAGTTTGGGTGTCTGATGATAGCAGGGATGAGGACCACAGTCCCATGATACTCTTTATGCAACTCTGTGCAATACTAACAAATACCCAGACACTCACGCCGTCTGTAAAGCCCATACAGTATGTGCCTTTCACCTCAGCCAAAGTTAGGATGTTTTAATGGAAGAAACAGCGGAAAGAGTGGAAGCAGTAAGTTATTTAAGAAACATATAGTCATCTCAGCTTGTACAGCAACCTCGCTGAAGTACAAATCAGAGTCTGTCACCATGAGGAAAACTACTAGTGTTACTTTGTTCCAGCCTCTCTGAACTAACTCTTCAAATCTTTAGAAATGCAAAACTCCTTCCCATTCCCTGTCTCCCCTTTCCTCTGTCCTCTCCTCTTTTCCTGGTGTGGACCCTGTCTGGACCTAAACAGGAAGGGTGTGGTGCTGAGGTGGCACACCAGGGTCGCGACCTGGCCTCCCTCCCATCATTAGAGCCTCCAGCTGGGCCAGGACTTCCGTTGATGTGGTCCACCGAGGAGGGGAGGCAGGGGAGGGACATCCCTTTAATTGTACCCTAGGTCATAGCAAAAGGAATGTCTGAGGTCTGAGGCCTTGTTACACACTCACACAGACACACACATCTACAGACACTCAAATACACACTCTCTCTCTTGCTCTTTCTCCTCTGTCTCTCGTTGTTCTGTTCTATGTTCTCCACCTCCCATACACCCCTGCGGAGAAGGCCACTAATTGGCACATTGGCTGCCAGTGTGGGTGTGGAGGGAATGTCAGCACGCCACGCCATAGCATGGAACCCACAGATATCTCAAAAGCAATATAGGAACCCTGGGGAGAAACAGAGAAGATAAAAAGCACCTTACATCACAGCTTCCTTTGACCACTACATAATAACAAGCAGGTAAAAAATGATGATGCATTAATTCAGCGTACTTGATACTCAAGTTGCAGCCACGTCTGTAGGAATAGGAACGATACATTATGACAATAATTACAATTGCTTCACATATTATTACTAATATTTAAAATGAAATAAACGACACATCCACAGCTAAGTTCTCATTCTGTGGTAACATTAGAATAAGTAAATATGACCCAGATTATTAAAAAAAGACTTTGCTTTTATTGCCAGGTAGAAAACGAAAAAATCTTGGGTGCAGATATGAAAATCTGCAGAATTTATCTGTTAGTCTTACCGTTCCACAGCCTATATACCTAAAGTGAAATATAAAATAATGAAGAGTATAACATTGGCAGGTGCTAAGGTGTTTTCCACTGCAGATAGCATTTTTTTCATCCTCTATATCATACATGATTATGTATTTTTGTATGACTAACTCAGATTGTGAGTTGTGAACAAACAAAAAACGCAAGCTGAAGATCAGTTGAAGATGTAAAACAATGACAGTTCTTCAATTTGAGACCAATAGAAGGAGACTAGGTAGCAGAGCCAGCATAAAGACAAAAATAGAGTGGTGTTGAGGGCTGGTTAGAGTGGGTGGGAGGATAGGAGTGGGTCACTATTGGTGCATTTGAACTTGTGGCAAGCCGAGGTGCAGGGGGCCCAAAAGGAGGGAGGGCAGGTCAAGGACTGATAGCCCACAGGGTTGGTGGAGCCTCAGCCCGTGGAGCATGCAGCCAACTTTCCAGTCAACAGATGAGTCAGTCAGCAGAGATGCGCCTAAAATAAATGGCTTCCCTGTTCCAGGCGGAACCACACCCTCTCGTGGTTTCTTGGAGGGCAGCGTGGGCAGGCTGCGCGACCGCCCCTCTGGGGTTTCTGGGGCTTCTGGGGCTGTGGATGAATTTGAAAGGGGGAGGTAACAGAGGTAGAAAAGGGGATCGAGGGAGTGGGTGGTGAGTAGGGCCTGTGAGGACCATGGGGGCGTGTTTGAGGTCCCAACTTGGCAACATTAGGGTGAGGAGCTGGCAACCCCTCAGTCTTTTCATTGTTTATTGTTTACCCACACCGCGGACAGTAAACAATGGCACACCCACTCCTTGGGCAATCTGCGTTGGATGCTGGAGGTGAAGCTCCCAACCTTTCCTATTCCAACACACCACTGGGCCTTTATGGACAGACATAAAATCTCATTTGCTGTCTTTTCCTCTGTCGTATTTTGCATAAAATTCTCCATTATGTGTGTGTGTATATATATATATATATATATATATATATATATATGTATATATACATATATATATATATATATATATATTATTTTTTATTTTTTTAACACATATAATGTAAAAAAAAAATCTTCTATTTCTCTCAGTCTCTGTTAGGGGTTCCGAAAGAGACTCAGGCGCAGGCCAGGGTTTTCCTTTAAGCGAAGGACAGTGCGTTTATTTACAGTGAACACATACACCAAGTGGCTATATACAACGTGCAGGGGAAACGGGTCCGGGTCGCCAGGGTCCGTGGGAAACAGGGTTGGGAGAAGGGTGTTCCACACTTTCTGTACAAAAAGTTCCCCCTTCAATCACTCCTCTCCGCATCGGGTTCCAAAAACGATCTACACAAAAAACGTCGGGTTAGCAGGATAATAATAAGAAATTCTCAAGGTGAAGGTTAGCCGAAACACAAGTCTAACTGACACTGATAGCTCAACGATCCAGCGAAGACTAGTGCAGACTCGCCATCTAAGTAGTGCAGTAATCAGCTGGGATCAGCGGCCGGTGTGGTGATGAGCAGGTGTGTGGGCCAGCAGCGGGAGCCCGCAGTGAGCATCGCCGTGGCGAGAGAGAGAGAGAGAGTGAGAGAGAGAGGGCGAGAGAGCAAACAAACCACAAACATATTGCCCAATAGAGGATTGACCAGCGGGGCACAGGGACCATGACAGTACCCCCCCCTCAACGGGAGCCCCCCGGCGACCCACCAGGCTTACCAGGATGAGACAGATGGAAGGCCCGCAGCATACGCTTGTCCAGGACAGTGGCCCGCGGAACCCAGGACCGCTCCTCAATGCCATAGCCCTCCCAGTCCACAAGGTACTGGAAGCCACGCCCGCGGCGGCGAGAGTCCATAATCCGCGTGATGGAATAGGCGGGCAAGCCGTCCACAAGCCGGGCGGGCGGAGGGGGCCCGGAAGGAGGGCACAGAGGGCTATTCCGGACAGGTTTGATTTGGGAGACGTGGAACACATTGTGAATCCTCATGTTGCGCGGCAGCCGGAGTTTCACAGAGACGGGGTTGATCAGCGCCGAAACCTCAAAAGGACCAATGAAGTTTGGGTTGAGCTTCTTGGACTCAGTCCTGAGAGGAACAAAGCGCGTGGACAGCCATACCTTTTGTCCCACGCTGTATGCTGGAGCTGGTGTGCGGCGGCGATCTGCGGTCTGTTTGGTTCGGTCCTTTGTGCGCAGCAACGCCGTCCGTGCGGCCCGCCAAGCTCGTCGGCACCTACGTAGATGGGCCTGGACAGATGGTACAGAATACTCACCCTCGACAGAGGGGAAGAGAGGTGGCTGGAAACCCAGTGAGACCTCGAAGGGAGACAGACCAGTGGCGGAGGAAGTCAGACTGTTATGGGCGTACTCAATCCAGGGTAGTTCATCACTCCAGATGGACTGGTTGGAGGACGCTGTGCACCGCAACATTGCCTCGAGCTCTTGGTTAGCTCGCTCACACTGACCGTTGCTTTGGGGATGGTAACCGGAGGTCAGACTGACCTTTGCTCCTAATGAGGAGCAGAATTCCTTCCAGACGCCAGACGTGAACTGGGGGCCTCTGTCAGACACAATGTCTTCCGGGATCCCATGCAAACGAAACACGTGACGGGTAAGCAGTCGTGCGGTCTCCATGGCCGTGGGAAGCTTGGGTAGAGCTATGAAGTGGGCAGCTTTAGAAAAACGGTCTACGATGGTAAGTATGACAGTGTTGCCTGCTGATTGCAGCAGTCCAGTTACAAAGTCCAAAGCTATATGGGACCACGGCCTGGACGGAGTCGGCAGGGGATTGAGCTGTCCAGCGGGCGGCTGATGAGATGGTTTATTCCGGGCACAGGTCGCGCAGGCGGAGACGTACTCCCGAGTGTCTTTAGTCAGAGAGGGCCACCAGAAGTAGCGCTGGAGGAAGTTGATAGTGCGGTGGACCCCTGGGTGGCACGTAAAGCGGGCAGTGTGGGCCCATTGAAGTACTTGAGAACGTACTGATTGAGGGACGTAGAGCCGTTGGGCTGGCCCACCTCCCGGATCCGGTTCCGACACCTGAGCCTCCCGAATGGCTGCTTCGATCCCCCAGGAGATGGCGCCCACGACACAGGTGGCGGGGAGAACGGGAGCGGGCTCAGTGGTGTCCTCCGAGACTGAGAACTGACGGGACAGGGCGTCGGGTTTGACATTCCGGGAACCGGGTCTGTAAGAGATGGAGAAGTGGAAACGGGTGAAAAACAGGGCCCACCTGGCCTGTCGAGCGTTGAGCCTCTTAGCTGATTGTAGGTATGCCAGGTTCTTGTGGTCTGTCCAGACGAGGAAAGGCTGAGCCGTGCCCTCCAACCAGTGCCGCCACTCCTCCAGGGCTAGTTTTATCGCCAGCAGTTCCCGATCCCCGACATCATAGTTTCTCTCTGCAGGGGACAGACGGCGGGAGAAGAAGGCACAAGGGTGGAGCTTACCGTCCTTCCGTTGCGACAGAACCGCTCCAACCCCTGAGTCGGACGCGTCGACCTCGACCACAAATGGCTGCGTGAGGTCGGGTTGGATCAGGATGCGGGCTGAGGCGAATCGTTTCTTCAGTTCTTGGAAAGCTGCCTGAGCTTCTTTGTTCAACTGAAAAGGAAGCTTGGGAGAGGTTAGCTGGGTCAGCGGCAAGGCAACTCGGCTGAAGTCCCGAATGAACCGCCGGTAAAAGTTGGCAAACCCAAGGAAACGTTGCAGTTGGTGCCTATTAGGAGGTTCCGGCCACTCAACAACGGCTTTTACCTTCACAGGGTCCGGGCGGAGGTTTCCTTGGTCGATTATGTACCCCAGGAATGCAACGGTGGAGACGTGGAACTCACACTTTTCTCCTTTGACGAACAATCGGTTTTCGAGGAGTCGTTGCAGGACCTGTCTGACATGGGTCTCGTGCTCGGATTGGTTTCTGGAAAAGATCAGGATGTCATCTAGATAGACAAAAACAAAACGGTTAATGAAGTCTCTGAGCACGTCGTTCACCAGGGCTTGGAACACCGCAGGGGCGTTAGTGAGACCAAAGGGCATGACAAGGTACTCGAAGTGGCCGAGGTGGGTGTTGAAGGCGGTCTTCCACTCATCGCCCTCACGGATGCGAACCAGATGGTATGCGTTTCGCAAATCCAGTTTGGTGAAAACAGTAGCCCCCTGGAGGAGCTCGAAGGCCGAACTGAGGAGCGGCAGAGGGTATTTATTTTTTACTGTGATGTTGTTTAATCCGCGATAGTCAATGCATGGCCGGAGGGTTTTATCCTTCTTTTCGACAAAGAAGAAGCCTGCCGCGACTGGAGAGGTGGAGGCCCGAATGAGGCCGGCAGCCAGGGATTCCGTGATGTACTTGTCCATAGCGTCTCGTTCTGGAAGTGAGATGCTATATAGCCGACTGGTGGGTAAAGGAGCTCCCGGGAGCAGTTCGATAGCACAGTCATAGGGTCTATGCGGAGGAAGTGACTGGGCGCGGGCCTTTTGAAACACCTCAGCTAGGTCGTGATAAACAGAGGGCACATTAGTTAAATCAGCTGATTTCAATACCCCAGGAGAGGGCGTTTCAGTGCTTGGAGGCGAGGCTGCTTTAAGGCAGGTCATGTGGCAGTCCTCCCCCCACCCAGTGACACGCCCCTTTAGCCAATCTATGTGAGGGTTGTGCTGTTGTAGCCAAGGATGGCCGAGAACTAGTGGAGTGCGAGTTGCTTTAAACACCAAAAAACAGATTTCTTCAGAATGATTGCCAGAGAGGGTGAGCTCGACAGGCTCCGTCACCAGAGTGATGTCTGGAAGGCGTTGACCTGACAATGCCGTAACACGTAATGCATGAGGCAGGGGCTCCAATAGTAACCCAAGTTGCCGGGCTAACTGACAGTCAATAAAGTTTTGTTCCGCCCCAGAGTCGATTAACACCGATAGGGAGCGGCTCTTAGAGTGAATGGAAAGCGTGGCCGGTAGTGTTAAACGGGGAGGAGCTTCTTCCTGGCTCAGCTCGCCCACCAGTACTCCTACCATCACTGGCGGGCGCGCCCTTTTGCCCGCGAAGGGCAGGTAGCCACAACATGTCCCCTGTGACCACAATAGAGGCACTCACCGGCGGTAATCCGGCGGTAATCCGGCGCTGACGCTCCGCCGCGGTGAGATGGGAGCCGCCCAGCTGCATGGGTTCCTCTCCGTCCCCGCTCTCGTGAGTCCGGGAGGGGCCGGCATCCGCCATGGCGCCGGTGCCAGAGACTCCCGCAGCCTCATGGAGGTTGTAGTTCCGCTGCGACCGGCGAGCCCGTAACCGCTCATCCACCTTAATGCACAGGGACATTAGCTCATTAAAGGAGGCAGGGAGATCACGCATGATTAGCTCGTCCCTTAATTCTTTTCTGATATTGTTCAGCAACGTGCTCCGTAGCACCTCCTGATTCCACCCTGCCTCTTCTGCCAGAATCCAGAAGTCGATAGCGTATTCAGACATGCTTCTCCTACCTTGTTTGAAGTTGAGGAGACGGAGAGCAGCGGCCTCTGCCCCGGTGCCTGGGTTAAACACATTCTTAAATTTGGAGAGAAAGTCAGCGTAGGTGATGACAGGATCAGAGTTTAACACAACCTGGGCCCACTTTAGTGCACGGCCCCTCAGAAGTTGAACTAAATAAGTGATCTTCGCCCCATCGTTGCTATGAAAACGCTGCAGCTCGCGAAACGTCAGAGACACCTGAGCCAAAAATCCGGCACATTTGTCAGACTCACCCGAGAATGGTTCCGGTGTGGGTAAAGGTCCGTCAGACGGCGTACCGACCCGCGGTGAGCTACCTGACGCTACGGTGGGCGGTGCCGCCTGGGGAGCTGGGCTGGGCGGCTGGGGATTCCCTGGTTGCGCATTTCCCTCCAGCGGTATTAACTGCACCACCGCCAGGGTCAATGCGGTGACATCCTGCCGTAGCTGCCCGAGCATTTGTTCATGGCGGGCCAGCGCGGCTTCCTGGGGGGCCAGAGCCCGGCCCACGGGGTCCTGTCCTGCTGAGTCCATAATGGCTGGATCGTTCTGTTAGGGGTTCCGAAAGAGACTCAGGCGCAGGCCAGGGTTTTCCTTTAAGCGAAGGACAGTGCGTTTATTTACAGTGAACACATACACCAAGTGGCTATATACAACGTGCAGGGGAAACGGGTCCGGGTCGCCAGGGTCCGTGGGAAACAGGGTTGGGAGAAGGGTGTTCCACACTTTCTGTACAAAAAGTTCCCCCTTCAATCACTCCTCTCCGCATCGGGTTCCAAAAACGATCTACACAAAAAACGTCGGGTTAGCAGGATAATAATAAGAAATTCTCAAGGTGAAGGTTAGCCGAAACACAAGTCTAACTGACACTGATAGCTCAACGATCCAGCGAAGACTAGTGCAGACTCGCCATCTAAGTAGTGCAGTAATCAGCTGGGATCAGCGGCCGGTGTGGTGATGAGCAGGTGTGTGGGCCAGCAGCGGGAGCCCGCAGTGAGCATCGCCGTGGCGAGAGAGAGAGAGAGAGTGAGAGAGAGAGGGCGAGAGAGCAAACAAACCACAAACATATTGCCCAATAGAGGATTGACCAGCGGGGCACAGGGACCATGACAGTCTCTTTCTTTCTGTGTGCTGTGTGTGTGCCTCTCTCCCTACTCCTCTCTGTTTTGTGCAGGTCCCTGAGTGATGGTCAGATGCTGACTCTCTAAAACAGTTCAAAGAAAAGGCTAAACCTTAAGTTGGTCCCTGACAGTACACCAAGGTGTTTTGGCCAGTTCAAGGTTAGATGCCCTCTCGACTCTTGCCGTCCATTTGTTTTCGTACGGTTTCTTTTAGAGTCTCACTCTCTGTCTTTCTATGTGTATGTGGGCATGTCCTCACCGTGATGGGTCTCGTTAGCTGTCAAGTGTCATCTTTATTAGCGCTCTCGGTGAGTCAGAGGAATGACAAGAGAGAGCTAGGAGTCGGTCTTTCATTACCCCTGGCGACGGAAGTGTCATTCTCTCCATCTATTATTCATATTCTCTTTAATTTAACCAGGTAGAAGTAGCCTCACAGCCCAGAATTCACAGATATAGTGAGTCACACTAGCAAGACAAACACGGACATGGACATCTTTTTTTTTAAAGCCATTCTCACTGAGACAATCTGCTTACTGACTGCCAGAACACATAGCAATTTTATGTTAGACTCGAGGCTTAAAAAACTGTAAAGATATAAGTGCCATCTGTTACAAAAATGTTGAATATAGTCAGTCAAAAAGTAATCAAAATACTTCTGTATGACAGTACACTCAGTGAAAACTTTGAAATCATGAAAGGCTAGGTGTGATTGTTTATATTATTACAAAGGGTTAAGGTTTTTCTATGCTTCATGCTTGAAAGGAGAAAATGCTAATCATTGCGCAATTAATTATGAATATGATAACATATAATAACATTGTTATTTTTTTCTTTTGTTTGTTTGTTTGTTTGTTTTTTTCCAGACATTTCTTAAATTTGCTTTGGGAAAAAAAATCTTTAGGGAGTACCTACCTTGCCTACATTAGATAAAAAAGATCA
Source organism: Diplotaxodon limnothrissa (assembly GCF_057381915.1). NCBI lineage: Eukaryota > Metazoa > Chordata > Actinopteri > Cichliformes > Cichlidae > Diplotaxodon > Diplotaxodon limnothrissa. The sequence continues at coordinate 18,344,763 of NC_140607.1, forward strand.
AACTGCAAGCATACACTCTTTAATGCAAACACACACACATACACACACACGCAAGCAAGCAATCATAAACAGACGCTCAAAATCCACTCAAAACCACACAGAACACACACTGACTAAAGCCTTTAGGAGCTCCAACTTCTCAAAGTTGGAATGATAAGAAGAACAAGGAGAGCAGAAAAGAGTGAGACAAAGAAAAAAAAGAAAAGGAGATAGCGGGAGAGAGGGCGAGATAGAGAAAAACATTACATTTGCTAGCCTAGAATTAGAGCGTGAATGTATTGTCACTCAACTGAATGTTGCAAACTCCAGGTTCCCTCAAAAACAGGGACGTTTCCCTCACTGCCTTTTCCCCCTGAGGACTGGGTGCGTTTGGGGAGATAATTGACGAGTCCCTTGGCATGCAGTCAGTGAACGAGCGCCACACTCAGCGACTCACAGCCACACAAAGCTCCCTCAGTGCGCGTATGTCAGTGTGTATGGCGAAACAACAAACTGGAAGGGGAGTGTGCGTATGTTTGTGAGTGCATGTATGGAAGTGTGGAAGTGTCCGCGTGTGCCCGTGTGTGGTGTGTGTTTATCAGAGGAGGAGGAGGAGGAGGAGAATGGGATGATTATTCCTTTCTTTGTGTCGCGTAATCCATTTCTGCTAAGCTTGAGAGAGCACCCAGGAGTAATGAGAGATGAACCTGAAACAGCCTGACTCTATGAATACCCTTCCGAGGGAAGGCCTGTGCGTTTTCTTTTTCTTTTCATCCCTCTCTTTCTCCGTGCCTCTGTCTTTCCTTTCCTCCGCCTGTGGAATACTTCTGTTTGACTAGCAACTGTTGTGTCTGAGCTGCTTTCTCAAACTATAAGACAGCTATGTCAGATCCGGTGTGATAGATTGAATGCCAGCTTTTTTTCCCCCCCTCCTTCCTTTCCATCTTTTTGTCACCAAAAAGCTAAATGCTTGCCAGACTAGATAAATTGTAGGTATCAGAGTCATGTTCAAGAGGAAAGTTTTAATTGTTTACAGGGAAAGTTCTGTTGAGGTGCCAAAGTAAAGTTGGAATAAGAAGTCTTCTATTTAAAAAGCTTGGCTGAAGTTTCGTATGACAGACCACAACATGTGATACTGACTGAGTATATGCAACATTTCCTATGTTCTCTTGTTTTAAATTTTGGTCATTGATTAGTCATTAGCATTGCAGTGGATGTTTTAAGATACACTGACAATTAGTCAAGAACAAAATGCAAAATATACATAAATACAAAAAGTGAAATTTACATCTCAATAATCGATTTACTGTTTCATCTCTGTCAACTATGAGAAGGGAAGAGTTGCATTTTCATTCGAACCTTCTGCATTATCAATAAATGTAAAAAAGGGGGAAAAAATGCTAATTTATCCTTAATTGCCCTTTCATTTCAACAAAACACTGTATTTTTACTTTAGTCTACATGAATAAATCCAGCTGATGAATTATGTTGAAACAATAAACATAAACTTAAAAAAAGATCCAAAATTTCAGCTTCAGTTTTCACGTAACACTAAATAGAAAATGCATAAACACGTATCCGTGTTGTTTCAAACTACAGAACACTTTGAAAAGCTGAGCTTCCTCTAACAGCTGCCAAACTGACGCTATAAATACTCACAACTGGCCAGCCTGCTTGTATGTCTGTTTACATGGTCAACATTTCAGCACAGCTTCTATTTATTCAGTTAGTTTGTTTATTAATTTTGAAGTCGTTGTGCAAAATGAAACTGTCTGATGTCGCTTAGCACTTATTTCAATATATGGACATTTAAAGGTGTTTTTTTTCCCCCTCTCAATTACAGCTCCAGTCTTCTGTCGTCTCAGGCGAAGCGGATTTTCTCCAGAAATGTGATACATTGAAAAACAAAGAGCAACTTATTTTCATGTGCGGTTAAATAAAATTTGTCTGTTTAAAAATCACAGTTCGTACTCGTAAGAGCAAAAGAGAGAATCCAGCCAGACGTGACAAGAAACAATGACACAGGGCCAAGTTTCCTAATATTCTGACTGGAACCGTATACACTTCTGCTAACAGATTGAGGAAGCTGTCATATCCACATTTGCCCGGGGACAAATTAATTCATAGGAAAATAAGAAGAACGGGCCGACACATAAGAGGATGTCTCAGCGTCAGACATACATATTAGAAAGACTATGAGAATCACTGTGTGAATCACTCAACCATCATCTCTTTAAGTGACAACAATAAGACAAATACGAGCACTTTTATAACCTTCAGTTTCACATAAAGCCTGTAGATAAGGCTGAATAAACAGAGAGAATATGTGCAAGTGTTTGTGTGATGTTGACTGCTTCGGAGTTTCTGAGTGTGCATGTGTGTGCGCACCGACATATGCGTGTGTATGTGAAAGAGAAAGTGCATGCCAGCAGAAGATTCAGCTGCGAGTGCAGTAGGCTCTTGCACTCAGTCAGTTTGTCCCTGCTGTGCACGCTCCCACCCAACGCCTCCATTCCCGACCCCCTGCAGAGGCCTCTGATTGCCGTGGAAACCGCACTTAAGGAGAAAATTAGGATTGCCTCCTCCCTAATTTAAAAGTACGGCTTAATTGGTTTCATTTATTACAGATGGAAATGCAAAATAAACGTTGTGGTATCTGATTTCATAGGTGTTCTTTTTTTATTTGCTTAGAGAGATGAGATGAAAATAAACAAATCAAACGACAGCTTAAATGAAGGAGCGCAGCGGCTGCCGAACAAGCACAGCAGAAGACAAAAAGAAACAGCAATCCAAACGTAGACAAAATACATGCAAGCATATAAACATACGGTGGACACACACAAACATATAAAACCATGCAGCGCTTCATAGAAACACCCTTTAAGGTACACTCAAGCAGGCTGAGTGTAGAGGTGGAAAATTACTGCTCTGATCCGACCTCCTCATGCACAATCAAGACTGGATTTGGTGCAGGTATATTTATCTCTTGTGGCATTTAAACAGACATGCAGCCAGAATTGAATAACACAAAAATCATTTTCTTACACTCTGCTGCTTGAACAGCAAAATGTTCAACATGTCTTCACATACATATCTTTTGCATGAACGTGCTGTTTAAAATGAGTACAATGTTTAAAATGAGTACAATTCGACATCAACATCTCTGAGGGGGTCGTAAACACCGCTCTTCCTCTCTGGTCATCTTCATTCCTCTCAAACATTTCCTCAACCAGGGATCTGCACGATCACACCAGAAGGTGACACCAGCCGGTGGTCATTTCTCTCTCACTGACCGGTTCTGTGTTGGAACCACAACCACGCCATCGCCACGCGACGTCCCGGGCCCAGGTGAGCTTACCACTATCCACGGCACAACGCAAATATTACTCCAGTCTTTCTTCTGTACATATGCACACAGGGGGCAAGCAGCGGGGCACGAGTGGTTAGTTTATTTCTGGATGTATTCATTACACAGTGAAAGGGTTGCAGTTGGGACTAGGCAATTGTGGCGCCAGCGTGTGATTGTGGCAAGACAGCCTGACCGCTCAAAAATGGCTGAGCTAACAGGGACGGGAGTGGAGACGAGCCGTACACTTGCAGTCTTTGGCAAGTTTAGTCTCCTCGCTACACCCCTCACTCCCCACCAAACACACCTTATGATGATTATTTACCCCACTGAAACCACTATACGCCAAGACGGTTGACAAAAAAGCGCCAGAGAGAGAGAGAGCACAAAAGGGCAAGGAGAAGAAAGAGGCTGCGAGATCTAAAGTGGAGAATCTGAGTCTTTTCTGCCTTCGTGTTGAAACAGGCAACTTCAGACGAGACAGCCACCAAGCAATCTTGGCAATCACATACTCTTCCACAAAGAAATAATAAGCAGCAACTGGAGAGCGCGAGAGAGAAATTGTGAGAGAAAGAGAAATGGGAGGGTAAAAAGTGAGAAATGGATAGAGTTAAGAGAAACTACTTCTTTGGAGAAGTAACTATGCTCAACCTACCAATGTTGAGAGAGCAAGAAGTTTATTTGATGGCTCTGTACGTTTGAAATGGTGAAAAAACCTGCTCCTGTCACCTTTGCCTTTCTGTGGCCTGTGTTGCTGAGGGTGTTTCACTCTGGAGTTGTTGTGGAGCTGTTTTGTGATGAGAACACCCTGAGGGAGACACAGTGGGACACAGGGTGTTAGGGTTCAGCTGTGTTTGCTTGCTTACAACCTGAGGAAGAAGAAGGAAAAAAAACACAGACATAAAATCAATGATGAGACTGTTAGTGGAGGTTTAAAAGAGAACGTTTAGACAGGATCCCTGGGTGGAAGGTGATGTAGTTGCAGTTTGTAAAAAGCATGTGATCCAACTCTTCGCTGCAAAAGAGTGCGGGGCAAAAAAGCCTCTTTGTGAAATTGTGGTTTTGTGCGAAAACATATAGGAGTGATTGAGGCAGGGGATGAGTGAGCTTGAGAGCATGTGTTGATCTGTTTTTTTAGGTATTTATGTGAGGTGTAAGGGTGAAGGGGTGGGGAGTCGGTGCGCGGATGCGTGTGTGTGCTTGCGTGCGCATATGCGTACAAGTGCTAGCGCTCTGGTTATCTTTTCTGTGTGTGGTTTAGAATGATAAATCACATCCCATTCTTTAACAGTGACAGCTCTTCGTGGCAGCAAATCTGATTCTGGCCTCTTAAATGAAGACATGTGGTTGAACGGAGGCTGTGAGATCTGAGGTTTGCGATGCCTCTCAAAGAGAATGTCTGAATGGGCCTTTTGATAAGAAAACAGCTTGAAGCCATCCCACACAGGCATGAAAACAGCATGCACCTCCCGTGCGAGAGCCAAACAGATTGGAGGGGATGTGATGTTGGATCTGTTCCTATTACCCAATGAGCCAAGTGCGCCGAGTGATTGACAATGATTAAGTGTAAGAGGGTATGCTAGTGTCATTCCCTGAAACATATTTCCTATGTGTCAGTGTGTAGGAGGGTTGGGCAGAGCTTGTCCATCAAAAAAGACAGGATGAATACGGCGTCCCTGTCATTTGCAGATCTTATCACTCTGGATCAAATTACTCTCTGTCGGGATACCTGAAGTATTATCTGATGTTTTCCCCCGTGCGATGGTAAAGTGTGCCTTTTTTTCTTAAGTGCAGTTCAAGCACAACAACAAAGAGGTGTATATCACAGACAAATAAAACTCCTCCAGCTTCGGAATGTGATCGTCCAAGTTTCAACTTGGAATCTGAGATGCAGTCTCTGCCAAGTTTCAGGAAAGCAGCGCTTGTTGACAAATTGGTTGAATCGTGATCAAGGCACCTGCCACATTAAGAACCTGAAACAGGCACCATTTGGCGGTTCACAAGGTCACTCGTTCCGTGTTGAGGAGAGGATGCGCGTGCCAATTTTTTCCTTTCAATCATATCGTGCATGCAGAGATTAACACCTACTTTTGCAGGGTTGGTTTTGGATCAGATGTAACAAAAAACGTATTTATAGGTGGCCCCCTTTCACGGCTGTTCTTTAATTCACTTTCTTTATACGCCACGCAGTTTTTATTACAGCTACATCACCTTGTAGTCTGTGTTTCAGCGCAGACTACAGGAGTACCCACTCTGAGTTACCTGCTTGTCAGTATTAGTGCCCTTCTGAGCTCAGTGTATGCTATATGTTTTTCCTAATTGCAACCACATAGCAAAATATAAACACAAAATAGAAGTGGTTATGGCAATTTCACAGCATAACAATAGTGCTGGCGGTGTAATGCTTTTATTTATTCTTAACGAGCTTCTAAGTGAATCTCGAGATATCATACAGTGGAGTGGCGTCCGAGAAAATACAGGGGTTAATATTCTACTCCTTCCCATAAGTATTATTTGTCTTTTGTAATTTTCAAACTTCAGTGGAAAAATGTATATTGTATACAAAAATAAACTCTATCCATTGCACTCATTAAAAAAAAATCAAGTATTACTGGTGTGTGGTTGCAGAACTGCAAGAAAAATCAAACACATAGATGATGACAATATCAACAACATAATGTATTACAGTGGATGGCGGGACAGCACAAAGACGTGTTGAAAAAAGATCCCTGTCTTGCTGATTTCATGTAGACGCCACTTTTTTTGGCTTACCGCACATGTCGTTTTCATGACAAATCACCGAATTGATTTGGAAAAAAACATTTGGAGGAAAGTTTAATTTTCTGCTTAGCAAAGATTTAAATGTATGCAATTATGGGAAACCAGAAAATCATACAGGGAGCTTCAGTAGGAGAGTGAGAAACAATAAAAAAGAAGAGGACGATAGTGAAGGAAACAGCAACAGTTGCAGACAGTGCTCTCTCTCTCTCTCTCTCTCTTTTCTCCATGAGCTTTCTCTCAGGTATGTTAAGAGGCAGCATGCTGCTGCAGTGTGTCTTTGGCTGACCTATTTAGGTAATTGCACTCTTCATTAAAAAAAAAAAAAAAAAAACTCCATCTGTAAGAGAAATTATACTTCCCCAATGGTATCTAGGTAACATAATCTCCCTACGGCGGACTAATTGCATGGCATGATAACCTCATAGGCTCGGCCTGTTTAATTTTTCATCTCTTTTCAAATAATTATGGATCAGTAGAGAGAGGTATTGATTTGATTCATTAACTTCCCACACTGAGCCAAGGTTAACGATTACACAGATCCCCAATTACTCGGTAAAGATCCACTGGTCTATTTGATTTGATTGGGTTCCACTTTATTATTGGCAAAGGTTGTCCTGAACCAGGAGCAGGGACTAAGGAGCAGACCTACTGTAAATGCACAATCCCTCCCAATTATGAGCACATTATTGACAGGTAAAATGAAGGTCTGCAGCTGAATAATTTGCTTTAGAACAGACTATAGTAGTATTTTCTATGGGGAATTGCATTCCCCTTAAGATGTGCCTTTCCACCACTGGCAACTTTTACAGATTCGTGATGAGGAAGCAGTACACAATAGCCTGAAAGCGTAGTGTATTTTGTTGAGAAATGGAGAACATTTCAATAAATGAGTCTTGCAGCAGCAGTGGGATGCACAATTCCACATTGCACTTTCCTCAAACACCTGCTGTGCTCCACTTGTGAACAAACAGGTCTTTAGAAGACAAAGGGCCTCAGGCAGGGTGAACAAGCAGAGGCAGCAGCTGAAGTTTTGACTCCAGGGTGTCTTAATGTGCAAAAGAAAGGTTGGAGGGCTTTTTCTGGAGACAATTGTAAGGATTCCACATTATATGCATTTACAGTACATTGTTTAGTAAGCCAGAATTTATGCATTTATTTATTTATTTTTAACATGAGGACAGTATAACACCAGTTTCTTTTCAGGTGGCTTGGAGGACATCAAACCATAACTCCACATTCCAAACTGCACTCAGTGAATCTGCAATTTCTAAGAATATATTTTGTTATGCACAACAACAAAACTTGTGCGTTGAACAGGTTTGCAATAAAGCCCTGTCTATGATAGACTAGTGTGTCCGTACCTTCAAGGATGATTTGAAACAGACATGAGGACATTAAAATGACTGAAAAGTCTAAACGATTTCCTCCCATTAAGTTTCCTTTCCCTTCTCCTTCCATAATCATTTCTCTTATTTCCGACACCTTACGTTAGGGAAGGGGAGGAAGCTTGTCTTCACACATTCACAGATGAATTACATTTCTCCTTCATCACATCCAAAATGAAGGGGAAAAAAACATTAATAAGAACGAAAAGAGTTGCATAAAGTCTGGGGTTTCATGCATCTAAGTGGTGGCCATTTCTTGTTGCCCAGTGGGGCCAATTTTGATTCTGCTCTATTACGTCCACAATACATTTTTATTTTCCTTTTTGATCACACTGTGGGGTATGTGCTAATCTACCCCCTGCCATCACCCTTTGCCTTAGTTTCCACATACATGGCCAGTGCCTGAAAATATTCACAGGCACATAGGCTGTCTAGTGAGCTCACCTGCTCTGTATCTGTTTGTCTGCAGGCTCTTCTAACCTTGTTATGTATGACAGACAATAGCCAGCTGAGCATGTGTAGAGGTGTGGAGAAATGCTTGTGTGTCTCTGGAAGTCTGCATTTATGTGTTTTTAGCTTCCATGATGCATGAATAGCATCACAGCGTAAGTGTAAAATGATTTGGTTGGGTGGCCTACCACATGTCTTGTTGCCACCAACATTCTCTTAAAAAGAGGAAATCCTCTGTGCTATCCCTTTCCTCTGGATGACATGAGAGTAGGATATCAGTGGGGTGGTGGGGCTTACCCAGAGCAGCCTTTAAAATATCCCTTAAATTGTCATCAAAATGCATCCCTTAAGTGGTAGGTTGACAAATTTTCACCTTGGTTCGACGTATATCATCATTCACACTGTTTTGTCACCTCGTGAGTCTTTTGGTTCCTTTTGTTCTTTCAGAATGAGCTTGCATTGGCAAACAACAGACACTCCTTAGACAGGTTAGACTTTCCATGGGGTATACTAACGTAGACTCTGGGATCTATAGGGTCCAGAAGGGAAACCCGCTAACTATTCCTCCAGTTTCTACCATGGAGGCTCATGTTGCCTTTCACCATCCATCTGTGGGCAGAGAGAGAGCGAAGACAGGCCAGTCTGCTTTTATTTGCACAGCATTTCCATTCAGGGTGATGAGGCTTGCCAAGGTTTCACAGGTTCTGGTAATTTAAGCCTTGCTCCTAGGGTCTCAGTAGTCTAATTTAGGGGGTTTAGACAGCAGGTCAGGGGCGTAGGAGCATTTTGGTTGAATGGGTCTGAGTTGGGTTGGTCTGTCTCTCAATCAGATCCTTCATGAAGTAGACAGGAGGAGGAGAGCAGGGGCCACCACAGCCACTGCATGAAGTTTTTCATCCATCCATTGCTTTCCTCTCACACTCCCTGTCCTTCACCCTTTCCCTGTCTTTTTCTCCTTTTCCCTTTCTGCATTGGGGTTCCACTGTGCATATAGTGCAGTAGCAGCCCCAGAAGGGTCGTTCTCAGGCTGTTGACATTGCAAAACTGTAAGTTTTAACAACTGTTTAAAGAGCACGGCTGGGGACACGGGTCTGTGACTCTGAATGTTTGGAGTGTTAACAGGGCCCTGGGTAGCACGGCCCAGCACAGCTCTTGAAGGGGATTCAGAATGACATGTTTGGAGGACACCCAAAGCTGGGACAGTGTTGGGTTCACTACCAGATCCAGGACACTACTCTAATCCCATGACACAAAAGTTAAAAGTGAACTGTGTGTATGTGTCTGTTCATTCGATGATCTACACACTTGACTAGTGCATTGCTGGACATCTAAGGAAGTGAAATGTTGATTTGTGTTATTTTGGTCACACAAAACAAACAAACAAAACGTAACTATAAATAAGAAATATAGATTTCAGGCATGTCCCCAAAGTAATGACATCAGTAAATATGCTAATAGGATGTTACAAAAATGGTTGCTACTGGTCAAAGCATGGAATTCCTCAGAATCTCCCCCATATTCCCTATGGCTAAAAAAAAACCCGCACCCATGAACATCTGAAGTTTGAACCTTTGGACAATATTCTCAGTATTCCCCCCTCCCCATTTGCATTTTGTTCCCACCAAAGTAAGTGTATGAATATCAACACATAGGAGATATTCTCTTAGTAATGCTTACTTAAAATGGATTTGCCAAATGTTGCTGCATCGCCCACATGTAACCAGTGACTTCTGCTCTCATGCTGTCATGATATCATAATGTTATAAGCATACATTAGCTAATTCTGTTATTCAGCTCCTTTAAATGTTCCATTTACTTTGACATCTATGTGTGAGTGAGAAAGATGGCTTAAACAAATGTTACAGATTGTTTCTACAGCCTGTAAGGTGTTTCAGTTATTCTTTTTGCCCCACGCAAACACAAAAACTGCACGCACACCAGCACTGAAACGAATCCATGTAATAGCAATTTTGCATGTTTTGTCAGTCAGTTTGGACCATTTTCTTTTTTAGAGGACAAGCCATGTGTTGAGGGAATAAAGGTTAACCATCAGCTAATTTAAGTTTTAATTTATTTATTTTTTCGATAAATCCAAATTATCTACACAGTAAGTGTATGCAGTTGAGAAATAAGGGGGAAAAACAACCAACTGCTCCCTGGAACAGGAATACAATACTGTGCAAAAGTCTTGAGTCAACACAAATTTCTTTTCATTTTGCCAGGGAAATTGGTATTTTGAAACATACATGGAAATACAGTATATAAGCCAATAAAACTGTGCTATTCCAGTGAGCCTGAAAGTCAATATTTCATATCTCCACCTTTAGTCTTCAACATACCCTTGAAGCTCTTAGGCAAAATTTTTAAGTATTAAGTATTTAAGTATTAAAGTCTTCAGGTATAGTTCCCCAGGCTTCTTGAAAGACAATCAAAGCTCTAATTTGGATGTTAGCTGCCTGTTGTTCTCTGTCAAGATGATTTCACACTGGGTCAATAATGTTAAGGTCCAAGCTATGGGAACGTCCGTGAATAGCTTATTGATTTTATTGTGTTTCTACCCAGCTATTTGCTTTTACTGCATTGGGGTTTGGGATCATCGTCATGTTGAAGAAGAAAGCTGATGCCAATCAGAAGCTTTCCAGATGGTATTGCATGGTGGTTTGAAATCTGATGGCACTTTTCTATGTGCATAATTGCATCAATTTTGACAGGATCCCCAGCACCAATGACTGAAATTCAGCCACAAACTACAAGAGAACCATTGTAGTCGTCTGTCCTGACCTCTAACAAGAGATGGAAATTGAGAAGAATTGTTTCCCAGAAGTTAAATTCCTTGAAATTGTTAGCCTACCTGACTATCGATTCCACTTATCAGTTCCACTTGCACTTGCACTACAATTATCAGTTCATGTGTGGTTCATGTGTGCTTGCTAACGCAAAGCTAGCCAAAATTCCAGAATGATGATGAAGCATCATCTCAGATTTTGTAAGGACCAAGATATGTCTAGTTTTTAGCTAATAACTTTTTTAGAATCATATTGTAATGCAAAAATACTATTTCATGCTTGTCAAATGTTATCGTTGGCATTTTTTGTACATTCAACTAAATATGTTAGCACAAATGAGGTATTTCTGTAATATGCTGCTAGTAACAAAGTTCATAAGGATACACTTTAGAGTTGTATAGACTAGTACAGTAGTGTCTTTACCTTACATTATAAAGCACCTTGAAGCAATCTGTTGTTGTGATTTGGCACTATATAAATAAAATCCAGATGAATTTAGCAGAATTTGTATTTGTGCTAAGCTGTTCGTTATTGTCACGGACCCAGTTCCAGGGATTCGGGGTCCGTGAGCAGTGTGGACTACTATTGTAGTTATTATTATTATTATTATTATTATTATTATCATTATTGTGGTTGTTGTTATTATGGTTGTGTCTGCTGTCCTGTTTTTCCGTGTTGGTGTACTGTCAGGTGTTTAGGGGTGTGTGCTTGTGTATGTGAGGGTGCGGTCGTGGCAGGCACTTTTAGGCCTGGTGGGTGTGGCCCTGCCAGCTGACCGGTCCCACCCAGGAATCCACACACACCTGGCGCCGATCAAGCCTCGCCAGAGGAGCTTCAAAACAGTGTGGCTGAGAGCTCCTCGACACTGGATCGTTGAGTGACTTCCCGTCAGTCTTAAGTGTATTGTGCAAGGTTAGTGCAAGTCTACTGTTAGGTTTTGTACTCACGGCTGCCTTTGGTATACGTGTTTCCTCAGGAGGAATTGTGGCGACCAGGAGGCAGCACACGGAGAGTACACAGGGAACGGAGACAGAGCACGGAGCACGGGATAAAGGAGAAGACACGGAACGGGAGTTGGGATCGCACGGGGGGATTTATTGTTGTTCGGATTGTCACCACTGTAAATAAACACTGTTGCACTGTAGAGTCCTGCATTTTGGGTCCTCCTTTCCCCACATCCCCACAGTCTGCCAGCGAGACCGTGACAGAACGATCCAGCCATTATGGGCCCAGCGGACTCAAGGACCGTCTCACAGGAGGAATTGCTCGCCCAGCTCTGGAAATACTGTCGGAGCATTATCCAGGCGGCAGATCCACATCAGAGACACTTACAGGTCGTATTTTTTGATTCCTTCTTATCATCAATCACCTCATCTGTGAGCTTTTTGGACATTAAGAGACTAATTTCGATTATAACCACGCTGAGGGAAAGTTCCTGTTTTGAGCTGTTTGGTTTGGGCTGTCCGGGCGAGGAGGATATGGCAACCTCCCTGGGAGCCCTTGCTGCCTATTTCTTTTTTCATAGGCTGATAGCCTCCCCGCCGTCGCTTGCAGCTCGCTTGTTGGACCCTCCATTGCGGGGGAAACGTTTCACACGCCCTCTGCACCTCACCACATCTCCACTCACCTCTGCGGCACCTGCTGAGTCAGCAGACCAAGGACCGGCAGCTCAAAATCACACAGCTGCTCTCCTGTCCGGCCGGCTGGTGGAACCTCAGCCTGATACGCTGGCCCCGGCATCGTTAAAGAAGCGACGCTTGCGCCGCCGGCGTGCCTCACCGCAGTCAGACTCTAAAACTTTCCAACAGCCGGCTGTGGTGAGTCATATGGACAATTCATCTTCATTCACCTCATCTGTTTATTCACTGGACTGTGTGAAAGCTAACCTCGTAGCACAGCCAGCTGCCCAGCCTGTAGCCGTAGCACAGCCGGCTGCCCGGCCTGTAGCCGTAGCACAGCCGGCTACCCGGCCTGTAGCCGTAGCACAGCCGGCTGCCCGGCCTGTAGCCGTAGCACAGCCAGCTGCCCGGCCTGTAGCCGTAGCACAGCCAGCTGCCCAGCCTGTAGCCGTAGCACAGCCAGTCCAGTCAGCCTCTCGTCTTCATCCTCAGTTGGAGGCTGATATGCCTGCTGGAACTACCCTGCCATTATGTCACCTGCCTGTTGTTTCTACATCGCTGTCCAGTCTACCACGAGTAGCTGCCGCACCATTATCACCTCCGCCCTTTGCAGCTACTTCTCCACCAGCGTCCCATCAGACTGCAGCGACCGCAGAACTCTCGACTTCACCATCCACATCACCCGCTCGACCGTCATCTTCGCCACCTGCAGCTTCCGCATCGCCATCTTCACCTCCGGATCAACGACCATCTATACCCGCGTCGCCAGCTGTGGAGCTCAGCGAGCCGGAGGAGCTCAGCATGCCCGAGCGGGAGCTCAGCGAGCGGGAGGAGCCCGCGTCGCCAGCTGTGGAGCTCAGCGAGCCGGAGGAGCTCAGCATGCCCGAGCGGGAGCTCAGCGAGCGGGAGGAGCCCGCGTCGCCAGCTGTGGAGCTCAGCGAGCCGGAGGAGCTCAGCATGCCCGAGCGGGAGCTCAGCGAGTGGGAGGAGCCCGCGTCGCCAGCTGTGGAGCTCAGCGAGCCGGAGGAGCTCAGCATGCCCGAGCGGGAGCTCAGCGAGCGGGAGGAGCCCGCGTCGCCAGCTGTGGAGCTCAGCGAGCCGGAGGAGCTCAGCATGCCCGAGCAGGAGGAGCTCAGCGAGCAGGAGGAGGAGCTCAGCGAGCCGCAGGAGGAGCTCAGCGAGCCGCAGGAGCAGCTCAGCGAGCCGGAGGAGCTCAGCGAGCCGGAGGAGCTCAGCGAACCACCAGCAGAGGAGCTCGGCGAGCGGAAGGAACAACCGGCGCTGCCAGCCGAGGAGGGGCTCTCGCTGCCAGCCGAGGAGGGGCTCTCGCTGCCAGCCGAGGAGGGGCTCTCGCTGCCAGCCGAGGAGGGACCCGCTCAGCCGGAGGTCAGCGAACCGGAGGGACCTCCACGTCTAGCGCGGCCTCCACGCCATCCACGTCCAGTGCGTCCACGTCAGCGACCGGCGCGTCATAGACCATGTGCCACGCCTCGCTGTTGCTCACCGGAGCAGCGACGTTGCCACCGGACCCGTGGCAGGCCACCAGAACCGTTCCGCCGCCACCGGACCCGTGGCAGGCCACCAGAACCGTTCCGCCGCCACCGGACCCGTGGCAGGCCGCCTGAAGCGTTCCGCTTCCATCATGGGGTTGGAGGTAGGCCGCCCGAACTGTTTTCCCACCACTGCCTGACCCGTAGCGGGTTTTGCCTGCTTGCGGTCCACTGGGTCGGCCGCAAGAACTGTTGTTCCCACCATGGCAGTGGTTGGACGTTTGAACTGGGGTTTTGGGGCCCTCCGTCCGGGACCCCCCGCCGCCCGCCCGGGATTGGTTGTACTGTGGTTTTTGTTTTGTTTTTGTTTTTGGGTCGTCGGGTGCCGACCCTTAGAGGGGGGGTACTGTCACGGACCCAGTTCCAGGGATTCGGGGTCCGTGAGCAGTGTGGACTACTATTGTAGTTATTATTATTATTATTATTATTATTATTATTATTATTATTATCATTATTGTGGTTGTTGTTATTATGGTTGTGTCTGCTGTCCTGTTTTTCCGTGTTGGTGTACTGTCAGGTGTTTAGGGGTGTGTGCTTGTGTATGTGAGGGTGCGGTCGTGGCAGGCACTTTTAGGCCTGGTGGGTGTGGCCCTGCCAGCTGACCGGTCCCACCCAGGAATCCACACACACCTGGCGCCGATCAAGCCTCGTCAGAGGAGCTTCAAAACAGTGTGGCTGAGAGCTCCTCGACGCTGGATCGTTGAGTGACTTCCCGTCAGTCTTAAGTGTATTGTGCAAGGTTAGTGCAAGTCTACTGTTAGGTTTTGTACTCACGGCTGCCTTTGGTATACGTGTTTCCTCAGGAGGAATTGTGGCGACCAGGAGGCAGCACACGGACAGTACACAGGGAACGGAGACAGAGCACGGAGCACGGGATAAAGGAGAAGACACGGAACGGGAGTTGGGATCGCACGGGGGGATTTATTGTTGTTCGGATTGTCACCACTGTAAATAAACACTGTTGCACTGTAGAGTCCTGCATTTTGGGTCCTCCTTTCCCCACATCCCCACGGTCTGCCAGCGAGACCGTGACAGATATCTGCAGACAAAACACTGATTCTTCCTAGGTGTTGTATGGTTGAATTACTCAAAATGTGTCAGTATGTAGTGGTTTAACAAATTTAAAAAAAAAACCCCACTAAACTATTGCTAAACTAATACAAGAACGTCTGGCTCTTTGGAAGCAAGATAGAAAGAAATTATGGATGACTCAAGACTTTTGTGCAGTAGTGTACATTTTTACTCATGACTCAAAGATGTAAGTGAGACGTCTACTCTACTACAGTCAATGGCTGGGAAAATCTGGTAAGTTTGCAAACCCTGCGACACCTTTGCCAGTTTCACTGATATGAGTAATAATAATAACAACAGAAGGAAACCTAAGGAAATAACTCCCTTTTAAAGCAACAATCTAACTGCACCACAGCCATGGAGCAGACCCAGAGAGATATTTGGATGAGGTTAATTTCAATAATGAGTGTAAATACCCTCCATGGCCTACTCACTAACAATCCTCTTTACTGCCCGCTTCACATTTTATTTAATTACTTAAGATTCTCAGTTGCATAAGTGTACGTTTATGGCCTCATTGTTAAACTTTTTTCATTGCTCTTAGAATTTATGCTTTCATTGTGAGTTCAGTGCTTTATTAATTTTTTTATATTTTAGATTACATAAGTTGATCGTCAGTTAATTAAGTACTTTTAATTTACAGATAAGCTAACTTTATATAAAAATGATCTGTCTAGTACAACCACCACTAAAGCTAGTAGCAGTTTTCACAACAGAGGCTATTTTTGTCCATCCTATAGGCCTCAAGTTACTCATTGATCTGATTTTGAGTTCTCTCGTTCAGAATCACCGCAGTTATGTCCCTCTCAAGATCTGTACGAATTTGTCTAGGTTACTCACTGCACCCCTAAAACCAACCTCTAAATCATATCTATGACATCTCCCCATCATTGGTTTGTTGCCAGTTTACCTCATGGCAAAATCCCATCTGAGTTATACCCCAACCAACCCCTCTTTATAGTTCCCAACTCAAACATGGACAGCCTCTGGAAAGGTGCAGTTCAAGTTGTTTTCACTCGGATGTCTCTCAAATGAAGTATTAACAGACTAAAAAATACCTCAAAGACATATCAGGTTTTAGTTTGGGCTAAAAACAGGGTGTAAGGGAGTAAAACATTAAGAACCCTTTGTGAACTAATATCTTTGAAATTCTCCAGAGATGTGACAGAAATGCTTTTTATTCTTTTCATTAGCATATTCTGAACTTTATTACAGGATAAAGTTTGTTGTCAGCATTTTTTTATTGTCAGAATAATGTTTAGGATTTTTTTTTTTTTTTTTACAAATACAGAAAGGCTGAGAGGGCCTGGCTGAAAGTTTAACTTAAAGTTTTCTTTAGCTTACTTCTGGATCCACTGAACTGCCTTTTTCCAACACAAACATGCAGTAGCAGGATACGGTACATACCTATTTCACAAAAGAACTTTAACTCCAACCCAGAACACTGTGGTGAACATTTATCAAGTTTCATTTTACATACAGAGGCACAAAGAGCTGAGTGTTATGGGCGCTTACAGTAGGAGACAAACCTCAGGGCCCACATGATCTGCATATATGTGCCTAAAACCCCAACATACTTATGTCAGGATATTCCTTCTTTACATCTAAGGTACATTGTGGTCAGAGTGATATATTTTGTACTGAGTTGAGGTGAGGTGATGTTAAGTGTAAATAGTGACAAGTAGGGTGAAAGAAAATGAAATCCTAAAGTCTGTGTCCTGTTTTCAGATTTGATTGTGGGGAAAAACCACCATGATTACAAACAAAACTTTTATACTTCCTCATCTGACACCCTTTATGGCACCTCACTCCAGTCCCACACATACACACAGCTCGAAATATACATATTTGACCAACCCATGTACACACAATCTCATGCACAAAAAGTGGGAGACCATTTTCCTCAAATGGGATACGACAATCCAATCAAGCATGAAATCATGCTAAAACAGAGTAAACACAGCCAATTACAGAGCATTTTGCTGGATGCTGATTAGCGCGTGTCCCCCCGCAGGCTATAGTGAGGTAAACAGAAGCAGTGACCAACGGCGTGTTGACGTTCTCCCTTCACTTCACTTGCCCAACTGGATGAAGGATGACAAGTCAGCGTGCGTAATCTGTTGAAGGTAGAATAACAAATACCAAAGTGCCACTTCGGTTCCTCCATCCCCCGGCAGCCGTTTCCACCCCTGGAGGGCAATTTGGACCAAGATTTATTAGACATAATTAACTGACTGTGCTGCTCCTGTCTTAGCCCTGATATTTAATTTGCTCACTTAAACAAAAGACAGTCAAATGGGATGCATGCATTCTCGACAAATGCCTTTTGTTAGACTTACTATGCTGCTATCCTGAAACTTAATGAAGTTTACATTGCTAACAAAAGACACATGTGGCAATACACACAAATGCACACATGCCAGAGATTGACTGCCTGAGAATAACTCTGATTGTTTTAGCACAATAATACAAAGGTTAGATTAGAATAAAAGTAATTTTAACAACAACAAAATGCTTCTTCTTTTTTTTTTTGGAGTTCCAGATGATGATGCCATATTACTGCAGGTAGGTTCGTGACTTACACTGTGAACCAGATGTTTATAATGCATTTTGTACATGCATAAAGTAGGATAAGCATAGATATATTCTTCATAGCATCCATACATGTATAGGTAGATTACACCAGGTTAGGTTTTTCTGATGGAGCTATGTGGAGAATGTCTGAATGTGTGTTTAAAGAAAATATTTTAAAAAAAAATACCTAGACAGCAGTATACTTAATCCTTTTCCTTGAAATAGGCTTTAACATATTTAACAATGTATATTTAAGGATTAGTTTTGTTTGTGCCAAAGTCTGACAGACTAAGGTTTATTAGAACACAGATGATAAGCCGATTGAATAATTTACGAAATTTCAATTTATGAAATTTATATGTTTTGCATTTACAAACAGTACAATCTTTTTTTTAACAACACTTGTACAGTTTCTCTCTCTGTAGAACTGTTACACCTCCTACAAATGTTTGTTTACCCAAACACCAACAGATTTCAGCTTTTATCACTCTACACTCACAATGTTTAAACGGGCAGATCCTCATTCACAAACAAAATTATGTAATTGCAGCAGTGTAAACCTTTATTCCACTCCCGTCCTCATTCTGTCATCATGCACAGTTGTAGGAGTGGTCTGTACACTGTACCTAACCAGTCAAGATAAAAGGCCCCTGAGCTAAGCTTAAACAAATAGTGTGCATCAGACTAGTATGCAATTTTCCAGTGTGCACCAAAAATAGTCAGTTTTTGATAATGTACAGTGTATTAGTAGACAATGCAATGTAAAATAAATTTGTATTTGTGGCTTATGTGTGTATATGGTGTGGCACCAGATATTACTGGTAGATTTGTATTATTTGTATTTAAAAAAAAAAAAAAAAAAAAGTTGAACAGAGTTCCACCACAGTGTGTAAATGTTTTTATATCATGTTTGAACGGTTGGACGCCACCTCTCAGGCTCATCCAGCTGCTCTGCATTAAGGCAGAAGTGTGTTTACACTGCATTATCGCACGTTCCCTTCTGAATTAAGGAAGGTGAAATAACAAGTCACTGTCAATACATGTATATTTTTTTTTGCATTTTTTTCTTCAAATTTTCCATATTATTTCTATCAGTTGTGCATACTTACTAAACAGGAAAGAAAAGCACGAAGAGCACATCACTTGCGGTATTGCTTTCCTCTGCACTTCCTGATTCACTTTTTAATGGAGACAGGGTCTTGGGGTCTTTTAGCATTAAATTTCCACTGTTTGCACTACTGCAGCATGTGCAGCAGTAACAAATGGTGATATAGTAAACCCTGGAGATGAAGCACGTCTATAAATGCCCTTTCCCTGGAATAGTGATCTGATATTTCATTGAAAAAAAAAAGTAAATATGTTTGTCTGGTTGCTTTTTTGTGGTGGACTTTGATTAATATTGTGTCTTTTGCAAACAGCATTGAAGCATATTCCTTTGCTTTTTTTAAAAAACTAAAAACTGTATATGAATACTACTTTGAATAATGTACATTGCTTTGAAGAAATCTGTCGACAGAGTGAGAACAAAAGCATATGCATACAAAATCCACGTGCACAATGTGTATCTGTATATGTGCGCATGTGTCTTTGTGCATATGTGGATGAGTGTGTGGCTGAGCACATGTACGTGTGTAATGACAAGACGGAGACAAGGGATGCCCTGAAGCTGCTTGTTCCATCTGATGAGACAGAGTCAAGCTCTGATAGATTTCATCTACCTTGCCTTAACCTTAATTTGCAGGGATGCGGCACGTCAAACAGCCTCAGGACCAATGGAATCTGTCAGCCAACTTCAAAATGTTTCTCCATTTCTTTTTCTCCTGTAACAAAGGGGTTCAAACGTGCATCCACTCAAGTAGGAAAATATGAGGTTTTTGTTGAGAAGCCAGCATTTACACTTGAATTTCAAAAGTACTTCAAGGCATTTACAAACTAACCTGTTAGCCATTTGGAAATGATATGCATACCCTGGAAATGTGTCATATCTTTGCTTAAAGCAGTTCTAAACATTCAAACTTCATGAAATAAATAAGTATGATAATTTAGGAAGACAATATCTGTTTAATTCATCACTGTTATCCTCCATACTGGTAGTATTGTCCTCTTGCCAAATAGCTTAATGTGGTAACTTTTTCATATGATCTTTCTATATATGTGAATACATACAATTTACTATATTTAATGTAATATTCACTGTATTTACCATTCAAGATGCTACTGTCCCAATTTAGTTAAGTACAGACAGACGGTCATTGTCATTTTTTTCAGTTCAGGACATAAAATTGCCTTTTAGTAGCGGACACTTGTACTCTCAGTGATAATGTAACTACTTAGCAAAAGATGGCTTCCAATCCAAGAAAGTCCAATTTCTTGTAGTTCAATTTTGTACAATTTGGGTGATTTGGCTAACAGCAAAATGTGTGTGTGTCTGTGTGTGTAACCATGTTCTGTACGTGCAAGTGTGCATGATTGTGGTTCTTGAGTTCAGCTGTTTGCTTCTTTCCACAGAGTGCCTCTGTGGTTGCTTACTTGGCCCTCAATGCCGGAAGTCCCCCACCAGTCGCATGTGACATTGGTTCCTGACACCCTCGTGTTTACAGCGAGCACAGACGAACACAGCCCCCTCCAGAAGCATTTGTCCTCAGTAAAAGAGGAGGTGTTTGTCCTTCCAAGCCTCTTGGGAAATTGTCCACCGCTCTCGTTAAGCGGCTCCAGACCACACTGAAAACACAGGCCTGTCCACAACAGATGTTTGTTTTGTGTTGACTTTGCTCTGTTGCGCTTGGAGCATAAGAATAGAATCCTTATGGAAGCTGTTGTCCACATGTGCCCCTTTACTGTGGAGACTGTGGTTGGTGGATTATATCAACAGCAAGAATTAGCCCCAGACTTCATGTTCAAAGTCATTTTATTGATTGAATTGTTTATTATATGTAAAGATTTCCCAATTAAAACCCTCTCATATTCACTCCAGAAATTAGCACAACTTACAAATAAAAGAAAATTGAACGTCACTCTCTTAGGAAACGTAAATGAGGTTTTAGATGTAGATTCTTTCATACTTATGACTTCCTGATATATGTATTACTTCCCATCTGTTTTATGGTGAAAGGTCTGAAAGAAGATTTAAAAGAAAGAAAGCAAAAAGGGGAGAAAAGGGAAATATGACCCAGAACATTACCACCAGCCGGGTCATTAATGAGCATTGCTCATGCTGTCATGGCAACTATTATCACAGTGATGTCGCTAATGGCATCTGAGACAGGGCAGGAGAAATATGTGAAAATTATTGTCAGATTCAATTAGGATCCTTTCGTCTGAACTCAGCTGGTCCTCCTCCAGGCCTCTCATTGATTAGCTATCAAACTGAAAGAAGAATGGGAACGGTGAAACTCAGACACCCTGATGTGAGAGTCATCACAGGATCCTGATGCTCACTGATAGAAGAAGGCTGACCCTATCCAGCAACCTTAATCAGCATCATTGCTGACATATTTATATTAGTACAAACTATCATCTGCACTCAGAATATAATTGTTCTGACAGTGCTTGCAATGGCAGTGTAGACCGTTCCGTATTATTTCTAACAAGAATTAAATCAGTACATAGTAGCCAAAAAAGAAAGAAAAAAGAAAAAGTGGACCTACATGAAGACTTGACTTAATCAAGGGAGTTTGTTATCCATTTTTGCATAAGACCAGAACTATTGCTGTGAAACTGAAAACAGGGAAACAAGGCTTAAGGAAAGCAGGATGTTGAGAGTGAGTTCATCTTAATGAGAACTGTATTGGCCTGATGGACAGGTGGTTTGCTGAAACAAGTGAAAAACAGTGCGGATGTTTAAGAGCTGGCTGCTGGAACAATCTGGATTGGGGAGTCAACATGTTTGTGTGCTTTGGAATGCATGAGGTTGTGGTGGCGGGCCACATGAGAGCAACCGGCCTGGATGGTCAGATTCCTGTGGTCAGACAACGACAGAGCTTTTGCCCCCGTTTCAGAAAAAGAAAAGCAAAACCTCACTCATGTTTGGCCTGCTGTTGACTATGCACTCCAACTTTTAGCTAGCTAAATTGCCTAACTCTCTAACAGAATGGCATATATATATATATATACATATACATATATATCAAAGGCTAGCCAGCCATAAAAGACTGAATTATGAACTGGACTCGTGTTGAGCTGAATGAAAAATACCTATATAGTTAATAAACCACCTTGTCTGCAACCTTACTGTAAACCACAGACTGCAGCACAACCATGCCAAGACTAACCTTTAAGGTTGTTGGGATTGTATCATGGTGCTGATGCCTTTTGAACTCATGTGACAGCAATAATAGTAGGTTGTCATATGTAACTCTTCAGGAAATTTAAAGCCAAGCAGACAATGCAGCTTTTCTTTCCATACACTGAAGTTGTCTATTGAAGAATTTAATATACCTAAAAGAATACTGAAGAATCACTGTTGACTGGTAATAAATCTGGCTTTAAGGCATCAGTCATAGTGGCCAGTCTTACCATAGTAACAGCACTGCTATGTACAAGCAGTGTTGGGAAGTAACGGAATACATGTACCGCTGTTACGTATTTAAAATACAAAATATGAGTAACTGTATTCCGTTACAGTTACCATTTAAAAAGGTGGTATTTAGAATATAGTTACTTTGTTAAAATAAATGGATTTTCATGTTTCATATTGTCGCGGGTCAGGACTGTTTGAGTTTTGTTTGACAGCTATGTTACAGTTGCCATGGTTACAGGGCCAACTATGTGTTTCCTGGGTGAGAGAGCGCCTTTTTGTTGTTGTTGTTGTTGTGCTAAGCTACAGAATGCTACAGACATAGCCCTAAAGAATGTAGCCTCATGGGCAGTGTAGTCCGTGTTGCAGGGAGAATGGACCGCCATACCCGTTATGTGTCTTTGAGCGCGAGGAGGGAGAAAAAGGAAGTAGAAAAGTACGAGCAGTCACCGAGCAGAAACGGGAGCTGGAAGCATGTAAATATAATAATAACCACTGCAGCCAAGAAGAGTGCCTGACGAGCCCAGTTGTAACTAAGCTATTAAGACTCAATTGTACACCGTGTTCGTGTTTTCCTACGAAATGATAAGTTCCGTTGGAGCAGCCTTTCAACGCCTCTCTCTGTCTCTCGCTAGCAGAGTTGACCCAGACAACAGACAACAAAGCTAGTTTTCGGCTACGAGCCCGACACAGAACCCGACGTATTAGCCAGAGGTCCCTTTACTACGGTTCGGAGCCGCGGACCTTCAGTAATAATAATAAATCACACAGCAATAGTACATTTATGCAGTTGTAAAAAGCATGATAATATATTAAGTAATCCAAAGTATTCAGAATACGTTACTCTCATTGAGTAACGTAACGGAATACGTTACAAAATACATTTTAGGGCATGTATTCTGTAATCTGTAGTGGAATACATTTTAAAAGTAACCTTCCCAACACTGTGTACAAGATCGGATCTTGGACTTCACAAGACAACTTTCACAAGATCTACGATCAACTCAGCCCCTGGGGATTAGTTTAGAATCCCAAACCAATGTCGTTTGGCTCATCTGTGCTTCATTTTTTTCACTCAGTTACCTAGCCAGCTCCTATGGGATTTTCAAGTTTGACTCAGGGTGTTTTGGAGGCGGCCAGTCCTGTGGTGGCGAGAGACACAGTGGTCTGGCTTTGAGAATCATCAGTGATGAATCTCAAAGGAAGAGAAGTAACTAACATGGTTACAGCTTTCTTCCAACGTAAATACAGAGCCTTTGATGTTTGGTTTGTTTTTGAATGCGGGTTTGACATGATGGAGGAGCGCTATATTGTCTATGACGTCTAACCTACTGTGTCAAACCTTTCTTTTCTCTTGGCTTTTTGCTGCCTTCTCTTTTTCAGACACAATTCAGACATCATTGTTTTTTTCAACCCCAACATTATCTTTGCTCGTGATCATTTTTTAACAGGTGTGGCAGAAATTTTGGTAGCAGTCATTTTATTAAGTTGTTTCTTATCTTATAATAATGCATAACATTGAATAGCTGGACTCAAATGATGCAGACCAAATAACTGCTATTACTTCACAGAACCATCACACAGCTTGACATGCGTGCAGAGAAAGGCTTTGAAAAAGGAGCATGAAAAATAATTTTCAGGCCAAAACCAAAAATTATATGAGATGAAGCAAATCTAGTGCTTTCGTACAAAAGGGAAATTCTTTGAATTCCTGTGGATGTGTTTGAAGGTTTCCCCTTCCTTATTTAAACTGTAACAACTTAGAGAAAGTGGTGATTTTAGAGTAGATGGATAAGGTGAATGAGATCTAATGACCACAACAAATGCACTACCTCATTAGACTGCTCACTAAATACCTCCATTCTTCTATGTTTAGCAGGGCATAAAAGCTGAATCCCAGCAAACACAGTTTTAAGCTCTGTACTTCTCATACTGGCACAAATAAAGCTATTTAAACAGACATGCAAGAGACTTGCCACTCATAATGAGTGACATCTTTCAAATAAGGCTAATGTTAATACGGATAAATAAAGATAATATATACCAATCCATATATGTCGTTATCCTATTATGAAATTGTAGTCTGTGGTACGGCCCATTGGAAACTTTTAGACCTGCCTGTGTTTTCTCAGAGCCTATTAATAAACTCCAGTTCGAATGACAGAGTGTGTCCCGTGCAGACAACACATGTCAGTGATGAGAGAGTGACACAGAGAGAGGAAAGTCAACTCGACCAGAGAGCTAGCCTACCACAGACCTATTACTATTTACAGAGTGCAGACTGCTTGTTCAGAGACAGGATCTCTTGCTTGTTCTGGCTGGATGGTGCCAAATCACCTTACCATCTTTCAGCCCCTCTGCCCTGCTGCAGTCACCACCTCTGTTGTTTCTTTTACACCGACTTCTAGCCCACTACCACCTCATTTGCTCTGGCAGTGTTGGCTTCCTCATTACTCTCACAACCCACTTCCCTTTGACTATACGGGCTCTAACCACACTACACCCACTGGTGTATGAGAGAATCATACGTTTGATGTAAGAAAATGAAAAACTTGTTCAAAAGCAAGCAGCCATATTTGTGTAATTTCAGGGTATCGTTGGGGAGAAAGGACAGTTTGAATGTAGTGATATGAAAATAAACAAGCGTTGCTTGTTTGCAAAAGAACATGCTCATTTGAGGACAATCTTTAAACAAATAAAATAGGATAAAATACGTAGAGGACGATATATAATATTTAGAGAGAATTATTTCCTCTTTTGCATATATGGATACTTTAAATGTGAGTCAAAGTTTACATTCCAGCATACCCTAGAAACAATTTGACCTCTAGGACAAATGCAACCACCAGACCAACCTGGCAATAGAAACGCCTTTCCTAGAACAGTAAATGGTTTTGTCTCCATGTTTCCAAAACAGATGATACAGAATTCTTTGTGGCCTTTTGAAGACTTGTATCTAGCTTGTTTTCATCCCTCAAAGCTAAACTTGAACAAAAGGCCATACAGGTATTTGGACTTGGTTAAGTATCTTTTGGACCCATGATAATGATGGGTAAGAGGTCAAAACAGTGGCACAAAATTTCATGTGCTTTGCGTGCAACAATCTAGCTTTTGATGCAAGATCAAAAAGAAAGCAAGAATTGTCATGGAGGATGCACTGATCTATTTGGACAAATCCTAGCCGTATATGGTTCTGAACCTTCTCCCATTCAGTCCAAGTGCTAACAATAGAACACACCTGTTGGCCATTACTGCAGAGACACCAGACACCATGTAGAGACACCAGGCTCTCTCCCACATGGCTGCTGCTGACATATAATGTAGCTTGTGGGGAGAGACTCTTTGAGGGCACATTTATATAGATATAAAAGGACCCACACTTGAACAATCACGACCGACACTAAACATTAGAACAACAGAAAGCCAGGCAGATGCATGAGAGCCATTCAAGTTTTTGTCTCTGTACAGTCTGATAAAAAGTCCCTGTGTATGTGTGTCTATTCGTGTGTGTGTTTGTGGCTAGGCCTGCTACGGTGATACTAGAAGATGACCAGGTTGAAATGATGAATATACAATATATGTGGCAAACTACTACTGTATTTTAAATAAGTTACACAAAATAAAATGTCTTTAGGTGGAGAGGAAGTTTAAAGACAAAAGGAAATGACTGCCCCCATAATGTTGCCCTACTCATGAGAACTTTCCAGAAATGATTCATATAATACTGATGACGGTTTTTTAGGCTAATAGTTAGGCTAACACACTTACCTCTCATCTTTTTTTTCCTCACAAAACCGATAGATCCTCCACTTCTTTTAAGTGTCTCCCAGCGCAGTTCTTAGCATATATTGGTTCCTGCAACTGGTCCATCGGGTTATTGTCTCCCCAGAAACACTTCCCTTGTGCTTTTAGAAATCAGTTTTTTTTCTATGTCTATTTTGTTTTTTCCTATTTCTGTTGTCGTTTTTCCTATTTCCGTTGTGCTTTGTGTGCTTTTGCAGCATTTTTCGTATTGCTGGTGTTTTCTTAAGTTGCAGTCCATTTGGCCTCTCAGGGCCACTGTACCAGCAAGTACCAGAATGAAAACTGGATAGAAGTATACAAGAGAAGTCTGGCCCACAGTAAAAAAGATACAAACAAAACAAACAAAGAAAAAAAAGCATGATTGAAATCATTAATCACCTAATATAAAGTCCTTCAGTAAAAATTTCAAAGTAGAAGAAAATCTTTAAATTAACAGATAAAAGTGTAAAACTTAAGTTATGGTTGGAACGAAAGCTTCAGTACATTTTCGAAATGTATTTGTTTTGTTTTTTTGTTTTTGTTTTGTTTTTTTTTGGGGGGGGGGGGGGGGGGGGGGGTGACCAATAAGATTTATAGCTATTCCCTGTATGGTTACACTTTTGGTAAGGTTACTTAGCCCTGCACTAGCCATAGCTGTAGCGCTCATGTAAGAGAAGCATTGCTGCTTTTATAGTAGTGGAGCAGGTGAAATTTTAATGTCTATTATTTCAGCCTGTTTAGTCGAGATGCCTGAAGCTTTTTCTCCACGAATACACAGCACTGGTGAGTAACTGACTTAGCCGACAAAAGTAAGGTTTTGTGGAACACGGAAAAATTTGAAGAAATTGTGCCCGAATTGAATCAAAGTCTCGAAACAATCTGACATTCATCTCTGCAATGACACCTACGGTCTGCTTTTGGTATTGCCACATCTTACTATAACAATCATAGCATATGTATGTATATACTGTACGTCTGTATGTACCCTTAATGGGTTTTTGACCTAAACTTTGCAAGAAAACTCATCACACATGCTCCAATTATTAATATCTATATGTTTTTCTGTTTTTTAACATCTATTTAAAATCCCAGTTAATTTGATTTTTGTGTGTTACGTTGTCTGTTTGGACGTTCAGCATATGTCAATAGTACATAATAGAGCAGGGCGATATGACCAAAAATATTTATCACAATATAGATTTGAAAATTTGCGATAATAATATAACTGTCGATATAACTGACACTAGAGAAAATACTTTACAACTCCACAATTTTATTAGTGCAAAAAAAAACCCCATCAATGTATTTTCACTTAAACAAGCAGCTGTTTTTTTACATTAAAGTTGTATAAAAACGTAACAGTGCAAATGCAAATTCCTTGCTGACAGTTTAACCAAAAGGCATTTCCAGTGGAAATTGGCCGACATATCCTCAGCATAACCATGTATAATATCCACAAAACTTAAAAAGAGCTTATACACACAATACGGTAATATTATGTTGAAGCACAGTACGTATCACTCCGCGAGGCACCTGCCTAATATAGCCGTAATGCTCCGACAATCCATCAAGCGGTGCGGGTTCGTAGCTTAGCAAAGTCGTACTAAAACATTTGACAGATTTTCGAGCGCCGTGTAGCACATAAAATCGTTTCGAGGTCAGTAAACACAACCAGAATCCAAACATAAGGCACACGGGATTATAAGGGGCACTGTCGATTTTCAGAAAAATCAAAGGATTTATTTTAAGTGTGCCGTATTTACCAAAAAACATGGTAATAACGACGGCCCGCTAGCATGCTCTACCAAAAATAGTGCTTTGTTGTGTATCTGACGGACGAAAGCTAAACCAGTTCCACACCACTGAAGTTGCAGCATTTTTACAAACCAATTCTGGTTCATCCGTTTCATTCAACGATCCGCTTTCGCCCTTCTCATTCTCCGTCGCTGCCGTGCCTTTTTCGCCATGTGCATATGAAAACAAAGGCACTACTCATGCGCGTTTTACCCATATTCTATCACGATTTTTCATTTTCTTGTCGTTGCCCAACATTATACCGGTATTACCGTAAACGGTATGATATGGTCCAGCCCTAGTACATAACTTAGCGGACACCATCTGCAAGGGAATTGAGTTTTACTCACTGCTACTGTGAAATGAAGAAGTTGAAAAAGTGTTGGGGGCCCGGCAAAAACTGCTCATAGGGCAGATTTGTACTGGTCTTGATAATGCTGTTCTGTTAAACAACCACATAGTAAAGCATTTCACAGTTTTAAAATAAAATATATTTTTAAAAAAAGATTTTAGGTTGATTGTGATAACCACAGGTTTTACAGATTTGATTATTGCCTAGTTTGTGGGTAGGTTAACTGTAACTCAATAATCTTACTGTAGGTTACATTAACCTGGCTGTCTAAAAAGTTCCTACAAGCTGTCTTTTGCTGTGATTGTTTCTGCTGTGCTGGCTGCTGATTCTTAATTCTTAAATTTTTCAGGAATTTGAGGTGTCATCGGATGTGTTCTGAATTCCATCAATCAAACAGCAGGTGAGCCACCTACTGAAAACGGGTGTTGGAGTTTAGTAGACAGAGCACTTTTCCCTGACTTTCCAGATGTTCATAGAAGAATGATAACTTTCTCTTGTTGGAACTTACCCTTACAGTCTGACTACCTGAAGTGCTAGAGGGCAAAGTGTGATAATTGAATATAACCAGAGTATCATTTTAACATTGTTGTGCTTGTATTATGGTTGTCCATCCTCCTGGGTCTTGTTGTTCCTACCCATATGGAAAAGATATATATAAATCTTATAAAGTTTGTATCTGTCTTGTGTGAAACTTGTATGAAAAGCATACAAGAGTGAAAACAGATATAAGATCCCTTGAAAAATAATATAAATGAAACTTGTATGTTTTGGATACTTACTAAAACAATATATGAAAGTAATAAGAAAGTGGCCACTTTCATGAGTAAATCATATAAGCCTTATATGATTCACTATATGAAGTAGGCCACATCTTATGCAAGTCTTTTATAAGTTTTTACTATTGGGTAAGGTTTACTGAGAGCTTACAGGATTAGAAAAAGCCAAGTAGATTTGGGATGTCTGTGGCTCGGGTGGTACAGCAGGTCATCTACCAATCAGAAGGTCAGTCCCTAACTCCTCCTGTGTCATAGTTTCCTTGGGCAAGGTATGAACCCCAAGTTGCCCCAATGCATCTATTTTGAGTCAAAACTTTGGACAACTGGGCATCAAATGATAGACAACAGTGAATAGGTTATTGTTTTGGCCTATGGATATGAGGGATTTTATAGGATGCTTTTGTAAATCCTGCAATGTGTTAATACTAAAACATCAGGGTGTATTAAGACCAAATGTTGTAGACTTTTACCTACTTTATGTTTTGGCTTGAAATGTAACTTTGGAAATATAAATATAACTGCAGTTTAAAACACATAAAAGCATGGCAACCATCTTTATACTATGTAATAAACAGTAAAATAATAGATGCCTGCCTCTAACAGCTGGCACTTTTAGCTTTGTTTTAGCTCCAATTCTTCCAAAAATCTTGTAGCACAAATTCTGACGAGAATAAAAGCACATTTTGTGAACATGCTGGGAATGTGAGTAGCTTACTGAAATCAGAGAAATATGAAAATATTGCTTGATTGTCTATGAACATTTGTCAGCTTAGTGCTCACAATTAATTTACAGTCCATCCACTTACAAAAACCAAACCCCGTCTTCTTTTGTCATCCGCAGAAATCAATTTAGGAACCAGAGAATGGCCTCTTTGGCCCACTCATTATCCTAGCATACGATGTTGCATTTGTAATTCTCATGTAATCAAAATTGTCATTGATGTGTGCTCTCGTCCCTCTGGCAAGGCAATTCATGAAACACAGAGGTAATCACAATAACTGTGTAGTGACAGAATATGCTGATTATGTGATTAAGTGTGCATGTAATTGGCATTATTGTTATTTTTAGCTAGAAGTTAATTGCTAATGGAGATCCTAGTAATTGGATCACCGAATGGCAACACTGCAAATCTATTAGCTCCCAATAATTGCTGCAAAGTGAGAACAGAAAGAGTGGGTGGAAGGTGTTTATGGGGGGATAAGTATCTGTCTCTGTGTGGAAGTGGGGATACAGATAACTTGTTTAAAATGTACAGCAATGCACTTAAAGTGGGAAAGGTGTATAATGAATAATGTTAGAAGACAGATACCTTTTTTGTTGTCATTGTTCAATGTTTGTACTCTCCAGTAATATGTTATTGCGAATATGATCTGTGGCTAACAGCAATAAAAAGAGAAGGACAGAAAAAAAAGTGTTTTGCTCAGCATAGGAGAATGAATATGTATATTTCAAGATGGCAAATAGACGGGCTGAAGACAGAGGAAGGAAAAAAGAACTGAATAGAAAACAGAAACAGAGAGAAAGAAAGACAGGAGCCTGTGCTGTATCATTTGACAAGGGACCTCTCCAGTGCTATCAGATGGAGGCGTCAGAACGATCAGTCTCACACACACACACACACACACACACACACACACACACACACACACACACACACACACACACACACACACACACACTGTCTACTTCCAGAGCAGGGACCAGCCGCTTGCTGATAGAACAGGCCCATTAGGATCCTGCTATCGCCCTCCGCAGTGGAGAGATTGAAAGGCCCAGATAGCTGCTCTGCAACCCTCAGTCCCAGGAAAATCATTCTGTATCAGTCATTGGATCCCTAACTTGAGACAGAAGGAAGAGAGGGAAGAAGCTACCACACAGAAAGGGAAAATGAAAGGCAGGTTAGACACCTACTGAGAGTTAAAGAGGGAAAATTCGAAGGAGGGAAAGCAGAGGGGGAATGACAGAAGCTGTCAAAGAGGAAGGAAAATTCAGAGAAAGACAAAAGGAAGAATGTGCGGGTCTTTGTCTTACTGTCGACATAATGTTTACCAGAGGAGACAGCAGCAGATATCAGTAGTCTTTCTAAAGTCAATGCTTATATTGTCTGACAGAGATGAATCCCATCCTCCAACACAAAGTGTCCAACACACTGTGTCAGGATTTTATGCATCTCACAGTGACACTAAAGATTTCAGATGTAGACAATGGTGTGCTCTCCTCTAGTGCAGTAAGTCAGACTTCTAGTGCACTGGCCATTATCTCCTACTAGCTTCCCATAGGGAAAAACCAGTCATTTAGGCTGCAGGGCAGAGGGTCAGGCCAGAGCAGAGTGGAAGACAGGACAGGGGAATAGGGTACAAAGGCATGTCCTTTAATGGGCAGACACTTGACTGGCATGGCAGAGGCTAAGCTTGTGTATGTCCTCCTATCAGCTGGGACTCAGGAGCAGCTAGATACAAGGCACTTAGTAAATGACTTCCAGAGAAAAGGAAAAACTTTGTTCATTTGTGTGATGGTGTTAGGCATAAAAGCTATGTATGTACATTCATGTGTGCGTCTGTGAGTGTCAAAACTGCCCAGATACAGCTTAAGTGTGTTTTGCCTTTCTGTTTGTATGCTTCACCTGTGTGTGCGTGCATTAGTGGTAAAGCAGGCAGACTGAGGTTCATCTGAGTCACATTTCTGTCGTCAAGAAATTGGACTGGGAACGAATGACTGATTGACTCATATAAGGTGGAAACCAAAGAGGTCTGGAGGAACTGCCTATCGTGCATCTGATTGAGTGAATGAGTCATGCAGATTGAAATAGGCAGTCTGAGCTGGCGCTGACTTCACTTGAGCTGAGTGACTCTGGACATAAAAACAAAGTTTTAAAGTGCTGTGTGTGCACATATAGTGACTATGAATCTGCTGTCCTCTGTGTGGCAGGATAAGAGGCAAAAAGACAGTCTCTTGGATTTTGGCTGTTCTAATAACACCTTGCCATTGGGAGGCTAATGAAGCATGTCCGCTTTCTTTCCAGTGACAGAGAATGAGAGGGCGGACACAATCATTCACCAAAAGCACATGGAGTGATGCAAATTAAGAGCTCTCCTGAGGTCACGACAGCGAGTGTAACTTTTGCGCATCAACAATAGAAAGCAAGGAGGAGAGCCCAATCCTAGTGGTGTTCTTGCTTTGACTGTAAGGGTCGGTGGGTTTGTGGTGCTTAGACCTCAGGATGCCTTCTATTCTGCCCGGGGGGCCTCTTTAAAGAGCAAGAGCTGATGAGGCTTCACTTTGATACCACATAGTGGTTTAACGGTGCAACTAATATGCTCAATTCCCGGAGTCGACCCAGCCAAAGTAGCAATTCCACGGAACGGTAGATTTCTATTAATTAAATCATAATTGGGTTTTATATATTTATTTGGCGGCGACATTGGCAGGGAGTAAGAGTAAGATTAGGCAGAGATTTGCATGTAAAATGTACGAGCTTCATTACACTACCTTGGCAAAGACGAAATAATTCGCCTGCCTGCAGGGCACACAGATGGCTCTGTATGTTTGCTAATTTGCTCTCCTTTCAAGGTCATTAGTTCTGTTTGGGGAACTATCGAAAAAGTTTATTTGAGGTGGGTAAGTTCTTGAAATGCTTGCAATGTGACAGCTCCTTTTGTTGTAGGACTAAAGAGTAGAAACAAACTTCGACTTCACCGCAGCCAGCCACAGCGTAATACTTTTTTATGTATACCAGAATGTTGAAGATGAAGCTTTTTTGCACTGCTTTCCATGACTCAGTGGTCATATGCAATATGTTATTTTCTCCGCATTTTGTTCTCACCAACGCTAATGAGTGCTGTACAGACATAGTGTGCTACCTGGATGTTATCTAAACAACACCCAGTCATGTCTCTCAAGCTCATTACTCAGCAATGGTCGGGTAAGCTGAATCAATTTTTCAAAATACAATATTTACCATTTTCTCTTCCCTCTTTACAGAGGTCCTGTTTAGTTTTCTTGTGCAGGAAATTAGTTTTGACATAATGGGTTTTTGCCCTGCATTATATAAACGCTCAATGCACTGGCACAGACACAGCACGTGTTGCTAAGGCTTTGTTTGCCCAAAGACCTAGCGGCCTTCTTGTCACCCTTGAATGGTTGTAAATAATCTAGCATGTGTGCGTGTGTGTAGGTAGGTGTGTTCAATTTATTTTAAAAAAAATGGGGGGATGGGGTATTTTTTCCTCCTTTCCTTTATAGTTTCAGTATAAATCAATGACAACTTTCTCTCGCCACATTGTCTGAGATATTTAAGTGACTCCACGCTGCAACAGGACCTAAGATAAAACACAATAAAGCAACTTCATCCAAGAAAATCAAAGCTATGTCAGCATATTGTGAATATATGTACATATGTGGCTCTATATTTGGTCACGCCTTGTTAGTGGAACTGATTTATAAACCCAAGAACACAATAGGATTCCTTAACGAGAGAATGAGAGCGATAGTTATAGGCATAGATCTTTTGAGTATATGGCACTACTGTAAGTGTGATAATTCAAAATTAGCATGTCGAATTCTCTGTCTTCTGAGATAGGCAACATCACTGAGTCTTATAACACTGTTTCATTTAATAATGAAGCAGACAAGGGAAAAAGTTTAATCAGCCGGGTATTATTGAGGATATAGTGCAGACAGTCTTGCATAGTAGAATAAAACGAATCACTTTTATTACTATCTAACTGCAATTAGTTTAACCCTTTTATCTCTCACCATTTGTAACGCTATTTGCACCATTTCACAGAGCCTCGAAATTTGGGCAGTAACAGTGAAATTGATATAGTGCGGAAGATACCATCCGCCCAGAGGGAAGGGTCTGATGGGGAGCGGGGGGCCCTGCTTATTTCACAGTCTGTCCTTACAGCTTAACTGCAGCAATCCAGTAGTTGTGGTGGAGTCACTCTTATACTACACCATTTCAACATGCATAGCATTTTTGCGTTATTGAATCAAGGTTGGATGAATAGTATTTTGTATCACCACACACTCGTACTTGCTGTTACAAATTGATAAATAAACTTACAAGCAGGACCATCTCAGTGCCGTATGGATCGTATGTCCTGCAGTCCTACATCTAGCCTAAATGATGGTCTATGTTTGACAGGCCCTGATCTGAAACACCTCCTGTTCTTCTTCGTGAGACTCAGGAGATGGAAATTAAAATATTCTCTTTCCGAATATTAATATGACTAAGACATCTCATTAGCATACAGTGCAGGGAAGAAGTCTTTAATGAAGGTATCAGAAGGATCTTATTGTCTGGGGATTAACACTTTCTTTTTCTTAAAAGCCATTATTCAACATTGACTAATGAACGTATTGTATTTATTTGTGTTATTTTTGGTCTTTTCTTCATGTTAATTGGCTGTTTTCATATTTCTGCTTTTTGTTTTTTTTCCCTTTTTTTTCAAAATAGGGCATTGCAATTACTTCATTTTTTTCCTGTATAATTAGAGGTTAGAAATATTTGTTTATTTCACTGCTGCTTTAAACTTGAGATTGACAACAACTGAAAGAAATATATATCGGCGGTGTAGTTATTGATATTGACACTTTAGACCCCCAGTAAAATGAACAATTACAAACAGCACACTCTCCATAAACATATATCAGGTATGTCACCTGAACCGGAATTTTCTATAAATAATTTCAGATAGTAAAACAATCTGCTTTCATGCTAAAATCAGTTATAAAACACTGTACACAATCAGTTAGCCTGTGTTACTCCGACATTACCTCTTTCCCTGCTATTGATTAATGATTAGTCATGCATTAGTTTGTTAATATTCATGTTCATCAGCTCAACAGTAGTTCTAACTATTTTACAATCATACAAATAAGTTACCTTAAACTCCGTTTTTGAAACCAAGCTATCAGGAAAACAGATTTAAAAGAAAATTAAAACAACACAAATACAAAACCAGGTGTCATTGTGACAAAAAAATTTCCAGCAAAGAAACTTTCTTTCTTTTTACTAATTACTATCTACTAATTAGTAATTAACCAACTCAGAAGTTCTGACTTTGAATTTAAAATAACTTACACTTATTCTGTCTTAGCAGTAACAGGAAACTAAGGCAAGGCACAAGCACTGCCCTGATAAAATCTAACTAATTTAAATATCTCCAGACCTCTGCTGTTCAAGAGGAAAGTGTGAGCTTAGATGTTTGGTAGTTGCACACAGATGACAAGATTTGCAATTCTTTCACTAAGTAAGGAGAATGTGTCTTGATCGTTGGCAGAAAAAAATGAGCAAGGCATCGTGCCACATGGCCAAAGACTGTGAGCCCAATGTTGGCAGCCTCAGAGGAGATGGCTACCTTCCAATCAACACTATGGGCTCCGTGGCTCATAAATCTTAAAGCAATATGAATTAGAAAATGTGAATTTGAAATGAAAAAATAAATAAATAAATATTTTTTAATAATTGCATCAGGTTTAAAGACATGTCATTTCTATTTTTTTTTGTTTAGAAAAATTCAGTGTCTGAAATAATATAGCAGATCTTTTCCAAATGCTACTGTGTTCAGTGCTTGAGATGGATTTTAAAATTACATTTAAGTCATTCAAAAACTACGTAAATTGAGACTAATTACTTTTAGACTTATTGAAGTCAGCTAAACTACCACAAACTCATCTGCCATTATATATATATTAGTCTCAAAGCATTCGCGTGGATGCTGAAGCTATATTGAATGAATTGACGTGAACATTACCAAAACATAAAGTTTGGATAAAATTAAGGTGTCATGATTTTAAATGCCAGCTCTATTGCATTCAACTACATTTCATCCCCACCCCCAGCCTCCAGACTCCCAACCTGGCAAACCCCCTTTCGTCTGTTTTTCAGACCACAAAGAATAAAAGCGGTGGACTGGATCACTTCCACCCTGTACGTCACACAATAAACCACAACTGTCTATTACTAATTATTCTGCTTTTCAAAGGAGATTGTTCAGATACTATTGTGTAATCAGAAACGGCAAGAAATGAGCGAGTCATGTTTGTAAAGAAAAAAAAGGGGAGTTTTTGTAACCTTGTACTTCCTAAATATTTTAATTTTCCGCTTGAGAAACTCCCGAGACTCTCTGTGACTGGGGAAAATATAGTGCACAATGATTTATTCTTGTCTGGGGTCATATGTTAAAGACTGCACAAACTTCCTGGTTTGTGAGTGAACCAGAAAAAAACATAACTCTCACATACTTGTTGCCTCAAAAGGCTTTGGTGCAAATCTGGAAAAACACAGACTTCATTAGTAAAATGTTCATTACGTAAACCTATAGATTTCATACCTTAAACTGTATCATGATAATCTACAGTGTATATATGAGCTGTGCTTTGACGCATTTGTGTGCAGTTTTTCATGCCTTGTGTGTGTGTGTGTGTGTGCTTGTGTGTCTGACCAGCCATGCTCTAATGGGTTTGTGTGTGAGATTGGCTTGACTGTACTGCTCTGAAAGCAAAGAGAGGATAACAAGGAGATGCAGAGCAGAGAGAGAAAGAAACATAGAGAGGGAGAGAGAAAGAGAGAGGTACTCAGACACTCATTAGCCACCAGACGCTATCTGGAGTGTGTCAATAGAGTCATGTTAGTGGGGTGTTAAAGCATTGACCAAGATACGCTAAGAGAGGCTGAGAAAGACAGGAGAGGGGGGCAGAATGGGAAGGATACCAAGCGCTCCCCCACCATTGCAGCACCTGTCACACCTTGAGATAATCATCCATCATGTCTCGCCAGTGACTGGAGAATGTGTGGTCCTTTTTAATGGTTGCCATTGACACAATTCGTCTTTCCACCACCCACAGCCTGTCACCAAATTGCTACTGTTGCAGCGGGGATACATTTTATTGCACCTGTGCTAAGATGAGATGTGTGCATTCTTGTCTCTAAGAAGTTTTGTGTAGGGGTGACCAGATAGCCAGCGGTTGGGGTGCAGATGTCCTGAGCAACGAGTCCTTGATTTGATTCCCAAACTGTGTGGCCCAGTTACTGAATGTTGTTAACTTTTTTACATTTACTAATGCTCTAAAGTGAGAAATAAATAGGACGTTTTGTCTAGAAAGGTGCTGTTTCTGTGAGGGTAAAGAAACAGCACTTTCTGTTGTCAAACCTGAGGCAACTTGGGCATTCCTTAACTGACAAATTCAATGTGTGACATAAGAAAAGTATTTGAGGTTTTCTTCACTCTGCAGGATAAAGCCTGTAGCAATTCTTCATTCAACAAAAAGAGACAGAAAAATGGCATTTTGATGTGACAGCTTTTGATTTTACAGTCTGCTGAAAATGAACGAGTTTGTTCTTTTTATCTAAGTCATTACTTCTATAATGAACTCTTCAAGTAAAAACTAAAGTTACTCTTTTACTGCAAAAATAAATGGCACTTTGATGTGCAAAAACAAGCTCAGGAGACATGTTTGTAACCCTTGAGAGCAAATATATCAGATATCCAGGCTTCACATAAATTCAGCTTCATTTCTTTCAGACAGAGGCCTAAGTCACGCAGGCCTAAGGAGTGGTCTGATAAGTACCAGTCATGAGGGAAAAATATGTATTCCCTGACTGTTTTTATGAAACTTAAATGCGAATTAATTCTAGAAAGGACACCCTGGAAGAGTGTGTACGTCTGGAGGTTGTTGGCAGTGAGGTATATGGTCCAGCATCACAAACCTTAACTACGTAGGGTTTAGGGTTTCACTGTTTTTTTAAGTTTCACTACGGCTTGGAGAGTAAATGGTGAGCTTTTGCAGGAAAGTCTTCCATGCAAATGGCAAGTAATTGCAAAAATATGCTAGTGACCAACGCAATCACAAGCAGGTTTCTGCTGCAACACTTGTTTGCAATCACTTACATTACAGCCAGCAACCTACTCCATAACTACTCTGCAATCAGTTGGGGACTGCACAT
The DNA here is from genome assembly GCF_057381915.1 of Diplotaxodon limnothrissa. Taxonomy (NCBI): domain Eukaryota; kingdom Metazoa; phylum Chordata; class Actinopteri; order Cichliformes; family Cichlidae; genus Diplotaxodon; species Diplotaxodon limnothrissa. The sequence goes on from NC_140607.1 coordinate 18,382,476, forward strand.
TTTTCAACAGGAAGTTGCTGACCAGTCTTTAGGCCTGTGTGACTGAGGCCTCATATATGAATTATCACAGTTCCTGTAAAACACTTGCACATACATGTTACTTTGTTGAGCATGTGTTAAGAAAGCAAATTAGAAGTATTGGTTCACATGTGCACATAATTTTGTGATAGATTGCATGACTTTGAGGATATATACCTCAGCAGGATTTCCCCAGGGGTCCCTCTGCACATGATGGTTGTTCCCAGTAAAACTGTGCAAAGGTGAGCTCAGACACTGGAAGAGTCATTACTAGTGCATCTAACACTACTGGATGTCCCATGGTGCAGTTGGGCACACGAACGGAAGGGGCCTACCTAATGGGAGGACCTCAGTGGGAGGGTGGCACACACCCAGGGCTTCTGGCGGCCCTTTAATAGAGGACCGCAGAGATGCCTGCCTGCTGTGGTTTCTGGGTTTCAGATGATTCTAGTTTCAGGTGACATGCCTCATGCTCTATTAGCAGACTCTTCCGACCACAGTTTTCTTTGGCAGCCTCACAGGTTTAGACTGCAGCGGCTAGGAGCAGGACTGGCTTTCTACACGCAATCTTTCTCCTCCTCAATCATATACACACATATGCATAAATAAACGTATGCAGAAACACACACGTGGGCATGCCAGCATATCCAAGTCAAAATCTATCTTTCACTGATATATATATATACACATGGAGACGCATAATCAAACATCATGTACAGACACTGACAGACAAGTCCTGCTGCTAGTCTCATTGGTAAATAGTCTGTCGGTGTACATATAGGGAGTCTGACACACAGACATCCATATATTTTGTCTGAGCCAATATTGTAGGTCAGCCCTGACATGGTTGCAAGACAGGATTTAGGCTCCAGTGGTGTTTGTTAAGTACAGAGCTGTGTCCAAACATCCTGCTCATTCCTGTGAAGTGGTCGGATGCCGGCCCCTCTCTCTCTGCCCTTTTTCAGCACCCTGGCATACATTCTGGGTGGCATCAGGTCTCAGGCCTCAGTGAAAGGGCTGTCTCCTTGGCTCATGCTAGTCTTTCTTTCCCTTTGCCTTCTCTGACCATCTCTCTGTCTGCATCTCAGTGGAGTCACACAGACTGTATAACTGTGTCCTCCTTCAGAAGATCCTGTGAGACTCAATAATGCCAAAAGGAAGCAGATCTTTTATCTTCTGTACTTTGCATGGCAATCTACAGAGAAATGTGAAATCGAGTTTTCCCTTCTGTTAGAGTGCTGACTTTTGTCTTTTGTCATTGTGACAAGTGAGTTATAGCCATATTTTTACATACACAAAGGCGTGCTTTGTACTGCTCAAATCACAGTTCTTAATGTTATTGTTCAGCGATATTACCAAGAGTTTTTCACTAGTTATATGTTAGTTATCATCTCTGTTGGATATTGGCACTCAACTGACTGTTGAAAACTGTATTGTCTTGACTCATTCAAATCATCCTCAGTCTAAATTTGTAAAACACATTTCCATCTGTTTAAATTTTAAAGAGCAACTTTATTAATGAAATCATTGTCGCAGACAGACATTTGCACAGTGAGTGCTTTATATCAGTTCGTGTAAGTCTTGCCCCAAGAGGTTTGGCTGATACACCTTATTAAACCAAAGGGTTTAGAACAACCGCTAATGGAAAGTCCTGTTGGTTTTCAAGGTGATTGGTACACTTTTTAGGGGAAAGACGTGAATCTATGTGCTTACACGTGTCAAAACCAAGACTGACTAAGACATATAATGGAAGGAGCAAATGAGTTAACAAGAAATTTGGGCAAAAAGGAAGGTTTCTTAACAACAAGCCATGATGTAAAATGAATAATCTCTAGTTAACACATTTTTCTAAAACCCTTTGAAAGACACTAAGGTCTTTGAATATGACCTGTGCATTAAATCCATGTCAGGCTCTTATTCATAATGGGTTCTGGCGTGCCGTGTATTGAAATCATGTATGTCAAAAGCTGATGAGACATTTATTTAGATTTTTTGATGGGAAAAGAGATCATTTTGACAATGATAAGTGTGTTTATGAATCAGTGCTCTCACATGTGTCTGTTTATGTCTGCCTGCTGTATGTTTGCTGTGTAATCCGCATGGAATCAGATTTTCAACAGAGGATATTTTCATCCGGGATGATCTGATTTTAATGAAAGCTTCTGTCACTCACAAGGCCAACCTGTGTAATTTGTTGCATACACTGTGACTTGAGGGAAAATGGCAGACAAACAAGCCCATAATGTTCAGGTGAGACCTAGCACTCAGAAGAAGCAAACATGTGCACACACAGATTCTGTGTTTGTAAAGACCAGAGCTGACTGGATTCTTATGGCTTTACATCTTACAGTTAAATGCCTAATACCAAGCCTTACTGAAAGAATCCTAAACTGCTAAGCTAAATCTAAGTCTAGTCATGACTCTAAAACCGAAATCAAACAAAATTATATAAGACGGCCATATAGCTGTAGCTATTCGTCTAAAGTGTTTTGAAAGGTCAGTAAGGCAAGAAAAGCATCATATAAATGCCAGTCCACATATTCACTGTGAAACCACCCACTGGTTTGTGGATTCAACATTTTTAAGTCCCAGTTTTAGTTTTATGGACGGTACCATTCTGCTTTTTTTAGATTCAGAAGTGACCTGATTTAGAGCTGACTTATATAGCTAAGCTATCAGCTAATGCTAACAAGATTAGTTAGCAAGGTGCAATACAGCCATATACTGTATGAACAGACACACTAGTTAATATTAGGTAACACTGAGTTCTTGGTTAGTCTATTAATACAATTAAATACATAGCAAGTTTAATTATTTGTAAGGAATTTGCATTAAAATGCTCCAAATCAAATGGAAAAGCTCTAGTTGTAAATGCTAGCACGTGTGTCCATGGCTACAAATGTACTCTGTGCACTTGATATAGTTATAATGCCAAAATGCAACAGCTTTACTTGCACAGAGGCCAAAATCTGTTTTGTTTCCTTTGAAACTGGCCACCCTCAGCTGACCAGAGCGGACCAGCACGCTCACGTGACAAACTTTTGGCCATGATATTTACATTCAGCTCATGGTGAGCTGTTTGCTGAGAGGGATAATTTGACAGTTAGATAAACAGACAGACAGACAGACGGATAAACAGAGTGTTGGCTATGGACAGAGATCTCACTGTCAGTCTCACTGCCACTCTGTTCCTCTCTCAAGCCCAACAGCCATGGGGCAATATTTGAGCAGACAGTCAGCAAGTCTTCCAAATATTGAACAACATGCAGTATCTGTTTTTTTTCCAAGTGCTTTTTGGACTCGCTTTCTTGGTTGTGTTCTCCTTCTCCTTGTGGCCATGGGTAGCTATGAACAGCTATCTCCTTGTTATTTATTACTTTTTGTCTGCCCTCCTTTTTAGCTTTTGAGCTTTATCATTTACGATTTTTCTTCTGTATTGATAGAAGCTATGCCAAAAGGGGCTTACTTGCTGTCAGAATATGGTGAAAATACATTATATCCACAGTATTTCAGCTGTGCTTTTTCCAATTTAATTAATTCCTCTATATGATAGGATTGACGATCACACATATCTGTCTTACAGCATTTCTAGCGTCTGTTTTGTGTAGGCGTGACAGTTTAGCAATATCAGATGGTCTTAGTGCTCATCTTTGTCTCTGTCTTCAGAGTCTGCCTGTGCGCATGTGTATCCATTGTGTGGACATGTGTGTACTGTAAGGATTTGTGCGTTTGTGCACTTACATGTGTGTTCAGCATTCTACGCCTGCTGCATCCAGTGACGTTGTCACACCTCTCTTGGTGTCCTGCTGTGTTTCCCGCGGCGTCCTGAGGTCCTGGATGCTGTCTCAGTATCACTGCTAAGGATGGTGGGCGTCTGGCACAGATAACACTCTGATAGCTCTGTGATGGACAAGCGGGAAACTTTATTTTCCTGTTGATCTCCTTTCCCATACTCCACTGACACTATGACAACCTGCTGTAAATGTAGCTCAGAGGTGTCTGTATACGCCTGCATTTGCGTTTATGAGTGCAGTGAACAAAACACTCTTTCTGAAAGTCGCAGAAAAAAAACCCACAAATAAAAAAAACTTTTAATAAAAAATGAGAATAGGAACTTCCTTTTATTCCCCTCTTTTTTCCTTTGTATTAGTAGTTCTCTGTGTTGCTTAATTATACTATAACTTCACATGCTTCTACATAACTTGAAACATAAGTTTTCAGTGGCTGTTTGGTTTTACGCAAATGTCATTGGCATTCTTTGATTCTCCCCTTCTGGTGGCCTGTGGGGGAAAGGCTAATATCTTGTGTGTCAATTCACAGCATGAAACTTTTAGATCTATATAAGGTTACTCACTGCAGAACTTATTTTCTAAGAGAAAAAAGAAATCCATTATTTATGAACATATTCCCAGTCCATGGCTAATTGTTTATTTTCTTCACAATTGCTTTGATGTAACCAGCTAGACACTTATAGAAGTCTGTCGAAAGCTGAATATTTTCCATTACGCTCTCTTAATATATAATTATTGTGTGTCATTGCACTAAAGTTTATTTTAGCTTAGTGTCTCCCACATGTGAATTTGGAAGGATTAAGTAGATATTGTGTGTCTCGTGCTCTAAGATGTGCCACAATGGTCTCTTCCTAAAGATGTTCATTTTTTTTATTCCATCCTGAAAAAAATATTTCTTGTTTTCTTTCACTGGTCCTGCTTGGCAGTATTACACCCATTTATTTCCTTCGGTTGTGCTTGTGGAAAAACATGACACTGTTTTTTTGAGTGCGCTAGACAGACCGTGCTATGTTTTTTTGTTGGGGTTTTACGCACCAAGTTGCCTGATCAGCATTCTTCACTCTAGAGGAATTTAAACATTCATAAAATCAGATTATTACTAATACAAAGATTATGACCTCTAATAATTATATTAGGGAAGCATAAAACATAAAAGAAAGCAGGGTTGTGTATGAGCACCCTGCCAATCAATAAATATCCACATAGTGCCCTGCAGTTGTTTTTGGATAGTAAGGGGAACTGAGCCATTCCAGTGTGCAGTAGTAGTAAGTATAAGGTGTTATTTTCTGTCTTTATCTATTTATTAATTCCATGTGAGATTAAAGGAAGTTTTGATAATTTCTTGCATATTTGGAAACAATGTAACCAGCATCACATGACACTATTTTTGCAGTGTACCTAATAAAAGCACTTTAACTGATGCCAACCAACTGCCCTGATTACTATCTTATGTTCTACATACAACCTTTTAGGCATGATCAGTTTCATACCAGCCAGCTCCACCTGTCTAGACTTAAAGTTTCCAGCTGGCAGGCTATAGGGGAATGGCCTTCTCGCTGAGGCTTTACACGGAGCAATGTCGTTCAAATGCCAAGGTGCCCAGTGGCGGGATCTGTAGCTCTGTTCTGGATATCAGCTTTCATAGGATCAAAGCACTGGCAGCGATATCCTCCCCCTCATCAGCCGAGCAGCAGTGCATATACCCAAGGGATATGATCGGTGGATGGGAGTGAAGAGAAGGAGTGAGGGAGAGAGAGACAGACTGATAGACAGAGGGTGGTGGTGGGGGTGCTGCTGAAGAAGGGGAGGGCTTAAGGAATGGGGAGACGAGAGCTAGGTTAACGGCCTGCAGGGCTGGGGAGAAAGGGAGTGGGTGAGAGCGGGTAGGAGGATGGAGAAGATGGTTGTTATGGATGTTTGAAGACAGCGGGGGGAAGTGCTGATGGGAGAGCGATGCAAGGAGGGTGCGTGTTGGGGGGGAGTTCGGTGGGTTGGTGGGTATGAGTTGGTGAAACGAGACAGATACAGCATTCTCATCAACGTATAGGCCCTGAGTCTCTAGATGGAGCCCTAACAGCTGAGTTTCCCCCAGCACAACAGCATCTGTGCACCCCCACCCTCCTCACCCCTTTACCCCATCCCTTGCCTCACCTACCTTCACCACTCTTTAAGCCCATGAGTCTATTTACTCACCCGTTTGTTTGCCGAGAGCGACAGCATGCTACCCCTCCTCCACCAACACCGCCAACCCAGACACCCTCTGCTCCTGCTCCTTTCCCCCCTTCTTCCTATCCCCTCTATCATCTTCCTTAGAGATATGAGGAGCGAGGTGCAACACTTTCCTCTTCCTGCTCTCCTCCCTCTCTCCAGGCGCTTTTTGATTTCTCCTCTCACCTCCTCTTTTTCTCTCCCTTTCATATCCCACAGTGCTTCTTTTCTTCTGTTCGTCTCTTCCGATCGCAAGTTCTCCTCAAGGTATCAGTGTGTGGTATAGAGTTGTGGCGGAGTCTTTTCTTAAAAGTGCTAGCTCATTAAGGAGTGAGAGTGTTTGGATATGCGTAGTTTGTATTTTTAGTGTGTTTGTTTGTGCCGCTGTGCCGGGGCTGTGTTCTCAGTTCACCGTGTGTGTGCCTGTGTGTGCATGTGCGTGGTGTAAAGCAGAGGTAGGAACAGTGCTGAGTCTGATTCTTTCTGTTCCACTGTGGCGTTTGGGAAACAGAAACTTTATTCCTGTACAACAATAACATCTGTTTACAGTGTTGAACATACCGAGCACCAGGCGAGGTGAAACAACAAGATGTTTAAAAATCTTACTGCATAATGTAAGGATGCGATGGTACAGTAGATGGTGTTGGATCAAACTTTGTTGTAAACCCAATTTCCTAATATAGATGTAGGCAACAGTGATAGTGCCGGAATAAAAAAAAAAGAAACGTGCTGGCGATATGTTGTTTTTGACAGCGAACAATGAAAGACAGCTTGATTAAAATTAAAAATAATCTGATGGAATTCCTAATTATAATAAAGTAATAAGAAAATGTCAGAAAAAGTTTCATTTATGCAAGTTTGAATATTTACAATTCTTCTTACAAACAGGTACATTTAGGGCCATGGAAAGCTATAAAACAAAATGCATAAACAAAAAGTCCACCTAAGCTTTGGTTGAGTAAAAAAAAAACATTGCATAAACTTTCATTAGTATAAATAATATTTTTGAAATTGTTGACTCTAAATTGCTACATTTTATCTATATTTTAATTTTAAAAAACACTTTAAACAGGCATCCTCCACATATATACATTTTAATTACTACCGATTGACATCCTGTAAGGGGTTCAGAGAGAAGCCGTAAAATGTGTGGGAGACACAGCTGTAGCCTTATTAAAATGTGCTACAGAGCATATGCAGCATCGTGTGTGAGTATTTCATGTGAAAGTTACCACTCTCTCGCTACTAAAATGCTGTCCTTTTTATCTTTTTAATAAACTGTACATTGGTTTCTATGCATTGAAATTAAAGTTTGGGTGGTGGGTTTGGGGGAGTATACACATTCGACAGTTTGTCCCACACTCTTAGCATTGCTTTTAAATTTCGAGCTAAACCACCCGCCTTTGAGAAAATACCACATGATGACGACTGAAAGTATTTCTGTGGCATGGTGTCATTCTCACGAGCGGATACATTGGAACAGTGTTAGCTAACAAGTGCGCTATTGACGAGCGTATGAAATTCACTGAACAGGAAAGGGAATTTCTACATTCGAATGGTATAGAATGTTGTTGAGTGAAAACACTAATGTAGGTAATATGTAATTTACGTATGAGATAGATGCAATTCCTCTGCTTTGATATATAAAAGATAGTAAAACCACAGCAGCGATTTTAATAGGAACATCTGATGTTTTGTAAAAAATAAATATATATATATATATATATATATATATATATATATATATATATATATATATATATATATATATATATATATACTTAATTCACCCAGTACCTGACTATGTACATGAAAATGGACCTGAACTTACACAGATGCATAAATAACCTTGGGGTCTGTGGGTTAGGGCCGATGGTTTGTAACCATGCATTTGCAAGCAGACCCAAAATGGCCACGTGAGTGGACCCAGTTGCTGTCACTTCACGTCCTGAAAACAGATTATATTACGCACACACACAAACAGACACATACACATATACAAACCAGGAAGTTTAGCTGCTGTTGTAATGCTCAACCCAAGCATCAGGCTGGCACCTCCCAGTTCGGTCCCAGTGTGATTATGTGTGATTTTGTGTCTGTGTCTATGTGTGTATGATAGTCTACCCCATAAATATTTCAGCCTTGACCCAGTTCCCCAAAGTACTGGGATGTGTTGTCTTCACCAGAGGAGACGTGGTGTCATATATTCCAGGTGGTTAACTGAGTCACTGTGTGCGCTGTGACATTTCAACCCACTCTCACCTAATTCATTTGCAATCACTATTATATTGTGTGTTGACCAATACATGTGCAAATGACTTGAAAGAGTGTTTAAAAAGTCAACGAAAGAAAGTGCAATTATTTTCAAATCATTTTGTAACAAATCAAATGCCCAAAAGGGGAAATTTGGTTGTATGGCTGTAAATCTGATTTAATCTGAAAATTTAGGCTAAGGGATAACAGAACACTGGAAAAGTTGGGAAGTTGTAGGAAATCAAGACTGCTGAGGTTAATAAAACAATTAGGTATAAAAAGAGCATCCAAGAGAGACAAAACTTTTAGAACTAAAGGCGCAAGAGTTCGAAATTTAACAAAAAAAATCTTTCCCCAACATCAGATTGAAAGACATTCTGGTATTTCATCATCTATGGTACATAACGTAATTAAAAGACTCAGAAAATCCAGAGAAATGCCAGTAAAAAGGAATGAGACTGTTCCATTAAAACAGCAGAGGAGTGGAAATCACTGCATGGGCTCAGGAACACTTCCAAAAATCATAAACACAGTTCGTCACTGTGCCACGAATGCAAGTTAACTCCACCATGCAAAAAAAACCCCAAACACCCTAAACCAAAAACCCCATACAAACAGATAAACAAGAAACAAGAGACATCACGCAATACCTTTTTATCAGATGCGCTTATGTTCCACTATTATGCACATGATGTCCACCAGCTGCGGCAATATTTTATTGGCTAGAGATAACAGCACCATTTTAGTCCACAGAGAGGTGGCACTGGTCATAAGTTGCAGAGTTATGAGCCATGAGTCTGTGATTTGCCTGACGTTTGACCGTTGCGTTTCGCACTTAGTTCACTTTTTTTGTCACTCAATTCTGAGTCTCACACGCTTTTTACTTTGACTTTCACCCCCTGGTTAGGTTTAGGCACTAAAAGGTGCTTGGTTACATTTAGGCACTTAGAACCATACACTCGGGAACTTAGTTGAGAGAAGGTTTTGAAAAGAAGAGGGCATGTCCCCCTCTTCTTTTCAAAACCCAGCTTTTTTTTTAATGTGTCAAATGAGTTTGAGACCCCAGAGTGAAGATGATTTACAAAGTACATATATTGTACTTTGTATACATATATTGTATAGCTAGTATAATATACAGTTTACACAACTTTGTTAACTTGTCCATGAACACACACACAAGCAGGGTACAGTGAGACGCCTTAAGGTATATCCTGTACGTGCAGAGTCTTCCTGGAAAGAGGAAGGTAGCAGTAGCTGGCAGGCTCACTGCTCCAAATCAATACGGGACTGCTTTTACTGCTGTTTGTGGATGCCTCTTCACCATTGTGTTATTTGATCCTTCACTGAGCTCTGTTCATTTGTTGTTCATTTGCTCTGTTGTGTTGGTTCAATAAATCTTATATCATTTTTGTTTTCCCCTATTACAAATAGCCAGCTCTCCTCTGCCAGGTTCTCCACAGTATGTCTGCACGTTATTGTCTTACCAGCATTATAAGGCAGGCCCATCTGTGAGCTGGGAGAACAGATTTGGTGGAAGCATGTCATCTACAAAGAAAATCTAATTTGCACACGCTGAAATCACACATAATATTCACATATTAGGATTGTAGTAAGCAAAATTGGCGTTTCAGACCAAGCCCCTATTTTGTTCGTTTGCAGGCTCTGGCTGTGCAGCAAAGCCAACTAAAACTCAGACTCAGACTCAGTGTGTAGTGACAGTTAAAGCGTTGGTGTTTAATAAAATTACAAACTGGTTTCCAGAGGGCTAAGGCACTGTGTTTACTGCTTTAACATTTTCATCCATCTGTAAATGTGATTTACACTCTGATAGAGTTGTGCAGCTACACCATGACCTCAGTGACCGATGATGTTAGATAGCTTGCCAGTCAGAGAAATATCTGGCACGTTTTCTTTTAATGTATTGAAATATTATTGGGAGATTAACAGTACATTTGGTATTGCCATTTCACAGTATCATGTCAGAGTCCTCTGTGTATGACTGACAGAACACAATTTACAGGGAGCAATTCAAAAATAGCAGCTAGGCTAGAAAAGGTGCAAAAGTATGCAACCCAAACAGCCCATTAGAGTCTGTGTAAATGGAATTATTAACGTCATAGATAATACAAACACAAACACACACATACTGTACAATGGCCGACCTGCCAGCAGCTCCATTTAGGTCACAGTCACGGTTTGCCAGACCACAGGTGGTCTTCCTGTCACAACCAGTGGACCATGACTATGCAGGATTAGTGCAGACAGGTAATCATACTCATAGAACAAGACAGTTTATATTAAACAAGAGACTGAGAAGTTTCAATGAAAACAATAAAGGACAGTTGTCTGATGTTTGACTTTACAAGGAAGACAGCAGAAGAGAAGAGAAGAGACTGAGTTTCTGTGTCCACCAGGTTTTGTGCATAAGACTGTGCCAGCCATGCCAGGAAGCCTGTCACTGCTCTGAAGCCCGAGAACCCTGGTGCCACCCGCCTTTGTTTATGTTTTATTCCACTCCTTCCTTGCCATGGCAACCTTCTATGTTTTCTCCCCCCCAAACCATGATTCTTCTCTTTGGTCTCCTTTTCTCCACCTCATCACCTCTTTTTCACCATGTAAAGTGATTCTCCAGGTGGAAGTTGGCCGTTTAGGCTTGTGGACTGGCAATTGACTGGTGCGTGGTTTCTCACTGAACCCATGCTCACCCCAGGGACTGAAGCCCGAGGGGCTCTTGAAGCTCTGTGCGGCTGACGTCCAGCTTCTCCTCATCCAGAAGGACTGCCGCCTTGGCATACTTAGCGCTCCCAGCTCCAGACAAAGACTGCTATGTCCTGTGAATGCTGTCAGAGTCAGTTAGGATTTACAATGAAGCCTGATTAAACTGTGCAGATTATTTCCCTCCAATACTGGAGCCAAAAACCAAACTTGGATATGGAAAAAAATGCATGACCTTGCCATCATTCACAGTTTTGTGACATCTGTGTCTATACATCAATGTAACAACATGACATTCCAGTCTCTCTGTATGATGCGTTAGTATGTCTGCACACTTACATTGTCTCTGCGTGTGCATGTACCTGTGGTGGTGTCTGTTGCCAAAGAGAAGATCACCTTGACTGTGGTCAGTCAGAGAGAGCCATGGGCAGCAAAACTGAGAAGGTGGGGTTGTACTGGCTCCCAAAAGGCCGTTCTGTTCAGCACAACAGTCTGTAGCCCCCGCCCCTTAAACTCTCTCTCTTTCCTTTCTGTCTCCCCCTCCAGCTGGGAGGTCCCAGGAGATAGTAAGGCTCACTGACTGATTAGGTCCCAGGTAAAGCACTGCCCTGGAGCCTGTTATAAAGCCAAAGTCAATGATGACGTGCACAAGCACACGCACAGCTACAGTAAACCTCTCTCTATGATTTTTTTTTTGTAATAGAGTATGCAGACACACATACAGGCACACACATGAGTGCACACCTACTGTCTCAATCAGACAGCTGCTCATGCAGCCTGCTCACCACTGGGATTTCCCTGTGTTGTATATGATATAATGATATTATTCCCTCTATTTGCTGGGTAGTTAGGCACTATGCCAGGCGGCTCTCTTATGAAATTGGGGTACCATTATGATATTATTTCAGGATATGAAATGGCTGTGGAGTGGGTCTGTAGATATAAAGAGTCTTATTTAAAATCTCCACATCATGTTTCTATTTTAATTGCCTCCTTTTCAGTCTTCACATATCTTGGTTACTTTTCTCTCCGTCTCTTCTCGCCTCCAAGCATTCTTTGCACTAGTTTTGCCTTTAACAATAGCTTTCATAGCATTGTACCCACATTTATAAACAAGGCACCACAGTGCAAATAAGGAAGTTAGTGGACAATGGCGGTGACCCCCTCCAATCCACAGGCAGTAAAACGATAGCAGTCTCTGATTCTATTCTCTGCTCTCTACCATTTTACAGTCTGTCAGCCTGTTAGTAGCTCTGTAGTTTGAAGCTCAGACCGGAACCCTCCAATGCTATTTCCAGCCTGTTTCTGAAAACCCGCTATTGTGGAGGTATAATTACAGGCCTATACGCTGTGCTTAATTCTCAAACAATAGGGTATACTTTTACACAAGGACATGAAATTACGCTCCATTCAGAATGTACTTGACTAGACAACAGAGCTCTTCATGTTCAGGGGGACATTTATGCTTCTCTAACAATACTGTGCAAAAGCCAGACTGTAAGTTTCTTCCTGTTGTTCCCTGTTATTACTTTAATGTTCTCCAACAAAACAATGACAATGGTGTTATCTATCTATCTATCTATCTATCTATCTATCTATCTATCTATCTATCTATCTATCTATCTATCTATCTATCTATCTATCTATCTAACAGTAAGTCCTATGATTTTTCTCCGTGTGTTGCCCATCTCATAAACCAGCTGTTGTTTCTGATGGGCTACGGGACAAAGGCCATTGATGGGCTTTTGCGACACAGCGTCAAGCTGTGTTGCATGGAAGTTAGATCTCCCTCTATTTATGTCACCCAGTTCAAATCTGTGCCAGTTTTAAATTTGCTTTTCCATAAATTTTGCAAATTGCCGTTTGGCGTGAACACTTATTGCAGCAATGGTGTTGGTTCGCCAATTCTCTGTCAGCCTCCTCTGACAGCCACACAACTCCTGACTCTTAATGGGTGGAAATGCTAACAGCATACGATTCTGGTAAGATACTTTTTATTTATTTTTTTTGTCCGCAATATTAGTTATCCACACGTTTGAGAGCCATAACGTCATAACCTCAGCAACAGACTGGACCCTGGCACTGTTCTGGAGTAGCTGCCACTCAGCATTACTTGTCAGCCTCACAGAAGAGATGGGGCTTTTCATTTTTTTTTAAAAAGAAGCATTTTCAGAGTCAAATAAGATAATAAGCTTATTTGCGACGCCACCAAAACACACCACAGTAAACAGTCCTATACTATTGACTAATGTTTTAGTGGATGAATTTTGTGGGCTGTTAACTTTCTGTCAATACAATGTCTGTTGTGAAATGTCAGTATGCTATTTCATGTAATGCCATTTGAATTCCCAACATTTCACTGTAGGCTTCTGACAGAGAGTTTTATGTGTCTTATGTTAGTCATCTCCTCCTCCAGTCAGTACTCCTTCAATCCTTTCGTATTTAACGCAGCCATTTTATCGTTGTAAATAAATTGAAGGATTCATTTATAATGATAATGATAAAAATTGAGCCCAAATTTATCTAATCATGTAAGGAAATATTATCTTTCTTGGTTTGTGAAATAGTTACTATTTATTTCCATTTGTTTGCTTTTTCTACCCTTTAGTTTAATTTGATTAAATGTTGTAATTTGTAGACAACAGTGTAGACAAGATATAAATCCACTAGGCGCTCATGGTGATCATTTTTAAACATTTCAAAATGTTTTTAATTTAAAATTTACACCGAATAAAATTCCTCTACAAGTGCTTATGTGTTTAATAATAAAGCATTTGAACACACAAATCTCTTAAACTGAATTTTTCATGAGCTGGACAAACATGCACACATGAGAAAAAAAAATTGTAGGAATAAAGTAAACACGCATCGTGGTTCCTGCGAGATGGCATTCAGTCCACACATCACTTCGTATTTGCTGCTATTTCATATCCACACCTGAGAAAACACAATGATAGCCATACAGCAGAGGAGGCAGCAGAGGAGTAAACAGCATGAGGGCACCATTTTCAAACTGTGGTGACCAGTGGCTCCTGTCTGCCTCACAGCCTTGCCTCTGCCCCAGTGGTTCAATGCAGGTATTCACAAACTGGATTCCAGTGGCCACCAAACCATCTAACCCAAGTGGACACAGTGACTCTTCTCGGTAAATAGTGGCTTGTGCCAAAGTATAAACCATACAGTCTCCTTTCCTCTGTAAGTATCTCAGTCTCATTTTTTTGTGCTCCGTGGATTCGTTTCTCTCTGAACCCATCACAAGATTAAAAATGAAAATGAACATGCTGTTTAACAGACCTCACAATTCATGTCCTGGAATTAAATGCTCCCAGTCAGTAATAAATGTAAATGCTGTGTTGGCTCTATTTTCTCTCTAGAAAAGGAACTAATGATGGTTTGGGGGAAGGTTTACTTCAAAACTATATTTATAAAAAAGATTAAAATGACATTAAGTTGTAAAAAGAACAAACATGTTAAGCAGTTGAGAGTCATTTTCTTTTCTTTATTGAAATTTATGTAATTATTGTTCTGCACTTAATATCTCACCTAAGCAGCTGTGAAACATGCAAGAGACTTGAGGATTTGGCATGCTCTTGGTAGACACAAAATGCAAATATGGGCCTGCAGAAGAGCTCACTGGAGAACAAACCACACCACTGAGGAAAAATCAAACCAAAAGCACAGCTTTATGAAATCAGAAGGCCGTATCTCTGTGCACACATTGCGGTAGATAGTTTCCTTTTGTTGTTTACTTGCTGTTTGACTGATTTGTTTCTTGGATTCCAGTCAGTCAGACTCTCGGTGACACGAACTGAAATTACATGCAATAGTTTCAAGGAGTCCCTGTCAACCTAAATGTTGGTTTTGAGTTCTGCATTTTGCAGCTTCAGTATTTGGGTTTTTGCTGCTGCCATGCTATGGGGGTTTCTGTTGTTGTTTGTTTGTTTGTTTTACCTCATGTGAATGAAAGAGTGCAGTGTTAATTTATCAGCTAAAGCTAGGACACTTGGTTAGCAAGCTACATTCATAAATTTTTTCAGTGAAAGCAACAGACTGTTAAAAATACAATTTCAATCACCAAAACTCAAGCACAAATTCCTTGAATAGTCTAGGAGCTGATTTAGACTTCTCCAGGGAATCTTTGTAGAGTCTACGATGTAAGTAGCCGATGTTGGCGGCATTTGTGCTTGTGGGTGCTGGATTATGTGTTAATTATCGTGTGGTCATACCCTGGTGTTTTACATACGATACTGCAGGGGTTTTTTCCCTCTTGTTCCACCTCTTTGTTGTGGTTAGTTTCTTCAAGGTGGTCATAGCCCATTTCCACTAGTACCTACTCGGGTTAGCTCGGCTCAGCTCATTTTTTAGGGTTTTCCATTAGGTCGACATACCTGATACCAAGCTATCTGAAGCGATCTGAAAATGTGACGTCAACAGACTGCATGCCACCGATTGGCTAATCAGGGGCATCACTCGATGAGTAATGAAAGCATTTCTTTCACAAAAATCAAAACCACAATTTTTAAAACCTGACAAGGAGGGAAATGGCTACATAAAAGAAACAAGGCTGTGGTTCCCAAGCCTGATAAACAGCCATTCACCAACCGCCAGGTATATCATCACTTAATGTCCTTCATTTTTGTGGTGTTCGTGTTGCATATGAATGACGTTACTGGACATTCGGCTGCGTTGCCATGATGACCCTACACAATTTAGGTGGTACTCGATTATAATGTAAAACGACCAAAAGAAAGTCGAGTCAAGCTGAGTAGGTAGTAGTTGAAAAGTGCTGTCTATCAGCTACAAGGATAAAATGAAACAAAAGACAACGCTCACCAGAGATGACAGATCAAGTTTCATGCAGCGAGTTTAATGCGTTTAGCTGTTATTGATGTTTCTTTAAACTTTATGTGATAAATGCAACCAATCATTTTTTTGTCCTTCCTTTTCTGCTTTTACTAAGTATGTAAAAAGAAAAAATAATAAATGTGAGTAGAATTAGAACCTCTTCTTGCATTTGCATTTGTGGAAAATATGACAGGTTGGCTTCTTGTACCTTCTCTTTTAGGGCAGTGCCTTCCCTATTGCTCTGTGTATGTCTTCTTTGGTGGGTGTAGCTGAGCGACTTAAAGGTGCAGTACACCTAAGCAGGTTGGGCACTGTGAGGCAGTGTTGCCAGAGCTTTTTGTCTTCTCTTAGTGTTTCTCTTCTTCCCCAGGCTGGCTGGCTGACAGAACGTTTGGTTTTCTCTTTTTATTTTTTCTTGCACTCACTTACTCATACACTTAGCACGCACATGCATATTGAACACATGCTAATTTGATGACATTTCTTCTTGATCTAATTAAAATACCTAACGTCATGTTAAGACTATATGCGGTCTCCTTTTTTAAATTTTTGAGCCACGTTGTGACCAAAAATGACAGTATGGAAAATGACCATAACATATTTTAATGAGCTTATATGCATTGTAATTTTATTATGTGCAAGAAGTAAAATCTGTTATATCAGTATATTGTCATACATATATAGTAACGTAATACAACATTATAGGCCTATTTTTGATTAAATTGTCTGCTAAAATTTGAAAAAAAGCTTTATTTATATGCTGGGAGGGTTTAACATTACAAGCTAATAAAATCCATATTTTTGAACTGTTAAAGAGAGTTTAAACAGAACTCTAGGTGGTGGTATTCATCATTAATTAACTGAATGCCATTGCCAGGACACACAACATCTTTGAAGAACAAACAACGAGAACAAAGTAATTCCTAGAATTTTGATAGGAACTTAAAGACCTGCAGTAGGTCACGAATTGTACTTGAATAAATATTTTTTTTCCTCATTAACCTTTCTACATGATTTATTGGCTGTGACATAAGTAGAGACCGGTGTATTTTTGCAGGAACCTAAGCATCATCTTGCTATGGCAAGCAGTGGTCTAAAGGCTTTCCACATTTATCAAGCATAATTGCTGCTTAAAGTCTTAAATTATTTATTATTGTGAGATCTGACAGTGCTGCTCAGAAGCAAATTGGGATCATCTTCCATGACCACCAAGGATTTGCAGATTGGAGGCAGAACTAAGTTTATTTCCTCAGCTCTGCTTTTATCCCTGCAAACGAAGCGTTTAAAAGGATCACCCGCGACAGATAACCATGTTACTGTACAGACGAATAACGTCGCTGCTCTTAAGATCCTGATTTTGTCTGTGAATTTTTTTCTCTCTTTCCTTCACCCTAGTCTAATTGTGCTGATGCTCTCCCCGTGGGTTTTAATGTTTGACACGGCGAAACGCTCTTAAATCCTCCTCAGTGCTTCCTCCCTTATGAGACCCAGTATCTTAAAAGCAAAAAGGATGTATGTCTAATTCACAAATTTATCACTTTGCAAAATGATGCATTAAATGAGAGGGGACACGCTCTGATTTGAAATGCTGACTTTAGAAAAGAAGTTGTGATTTTCAAAATTAGTTTAGATGGGCTCCCTTTCACCCCTCACCCACCCGGCTGCCTCCTACGTCCTCTTGCTTTCGCAGTTATATCACTCTTGACACTATAGCACACAACACACACTCAGTCTTGCTATGTATACTTGTGATATACATATATACATATGTATTCTGTACATGCATTTTTTTGTTTTTATTTTTTAAAGAATATTCTGACAGGATTGCCTTCATCAGATTATATTTGTTGTTGAGGACAAGCCATAATCTTGCTTTTCTAAGCCTTGAGTGCTTTTCATGTTTTTGACCTTGAGAAACTGCTCAAATTCTGCTTAAGGCCAGAGTTAATATTTCAGACTTACTGGCAGAGACTTCCCAGCTGGTTTTTCACTTATATCGTTCATCACAGACTTTCTTTCATGTGCCCTTCTTCATTCTTTGCTGTAATAATTGAAAAGAATTATTCACTAAAGTGCTACTCCGCAGTCTTAATAAAACAAAAGTGAAGTGATTTCATCAACAAATTAAATCTTAAGGTGATAAGTGCTGTGTATTTTTTTCTTTACAATTTTTTATTATTGTATGTTATAAATATATTACCATATTCTCATGTTTGGCATACGTTGGAAAAGCTGCTCTCTGGAGTATTTTGAGCTCCCCAGAGGTTGAAACCAGAGAAACCATTTTTGAATGCAGTTCTAAAAGCTTTTGAACACAGCTCAACTGGCTGTGAGGCACCCTGGGCTTCCTCTCGACAGGTCAACCTGCCAAGAAACAAGTTTAAAGAGAAGAAGAAAAAAAATCAGTGTAAAAGAGTAAATGTAAATGTCTGCTCAAGAGAGAGTGATCCCTGGAGATGTGTTAAAACAAGGGTGAGGACTAAACTGATGACAAGTTCATCCGCACAGCCTACACTGTGGCGGGAAATGGCATGACAGGCTTCGTTTTAAGAGCTTTTCTTTTGACAGTTATGTTATCACCTATGCTATGTTCTTTGAACGTGAGCTGCTAGTGGGCAAAAAAATAAATAAAAATGTCTTTGTATGCTGTGTTGTGTCATCATATTAGATTAGTAAATACAAATACAGTTACACAAGAATACATGTAGATTAAAAGTACCAATTGCTGTTGTCATGTGTGTGTATATATATACACACACATGCACATTATTCCATATGCATGAAAGTGAGGCAATTTTCAGTGTTGCAGTGTTCCTGTCACGAAATAACACATTCTGAAAGACAGCATTTCAGTGAGAAAACCTAGCCGTGACACATGCTGCCTTCCTTTTGGTATACTACACAGTGTAGGCGAGTGGGTCTGAAAAATAGTGTTCATTGTAAAGTTACCAGGCAGTCAGAGTTCTTTGGCTACTTACCAGGCATAAAGCTGTAAATCAGAGGGAGTCAGCAGATTACTGAAGCGTGGCGCGTGGTTACAGGCTGACTGCAGGTGCGTGTTCTCAACACGAGAGACGAGAGAGAAGTGCAGGGAAAGCCAGAACAGAACTGAGAGCACATGTGGTCTATGGTCACTTCTTCAACTTTCCAGGTGCAGGATGGCATCACTGTTCTACCACCCCCTCCCTCACTTTTTCTTTATTGTGTATATAAGAGATGAAAGAAAAATGCACGTATCCATACATATGCATTGCTTGAACTAATTGGAACAAGGGCCGCTTCAAAATACTGCTGCTCTTGTGTTCTTTTTTATCATTTGATTAAGATGCACAGAGAGAGAGAGAGTGCGTGAGTGTGTGTTTGCGGGGACATGAGTACAGTATGTGTCCCAGGGGTGCATCATGCTCAATGTTACACACTATTTCATCCCTCATCATATGTGACTCAAAGACTGTTGTTCCTTCCATATATATATATATATATATATATATTTTTTTTTTTAATCCCACCCTCATTAGAGAAACACACACGCACACAAATGCATGTAAGCACATGTAAGCACTGGTGTAAGCACCAGACGTAACACACGCAGAGTCGAAGGTGAGGTTTGACTAAAGTAGCTGTGAAACTCCAGCCTCTATCAAAGGCCACATATAATGAAATACTCAAAGGAATAAACAGCTCGGACAGTTCTAGACGAATGTTTTACAGTAATGCACACAAAGGCACACAGATACATCCATACTTTCACAGGAATTTCACCTGTCCAAGACATTGTTATATCTGCTCATATCTTATAGATTTGCAAGTATACAGACAGCTGGTGTTTTCTCAACTTCATCTGAGACAAGGAGGAGTGCGATAAAAATCTACACAACCATTCTCCATGAACCCACTGGGTATAAAGAAGGGGTGGGGGGAGAGTTTGAAGAGAATGTAAAGGTGAACAGGTGAAAGAGAAAAGCAGAAGAGTGTAGCTTCGCCTGCCACCTCTCCGCCCTTTGTTGCTCCCCCATCCCTGCATCACCTTGCCTCGGGGGGTTGAACAACTGCTCTTGATGGGGGGGCAAGTGTTCTCTCTGTTCTTTCTCAGTGCCTCTGGGTGTACTACCAACTCTCACTACCCTGGCGATCTCCTGCCGCCTCACACTTTCAGAGTTTCACAAACACCGAAATACAAACACACATACGAACACACAAGCCCTGTGCAACATCTGAACCCTCTTCACTCTCTGCTCTCTCTCTCATCTTCCTATGTGGGGCTCTTTGTAGCTGCTGTGCCTGAGCTTGGTGAGGAGAACAGGGAGAACAAAGCAAGGGAAAAAAGAAGGATGGAGAAAAGAGAGTCGTGGTGGTGTTGCAGAAGAGAAGAAGGGAGGGGATGGATGAGAAAGCAAGGGAAAGCATTAATGTTCAGAACCTATTGAGAGTGTTGCCTGTTGTTGCTTGAAGAACGTAGGTCTGTGAGCCTTTGCGCACCACAGCTTGATTTGGGGGTTGTCCCCAGCTGTGCGTGGAGACAGCAGTAAAGAGATGTGGCAGAGACTCTAATTAGATGGGCCTAAGTGTTCTGAACTGAGGGAGAGCCCTGGAGTGCAAGCAAACGCTGCTCAGCCCCCCTGCAAATAGAGCAGGAGGAGACCCCCAGCAGTAATTACAACGTTTCACAAACCAAGCAAGACACATCCAGGAAGTTTTCAATCAGACAAAAACCCCTCTTGCACTCACTGGGGAGCGGGAAAGGGGTTGTATTTCATTAGCCCTCGCCATAGGATCCTTTAAAAGAGGGTGCGTGGGGTTAAGCTTTGACTGCGGAGGTCATCCTGTTGCGTCTGCTGTAACGTGAATGTGATTTAGCACTGTTAGTGAAAATATATTAGACGCAGCATCTCAAGAGACGGCTGCAATATCACAGAAATACTCACAATGTTTGTATATAGGAAACCTGCTTTTTTACATACACGCTAAAATCTTAAAAAGTCGTATTAGAGTGAAGTCTGTTGAAAAGTTACATGGCTGCCTGGAAATTACCAACCATCCAATTAGTAAATTTTTGAATATGTGTTTTGATGGAATATTGGTGTCATGGGGAAAATAAATAATAATTAGTGTGACTTTGAGTGTGTTCTCTGATTGGTCAACTATGTCACATAGTCTAATTGTATTCAAATCAAACTCAAGCTACATATGCACAAATAAAAGTTGATTCATATGCACAAAGGAAATGAGATGATTATGTCATTTTGTTTTGTTTTAACTAAGCCATATGTGTTACTGTTCTGTGCGTGTAGCGATTGTGTAAGTATGCTTTTCTGTGTGACAAAAACAGCCACAGCAAAGGTGTGAAGGCACTCTCACCTGTCTAAAGCCGGAAGCATCTGAAACCTACACAGACACACACTCGCACACATACATACACAGATGCATACAAACACTGTGCCATGTGTCACCGAAAAAAAAACAGATGCGCTAGGAACAACACTGCATCAATTATCTCACCAACTTCACTCAGTAAATTAGAAAGGGATAATTATGTCGTACTTATTTTCCTACCGTGTCTATCTTTTTCACTTTTTTGGTTTTGGCATGAGAAGTGGCAGTTGTCATAGAGTGCATGTAAAATCATCTGTGCAGGTATAAAATGTCTAATCTATATTTTTCCTGTTGGGATTAGCCAAGGATGTCTTGCTATGGCTGTCACAAAGTATTAGTGAGAAAAAAAGAGGAACAGGAGCAATATGGGACACCTACAACTTTCCTGCCAGACCAAATTTGGTATATATATTTAAAGAAGAAGAAGACGAAGAAGAAGAAGAAGAAGAAGAAGAAGAAGAGGAAAGAAAATACATAACATTCAATAACTCTTTGAATGTCATGTTGTTAATTCTTATTATATTAATTATTATACCAATAGCTAAAGACATTATGTGCTACTAAGATAAATGCACAAGTAACCCTCTTTTCACATGTGTTTTCCTGTAAAATATTTGCTTACATCAAAAACATAAATATGTATTAGCTTTATCTTGTCTTTCTCTCTAAAATCCACATGCATTTACTTCACTGCAGAGATGGTAATTACAATCACACTAAATAGGCTTCAACCGTATCAAAAATTAATTTATATCAAATTTATTTGGGTTATCCATTGCTAAAACACATGGTTTTTGCATGCTAATGCCATATATTTTGAAACATTCCTGCAATTCAATTACTTGGGAATATCATTAAAGGCAACAAATTTACAGTTTAATTTGTGTGGACTATTTAAGACGCTCCAGAGCTACAGAATCCCCTTCCTCTGTAAGTGGATTAATTAATTTGAATCAATAAAGTCCCTTAGTCGGTTTGCACCACTCCCACAAAAAATAACTAACTCCACACAAAGCCTTATCAGTCGCAGTGGAGGTCCAAACCCTCCCTTTTCGGCTACAAAATGAAGTTTTGCTGAGACAATTACTGGCAGATTTCTGCACTTTATTTTGCTCCTTAAGCTTTTTGGAAAAAAAACAACTTTTTGAAATGTGTTAATCTGTTTCTAGCGTGAGCTTGTGTTTGCAGCACATTTTTCCTTTTGAATACCAATAATAACATGTCTGTATATATTTTTTTTAAAGTTGGTATTTAAATATTTTATCATCTATTTCTTTAAACCCAGGCGTTTCAAGCTTTTGTTTTTCTTGGAAATCATAATATAATTCAAAGAAATTATCATTTGAGATTTGAACACTCATGAGTGATGGATATGACCAAGATGCATCTGGAGGAGAAATTCGTCTCAAGTCTTCTAGTTTTATTTTTATTTGTTTATTTATTTATTGTTTGTTTGTTTGTAATACGCACATTTAGAAATGTTCGTTAGATGTGCAGGATATAAGCTTCAACTACCTTCTCCCCTTTCTGTATCCTATTACCAGCTCCACAGCGTGGCTGGAACGTTCAGCTTGTGAGTCTGTGTGTGTGTGTGTGTGTGTGTGTGTGTGTGTGTGTGTGTGTGTGTGTGTGTGTGTGTGTGTGTGTGTGTGTGTGTGTGTGTGTGTGTGTGTGAGAGAGAGAGAGAGCGAGAGAGACAGAGAGATCCTGGTAAATATTGATCCTGTTATACCTACCATATTAAGGACTACCACAAAGGTACAGTAGGTACTTTACAGGCCTGGTCTGAGAACTAATTACCACTGAATGTGTCCCATTGCAAGATAGAATTTGTAGTTTTACAGCTGCCTGGTTTATTAACAGCCCATGAATAAACAGTAGTTAGTTTTAGCTCAAAGAAAGATGAGGATGTTAACTGGAAATAATAGTTAACTAGCGTGTCACATACAACCCTGAAATGAAAATCTGCAATCCAAACACAGATGAAAATTCAAAAGTTGTGTTTTCATTGAATAAGAAATGGAATAATCTGGCTACCTAGTGGAAATGTAAGTTAAGCATAAGAATCTGTGGATTTAAAGAAAAAAAATCTCCATTTGACAGGTTTTGTGCAAAACAGCAGGAGACCGAGTTGGTTGATGAGTTACTATGACAACCCTTCAATGTAAAATTCATGTAAAGAACAATATTCAGCCTCCACATGTCAGTGTTAAACATTGGTTTTGCTGTTTTAGTGTCATTTTATATTATTGGAAATGCATAAAAGTGCAGCATGTTGCCTTACCGCAAAAAAGAGAGAAAAAAAAAGAAGCACCTCCAGTGGATTACCTCAATTTCTGTGTGTTTCCTTAAACTTGTAAACAAGATCATTCATGGTACATTTGATTCCTACTTTCAATTAAGGAATTAGTTCAGCTGTCTTCAAACATAAAGATTATAATGTGTGATTTGTGTCAACTTTCACTCCTGGCTTCTAAGAGGAATGCCCAGTTTAGTGTTCAGTTTTGAGAGCGCGTCTGAAAATAGTGCTGACAGATGACTCTTATTCATAGCAAGTTGAGAGTGTCTTGTTTTAAACAGGCTGAGAATAAAATATTCATCAGTGACAGGTAAGAACATTAAGAACATATTGTTCGCACACAAACACACGCCCATACACACACACACACAATGTCGGGTTTTCCTCTCATACTCACTTTCTCCCACACTCCTTTCCTCCGTCATGGTGAGGAATCTGTTGCAGAGGTGTTGCATTTCTGTTTGTGTACGTGGCCGTCAAAAGTCCGGTGAGGAAAATATGAACAGCTACACGTATAAAGAAAGCTGTTCAGCAAGGACAGCTTATGTTGCATGTATCAGTGCAAGAAGAACACAATGGTGTGATGCATATGAGAGCGTTACACTTGCATGACTTGCTCAAAATGATCGGTTTGTTAGTGTTTCTGTCTTCAGCTTCTCAGAACCTGTTGGTGAAGTTTGCGCAGCTGGTGAAATGTAATATCTTTCCCGTTAAATTTCCTTTTATTTTTATTTTTTTAGCTAACAGTAAGAAGTTTTTTTTAATAAAAGTGTTATCAGTCGTTTTAGTAAAAACTCAGACCTTTGCAAAATAAAATGTGTCACTCAACAATATCACAGAAATGAGGAAAATTGAAGACATCAAATATAATATGAAGCACTGGATAAACTGCTCTAAACAGATGGTGACAAAAGATGGTCTCTGTCTTTTAAATTGCCACATCTGTGTTGTAAAGCTGAAGCCAACACAGATTCTATCAAAGTCACAAGCTAACACAATTCAGAAAAAAAAGATTAGCAATATCTGTTTATTGAAAAAAAAAACAAAAAAACTTGATTTTAGTTGTCTGCTGCTGCCCGCACAGTGGTTTGGTACAGATTCAGTTCAGCCAATGATGAGTAACCTGGAAGTGCCAACCTCTTTTTAAGCTTACTGAATGCAAAATAAATTTGTTTATTAATTCCTTTTCTTAAAGTTTTTTATATTTCCAACAGGTGAGATGCATTTGTTTCTAATGTTTATAAATGATGCTGAAGCCATGATGCCCATTAAGATTGAAAGTGTGACTTTGCA
This sequence comes from Diplotaxodon limnothrissa, assembly GCF_057381915.1. Taxonomy (NCBI): domain Eukaryota; kingdom Metazoa; phylum Chordata; class Actinopteri; order Cichliformes; family Cichlidae; genus Diplotaxodon; species Diplotaxodon limnothrissa. Next base: position 18,407,271 of record NC_140607.1, read on the forward strand.
TGAGGCAAGTATTTGAGCACCTTGTTTTAAAAAATGTGCCCATAATGTGTATTACACATTATGTGTATAACACATCATGGGCTGGGGTCAACAGAAAGCAGGAGGTTGACTGCTCACTTGTAGTCGCATGATAAGGTCAGGGTAAATCGGGAATGGAGATGTAGTGTCTGACAAGATCCATTCAAGCATTGGAAATTGGTGTCTGTGTCATTTTTTCAACAGTGCTAGTTAAAACTGAAAACGTAGAAGATGTCTTACAAGTGCCAAATGAGATGCATTTATATTTTTGCCTATTTCACTCAGTAAATACCAGCTTCAGAATCACTGAGGCTATGCATCACGTGGTAACGAGGCCTGCGAATCAGTATGAACACATAAGCATAGGAAAGGACGAAAGATAGCCAGGTGACAGCAATGGAGATCACGTGGAACACAACAACTACCATCACCACCGGATATACTCACCATCAAAGGACTCTCAGTCAGAAGTGGACAAGAATGGAAAAGTATAAGAGGAAGTGTGTGTTTCTTGCACACATCTTTTGAAAATTACTGTGGCACTCCCATTTAAAAATGTTTTTTTACATTGTCATTGTCTGGCAATGGCAACATCACCGATTAGATTTTGTATCATTTTGCAAAGTGTAGTTAACTAGTGACACAGTCTTAAAACATTTATTTTTTTCCCTTTGTTTTGAATGTGCCACTAGCAAGTGAAACATGTTATGGAAATGCAGATACTATTGTGAGAGACAGGAAACGTGGATGTTATGTTTTCAAGTTCCATAATTCCATGATTCAGGTTCCAAGAAAAAATAAATAAATAAAAAGCACCATTCACTGTCCTTTTAGATGTGTGTTTTTATGTTAGGAGAGTGGGCAGTTGGGCATTTTAACCTAAAACACTGTAATGGGTGACACCTCAGAGTTATACTCGCACTCCATGTCCATCTACTCAGAACAGCACTACCAGAAACTAAGCACAACCAAGAGCTGCCCTTTCAAAATGCTTTTACCCTTTAATGGCTCTACACAAAGGTACTAAGTTCTAGACTCGTAAAATGACAGAAAATCAATACTGAGGAGAATCTGAGCTACAGCAAGCCCAAATAATGTGTTAGACCAGAAAAAGTAGTCAACCTGGGTGATGCTAAACCTCTGTTTAACCTACTAACAATTTAGATGTAGTAGTCATTTTGTTGTGTGAACTGATAGTGCTCTATTTTTTTCCCTTTCTTACAAATGCTCTTCCAGAAACCAACTAGTTCGGCTTTGCTGTTATTTCAAAGTGGAATGCATTGTTGTTAACAAACAGAAAACAATCACTGGTACTTCCCATAATAATAACTAAAATCCAGCCGGATGTGACCATAATCCACCAGTGGTGCCAGGGCATATGGAAGATCTAGAGGCATGCCTCTCCATCCTGGTGGATCCATCTGTCAGTCTTTGCTGGTGCTTTGCTGCTTTCTCTGGCACATTTGACAGCCCCACGCATCAGCTAGATTAGAAAATTATATAAATGTAAGGTTGGAAAGGTGTAATTGAAGATGGCAAAAGGGCTGATTGGGAGACATTTAAATGATTATTCTTTAGTGTTCAACACGGAGGGTGTGTGGCAGAGGCCGCAGTGAGAAATACTTTGAAATTATTACCGTTCCTGACAGGTGGATGACAAGTCTCGCTCTATCTCTTTCTCCTCCTGTGAACCTATGCACAGTATCAGTATGTACATTTATATAAGCTTGTGCTCACAGTGCCTGAGTTTCCGTGCTCCGCTTGTAAGCGTGCGCTTGTAAGCGTGTTGTATAAATGTCTTTGTGTGTCTTTGTCTGCATTCACTCATCAGGATGTGTGAACTTGGATGTGATATTGCTGGCAGGCAAGAGTATAAGCCCTGTGGAGCTTCTTACTCAGAGGCACCACAAAGCAGAAAAGCTTTACATCAGACGGGTTACAGTATCGCTACAATGACAGCATCTAATGGAAGAAATAAGACACCTTGTAATGAAGATCCTAATTTAAGAAATATCACACTGTTCTCTGAAATATAAATCAGAAGGACAAATATAAACCAGACGCAGATGCAACAGTGGAAGGACGACTTAGCCTGAGAAAAGGGATGTTCCACCTTAATTAGGTACATTTAATATTAAATATGAAATAAATATTTTTCAATGAAACCTTAACATATAATGCCAAAAAAAGGAAAATGAGTTGTTTTTTTAAAATAAAATTATGATGAAATTATAGAGCTCGACTAATGAGGGGTTTTTCCAGCTAATACTCATATTTGGAGATTTAAAAATCAGATATTCAGAATCAGCTGGTTGTCGTGACATAGACAAACTATGCAACATCAACACTCATAATGTTGCTGAAGGTCGATTATCTTGTTTGCTGTGACAAATGTTAATAGTGATAAATTAAAATTTTAAATGTTTAAATGTTATTTTTTACAAATCTTTTAATAACGTTGTTCAAAGGGTATTTATTGTACTTACAGGAAAGTTTTATTGTCATCAGCTGGTTGTTTTGCATAGTATCACATTCAGAGCAGATTGTAGATTATGTAGATTCTCATAGATATTCTGATTCCAATATATATCATAAATCTGTATGCTTTTGATTCTGCAGACCTCTACTTGCAGAAAGGTTTTTTCCTGTCTCCTGCGTCTTGATGATACACACACCCATGTTTACCAAATGGCTGAAACCAACTTACACTAAAATCACGAACTGTGCATCATAAAATTGCCATTGTTAGTCAATCATGAGTTTTGTGCAACAAAAAAGGACTTTTATCTTGTAAGTATGTAAAGAAAATACCCTATGCATTGCATCGTCCGAATCATTGTAGAAGAATAAGATTCTTACACAGGAAAAATTATTCTTAAAATTAGAGCAGGTTAGGACCTTCACTCTGTTGCATGCGTGGCAATCACACAATGCCACAATGAAACAACTGACATATTATTTTTTCCCCTGACATAGTCAGACGTTTTCTATCTCTGCGGTTTGAGTCAGAGTTGTGCTCTGTCATGTTAAATGCAGTTGACAGAAGGGGCAGGCAACACCCTAAACCTCTGGTCTGAGACTTTGTTTTCCCTAGGCACCAAAGCACAATACTTAATCAGACTTTGGTCTGTGAACTGCAGACTGTGGCTGTTTAACTGTAGTCTCTCATGTCACGTTTGCCATATTCTGAAAGCTCGTAGGAAACACCTTAGCCAGATTACTGGACTTGCTAGAAAAACTGAAGTAGTATACGGGACTTTAAGAGTGTTGAACATGAAAAGAGGAGTATTAGTGATTCTGATTTGAATTTAATGATGTAAAAATAGCAAAGACAGCTGTGAACAGTTTGTGTTTATCATTATGACTAAAAAAAAATATATGACTCAGTTTGGGTATACCACAGTTCAAATGACCCAAGACTGAGCTCAATAATTAGGTCATGAAGGTTTGGTAATGAAAGAATCTGCATAAGAAGATAAATAGGTTGATTTTGGGGTTTTTTTGTTGTGTTGGTGGTTTGCTAACTAAACCTTAACTTTTGAAAGTGATATATCCCCCCAAATAGGAGAAATAACAGCTTAGAAAACTTGACAAACAGAATGAATTCTTTGAGGTGTTTATATCCGAAAAACAAGATACTTTTTTGCACACAAAGATCACAAATTCTTTAGTTTACCTTTATGTACCTAGTTTACCAGGTACATAAAGAATGTCAACTTAACTTAAGAAATGATTAGTTCATTTATTTATTTATGTATGCTTTCACACTGATTAAAACTTCAGGGTTTAACAAAATGTTATAAAAAATGTTGCTATTTTGTATATTGACATCCAGAAAAAGTGAGCATATGTAAATATACGACATACGCTCATAGAAGCAGTGTCACTTCAAATAATGAGGTATCCTACTTAAAATGCAGTCAGTAAAAAAAATTAACAATTAAAGAGACAGTCTTACTGTCTAAAGTAAGAAAAACCTATCTTCCATTAACTGAAACAGCAGAAGTATGGTATGCACTGCTCTGAATCTACAAGCAAAAGACCTGCTGTTTATGCTCATGCTTAATACAGTATAGTCTTAGAATGGGGGGGAGAGAGAGGGGGATGCCCTCTTCCATTGACTTAAATGTGTGAATATTAATCAAGTTTACATTTGTGATACTGTGAGTTTGGTCTGATCGACTGGTCTGAAAGCTTATGAGATCTCCCTAATCAAGAAATAAATCATCCCATTTTCCCGCCTTTCTTACTGCGCTAATATCTATGATGTTATCCCTGCATTGTAAATATAGGGCTGATGTCCTATATTGGACCACATGTCACATTAGGCTGATTTAAATCTTCTGCCACTTGCAATCGTCATACAAGTTCAAAAAGCATATTATATATGTTTATTTTACAAAATGTATTTAGGGTGAATACACTGTACATTGGCTACAGTAACAAGAAAATAGCCTTCCTTCCCAATTTACACTCAGCCCCATGGAAACAGGGTGAAAAACGTGGGGGAGATTTATGTGGAAGTTAAGGCAAATACAGAGCAGTAAGTGCAAGGAAAATTGCTTTGCTTTGTTACCATGGCCACCTGAAAATGCTTTGTGTTTTTCTCCAGCACAAGAGATGATGAACAGAGAGGGGAGCGTGCGGCAAAATATGTGTTCATGACAGATCTGAATGTTAGTTGATTACATACAAGATTAACTGTATTATGCGTGAAGATATTTTCATTTATTTCTTTCATACAGATTTAAGTGTATTTGACATTTTTAACTTCTGTGCCTGATTTATTTCACTCATTAAACTGAAGATCATGACTACATGTGATGTATATTTTGAATTCCTTACAGTAGTAACAAGACTCACATTTATTTCATGTACAACTACCCTTTTGGAAAAATGTCAGACTGGAATTACAGAAGGAACAGTGTGGGCTAAAGAGTTAGCCATGGCACTGGGCATAACCCACCTTTCAAAAGAGCCAGATGGAAAGGGTAAGGTTTCAGTCAAAATATTGTTTTTGGATTGAGGTGTGTAAGTGTTCCCTCACTCTTGCACTCTTTCAATCTCCCTACGTCCTTGTCTCTCTCAATCTTTCTCTCTTGTGCTTTCCAGCACTCCTTCAAATCCTCCTCCTGTTGTGTTTTATCTGATCTTGTCAAAGGTCTCCCCTATAAAACCAACGAAAGCTCATCAGAGCAGACCTCTGGAGACCCGGCTCGGTAAGTCCTGGTTAGGTTGCGTTCAGCTAATATTTATCAAAAATGCCAGAGTGCCAAATAAAAAGTCAGCACTTCAAATCTTTTTTTTTTTCGGAGTGATTCACGATGAAATGTATGGTGAAAGGCACCAGCGGTCTTAAATCAGCAGTTTTACTCTTAGACGCTTGATAAACATGCGGCCCACAGGTTTGTGTCTGGCCTGATGGGGCTGTGGGGCAGAAAGGTATGTGCTTAGTGGTGATTGTGTGCCATGGCCTCCCCTCATTCTCCAAAGTCGAACACACACAGAGTGACCTTGTGTGGAGCAGAGGGGTGGGCAGACACACTAAAATCAGCTCACGCCACGCAGTACTGTTGGCAAAAGAAAAAGATGATCCTTCAGGATTACACACGCACCCACAATTACTCACTAAAAAGCATTAGTTCTACCCGACTCTGCATTATTATCTTTTTTTTAACTAACGCTAAATACACTTGCACGTATTCCTACATGATTCTCATAATCATCAGCTCCAAGTGAGACTGCAGGGTTGCCCCAGACTACTGTGGACTTGTTATACAAGCACCCATAAATCCACCCAGAGTTACATAAACCTGTCAGTGAGTTCATTACAATAATTATTTTAATTTTCTGTTGATGATTTAATGATAAAGCAACAGAAAAAAATAGAGAAAATAAAAAAACAGTGAAAGCAGTTTTCAGAAGAGAGGCCATGCCATGTTTCCTGTTGAACACTTGTCGCCTTCCAGCTGACAGAACACTTTGTGTTTCACTGCTGGCATAGCCCACAGTGCTGTGAGCCATAGCAAAGGAACACCTTCACCCTCACTGGCACGCAGTTAGAAGCATATACAATATATACACAGAATATATGCTTAACAGTCCACATGCATGAAAAAGCTATGAAAACATCATCATCAACCCAGCGGTGATGCAAATTAGGATTACCATACTTTACTGTTAATTTAAAGAAAAATAAAAGCAATACAAAAAAAAACCCATCAGTTCCTGGGTGAGAATACTTAAGTCAGACCAACAAAGAATACCAGCTCAGCACAGACATCTGCAGCCTGTGCATACAACTGATTAGCAATTATAAATAACGTTATGAAACCACCTTCGTATAGCCTTACGAGAATTAATCAGAAAAATATAATAAAACTCAAACTTAAGCATCCACATGCAAAAAAAACAAAATCAGAACATTGTCATATAGCTGCAGTGTGCAATGCTGTGGGGTTTTTCAGGTTTCCCGATAAAACTAGCACGGAGTTTGTTAGATTGTTCCAAAGGTATTGATGAGGGCTTGTCAAAATCAGAAGAGAGTTAGTGCAACATCCAATGAAAGTAGAGGTTACTGGAGAGAGTACTGCGATACCTAAAGGAGACATGCAACAGCTGCACATCACGAATTATGATTTTGTTTACTTAGCATAACTGCTATGATTGAGATATTGCTAATTTTACCCGTTCAAATCTAAGACGACTGTCCTTGACTTCACTGAATTGTTGTGGGGGATGTTTTTGGTACTTTAATCAGCTGCTTAATCTTTACATATCTCCTGACACTCACTCAGCAAGAATAAACATTTAGCAGAGTATCTTTCCAAAATATCCACCAGTGCAGAGAGGTACCCTCATTCAATCACACACAGCTTCCTCTCTGCCTGAGCAGCTGACACGTCCTCATACAGTTTATTATAGCTTATAAAGTGACTTTTGTTTTTACTCTCCCACAGATATGACTTTAAATAAGGTAAAGCACAAAGCTCAGAGAAAAGTACAAACTGTTTCTTTTTTTTTAAAGAAATATAAAAATTTCTAAAATTAAAACTGTCTCATTAGGACAAGATACACATGTAAGGGTTTTGTGATTGTGCTACAGCTTTACTGGTACTTGTGCTCCTTTCTTACCATTTTTCTCCACACTCATAATCAGACAACCAGGATTTGGTCATCTGTAGTGCACTCTATTGATATTTGGGGGGGTGTACTAAGGGGAAGTCTTTAACCAAAATACACAATAATACAATACAGCACGGTCATATCATCTTCGATCAAGACACTGAATCCCTCATAGAGGTAGGTCACAATTAAATGAGCTCCCCCCAACAACCCGCTCCCCACCCAATTCCCTTCAAAAAAGATTAGTGAATTCCTGCTCATGATGTCACTGCAAATGTACCGATGTATAGGTACCCTGGATTGGATAGGTGTACAGGTAGTCATGGTGACAGAAAAACTTCCCCAGATAAACAGATTAGTTGATTATCTGTGCCCAGAAACATGAAAACAATACAACTAGATCAATACAAACCATATTTCACTGTCAGGAGTGTGAACACCTATCATCCAGGGAACACCACTGTTTTATCTCGTGTCTCAGTGGATCCACTCTTTTGGATGTATTCTGGGAAAATACCAATCTATAGTCTACTCATCTTTCCTTTGTGCCATCAGTCTCCACATTAGCAAATTGGTTGACTTAAGAGGGATATATAAAACACTAATTTAGGTGTATTGTTCTGTCATTATCTACATTAGATTTTGGCATCAGGTATGAGAGCGTGACTGGAAAATTTGTGATAAAATTACAATTACCCCTGTGCCACCCCCGCAAAACTCAGCTAATGTACAAACAGTCACAGGGGATGTTATGATTTAAGCTTGTTGATTCCTACACCCTACTGAATGTATCATTTAGAAGGGAAAATGGCTTACAGTCTGGATGCCAGCGGCTTTGGGAAATTCAGAAGTTTTCTTTTGGATGAAGATGTATGATTTTTATCAGGTAGCAATGAAAAGGAGAAACATTTCCTGAGTAATATGTTTCTTTAAAAAAAAAAACAAGACTGTAGGTGGATTTTAGTCATAGATAAACTCAGCTAAATGAGCTTATAATTACGAAATTATAGGTGTATACCACTGCACCTGGTATTTTGACATTGGACAAGATGCTATCAATGCTGACAAATCCCTTCCAGTGGCTCATTTATTTGCACAATTACACAGATTGGTTATGCAAAGAGTAGGAGTATTTGTTATGTAAAGTTATACTGTATATGTATATATACGCATACTTTTAAGAAAGATTAAAAGAGGATATTGAAAGTTTGTGTGCAGCAGAACTGTGGATATGTGAAGGGGCAAAAAGGGGAGTCTTTTTTTGCCACTGTGGAGGTGGCAGCATTCTTGGTAGGGCTTATATGCCAGTGCTGACAAAGGTCTGGGGCATGTGTATGCATCAGGGGAAATGGGGGGTGGGGGGTGACACTGATCCCTCAGAAGGCTATATTTACCCAAGAGTGATAGGGGCAGGTGGATTCAGCTGGGATAGAGGGGTAGGGGTGGTAGAGATGGTTGGAAAGAACCGGACCTGGTTTCAGTTCAGTCAGAGACCGGGGGCAAACAGACAACCCAAATTGGGGGTTCTATTCAAAGCCAGCTGGTCTGGCTTTATTACATGCAGGACATCTATTTAAGGTCATTTGTGGCCTTTTGTTTTCTTTTTATCCATTATCACGTTTGTTTGTTTTTTTCTCTTTTTCAACTTTTTTTTTACCTGTTTGATTCAGTCGGGCCTCAGCTGGTGCTGGAGGGTGTAGCTTCCTGGAGAAGCAGAGAAAAGGCACGGGTGAGTTTATAAATTACACCTATTCCACTTTTTTTTCCACCCTCTAGTCTGAATCTCATTCTCTTAGTGGAAAACCTGTCTCTGTCAGAACTTCAAACACTTTGCACAGCAGGTCATGACATGTTTAACAGATTAAGCCATAATTTGGATATCTGAGCTGCACAATTTAAACCATTCTGAAATTTATTTTGCAGCCGCATTGCCTAATTGTTTCATTATAGCTTCGCAGGATTTAGTGAATGATGTCTTTGTCATGTAACCCAACACAGAAGTGCCTATACCAGTATGAACAAGGCTAGAATATCTACTTAACTGCTGTTTACATTTAGATTTCCCTGCTCCTGAAAAAGTAGAAAGACACCAAAAAAAAAAAAAAAAAAAGAGAAAAAATCTCAAACAGTGTTGTAGGAGGAGCGAGGTCCCAGCTGGTGCCAATCACCTCTGTTGAGCACTTGGGGAATAGCTGATTGAGGCTCCTGGAAGTGCGTGTGTGTGTGTTTAGTTTTAGGAGTGTACATTTTTATGTCTCCAAGGCAAGAAAAATGGTTAAAGTCAGTAAAGTGGAACTTTATATTGTGCTGTTTCTCAGTTTCTAATTCTTCACAGTCAGTTTAGGTTACTTGTACCGTTATGGGTAATTGCTCAGAACATCTCATTGCACGATCTGGAATTATCAGTGAAAGAAAGAGCGTGGCCTTAAAGTGTTGTTTGCTTTAGAAATGACTCATTCCCTCAAGGTGGCTGCACTAGATGCAAATACATACTTCAGATGAAACGTGTGTTTCCCATTTTGGTGTCTAAGGAAGACATACTGGACAAACTTTTGATTGACAGAAAGGGGACTATTCGTCACCAGGGGATGTAAGAATATGTCATTTGTCCCAAACTGCGTAAAAGGCTTTTATTTTTTAAGTTTGTTTCCACATTAGATTTAAATTTGTTGATGCTTATAAATTTCATATCTTTAAATTTGAAGTTCAGGGTATTTTAGACTATTTATTAAAATCGTTACTAAGTCAACTGTTGACACAGACAGTGGATATAAAACTTTATTATACTCCTACTTGAAAATGAAAACAGTTTTATTTTTCATTTTTAATATACATCTAAACTTGAGAAGTACACATGCACACATGTCATATTATTCACCCAAAAAGCAGAACAGTAGAAACTTTGACCCAGTTTACAGGAACAGTGCAGTCCTTACTTTACTGCTTCTCTGCCCCTGAATTCCATGGCTTTGATGGTCAGCGGAGTTGAGGAAACGCACTGTTTTCTTTCTCCGTAGGGTGGTGAGCGCTCTTGTACAGTTGCCTCTCTGCCTTTGAAACTCACCTCATCCTGTCTTTCCACCTTCCAAGTCAGCTATTGGTTTCATTGTTGCTTCCAGTTTTTTGTTTTGTTTTGTTTGTTTTTTATGTTGTATGAATAGTAAGTAAATTATAATTATTAATACATTTTTAACTTAAATGGTAATGTCTCAAATGTGAATGTCAAAGTTTGGTCAGTGATAATACGAGCACAAATTTTCCCTAAAAATGTAGCTTTTAGTTTCAGTGTTTCATTTTGTCTGGTGTTAAGTGGAAGGTAATTCAATGCAGATATGCATTTTGTGGTTTCCACTGTGTCACAGTGTCTTTGTATAAATTAGAGGGAACGTTAAGATACACTGTAGAAGTAATTTGCTGATTTGTTGTTACTGTGTAGCTGCTGCTGACAGAAAGCATTGGTAGTATTTAGTTTCCATGGTTATTTTGTGGCACCACTGATCCAGATGCTCCCGAGTTACTGAAACTATGTTACTGTAGAAAGTGCATTTCATTTTTAAAACAAATTAGAACTGAACCAAGACCAATTACACATATGGGAGTGATTTCAATTGTGATGCATGAAGTACCTTGGTTCTGTAATGGCTTACAGTAACAGCGTAGTAATTCTGCTCTTATTTTTTTCCTTTTCATTCCCCTTTTTATTATCTTTATTATTTAATTTTGGAAGACTTCCAGCAGCGGTCCATCCTTCTGTTTAAAAACTCTGTTTCCTTCTAACCCCCTGAGCACTGTCAAGGCCAGAAAACAGTATGACGCTCCGCCGCCATGATACAATGCTTGTGTGCCGGGGCCGCCTAAATCTACAAAACACGAGCGCTGGCGCTAGGCAGCTCTTTTGATCTGCAGCTAATCTCAGTTGCCTGCCTCTCCTCTGATCATGTCTGAATAAGAATGAGTTGGGGGTGATCCTGGAGGCACAAAGAGCTTTAGACATCACCGCTTGTCTGCCAAGCTCTACTGTGTAACACAGGTCTGCGCCGATGGTCGGCCTCGCTCTCATACATCTGAGCTGGGAAATCCTCGTTTAGATACGCAACGTATTCCATTCTAGTTGCTTTTCTTCGCAGTGAGACACTATCAGCTGCTTGGTGAGAGTGTGGGAGAAGTTGCAGAGCCATGCTGAATGATTGTTAATTGTCAAGAGAATTGGCTGAGGTCAACAGCTGCAGGAGGGACTTTTGCTGTGTAATAGTTATTATGGGAAATCAAAACAAAGCTAACTGCAGACTTTTGTGCTATAGTTGGATGCATTGCAGCTGGTTTTTGTTATTCAGGAAGTGTAAGTGCAACTTTTTACAAACGATCATCTTTATATTACTCTTTATATTGTAATATTCTGTTAAAAATAATGTAACTTTACTTATTCTTCAGTATTAAAAACTGCTTTTATTGCTCAGCATGTAACTATATTGCTTCTGCTGCCTCTAATTAAACCACCAATGCCAGTGACCCGTATTAATGCTTTCTGATTTGCCTCCTTTGTCAGCAGAACAAGTTTTGCCAGTTCCTTTCTAAAATGCGCTTATGTTTAGGGAGCGATCATGGATGTGGTTTAAAGAAACCATAGTTGATGGTTAAATAAGAAAGAAACAGCTGTCTCCCATCACATGTTACGCTCAATATTATTTACAAATACATAACAAAGCCAAACTTCAGCTGTAATTTAAGTCTGCATTTCTTCTTTGACATGTTGATCATGGCACTTTGCTCAGACGTGGGCTCTGTTCCACTGCCGCACATTTAACACTAATAATGTTGTTTCAGAAACAGCTTTTGCACCACTTCAGGAAACACCGGTGGGCACCCCTTGAACTGAGACATAAAAAAAAAGTATCACTGGCATCTCTCTTTTATAGGCACAATTAGAGAAAGGGCAGCAAGAATAATGGAATAACTGTGCCTTTGTTGGAGCAGTTCATAGGGAATTACTTTCCAACCATTCAAAATGAGGAAAAATCATTAGCAGAAAGTGAGTTTCTTTTCCCTCCCTCTCGCGAAGCAATCTGCTGGAGACAAAGAGAACTTTGAGCCCTTGATATACAGACAGTAAGCGTGGCAGTTAAGCACAAAGAAGACACGGGGAGAGGAGGAGGTGGGAGAGAAAAAACCACCAGGGATTAGAATAATGAAGGAAGTAAATTAAAAACAATTAAAATATTTGTGGGATAGCGGTTAGAGATATTTAATATTTGTTTTGTTTTTTTTAATACTTGGCTAAAATGCCTAAACAGACGACCGTGTTGAAGTAGTTTAGGGTAAAAAGTTGGTTAAACTTTGGGGCACAGAGAACACCTCCAGTGAACCCCTGTGCTAAACTTCTCCATTCCCCTAAGAAGGGTGCAGACCTCCCCTGCAGGCAGCACACTTAATTGCAGTGCCTGTACACTGTGTTGTTCATATATAGCAGATGGCACACACTGATGACACCTGTCACATTAATGATATATGTGACATTAAAGCATTTTGATTGTAAATAAAATAAGCAGGCAGTCAATTGGCAGGTATCAAGGCTGAATAATCCCCTCTGTAGTCGACGTGAGCTATTTTTATTTTCTTCCCAATGTGATCATCTTATTGAAATTGTTTATTATCATCCATTCGACAGGTGGCACGGTTAGTTCTTCGAATTAAATATGTGGAAGACGTGCTTGCTTTGTGGTCTGTGTCTCTGCGTGTCGAAAAGCCCACGTAGATGCAATATAACAAAGCGAAGAAGCAACAGGTCTGATTAACAGCGCGCCCAGCATCGCTGTGTCTCAGTGTGCCAGTGCAGTCACAGACAGGACCATGGAGCTTTTCCTGTGATGTAACCAGAGAATCAAGAAGAACAAAGGGAGAATTTGTTGTTCAGCTTGTGCCTCATCCATAATGCAGGAAAGGTGTACAGACAGAATAGTGTTGGTTAAACGCAACACATGCAAATCACCCGAGCTGTCCCTGACTGACACTGCTTGTTAAGGGCTTGTTATATAGCCATTGCAGTTTTGGATGATAGATATTATTAAAGATGTAGCCACATGGTAGAAAAAAAATGTGTTATTAAAATTAAAACCGTATACAGTTTCACTGAAATATATCAGGTCACTTCTCTTGTTATTTATTACATTTCAAGATATAACAAGTAAAACTACAGGATGTAGAAATATTTGACACAACAGTTTTTAAAAATCTGTTTTCTTGTAAAGTGATACAATAGTGACCTAAAGTTATGATGTAGATGAAATGAATATATGATATGTGTATCTTGATCAAGTCTTTTTACATTTGCATACAACTGATTCTTGCAGAGGCAAAATACCTCGAGGCATGAGTGCCAAGTTAAGGCAGAACTGCGTCGCTGCTTTCTTTCAGAAATAAAATGAACAAGGAGATATTGCCTAATAGCTGAATTGCATGTTCACATATAAAAAAAAAAAACATTCGTAAGTGCAAATAAATACTTCCTCATGGTTATATGACTCTCTTTGTTTTATATATATTATAACAAGGGGAAATATGATTTCAGTTAATTAAACCTGATTTTCTAACCTTTGCTCCCTTAATTATAAAGTACTGTAGTACAATTCCTTCGACTATAATTACTGATGATATTGCCCTGTGAGTTTCATTATAATACTTATTAATAAGGAGCTTCAAATTATTTATAATACCACGCTTTAGATGACTTACCCAAAGACCAAACACAGATCAGCGGGGGAATGTCTCTCATTTTCTAAAGCAGGTGTGTTTTTCCTGAGAACAGAGCCCAGATGTTGAGGCTGAGTGAGAACTGTATGGCTTAGATACTAGGAGTTCAAATGAACAAAGAATGAATGACGTTATAGTTTAATAATTGTATAAAATAACGGACCATGTTATGGATTCCTCGATATTTGTGCTCTTGAATGTATACTGTCACATTACATACACATAACACGTGCAAATGATTCACAATTATGAATAACGTTTTAATTATTATACAGTTTTTTGTTTTTTTTTCCAAATTTCTTTAATCAATCTAGGTTTGCCCTAACCCTAACTATAATGATACATAATATGTGATGCATTTCAATAAGGCTGAATAAGAATAATAAAAAAAAATTTTTTTTAAATAAATATGCATTGAATTTTTAGCATTATATACCAAGTCAAAAAATGTTGCTGTGATTGCCCTTGAAACACCCATAAGACATCTCCACCTGCAAAAGGGAGATCTGTGGATTCCCAGCTGAGCATGTGAGTTAAATTGGCCTGCAGGTCTTTCTGTGCTTTCTGTGAAGCCTTTGGTCGTCACATCATGTAGCATCAATCTATTGTCAAAAAAACAAACGTGTCTAAAATTCATTAGGGAACGAGTGCAGGAAGAGAAAGCGGTAAATACCAAATAAAGCTGCAAGCATCTTCAGACATATCCGACATACAACAAATACTCTGCGTGTTTCGTAGTGCTTCTGTAATCGCTGGCTAATTCTCAGGAGCAGTGAGGCAGAGCGCTTGACAACATCATCTACTGTGACAGGCAGATTGTGTTTTCACGTGAGCATGATCGACAACAGATTGCACTGAGCCCGGGCTGTTCTTGTTTGCCCTGGAAATGTGTTTGTGTTTATCTTTTGCTTGAGAGAGGCATTTCTTTCTTTCTCCCTCTGTTACCAAAAACAAACGGGCGTGCGCGCACACATACATTTTTAGGCAAGCTGTTCTGCACGTGTGCGTTCGGTGCGTGCGTGTGACACATGCTGTGAAGTGGCTGCCAGGAGAGGCTTAAGAAACAATCCAACCAAGATCAATATCAGCAAACCGCACTTATATGTTTGACTTAAGATCCAGTCGCAGTTTCCCCTGTTTCACTTTTTATGCACAGCCGAAGCCAAACCTCACGAAACTGAATTTACCCGAAAGCCTAAAGTGTGTGTTTATGCACACTGTGACATATTTTGAAATTACATAATTGTTTGGCAAACTCTTAAACTGATTTTTTTTCCTCCACCAGGCTTTGATGAGACTGTCAACCCACACTCCAACACACTCTCAAACACACTCCTCAGAACACAAGTTCAGGATTCATGTAGGAGGGAGGGACAATGGCTAATGAGTAGGTCTGGGAAAGTTTCAGATGGCAAGAAACTAATAATTTCGCTCATTTTGATTAATGAGAAAATAGTTTGTCTTAAGATAACACAAATGCCAAAACATATAATATTTAACTTACGACGCGCTCTGCTTTTTTGCACACAGTCATTGTGTAACTAACTCTAAATTTATCAGTTTTAATAGCACAATGTGGCACACCTTCAGCTCTGCAATGTGGATTAATATCAGCCTGGTTATAATGCTGTATATAATACATATAGATATAGATATTTAGCCTTAGCCCTGTGCTCAGTAGTCTCAAGAGCAAAATATACAGCAGGTCTTCCCTATTTTGCATTAAATGTATGAGAACTGAGGGAGGCTGTTAGTATGGTTTCACCATAGGTTTATCCCCGTAGACAAGTCAGTCATTTATGAATAAGCATGAGCCAGTGTTTGCCTCATTTAATGATTTTTCACCATTCAAATGTATTCCACATCCCCCCATTTTTTTCCTCTGTTTCACATGGCTATCATACACACACACACACACGTTACACAGATGTTAACATAGATCTTTGCACACTATGTGCAAGTGCCTACTCTTACACAGAAGCAGTAAGCACTTCACTGGCAGGTTCACTCTTCTTCTCACCGTGCCTGCCTACTTTGCTTCTCCTCTCAGGTGCTAACCAAATGATGACCTCAAGCACTGGGAACACTGAAAGGACCTCTTCAGTGAGCTTCTCGCAAACAGCATAGAAAGCTACAAGAGGGAGGGCACGAACAGAAGAAGAAGAAGAAGTAGAAGAAACACTGCATGTGGTATGTACAACCACATAAGCACCCACAGCTATCCATATATTTTGGAGACTTACTGCAACTGTCAGGTGCGAGCACCAGAAGAAGTCTGAAAGGAGGAAATCATGTCTGTTGAAACTGTGACTCTGTGAACTCGCCGTTTCATACATGCTGACATGTAACGCCGTTGATATCTGCCGTGTCGCGTTTATGAACTTGCTGTGTCCAACAGCGCCTTATTGATTAGTATGGAGGTCTAGGGACCAGAGGAAATGCTATTAAAGATTAAAGGGTCAGGTGATGTGAAGGTGGCATTCAGAGTCATCAGACACCAGCGGCTTCGGTTACAGGCTGTAATGTTCACCCGTCAAGCAGATTAGCCAGCTTGATTTATTTATTACTTGATGTCTTACCATTTCCTACCGTCACTGACTGAATAACTGATTGACTGGGTGGCTGACTGCTTGCATAGCTTATGCGTCGTAGGTGAACTTCAAAAGGGAAGATTATGGAGTCACTCGGCGTCTATTTACACAACACGCAGTCTGTATTGCTTTTACAGTGCAAAGCTAATAAAGAGAAAGGGGTTTGCTGTTTAACTGTATATAGACCACAAGTGTTCTTTGGGGGGTTTTTTTTGGTTTGTTAAAATATCAGGATGGAAGAAACTTTTGGAAGCCTGTGATAATGTTTTCCCTTTTTCAATGTTAAATTGATATAAAGTCAACAATGGGGCCTAACGGTGTATTGTAGCGTAACAAGCTCCATTCAGGGCAGCCATTAAAAATCCTAAAACCGTGATACGGCACCCATATAATGTGAGTATAATAGAACTCTGGTATTATGAGGCCTATCTGGTATACATCTCTGTACAGAGAGCCAGTGCACTGCCTGTCTGTGTCTTATCTGAAGTGGCAAACTTGCTGTTCTAATTGTTATCTTCACACTAATAGAGTGGATGTTTTGAAATCATTTGGTTGGACGGATAAAGGCTTGGCAATTCCCCAATGCTTACTGTCTCTGTCAGGGCTTATCTGTAGGAGATAGCTGGGTCCCTAAGAATGATTGGCGGGGTGCAGCATGTGCAAAAGTGTTGCAGCGTCTGAGAAAGGAGGCAGAGCAGACATCCAAGGAATTGTTGAGAATTAGAAAATGGCATTATTCGGGAGTTGCTAAAGTTGCTCCTACTTTTCCAGCGAAATCGCATTGAGGGAAGAATCATGTCATTTAATGTGATAATTAATCTTAAACTCTTATTGTTAAAATAATGAGTGATGTTGGATCATCTGTGAGTGTGTGTTTGTAGAAAATGGTGTCTTTTTTGAAGTATTTCTAAAAAAAAAACAAAAAACTAAAGGTACTGAAACACGCTGAAGTGTTTTGCTTCTTGCTACGACAGACTTAAGTTTTGGTGTACTTGGCATCTGATGTGACTCGCATGAAACAATTGGCTGGAAACTTAACCTGCCTGAGCGAAACACAACTTTCGCGGTACGGGTTTCATCGCATGCTGTCGCCTGCAGACCTCGGGGTGCTCTCCGTGACATCATTAGTTAAAGAACACATGCCCCATCTTCATCCTCCTCCTCCTCCTCCTCTAGCGGTCCTCTCTCAGCACTAATTGTGTCCACTCCGTCGGGCCTGGCGCGATAATAAAGCGTTAAGAGCCTTGCCTCGTTTATTAAAGTGGAGTTGGGAAATGTGAGACCGCCCCCTTTCAGGAGTTTTTTTTTTTTTAAAAAAGAAAAGGGGTAGAGAGGAAAAAATCGATTATTTCTTCACGCAGGAGAGCAGAAGGTTTAGGGAAAGACTTGGTCGGGATTGTGGGGAGGAACAGAAACAGCTTCGCAACATCACTATTAAGCTTCAGACGTCCAGTACTAATACCGGCACCACCTCCAACACAGCCGCTCCACCGAGTCCCTCGCCGCTCACCGGTACTACGCACTAGCAGACCAGACGGTGCGTCCTCAGCGCCTCCTGAGCGAGCTCTGTCGGATCAGAGAGAGAGAGAGAGGAGAGAGAGAGAGAGAGAGAGAGAGAGGGGGGTAGTTTTCTCTGACATTATAGGGACTCATACCACGTATTGTAGGTTACTTTTTTTTTCCTCTCGGCGCCGTCCTCCTGCTTAGTTGCGCTCCTGGATTTTAAGTGCGTCTCGGCGAACTCCGTCCCCCATCAAGCAGCGGCTCCAACCTTCCTGTCAAACGGCCGGACCAAACACCCGGCGGACCGCTTGTTGTAGCCTTCTCTCGCTTCACTCGGGACAAGATTTCAGATAAAGTAAGTACCGCACTTGCACCACTTGGCACTCACTGGCAAACACCTCACTCCATCGTATGGTTCTTAAAAAAATTATTATTTATTTTATTTGAAATGTTCCGTAAGGGGAAACTTGAGGGTCTAGTTTGATGCGCGTTGTCTCCCCTGACAAAGTACAGCAACTGCGTGTATTGATTTGTTGTGACCCCCTTTCGACTCGTGCCGGTAACAGCAATGTAATATAGTTACCGAGCGACATCAAATCACTGGTTATGGTGTATTAGGAGATCCGTGTGGTGATTTTAGGTGTCACTGCTGTGTCGACCTTGTGCAGCTTTCTCGCGTCCACATGCAGGCGCACAGTCCAGAAGCCAATGAACAGGCTGGTCACATTAACACTATACTTTATGCCCTCTTTTTGCGCCTTTGGGCAGGGTGGCATATGAAAAGTTACATTTGGGTTGTAAAATGTAGCGTTCAGTCTACCTCAAACAAAATTACAAAGGCAAAAGGAGATGCACAAGTTTTTACATCTCAGATTTCCATCAAAGCAACAGATTAGGGAAACAGTGATCCTAGTTTGTGGATATTCTTTGCGCACGAAATAAACGTTCTAAACTGAGGTGAACTGATGGCAATTATGCCGTGCTAAACTTTAAACCGGTATATTATGTAGGAAGCTTTGATAATTATTAAATAAATAGCTAATCACATCATCGCTGCAATACAGGGGAAAACATTCTTTTACACTTATTTGGATGTAAATTTATGTAGATGAGCGACACGGCGGACTGTGCTGTAAATCAGTGTTTTACAGGAGGTTTGGCTGTTCAGGCTCAACTATAATTTCTTCTCTGTGCCTTTGTGACTGAGACTGACTTATTACAAGAGACCAAGTATGACTAAATTCATATTGCGAGTTTGGTTAAGCCTCACGTTGCTCAACTAAACCTGTTGCGATGAGAGGAAAAATCACGAGGCTACAATTAACTTGTGGCAACTTTTCTCAGGTTTCAGCTTTGGAGCTAAAAATGGATTCTTTGTTTTACACTTAAAGTGTACGGACACGAGGCCCACCATGTAATGTGCAGAGAAACTCGGGCTTGCAGTGACATTTAAAATTACTATTATACATTTCATTTTCATTTAGATAGATTTTGGGATTGAGTTGGCTGTGGACAAAAAAACGTATGCCAAATGTGAGGATAAACGTTTATCTCTTTACTTATATTGAGCTGAATTAGTTCTTAAGCTGAAACACAGTTTTGTCTGTGAAATAAATTATATAAAAAAGTAAGAAATGAACAGGGCTTTAATGTAGTGATAACTGCTTGAAATTAAATATAATTAATGTAACTTTTAGAGAATATTTTGAGATTCATTAAACTATTAAATTAATTTTAAAATAACAGCTATGTAAATGAGGTATTTTAAGGCACTTACAGAATGGTAAAAGTGTTTCTGTGTGTAGCTGTATACCAGCTTATTTAATGTGTGCGTTTAAAACACACTGCGTACCGCTTGACTGCATTTCTCAGTTCACTTTCAGGAAAAAAAGAGAGATGCTCCGTGTTTTAAGACGTATGTAATTTTTAAGATTTTTAAGAACTTCTGAAGGGAACGTGGTGTCCAGTTGTCCAGTAACCCTTTATTAAACTTTTATGTGAACTTTTTAGTCTTAAAAAAGTCAGAGTGCATTCATTTATATTTTTTTTAGAAAACAACATCATAAGTGTGGCTTTCCTTTTCTGACTATCGTCAATGAAGTTGTTCTGTGTGGCCTGTCTGGCCTGTTGCTCTCTTGGGATTTAGCGATAGGTTAATCCGCTCAGAGGAAGGTGAGCACTTGCATGTGGACCCACGATTACACACTGAGAAGTCTGTCAGCCAAGCTCTGTAATCTAAGAGACCCTCTACACACACACACGGACACACACGGACACACACACACACACACACACGGACACTTGTATGCAGTCGTGCGCAAACACACACAGGTGCACAAAAGCATGTTCTGTCTCCTTTCTCTCTCTCGCTCTCTCTCTCCCTCCTTACACACACACTTTTACACACATGCATCAACACCCACACTATTTGGCCTGCGCTGCTTTTGTTTCTCTTATTCTCTTAAGACCTCTCCATCTTGACAAATCATTTGGGATTTTAGGCGCTGATTCACAAAACCAACAGCGACAACACACTCTTACCCTTCTCACAGAGAGGGATTAGAAGGTCACGTGTCTCTGTGATTGGCCAGGGCATTGAGCCGATTGTCAGGGCACTTTGCTGTACGCCAGGGGCTCAGTAAAGCTTTAGTTAAGTGAAGGAAGGGAACACATTGTATGCCACGGTCAGGGTAATTCCATGTGTTTTCAAGGCACTGCAACAAAATCAGCATAATTAGCAAATATTTGTCATTTGAAATGCCTAATATATTGCTTATAAATGTGTAATTTAACACCCATAAATTAGTTTTACTGGTGGTAACTTCTATTCCTGCTACCAAGTTTCCATCTTCAGGGGGGAAAAAGGTGTAAACTATACCACTGTGGTCCCTGATCTCTGCTCACATAGACATTTAATACTGTACAAGAGGCACATTTCAAAGATCCCCACCTTATGGAAAACCAGATCTATGAAAACATTTTTCCTTAATGGAGACAACCAATGTATTTATGTTTAAGCAAACAGTTTAAAAGCCCCTTTAGCTGTGCTTTAAAGTTTTTGTTTTTTTTCACTAATGGCTTCAAATATTTTGGAAGAAGTTTGCAGAGTTTACTCAGTTAAACATCAGTAAAACATTCATTTGCAGATTGCCGGTTGGCAAGATCGTGAGGTAGATATTGAAGAACTCTTAAGTGGACTTCATGCCCTTTGGCTCAAATGAGAGGCTGATATAAGACTCAGATGTAGACATTTGTATTTGCCTCACATGCAATGCTTCATAACGTAAGAAAGCGTCTTAAAATGCTGCGAGACGACCTTGTGTATCCCGCATGTGAAAACGTTTAATTGGTTTAGCAGCATATGTAACGCAATAAAGTGCAGGCTGTGTGTGTAGTAAAATTTGCCTCGCATAAATAACAGAAATATTAAGGCATTTGTTGAGAAAACAATTCTTCTTGCCAATTTCTAAGCAGATGAAAATGCTTATGTTTTATAATAACTTAAAGGCTTCTTGCATTCCTGTTTATTGCACATGGCAGGTGTTCTCTAGTTGCTGCATGGGAGGAATAGTCTCCTTTTTTTCTCTTTTTTTCTTTCTTTTTTTTCTCTTTTCATACGTTTTATAGCAGCAGTGAAATACGCAGGGCTCAACCCCACCATGTGTTTATTTACTCGTCTTCAGCAGATCTCGCTTTCATTGTCCTAACTGTTGTGCGTGTTAGAAATGTTTATCCAAATGCATCTTTGCCTTAGGAGCACTGTCTGTGTATCTTCTCATAAGAGCTGCAATTACTCATAAAACTTACCACACGCACACGCACACACACACACACACACACACACACACAAAAATCAAAAAGTAAATAATGCAGTCCTTGAATGGTTTTTTGGTGGATTGAATGCATATATTTGAATATGTCCTGGTTTTTGCATAATGATGCAAAGTATTCTTCTGTCTCTATCTAGTAATTAGCAGTGACGTTCAGCAACTTTCTCTGTATGCTGTAAGTGGATGGGGGTGTGTGGGGTTTGTTCACTGGGGTGTTAAAGATCACAGAGGAATATATCAGCCTTTGATGTTTAATTGTATTGTAAAACACACTTTAGAATATTTCTGCATAAAGTAGACTTCTGGCTGTGCTGTGTTTTGTGCTTGCTGTTTCTTTTGTGTGTTTGTCTGTCAGTGTGTGCTGTGTGTCTGGGAGTTGTGTGTGTGTGTGTGCGTTTTCAACTTTGCGTCTTGTCTCTGTGTATTCGTGCGCTGGAATCTTTGTGCTTTTGTGTGCGTACGTGTTTTTTGTTTTTTTCCCTTCGTCTGAGTTTTGTGAGGTTGTTGCTGGTGTATATTCAAATGAAAATGCTTGTTTTTCTTTTTCTCCTTTATTCTCACACTGAAGAGGGTAGGATTTGATGTCTGCGATGATGGAGCAGTCTGGAAAACAGTGTCAGTGTGAGGGCTGAAAAGGCAAACTGAGAAGACAGATGCACATGAAAACAGAGAGAGATACGCGCGCAGAGAGAACGCAGATGGAAATTTATTTGAGCAGAGGTTAGTTAAGAGCATGCCGACAAAGTGTTCGGCCTCCGCTCAGGTAACCCTCCGTTAAGATGTCGATGCGTTCGTGATGTCATGTTTAACACAGTGATCTAGATGAACAGGATGTCCTGCCCTTCTTCATCCTGTTTCCTGTTTCCTGCCTGGCCTGTTGGCCATTATTACGGCAGCAGCCTGCTGGGTGGTCTGTGCTCGGCAGTGCTGACCGCACAATCATATCATCAGCTGCAGCCCACCTAAAGAGACACCCAAAACACCTCACCATACTTGAGGCCTGCTGTCTGAAATATTTGGACAGGGAGAGAGAAAGAGAGAGAGGCCCGGGAGGCGAGAAGGCTGGAGGAGTGCAGGAGCAGAGGAGTCTGAATGATAAGACAAAGAGAAACATTTAGAGTAGAGCAGAGTTTGGGTTTCTTTGTCCAAACATGAGATCATTCCAATTAGGTTGAAAGCCTCCAACATCAAGACTTAAATGTTCAAATGAGAGTTAAATAAGAGTTTTCAGGCTTATAAACTGGCACATTAACTTCCCAAGACTTACCCAACTTTCAATCCTGAGAGAATTTTTCTTCTTCTTTTCCTGCACAGTGCAGACAGTTTTAGGGGTAACGCAAACATGACATCTGTAATGCTGACTTGAACCGTTACGTGGCGAAACCAGAATTTATCTGACAGATTTTTTAGAAGCCAGTTTGTCAGAGAAGTGTTTCCTGTCTGTTTATGGAAATGTAGCAGCCAAAGGCATTTTCTTTGATTAAACCCTGCTCCTGACCCGTAAATAGTTAGGAGCAACTTCTTACGCCCTAATATTATTTCAGAGAGAGATGCCCCCACCCGCCTTCACCATATTCCTTTGGTGTGGGACGCATTTGGAATCCACCCAATGCCAAGAAAAAAAAAGAAAAAAGGAAAAAAAAAAGAAGGTGTAGGGATGGGGAGAGTGAGGGAAAAAAATGTAGAAATGTTTTCCAGTCGCTGTAATTTATCTTTGTCACAACTGCAACATAGCCGAGTCATTGTGCAACAGAGTCCTGTGAGACGCACAGAGGTAGCTCTGTGCCTTGGCCTCACACAAGCTCGCATCCATCTGAAACCCCCTGCTCGCTCGGCTGCCACAATCCGCGCCGCTGCCGCCACCGCTCCCCATCCGCGCTGCCGCTGAGCGTCACTTCGCGATCGGATATTTATAACAGATCTTGTGTTCACACCGAATTCAGAGGAATTAGGACTTGAATTCTACCCCGTCAGGCTTTTTATGTGAAGTTGCTGTTTTTTTTCCCCAATACAACAACGCAACAGTAAATATCCAATAATAGATGGCACGACTGATACGTCTGTCTCTCTTTTTGTGCTCCAAGGAAGAATATCGCAGACTTTTTTCAAATTTTGTGCTTGTTTTTCACCACAGCTTTAGAAATCTGGACAACCTGTGTAAAATAAGGAGATCCTCTGTGTCGTTGAAAATGCTGTTAACACTTTCTAAGTTGGGGAATAAATAAAAAAAATAAGAATCCATGCTCTCAGTGCTCTCCCTTTTCTGCAGAGCACACTGCTTAACCAGCCGGTGTCCTGCCAAAGCCCACACCAGTGTTTCTTTCCACTGTCATCTGTGCCATTCCCACACCAAAGGCCAGCCTATGAAATAATGTGCAACACGGGACTGTTTCGAAAACGTAGTTTACTCAGCTGACCAAAGAATTAAGGAGAAAGCGGGACAAAGAAATGCAGAAAAAGCTGAACAGTAATAAAAGTGTTTAAACTTTTTCAGCTAATGTGCATCTGAAGTCAAACTTAATAAGACACTATAGCACACAGTAGGAAAGGCCCTGGAGGCGGTGAAGAATGAAACAGCGTAGACCTCACGCACTCTTTTCTCTCTCTCTCTTTCTCTGTCTTCTTCTTTTTTCAGCCCGGTTCCTTCTGCACTGTGATGTATGGCTTTTTCCTACAGTGGCTCTTCCAAAGTGCAGCTCGTGATGTCATTAATTTTATTCATACTTTATGGATGCTCTGTCTGGAAAAAATGAGAGAAAACGAAGAGGGCCGATGTGAGAAGAGAGGGAAGAAGATAGAGGGAAAGAGAGAGAGAGGCCTGGAGAGGCAAAGTGAGAGAGAGAGAGAGAAAGAGAGAGAGATGTGAAGAAGATGGCATTGTGGAAGGAGATTTTCAGTGCAGTTGCATGTATAATGAATGAGGGGGCACTTTGTTTGAAACTCCAGCCCGGCGCTTCACTTCAAGGTTTGCTGGGCAGAGTGAGGCCTTGTGCTCTCACACCAGCCACTCTCTTTATCTTGCCAATAGATGCTTTCACCTGCCACTGTGGTTCGACCCAGTGGAAAAACAAATAACCTTGGTGTGTGTGTGTGTGTGTGTATATAAGAACAACACAGAGAGAGAGCGAGAGAGCAGTGACAATGGAACAAGGGGTTGGGTGGAAAGGGTGAGGAGCGGGCGAGAGAGGAAAGAGGTGAGTTTGTATAACTGCAATGACAGCCAGACGATACTGAGGAGAATACTGGCACTTTGCCCGCACTTCCTAAATAGTGCTCTCTACAGAAATAGCTCAGCCTTGATATTGACTTTTGTCTGTTGTGTATGTGCGGATGTGCACATCTGTGTATGCTCAATAGCAGGACATATAGTTTCATTGTCAGGTGAAGACCTTTTTCACTTCTTATCTGTTGTTGTTTGTTGGCGGTGTGCGTGGATACTTTTCTGTTTCTCATATTCGCGCGCGCGTGTGCGTTAACGTGTGCGAGTGAGGGATCTTTATTTGCTTTTATTGTCATGGGCCAAAATGGCCTCTGTTTTATTTTTGGCCCATCTCCGGACTCGTGGTTTTAAAAATAGCTGAGGAAGTGCGGGGGATACCTGCCGTGGCTCCAGCCTCCCCACAGCAGAGTCCCAGTTCCTCCACGTCACATCCATCCACCGCCGGCCCACTCCAGGCTATGACAGAGCAGCCCCTCTGGGGCCCGTGCAAACAGGATTGGACTCAGAATGAGGGTGTGAGAAAATCAGCCTCTGGAGTAAAGCGCAGAAAGGGCTCGCAGTTTAGTGCGAGAAGTCTTAGCTGACACTGTCAGATTTTGTAACGTACAGATTAGAAACCCTACAAGCTAATTCCCCTTTTTTTCTTTTCAAATGTAGTCGAGAGTAAAGATTTTAAGGGGAGTGTGTGAGAACTGGGTTTTTCCACAGTTAGTTCATGTGTGGAAGGGCACTGGCTGGCTTGCTCTCTTATCTGTCATCTGAATGCCGAGTTGTCTTGTTGATTTCATTTCTATGTCTTGCCTATGGGGCCTAACTTTGAGTCTGATCCTCACTCCCTTCTCATTGTACTCTCAATTTCTTATGGAATCATTCGACTGCAGATTTGCGAAGGCAACGAGAGCATTTAATAAATAGGGTTAGCTATAGGAGCAGAACTGGATGTTATTTAGATTTTACCATTTGACATTCATTTATTGTTTTCAAAGATTCACATTTTCCAGTGTCAAACTCATTTTTACTGTCTCACTTCTGTGGGTGGATGACTACATTTATTTTTGATTAATTCGGGTATTCTTTACAGGGCATCGTGCTCCTCAAGCCCATATCTAATTGTTTGCTTTTGAAACGACATTATTATCCCGAGATGCTCTTTCATCTGTAATTCTTTTAAACACGAGTGTCATCACTGCTACACTCTAACCCAAGATATTGTTCACCCTTTAAATGAGTGACACTCTGCATCTTGGCCCCTCATAATAGGGACCCCATAATCATATTATAAGTGGGACAAAAAAAGAGAGAGGGAGAAATCTTTAAAAAGCTCCACTGCCCTTGGTTGACTGTCTCTTTACACAGCGAATGAGAAATCTTTTTTTTTCCCCGAATGCGCTTTCACCCACCCCCCACCCCCACCCCTTTCTCTGTGAAGAGAATTGTGCTGCCTGTTATTAATGTGCTTTTGACAGCTTAATTTGATAAGCGGGGTACTTGTTAAAGAAACCTTGGATTGTTCTCACAGCAAGAACGTGTTTTTTTTTTTTTCCCCTCCCATGTTCTTCAAAATGGTGCCGCACAATCTGTCGATGACCCAGTTCTGAGAGATGGTCGAAAACAAGGAAGAGCAATGCAAAATCCACAGGGAGAAGAATGGAGAGAAGGCGAGAGGGTAGCAGGAGACAGAGAGAGAGAGAGAGAGGGAGAAAGGATACTATAACTAAGAAAGGCACTTGTGGGAAGTTAACTTAAATGATTTTCTTTCTTCTCTTACCCTCTCGCTCTTCCTCCTCCTGCACCGACCAAGCAACCTACCTTCTTGGGCTCCACTTCCCTGTAGCCTAATCAGAAAAGGAACGCTGGGAACGATGACAGGGATTAGCCTCCACTACTCGCCAGTTCCCCTTGGTTAAATACACGTGTAATGAGTTGTTTATTTGGGATAATGCACAGTAGGTGCTGCAGAAGGCCAGAACTGCCCTCGCCTCCCTCCGCCGCCGCTTACGTGCACGCACGCGGGCCCGCAGCAGATAATACATACATATAGTGAACATATAGCCCAGCCAGTTATGCAGAAATATAGACGCAGCATATGTGGTGTGAACACTGACGTGTCCAGGTATGTGCTCATACATACATTCACACACTCAATCCTCCTACAAACACACCCTCCTACTCAGATTCCCACACACAGCTGTGATGCAGGTCACTCGCTGTGGCAAGTTGTACAGAGGGAGAAAAATGGGCAGTTGCAGTTAAAGGGTTCATCTAAGTGTGTGTGTGTATCTGTGTGTGCTTTCTTGTGCATGTTCTCAGGCCTTCATTGGGTCATAAGGCTGGGGGATTTTTCTCAGGGCAGAGAAGGAGTGGAGGGGTGGAGGGTGGGTGGAATTGAATGATATGAGAAAAAAAAAATCAAGGGAAAAACCTTAAGAAGGAAAAAGGGGCATGTCGTGCCCGTTGGTCTGTGCATGCATGTGTCCAGCGCTCTTGAGGGCGTGCACAGCAGAATATGTGTGTATGTACGTGAAGTGGAAAAAGCTGTTGCCTTGCGGAGGGGACGTGCTCTGCTATCATTAGCGGAGGGGGTGAGGGGCAGGGGTAGGGTGGGAGGGGGACATGCGAGGTTATGTGAACGGTGCAGCTGTGCTCACAGCAGAGGGATTTGAGTGCAGGGAGTGGGTGGAGGGGTGGGGGTGGTGGTTTCTCCAGGCGGCCAGGTCCTTCACTGATCCACCAGCTCGCGAAGCCGATGAGAGGAGAAAAATTCAACCAAGAAACAAGCCCAGCGAAGCAAAACACAAACCCGCCTCTGCCCCTCTGTTCACTGTCCCTCCATCCCACACTCCTCTGCTCCTCCGCTCCGCCACTTTAGCCCATTATTTCCCCAAATAGGAAAAATAAATAAATAACGACTGATGGTCGATGGCAAGGATAAGAGTGCAAAAGAGAGAAAGAAGAGAGGGGGGGAGCAAGTCACGATTTATATAGAATGCCTGTTCTGCTTTTCTGCCATCTGTTTATGCATTTTCATTTCCGATTTTCAATTGAAAAACGAGATAATAATGATGAAGATGATGATGATAAAAAATAATTTATAATTAAATGTTCTCAAGTAACTATACAAGGAGTAAAGAATTGTTTTCTGTCTTTTTTTTATTCAGGGGATTTCCCCAACAACTTAACATTCAAATTTGTTTAAAGCTAACTCCACACTTCTCTTCCTTTCCCCGGTGGAAAACGAAAAGACAAAAAACAAAAAAAACTTGAAGCCCACGTAGAGAAAAAGATGGCGACGCAGACGACGACCCAAACTCGCTTGTCAAGACGTGTGATCAGTCGCCGCAGAGAGCGAGACAAGGCAGAGGTGGCTGAAAGACGACAGAACACAGAATGGCATCAGCGCGCGCTGCTAATGCATTCAGCATGCCACCGTATCCAACAACAAGGCAGAATATCACACAGCTCACTTCACAAGACATCCCCACAACAACAACAAACGCATAAACGCGCGTGCGCTTGCCGAGGCGCAGTCATGCAGCCGCACACAGGCATTCACACATGCATAAATATCGGCGCGCTGCACGTTTTAAAACCAACCACGAGGAACAAGAATTTGAAAGCAAACAAACAAGTCAGAATGTAAGCAACTGGTATGAGACTTTGTGACAGAAAAAGAAGAAAAAAGTATAAATGAAATAACAGCTTTCGTTTCATGGGAAGACAAAGAGTTAAAAAGGACAAAAAAAAATTCCTGGCAGAATCTAGCGTAAGTGTGAGCTACGTCAAAGACAATGGTGAGCGCTGAGCTAAAAATAGAGTGTGGTCAAACGGCAGTGGCGCTTTGGCGGGAGTGGTCAGCTCTGTGTGATAGAGCGGCCTTCGCAGTCGGCCACATATTGAGAGCAGAGGCACTCTGCCAAAGCTTGTAGATTCACAGCAGTAATTTAATATTTGTTTGTCTCTATTATTTCATTCTTCCCCTTTCTCCTTGTCCCTCTCTCTCGCTCTTGCTTATGAGGGTTAAGTAACAGTATGCTTTATCAGATTACTGGGTCTGAGGTCTCTTTCAAACCTCACTTTGCCATCTTGATGTTGTGCAGCTGTGCAGACTCTTTAATCACACGCTATCTTTTTTCACTCACCCTCTCCTCCCTTCTCCTAGTCCTCCCTCCTCCCTTAACATATGTTAATTGGCTGCTTTCTGTGACAAATTACGAGCGCTCACTTTGATGAGGTCGGTTTGTGATGGTGCTGGGAGTGGAGTACAGTGGAACAGCCAGACCCTCACCAGTTCCCCCTTAACCACTCCAAAAAGGAGCGCGGCACCCAGCCGATGACTAATGAGAGGCTTGGACTGGGTCTGGCCTGGCTCGAGCCTTGGTGGGGCCACTCCCCTAAACAGAGGCTGATCTGTAGGTACCGTATGCCGCCACACGCCCTCCACACTCCATACAACCTTTTGCCTCATGCACCCCACCGCCACCACCCTTCCCCTGGGAACTGTAACGCTCTGTGAGAGCAGAAGAGTTCAGGCTGTGTGGTGGAAAAGACTCGCGTTACGCAGTTGTGCGCGTTACACGTTATATATATGTATGTATTGTTTTTCTTTTCTTTATGAGACTGGACACATTTTCAGTGCTTTGTTTCACTTTTGCGTTTACGGCTGTCTTTACGTTCGAGGCTTAAAACAAAAGCCCAGTAGTAGCATAAATTATAGATGCGGCACATACAGCTTGTGTCTCAGGTTTACATTGAGCAGCATGTGTGTGTGCATGTGTGTGTGTGTGTCTGTGGTGAAAAGGCAGTGCCTGGAAACATTAAACCAGCCATGCTTAAACAAACACTTACAATGGAACAATCTCTGTTTAATGATGCTCAGCATCAACAGGGAAACAATGCTCACCAATAATCAGCACAATCAGCTTGCGGTAACAAAAAGAAAGAAAGAAAGAAAGAAAAAAAATGACATCATCCAAGTAGTGTGTTCTGTATTCTTTTTTTTGTGTGTGTGTTCTTAAGTGTTGTTAGTGGTAGGGTGTAATAATGTGGCTGTCTCCTGCCAGTCTGTCATGCAGTTTCGTGTTCTCGGTCTCTTTTTCTACCTCTGTCTCTCATTCTTACTCACTCTTTTTCTCCCTACTTTATGATCTAGGTTACTTGGTTTCCTAGCAGAGCACAGGGACCGGAGGAAGAGAAAAAGAAAAAAGAAAAACAGAAGGTCGAATCTATGAAGGACATGCTTGTTGAAGTGTGCAACCTTCTACTTCTCTGCAAATTACCCACACACTGTGCATAGAGTCAAAGCGGAGCTGTGGCTCCCATTTCAGCTCCGCAAGGCTGTGACCATGACATGTAACGCTGCTGGGAGCATCGCAGCTACGGGAGAGGTGCCGATGTACCGTCAGCTCCGGCGCTCGTTCGTCGCGGAGGACAAAAATATAATCGTTTTATATAATGGTATCGTTGTGGACTCTAAATTTGCTGATGAAGCGAGAAAAGGAAAAATAGTAAATTCCACAGCTTCCTCATAGGTCTGCCTGTCTGTACATGCTGACTTAGTTCCAACAACCTCAAAAAGGGAAATTGTTCTATTTATCTCTTCCCATCAACAAAATGCAAAAGAGATAACAGCCCATAAGCGACTTCTCATTTCCATAGCTACCAAACTGAAGCACACACACACACACACACATATATATATATATATATATGTACACACAAACAAACTGGGTGACAGTATGAAGTTGGTGAACAAAACTGCACTCGGCCCCTTGCAGTTGCGTGAGGGTTAGCCATGTTAGCATTAGCCTGAAGGCCTTAATTGAGGCCAGGAGGGAGCATTTAATAATTGCTGTCACAAGATCAAATTTAATTCTCCTCTCTTCACAGCCACCACTGCTGTAGGGTAGAGTGAAACAAATTGTCATCAGAGATTTCTAAATGAACAAAGCTTTTAATTAGGGTGATTAGAATACTGTGGCATAGAGGAAGACTAAAGGGTGGGGGGGTGTGATGAAATCATCAGTGGATTGTCTTCACCGTGATGTGTGGCTTTGATACAGTGTGGGGTGAAGAGTTGGGGCACGCGACTGCTATGGGAAGTTGTCTGTATCTTATAAGTCAGCAACTCGTGTCGCCCTAGAAATTATATCCTATTGGAGCAAATTCTTTTACCGCTTTCAGTGTGGAGCGAATTAAATCTAGCTGTTCAAGAACTGTATTTTTTTATGAGTGCTGCAAGAGCTCCTAACCGGCGCTGACATTTTTTCTGTTCAACCAGATCGATACGTTTTGCTAGTATCTAAAAATACACATAAAAAATTATTAATGTAATATTTCCTCAATTAAAAGAGGATGCTCTATTTAAAGCCGTGCCTCTGTGTCTGCTGAGCGGGCACCGCCGCAGACAGGAACAAAGGCCGAACCCAGAATGTTGGCCGGCCGTCTCTCACCTTAATCTTGTTGCATGTTCACAATAAAAGCCTCAGTTAAACAAAGTAAATAAATAATAGGTTGTTTCTATTAAAAGAACTTTTAATTTGAAATGGCTGCATGATGTGTTTAAAATTAAGCTGGCTGCTCTGTGTCGTATACAGTTCAGCTACAGCTGTTGTGTGAGTGTGGGGGCGATCGTGGCTCAAGAGTTGGGAGTTCGCCTTGTAATCGGAAGGTTGCCGGTTCGAGCCCCGGCTTGGACAGTCTCGGTCGTTGTGTCCTTGGGCAAGACACTTCACCCGTTGCCTACTGGTGGTGGTCAGAGGGCCCGGTGGCACCAGTGTCCGGCAGCCTCGCCTCTGTCAGTGCGCCCCAGGGTGGCTGTGGCTACAATGTAGCTTGCCATCACCTGTGTGTGAATGGGTGGATGACTGGATATGTAAAGCGCTTTGGGGTCCTTAGGGACTAGTAAAGCGCTATATAAATACAGGCCATTTTACCATTTTAGGTCCCTTGGTTGATGACCGTCTCTGTGTTGGTAGAGATAAGCGAGTGCCAAGTACTCAACTGTTTTTCTGAGTTTTATCCAGAATGAGTCACTGTCCTCTAACAGACTGGTGAAGTAACTTTAACGTAGTCAAGGGAAACGAAGGTTTGTCTCATTAACAAGCCTGCTTCAGACAAAGACCTGTTACATTCTGCGGCTGAGATAAATAAAGGAACCGGGTTAACTTTCAAATCTTTACTGACATGTCCAGCCAAACAGACACTATTTCTTTCTTATGATTAGGGGCAAAATTTTCTTCAAAATGTATTCACTATTAGAAATTACTTGTATATATAAACCTCAATCCTAGGAGACAGGGTTGGAGTAAGCATAGCCCCTACAGTAATGAGGCCTTAGCTTCAGTTTGAAACCTCTTGACTCAAAACACACATACACACAGTTTCTGCCCTTCTCCCCTCCCCTCCGACTGGAGAACATTGCTAACATCCCGAGACATTGTCATACTCGGCAGAGTACATAATTGGGTGAATATGTCAGTGCTTTGTGTTCTTAGTGACATGACTCCCGGCTGTTCCTGTGGGGGGCTGGGTGTGCTCACTAAAGGGTTTCTACTGCAATTTTGTTACATTTGGCTTATTGTTCATTATGGTTTTACTTGTATTCTTCTAAATCCAGATAAGCATGTAACTCCTTATCCGTGCACGCAGACCTTGTCCTGTGACAGTGTGGTCATTTAAGCACGTGTGTGCATTAATTTTCTGTTCCTGTACCTTTAGTGTCAGCAGTTGGTCGCACCTGGGTCCTTCGGTAAACGTGGAAACATGCGAGTTGAGACAGTGGTTAATGCTGACTGAAGGGCGAGAGAGGGGGAGAGAGAGATGAAGAAGAAGTGAAAGAAACTGTGGTGGTGATGATAAAGTGAAACCTAGTGAAGTTATTTGTGTTTAAACATCAGATGTGTGTATCGCCACAATCAGCACCACTTCCATATTCAAAACCATTTTGATACCTCTAATTTCAGCCTCTCACACTGTACACTGATCTGTCGGGTACTTTGTCACCTCTTTTAAGCTAATCTTTCTTTTTTTTTAAATATATAACTTCTATCTATGCATTATGCTTTAATTCAGCCATTGTCACTTCTTATGCTCGAGCCACGGAAAGACTGAATGTACGAAATGGTGATTCACTCCAGTCTTTCCGGGGCCTCTCCAAAATGTGGCTTGCCTATGCTTCTGCTTTTTCTTCTCTTCTCCTTTTTTCACTGATACCATTTTTTCCAGCTTGGTTCAAGAGTATGTTTGTGGCGAGCCGCGGTCCTCAAAATGTATTTATATATCTCTGATGTTCGTAAGTCACAGTCACAAAAAACAAAAAGCTGCTGAGAATTGAGCCACAACAGCCAGTCCATCTCCCTGTTGCTGTCGAGCTAGCTTTACCTAGCTTTAGTGTGGGCCTGTTTGCTCATCTACCTTTGGCCTAGCAGCTGCTGCTTACAGCCCTTGGCCTCCTTTCAAACAGAGGGGTTGACGCATCGTGTCAAATCATTTTGTCCTTGGGGCAGGCAGCATTAGGTTATGGAAAGATGGCTCTCACCTGTCTCCGTACTGGCTCTGACGGATGGCTACCTATCTGCGTTGCAGCTCTGATGGCCCAAGGCCTGCATTTCCTGGTGCTGAGTGAGACGTACAGCTGCCCAAACGAAGGGCAGACCTCTGTACACTGTCGCCTCCATTTCTATTCACTCATCATATCAATGTGATACTTTAAAATTTTAGAAAAATGCAAAAGTGATTATATAGACACATTACTTGTGGGAGCGTCCGTAAACGCTTTCACAATTAAACATGTCTGTAAGCTTTCTTGTAGTTTACACGAAAAACAGACACATCATCATTTATGCATTAGTCCTCCAATTTACATTCACTCTCTAAATTATTTTATAATCCTAATGCCTTAATTTAATTTGAAAATGTTTGGCAAAGTTTGCTGCTGTGATGAAAGCCACAGCAAAGTAAACAGAGAATGAATAAAGAAGAAGAATGACGTTCACCGCATCAAGGTACTTTTCTTCATGGGGATATTTTGACACTCCCCTCACAGGTATGCATTTATCACAAAAGATGCTCAGATGTGTTCAAAAGTAAAAAATAAAAAAAAAGTTTAGGGGGGTGTGCAACCAAGAACAACTAAAAATGCACTCATAACAAACCTGACAAATTCTTTTGTTCAAAAATGTTGAAACCAGTGAGTGTTTTCGTCTGATGCGTCACAGAAAGATTATGATTTCAACATTTATTTTTTTGCCTTTTGCTTTGATTCATGAGTTCCTGCATAACCCCCCACCCTACCCCGCCCCCACACTCCTTCAAAATATGTCATAGCCTTACAAAACCAAGAGACACGTTTTGAGGAACTAGAAGTAACTGAGGCCTGAAGTATTTCGTATTGAGAAAAACATGGTTTCTGTTCATTTGTCCTCTGGAAATGAGAGGGGAGCGTAGCAGTTGAGTTTTGAACCCTAATTCTTACCCTGCGATTTGGGGAAGGAAAGACCTTCAGCACCTTTGATTGTCTATGTCTGCTGATGTCACATCCTTCCCCCTCCCCGCGTATCTGTGTTTACTTCCCGTCTTTCCGTTGTTCGAGACCAGGCAGTGCTACTGTTGTAAAAATCAGTTTGAAGTTTGAAATTCAGGTATTAGGTTTTAAGTTAAAGTGGGGTTGGTAAGGAATTGAGACGTCACCTTGAGGACTTATTAAAATATATTTATAAATATTTATTTACTTTGTTCTATAATGTCTCTCACACTATAAGTTGCTGGGAGAGTGTCTAAAACTTGTGCCAATCAGAGACTAGTGGCTCACTTTGCTCCTCATCAATAGACGGGTGTCTCAGTTCTAAGGCACCTAGAGATTGAAAATAGAATACATGAGAAAGCGTCCCTGTCTCGGTAATGATACAACTAAACCATGATCTAATAGAGAGAGACAGGTGAAGACATATCCTCCAACACACATATACGTGCACACTTACACAGCAGCCTCTCAGTTTCAAGTTTAGCTCGAATGCTCACTGGGAAAAAAAAAAGAAGAAGAAAAAAAGGAATGAACACATTATAAGATGATCCACCGCTATCACTCTAATCCCCAGATGTACATGTTGCTAATCTCTTTAGCTGCTAACATGTTAAATTAGCCCTAATATCTGCTGAGATTCAAAACCATAGAGGCCCACCTACGTGTGGGCTACCGCCCAGGTTTAGGTCACTCGCCTCCCCCTTCACTCAAAAAAAGATACAGACTCTGGAGGGAGGGAGGGAGGGGGGGGGGGGGGGGGGGGGGTGGCAGTGATAGCCATTCGTCACCCTGCCTATCTTGCTCTGACAGATGGGGAGTGTGGCGTGCCACATAGAGGAGTCACTGCCTGTAATGACATTAGAGGCACAATGAGACCTGATACACATTTTTTTTCCATCCTGCCTAGCCATCAACTTGCTCCTTTGCTTGATTCTTCCCCGCCTCTCATTTCTGCTGCTGTTATGCCTTCTTCTCGCCTTACAGAAGATAAAGTGTTGTCTGCTGCTATTTCCAAATCAAAAGTACAAATGCACAAAGTGCACATTTAACATGCAAACATGCACATAGCTGCAGCAAAAACACAAGAAAGAAACCTCCGAAAAATCTACACTGAAAAAATGAAAACAGTTTCTGAGCCAAAAAAAAGAGTTTCCTACATAACAGGAAAAACTCGCGTACAAATCGAGCACCGCGAGTGTGTACTGACGTTGAGATTGTTTTGTGTAAAATGGT
Organism: Diplotaxodon limnothrissa; assembly: GCF_057381915.1. Taxonomy (NCBI): domain Eukaryota; kingdom Metazoa; phylum Chordata; class Actinopteri; order Cichliformes; family Cichlidae; genus Diplotaxodon; species Diplotaxodon limnothrissa. The sequence continues at coordinate 18,443,058 of NC_140607.1, forward strand.
ATTAAAACATTTTTTTTTCTATCCTCGTCTTCCAGGAAATGGGAGTTTATTTAAAAACGAGAGCGTTTATTTAAATGTACCATACACCTCCTAAAAGGTTTACTTACTGCAGTGTAAGATGTTATTTCAAATTCTCACAACCACATTTCCCATGAGGGACGGAGGACACTGGCATTGCACTTGTGCACACAGTTCATTTACAGTTGCCCCAGTTTTGTTTTTACGTTTCTCACAGAAATTCTCTGAATGCAGAAATAATCTCAACAGATGGTTGTGCACAACTTTAGTTCTTGGAAGTGGATCGTGTGTTCATTTCTCCTTATTTATTGCCACGTCCATCCACCTCATTCACAGAAAAAGGGGGGGAAAAAAACACAAACTGAAACTGTCTTTCAAAATGATGAATTAGCCCTGAGCATGAGTTAAAGTAAAGTTCCTGTTTTTTGTTGCCCCCTGATTCAAAGAAGTCATCTTCAGTGTATGTCCTCAATAACAAAGCCACATTAACAAGCACCCTACAGACGTCTATTAGAATGTGAAAAAGTGCCATGTGCTGTATATTAGTTTTTAGTGACTAAACACTTGGGAGAGGCGACCTAGAATCAAGCCTTGTGGTGCACTGAGTGTATATGTTCTCATTGTCCTCTCAGCTACACTTCTGAGACACAGAGAGAAAATGCTCATTAGATCTATGTGCTGAATTGCTCCTCTCTCTCCATCTCTCCCATCCTCCCCCAACCTTCATATCTCCCTCTCTGGCTCTCTCCCTCTCTCTCTCTCTCTCCATCCGTCTGCTTAACAGATGGGAGGGTCGTGGGCACAGCTCTTCCCCTCCCCCTGGAGAGGCCTGGTGCCTGTTCAAAAGATCCCTCTTTATGCTTCTCTCTCTTCTTCTCTTTTTATTGTCACCTTTAAAGCTCGAAGATACGATAAAACCGGCAGAGGCATAACCGTCGTCCTTCAGCACGCTCGGTGCCGGCGTGCCCTCTGACCTTAGCATTTGCCCACCCCGGCCTCCTTCCAGTTACCACACATTAGTGTGAATACAGGCATACCGCTAGTCAACAAGTCTACAGAGTATAACGGAGCTCTTTTGTTTATTCTTCATCTCCCACAGATTCATTCCCTATTTGCCTGCTTCGGGATTAGTAAATTGGCTTAATGTGCAAGTTTGCTAGGTTGGTTTTTTTTTTCTGCTGTCTTGCACCATGTGTCTTCATTTTTTTGTTTTGTTTCTTTCTCATCCTCTTTGCCCTGTCAAGGTCAGATGTCAGTGTCGCTGCCTTGCAAGACATTCCTGCCAAGGACAACTGTGTTGTCCCACTTGACCACGTTCACTAAGCAGTGCTTATTTCCTGCTTTCCCCTCCACTTCACTGTCTTGGCGTCACGAGGCTAAATTGGATTTAGTGATTCACTGCTAATCTGTTAAGTTAACCGATGATCTCTCCAGCGCTGGGGAAGGGAACGCAATGGGGAAGTGGGCACTTGTTCTTTTTTTTGTTTTGTTTTTTGTTTTTTTTACCCAGGAGCTGCCTGGCACCCATAAGGGACGGGGGTGGGTGTGAGGAAAAGTGAGGGGTGGTGGCAGGAGTGGGGAGGGGAAGTGGGGGGGGCAACTTGAGTTGTTGTTGTTGTTGTGTAGGAGGAGGTAAAGGAAGCAGGAAAAAGATGGGATGGGGAAGGAGGCTGGGTGAAGTTAAGAGGCACCAACATGGGGGTAAGCAGCAGCAGAGCTTCACCTCAGGGAGAGTTGGCTGGTGCTCAGAGCCAAAAGCGGGGATTAAATGTTCAGGACACGAGCTTAATCTTAGTGTTAATGTTACGTAAGGCCTAAGGTGTTGCCCCAGCGGGTGTTGACATTGAGAGGTTCAACTCTGCTCAGCGTGCTGTGGGAGGAACACGGAGGAGGTGCAGGCCAGGAGGCAGGGATCATGAAGGTAACGCCTCCTTGTTTGGAGCGATGCCCGGACTGGGTAGTGTTGAGTACAAAGACTGGGAGGGGATGATGCTGTCAGCCTGTGATTGAGGTACGCTGGCTTGATTGATATCCTTGTCTGGCTGTCTTGTGCCAAGCGCCTTAGTGTTGGCTTGTAATCCTAGTTTGTCTGACAACATCCTTTTTTGTTTTCTTCCACAGGGCAGCTCTTTGTGTGTCTGTCTACGGATGGGTGTGTTTGCACAGAGCAATGCTAAAATGTTTTGGATAGCCTCTTCAGAGCTGCCACAGAGTTATTTTAGATCTTGTTATTATTATGATGGTGCAGTCCGGCTGTTGTCCTAACTGCCAAATGACGCATTTATGTTCGTATCTCAGTTCTTCCATGAGTGGGTGTATTCCAAACCATCATCTCAGGAAGTTTTTTGTCATGCATTTCATTATTGTTGAGACTGTATTGTCTCACTTTTTTCAGTTTTTGTGTGATGGACATTTTTGGCAGGCAATCTTATAAAATCCATAAAAATCAATGCAATGCTGTTTCTTTAATACAATGTAATATACTTACCAAATCCGTGTTTTGCATACATACACTGAGAAGGCCTCAATTATAATGCAGGATTCTAAATTTTGAGTCGTGAATAAAGCACAGAGCCTGCATTTCATGCTGCAAATGGAAAAGATAGCTACAGCCTTGCTTGCGCTACAGGCCTTGGTCTGTCATTAAGAGCCACTGCATCCCTGGATGTCTCTATTATGAGTTTTCATTATCAATGTCCTACTCTCTAGCACAAAAAGGTCAAGTGCATAGCAATGTGCTGCATTCACCTGAGGGGTTCAGATCTTTCTTGTGCATGTTACTCAATAAATACATGGATTCAGGTTAGCAGGAGGTAAAAAAAAAAAAAAAAAAAAAAAAGGAAAGGAAAGGAAGTGCATTACAATGTGCAGGTATGTGTGCAGGAGTGCGCAAAGGAGAGAATATGAGAGAGTGAGGAAAAGAGCAAGGGTGTTTGAGAAAAAGGAGAGAGAGAGAGAATGATAGAGAGAGAGACTGAGACTGACATGTCTTTTGGTGAAGCGGTGTCGTCTTCCACATCAATGTCTGATGCTTGTGCTGCCAGGTGCCGGAAATCTGGTTCAGAAAGGAGAGAAGAGAGAAGAAGGGGAAAGTAGAGAAAAAAAGGCAGGGTAGATGGAGGATTTTTTTTTTTTTTTTCATGTGACGGCGTTGACAGCTCCCCTGCATTGCACTGAGCTTAAATAATGGGATGCTCATTTGCATAACGAGGGACGTTATCACCTCTACTGTCAAAAGAAAACACAACAACAGTTCTTCTGCTCCTCCCTGAGATAGATTGGGTTGGCCTACTTTAGCACTCTGGAGAGATGCACTGGAGCTCTGGCTTAGCCAAGCTCACACAAGAGCACACAGTTATGCGCACGCACACACACAGATGTACATGCACACGTGTACACACACACACAGTCGCTCAGTCATGCAAACTTTTCAGAGCGCAACTCTGCTCTTCCGCCCATTCAGTCCGGCGCTTCAGCTGCTGGCCTGCACCTCTGGAACACAGGTACACTCACATTAAACTGTGCACGCGTTTATTGGCTACTCCGATATCTTCCGGACATGCAAGGGTTTTTTTCTCCAAGAAACCATTGTGTATCAAACTGTTATGTTGCCACGTTTTACTTATTTTTACAAAGGCTTTGTTTTACCAGAACATGGCAACACTCTTAGGTCCTCGTTTTTTACATCTGTATACTATCCTAGCATATCGCATCTGCCATTTTGGAGATGAGCTGCAGATAGAGTAGAAAAAAGTCGCGGCTGGCAGCTCCACTGTCAATACAGTGCAGTTTCATGGGAAGAAACAAAATGTATTTCTCAGTGTGGAGGTAATGTTACAGTGTTGGTGATTAGAGCGTTTAAGTTAGCGGCACTTCCAAAACACTGTCAAACTCTCTGTGAACGAGGCGAGATCCTGACAGTGCTGTCTCCTCTCATAGTCGGTGCCTAGGAAGAAAAAAAAAATGCAAAAACTGATTTGCATGATATCGACAGTGAAAAACACAGCGGTTCTCACAACATTGTTGACAGATTCTTTGTCTTTCTTCACCCTCCCTTGTGGCTGCCACGATGCCACTTTTATTTTTTTTTTTTCCCTCTCAGTATTTTGCCATATTTCATTTCATTTAATGCTTATTCTCCCCGACCCCTCCCTTCTGTCTTGCAGGTACAGATGCTGGAATCTTTGAGTTGATTGAAACAAATAGAAAGCAGGAAAAAAAAAGAAGAAAAGACAAAGCAAAGGAAGAGCTGAAACGTGAAGAGAACCGGAGAGAGAGAGAAGAGAAGAAGAAAGAGAAGAGAGAAGAAAGCTTGAAGTTCTTTAGAAAGAGGAGAGAAAGAAAGAGACGGGGACGATGGGGAGGAAAAAGATTCAGATCACGCGGATTATGGATGAACGCAACAGACAGGTAAGTCCCGGGGGGATGGGAGGATGGATGAGTATGAGGATGGGGGAGAAAAGGGTGGAGGAGGGAGGAAGGAGAAACACCCTACACCCCACATAGCTCTTAACAATGAAGGTTTCTGGGAGTCTGGGCAATATGCGAGCTGGGAGACAGAGCAGTCCTTGCAGGGAAAGTACAGATATTGCTTTTGGTGGAGGAGTTCCATCAGCTTAGAATAGCAATGTTTGTTTCCCTTCAATCTAACAATCCAGTGTGAGGACACGAGGAGTGTACAGTGTTTCCTAAAATGGATTTTGCTTTAAAACTGTTGGGATTTTTAAAGCACATTCTGCATATCGCAGAGAAGTCTGAGGGGTGCAGCCTACGCTCAACTGAAGCACCCTTCACACACCCAAGCCCTCACACCATGCCACCCTGTTTAGCTCCCTGCCAGTGGAATATTACCGGGCAGAGGGTGGTACCACCAGTGAGGCAGGGTGGAGGAAAATATAAACAAACAACCAAACAGAGGGTTCGGGATGGTCTGAAATGACACACTGGGACGCAAACACTGAAATGCTATTTTTCTCGAGCTAAATCAGTAACAGTGGAAGTGCTGTAGCTTTCCTCTGCCTAGAATAATACACATTAATTTAAAACAAAATGTCAACAACCAATGTTAAGAGTCAAAGAATCCTCTTAATGACAGCTGGCATCACTTGAGACTTGGGATAATAAATTGTGGACACTACTGTCTCAGGCAGGAGACAGAGCTCTCTCACTGCCCTTGAGGCCCACAATCGATCACTTCCTGTGGCATAGCTGACCACTGACACTTTGTCAGCTTCCTGGCAGCCCAATTGGATCCATACGTTGCTAATGTGGCCCCCGGATCACAGGTCAAACACACACACACCAGCACACACACAGTTCTGAACACAATCCGTTTCAATGCTGCTTGAGACTTCTACACCGCGTGACATTCTCAATAGTATTTCTGAGCCATTTCACAATGTGCTTTTTTCAAACAGTCATATGTGGCCGGAGCAAAGGCTCGGTGAATTGATTGGAGTGTGCCGGGGGAGTAATTGAAGTAGATGTTGGCCCTTGTCGTGACTAAGCTCAAGTGTGTTTGCAAGAAACAAGAAGATAATAGGAAGTGTGTAAGAAAGTTTGCGTGCTGGACTCGAAGAAGGTCACATCAGAAATGTTGTTTCTCAGAATCACAGATGCAGCATAAAAAGAAAGAGTGTAACCAAGAGTCATGTATAGAGACAGTTTTTGAAAAGTATGGAGGATGTGAGATGGTATATCTTTGTTTGTTATTGAGAGAGCCAGACGGACAGACAGGCAGAGAAACAAAGAAAGAGCAAGGAAGAGGTCACTGAGTTTTAGATGAGGACTAAAACTATCGTGTTTCAGCAGCACCCACACTTCCTCCTTGCTGTTATCTCAGCCCTCCTCTCTTATCCCACCTAAGAATGGGCCCGGGCTCTTCGAAAAGGAGAGAAAGAGGGAGACAGGAAGGACACCTGAGGGAAATCGATGCCTGAGATATCCGGGCTTCACTTACAGGGAGAGGAGAAGGAGGCAGGAGAAGAGACTGAGGAGAGAGAAAGGGTTCATTGGGAAAAGAAAATCAATATATCGCAGGATTTTGTTGTTTTGATCCTTAAAACCATAGAGTGCTCGTTGATATTATGTACTCATTGTTGCTTTTAAGCGATTTCGATTCCTCCTGATATTATATCATCGAGTCATGTGGAAAGCACCACATGTTCTGTGGAGCATAATGTCATAAAACCTACAGCCTAAAATAAAAATGACATCACCGTGTTTTGAAGAGGCGGATATCACAAGACAGGGACGGAGACAGACACAGAAACTTAAATTTTCTTTTTTAAAGAAAAAAAACCAGAAGCTCAAGCTTTACATATTTTCACTTCCTTTTTGAGGAAATGTCCCAGAGCCTGAGCCAAATAAACACCAGAGGACTTTTTGCAGTGTTGCTTTTGACCTCACATTCTTCACATACTTTCAGTGTTTTACGTGTTTCTGAAAGCCCTTCTACAGCCTTAGCAGGTTACGATCTTGTTTGAATATTGTTATAAAATAAAATATATTGTTATTTTCCATAATATTCATTTCCAAAAGTTTTGGGAGTTGCATAAAAAACAAAACAGGATATGGCGCAATTCCTGCATTGTCCTTCAATACAATATATAGAGCGACTGTAACATTTCCTTGGTTATGACACTCTTTCTAACGCAGCCCTCTTTGGAGTGGCACCACTCTGTGTAGCTGTCAACGCTACCTTTCCACCTACAGGGCTTTAGTGCCTCCTCACCCCTGCTCTCCATGCAGCTGCACCATCATATTGGGCACAGGGCCTGGCTCTCTCTGGGCGGCCACTTTGGGCTGCCACCTCCAGGCCCCGAAACACTTCCCAAGAGCAGTGGCAGAGGGGCCAGGCCTCCCTGGCGTTGACTGGCTGCCCGGAGTGCTGGACAGTGGGCAGCAGTGTGTGAGCCCTGGCTCCAAGCCGCCCGACCACTCAGACCCTCTCCTAGCCTCGGGCACATGAAAGAGCCCCCTGTGTCATAAACTCATGGGCTGTTCACAAAGAGCAGACTCTTGAGCCAGCTTGCAAACGCGCACAGATGGACAGGCGCACACAAGTTAAACGTACAGGTGTGCGCACGCGCCCGCACGCGTCGACACCATGGGCGTAGACCGATCGTAGCACACACCTTAGACGGTTCATTTGGAGCCTTTGTTAACGCAGCAGTGACAAACGCATATGTGTATGCACATGTACACATCTAAAAACACATCTATCTCTCTGGAGCCCGTGTTGTGCATCGACTAATTTGTTGCAATTGGCTCTAATTAGTGTTACCTCTCCAGCCAGTCTGCTCAGTGGGCTTAATTTAGGATGACTTGTTTGTGTGAATCATTGTGTTTGTGTGTGTGCGTCTTTGTGTCGGACATATGGGTTTCATGGGGGAAGGGACCCGAGGCCAAAGGTTAAACATGTATCAGGTCATCAGTGACAGGAAGTAAAACACGAGGATCTCCCAACTCCCCCAAACAACAGCCATACCAGCACACACTCGGCCAAAAGAAGCTTTAAAAGTGCGGTGACTTTGTTTTTTGGTGTGTTTTTAAAAAAAATTTCTCTCTGGTGAAGAGAGCCACGTTAACTGCACCGCTGTCGCTGTAGTAAGAGGGTCTTTTTGTTTCTACGACAAAGCGTTCTTCCCTCCAATCAACAGTACCAGGGTGAGAAAATGTGCGAGTGACATTAACAGCAGGAAAATAATGAGGCCCACAGGGTAGCTCCTCACCCCTGCACCCCTCCTCTAATTCCCTGTTTCCCACCTTCTACCATCTCGTTCATTTACCACACAGAGTGGCACTCCTTTCTATCATGTGTTCAGCTAACCTGTGGGCTCGCTAAGCTCTCACCTTCACTTTGTTTCCCCCATTTTTTCCGCTCATTTTTTTTTTTTGTCTCATCCGCCAGTTCGTCACTTCACTCTAACCACTCTCCCCACTACAAAGCATCAATGTTATAGCTTTCGATAGTTCCTTTCCTTTGTGTGCTCTGGAATTCATCCCTTTTTGAGCTATTAAAAGAAATCTGTGTATTAATGAAAGCATATTTTGCTGGATAAGTAAAAAAAATTAAAAATAGAGGGCATACCATAAAAAGTTTGTTGCTAATGACACCAGCCTTTTTATTTGGCCTTGGTTTTATTCATTTTTTTTTCATCTATAACTTTCAGATGAGCTCGTAATCTGCAGATCATTTGCACTCTCACCAAAATGTTCTCATGTATTAATAAAAATAAAAAATAAAAAATGGGGTAATGTGGTTTTCTTCCGAACTGATTACCGGAACAATCAGACACACATGTAGATAAAGTGAAATGAGTTTAAACCAATTAGTTCCCTGTTTTTACTTATTTTCCTATTGCGAAAATCTGCTAAAAGTAAAAATAGCATCCCTTGCATAAAGTATACAGCCTCGGCCTCAGTGCCACACTGACAGTTTATACCCTTCAAATGGATGACAGCAAAGTTATTTTTGTCTTTCTGACCACTAACTTGGGCCTTGCAAATGTGACATCCCCTTTTTTTAGTCAGCGGGTATATCCTTTTCCAGTTGCGGTTTTTCAGCATAAACAAGAACATGCTGAGATGTAATTACTTGCTCGGCTAAGAAAAACAATCTAAACTGGCGTGGACTTGAAGACATCTATGGTTGTACCTGCCATTATTAAGCTATCACCATTAATTTTCACACGCAATTTTTTAACTAACGTGGGATTAAGATACAAAACGTTTGGACCACACTCTCTCCCGCTCTTCGGTGTACAGTGCACCCTGTGATAGGATGACGAGTGGGGTTTTTGAGGAGAGAGAAGAGCACGGCATATATTAGAGGTGGGACAAAGCCTCTTTTGTCGTAATGCCTGTCTTAACAGCGTCTTGGCTGTGAGGCAAAGTTCAAGCCAAGGTCTTCGGCTCCTCTTATTCCTTTTGCGTAAGCTCGTGTCTTCCTGCTCGGCCCCTGACAATGGGATAAGTGTTTGTTTCAAGTCAAATCTCGCTGCTCCATAGGTGACTGACATCTATGTGTGTGTGTGTGCATGTGTGTGTCTTCACATGGCCATGTTTGGTTTGCTAACCAGCAGTTTTTTGGTGCCTGTCTCCCCACTCCTCCTCTTCCTTCGCCTCCTCCTCCCCCAGGGAAGCAGGCAGGAGGTGGGAAGCAGAAGCGAAGCCATTGTGAAGGGGAAGCCACTGGCCTCTTCCTGTTATGAGAGGAAATGCATACAAATGTGCTTCCTGTGCGTCCGCCCCCTCTTTTCTCCTCCGTCTTTCCCCTCGTCTTTCTCTCACCCATGTGGCAGAGATTCAGCCTCTCTCCCCTCCTTTCTCTGTGTCCCTCTGCTTTTCCTGGGTGTTTCTCTCCATGTGAGCCAGATCAAATGCAGCAAGCGGAGAAGAAATTATTAAATTTTTATACATTTGTTTGAATTACTTTTTTTTTTGTTTTTTTTTCACCAGTCATTTTCTGGTGATAGCACACCAACTCACAAGCTGACAGAAAAAAAAGAAAGAAAAACAAAAACAAATTAACTCAAATTTGTTCAATAAAAATTTACAAAAGAGAGACTTTAACAGGGCAGCTAATGGTAACGCAGCTGAGTGGTTGCTGGGTTGTCTGTTTGTGTGTGTGCATTAGTCTAAAGCTCTCCTGGGATGGGTTTGTGGAGGAGGATAGGGGTGAGTGAATAAGATGTGTGTTGCAGCGAGTGTACAGTTTACGAATAGTTTAGTTCATGTAAATAAATGCCCAGAGTAGTACTTAATAATTGTTTGTAGATGCTGTGGAAGTGTGGGGATGATTTAGTGTCCTTCACAGGGTCTTTTGAAGGTAGTCGTTGCCGAGATCTCTTCTATAACTGAGTAATCTCTTAGGAGCTTAAGCTTGTTGAAGTAACATTTGGACTTTCTGATACTTGCGAGGTTCCCCTGCACATGCATTCATTCAACCTTTGCAAGGTTCAGGCCAAACTTCCTAATTCTGTCTTTTTCTTTTTTTTTAATTGAAGAACGAAAATCAGAAAGCATCACGTTGAGACATCACTGAGATTTGAGTTCTGATAAACTCGTTTTTTGCATATTTTATGGGAAGAATTTATGTGTCAGGGTTAGAATTTGAATATGGTTAGACTAGCATGCCAAGACATCTGTAAAGTAATGTGTCCCATTCCAATTGGTTTAGGTCTTTACCTTCAACGATGACCAAAAATAGTCAACGCATTTTTCCTGCGTACTTGTATGTGTGCTTTTATGTGTGTGAAGATAGGTTTCACACTCTCGTTACCAATATACTGTGAAAAGACACAGTTGGGTTCACACTCACACACTCGCACTGTTCCCTTTTACCAGCATGCACGGCACTGTGATGTCATTCTCTCTGTTATTAACATAGTGATGTGACTAACAGCACCCACTGACCAAGGAAACAAAGATTAAACCCACACTGACATATGGGTGGTTTACAAAATGTTTTGTGTTTTAACAGCAAAGACAGAGGACTCATTGAGTAAAAGAAATGTATCAGATTTCAGATCCATCCATTTGCATGTATAGCAAATGTAAATGTTTATGATTTTTTTTTAAAGTGATGATTTGTTCAGTCCATACAAACTTAGAAATAGTAACACAAGGTAAGGTACATTAGTGTTTGGGTTACAAATTAAGCGTATTGTCCTGATCTTTGGTTACGAATATAGCATGTAAGTGTTTAAATATTGCAAAACTTCATCTTTTATCAAGTTTCTTCAAAAGACTGTAAACCAATGACACCTCACATGGATTTAGTTTTAAGTACTTGGAAAACAGGTTCATAGTACCTGTTAACCGCTTCTGTTTGGGCCTAGTGAGATGTTTTAAGCCTGCACAGGAAAGACTGGAGGTGACATAAACAAATTGGACGTTGATAGGCTAAAAGTATTGCAAGATGACATCATATCATGCCAGGAAGTCACAACAGAGTTATCTTGAAAAGTCAACTATTGAGCTTCAAAACCTGCATTGATACGGTGCAAATCAGCATATCCTCCATGCCTTGTAAGACCTTTGCGGACTTTAAGCATTCACTCTGTTTACTTGCGTGCATTTGTCTTATATTCGTGGATGTATGCACACAGCGTAGTAGTATGTGTTTTAGAGGTAGCATGTTGTACGTGTCAGGTTGAGATAAGGCGCGGGGGGGTGTGATGTGATATTTATGTAGGTGTTATAGTTTGGTCAGTTAAAACTTTTCATAATCGCACCCATTCTCTTCCCTGTGGTGCTGTTGAAGACAGACTATGTGTAAATTATAATATGTGCGAAATGCTTCTGCACGCAGTTCCTCATTTAAAGCATGAGGCTAAAGACAACTTTGATTGAATTCCGCTCTTTGTTTTCTGCATTTTGAGCTGAGAAGCCGAGAATGCGTGTCTCTGAAAAGTACATTGAAGCATTTGTATGAGTGCGGTGAAGCTCGCGGCAGTCCTCACCTTTGAGACCGGCTGATCTGGACCTCTGAGACCCACACCCCTTCCAACTGTGCGTCCCATCTGCACTTTTTTTTTTTTTTTGAAACATTAATGGCCCCAGCAGAGTGAGTGACTGAGTGAGTGGCTGATAACAGAGCTTGGCCGCCAGCTAGCTGTGTCCTGCGTCTGCCCCCGGTGCCCCATGCATCAAAACACCAAGGGAAGACAACACTCTGCTTGTCCTGTCCCTGAAAAGCACGCCTTGACCTTATGTTCTGCAGTCCTGTCATCTTATTTACCTGCACAACTTGTACTTCAGCCTCACTCTTGTAGGGCTTGCAGACCCTCTTTTGGGGTGCTCACTTTTCAGTTGTGAATAAAGAGCGCAGAGTGATTTGAATATGACAATTAATCCTATTGTCACAAGATGCCATTTGATCTTAGACTATAAAAGTGAGGCTTGTTTTTTTTTGTTTTTTTTGTCACTTTTCAGCATGCCTGTATAAATGTCAGCATGGTATTTAGAGCCCAGGGGAGCGTTTTTCTACACATTTCGTCAGTGAGTCACACGTGTGTGTACCGAGGTATAGAACCTGACACAGTGCTTTGTAAGGAGGTAGCACGCCGCATGTCCGTGTCTTTGGTTTCAGCCTCTGTTGTCTGACGAGATAGTTTGGCATGAGGCGGTGACATCAGTGGAAAACTTTAAGATGGGGTGGGGTGGGGTAATGGGGTGGCAGCGACAGGGTCCAGGATAAGACGGTCCAGTCCTGGTAGAAAGGCAGAGCAAGAGAAAGTCAGGGTGGAGGTTAGGGATGGTTTGATGTTCCGTTCCCCTGGTGCATCCTGGGAGATATTGTTTCAAGAAATTCAAAACTATCTATCAATATCTATTCAAGCCTATCTCCTCTTTCAGTTGTAAAAAGAAAATGTGAAGGGCAAGGCATGATAGGTAAATGCCAAAAAAATATATTCAGGATCTATCACAAGCAAGGCTTTCTTTATAAGGGCCTTATAACTGTATTCGGAGATTGTATTTGTTCTGCATTCATCTGGTATCTTTGGCCCACTTAAGTGCTAGAGTAGAATGGGCAAAAATGCAGTTAATCAACAAACTGAGATTGTTAGTTACCAGCTGGGCATAGTTCTGGCAGAATTTCCTCTTTATTAAAAAAAAACAAAAAAAACTTTGTCAATACAAGTCTCCAATGTAAATAATACACACAGTCACAGAGGAACACAAGAGACAGTTCTATTAAAAAAAAGGGGAGGAAAGAAACATGATGCTGTGTTAAGAGAGGCAAGCTGGCAGTGGAGCATTTTCTCTTTTTTTCCCATTCAACTAAAGAGTGCGCACACATGGCTTGGAAAAGAAACCAGGTGCAGCTCACTGGCATTAACTCACTTTCACTGTTCTAGTTTTGATTCAAACAATAGAGGAATAAGGCTGTTCTATTTTGACAGTGTTGGTCCTTGTGTGCCTGTATTACTAAAGGTACTTGTCTTGGGCTTCACACACATACACACACAGATATATATATATATATATATATATATATATGAAGGAACAGTAAGAGAGAGGGGAAAGAGACACTTTTTGTGGTTCAAGTTAAGCGCGTTATCACGATCTGTGCGCTGACTAAGTGCTTTAAGTATGGTCGAGGAAGCTATCTGTTATTTATATCACTGCTTGTTATTTGCTATGAGACTCGGTTAATTGGGCAAGACAATAACCGAGCTAGTGTTAATGTCGCTACATGGAAAACGGTTAATCTCAGCTCATTTTTAGATGAAAATAGTGTGTGTTTCTTTTGTGCAGAAGCACACATTCGGACCATCTGAAAAAAAGACAATTTAACTTGACATATGTTCCAGGATGAGACTCTGTGTGCTTTGATGTACAAGCAATAACTGACCTTCTTTACCGTTATCTGACTGAGACAGAGTATTTTCAGTTCCTTAAATGCAAGCCCAGCTTCTTTTTTTCCTTTTTCCTGGTATAGTGGATAGACTGTTACAGTCAGTGGGTGTTAAACCATTAGCAGACTTCACTTTCCTTTAATGCCATTTCCCTGAAAACTCAAAATTTTTAAAGAGGAAAGTTGCGGTGTCAAATTCCTATTTATTCTCTCATTGCAAGCGAAGCGGTTGAGGGTGGGGGATTTTTTTTTTTTTGTCATAATCAAATTCTTATAACAAGTCAGATAAAACAGCCTAGTTTGATTGTAAGTGTGCCACAAAAGTAAACTAAACACAAATCCCTCTTCTCCCTTCTTCTCTTCTTTCACTCAGGTGACATTTACAAAGAGAAAGTTTGGCCTGATGAAGAAGGCGTATGAGCTGAGCGTGCTGTGTGACTGTGAGATTGCCCTGATCATCTTCAACAGCACCAACAAGCTGTTCCAGTATGCCAGCACAGACATGGACAAGGTCCTGCTTAAATACACTGAGTACAATGAGCCCCATGAGAGCAGGACCAACTCTGATATTGTGGAGGTAAGCTATGAGAAAACACAGACGGCACACACACGCGTGCACGCGCACAGACACACAGGAGCGCACGCTCGGGCGCAGACATGGACGCTCATGCAAACGCACAAGCAGACAGATGGTTACAGCATTTGTGACTCATTCAGCAACCCTTACTTCTCTCTTTTAGTCTTCACACCTAACATAGTGTACAAAATAATTGCTCCCATAGTTTGTCACTTTTCCCCAAGGGTTCAGTACCACTATCAATCACTGTTAGAAAAACTTATTTTAAGACTCACAATAAGTCATTAATTTCAAGACAGTGTGTTTATTCAAATTGTTTTCTTGTGTCGCCTGCACTTTGCAGCATAAAAGAAGTAGCCTATCATTGATCTGGGCCTTTTAGACTGTCACCTGTGGTGTGTAATCACCACGCTGTGCCCTTGGTGTCTTGTCACCATTGATGTGCCTGTGAGAGGAGGATGTTGATCGGACTTGCTTTGGACACATGTCGCTAGAGTGGCTCAAGGCGATGTTAAACAGCGCTGTCAGCCACGCCACTAGGCAAGTAGATAAAGCAGGAAATGACGCTAGCACCCTCCTGAATCCTTAAGCTTTCAACGTGAACCTGTTATGCGACATTCACTCTGGAGCTCTGACCTCGTGGGCCACACACAAACATGAATGCAGTCATGTGAAGTTTATCCCTTTCCCCTGGTCTCTCTCTTAATTACGCTCACACTGTGCTTTGCAAATGTAAGTGTGCCTGCCCCACAAAGCAATCCTGAATGGATATTACATATATGTATATATATGAACATTAGAATCCCTGCTCTTTGTCTTTATTGTTACACAGAATCCTTAAATATATAAATCCAGATTTAATTAGACTCATTTTACTACAACATTTGCTAATTCCATACATTTGCCTGCTAACCAGAATTAAAATCCTCTTTATGTTTGATGTTTCCAATTCTACCCACCGACCAACACAATAGCACAAGTAGAATAATATGTATCCCATTTTAATTTTAGAGCAATCTATTGTGACAGTAAATACTACATAAATACTGTTTAGGACTTTAAGGTTAAGAAACGAGTCTGTGTCCATATATAATCCCCTATTTTTAAATCAATTGTTATTGTAGAATACAACTGATTCACAACATATTTTGCTTGCAAATGATAGGTCACCTGGTTATGTTCATGGAAGATACACAAAATAAATAAATAAAAACATTAACATTATGAAGCGGTTGGCCACTCTAACACAGGACAGAACAGTATGAGACTTTTTCCATATGGCTGTTACTGGGCTTCATGCCCATCTAACATCAACTGGTGTTCACATGTACATGTACATATTGCCCACGTTTTCTACATGTCATGTTTGGAGTTAGCCAAAATAAATTATGCAGTAAGAAATGCTGTACTACTGTTGTACATTAAGTGCATTAGGCATTAGCTAATGATGATCTTTGTCAAACACTGTGTAGATTTATGTGTAACCACAGCTTATTTTTTAATGTTACTAGAAATACTTATCAATTGCCGGAGTTTCATACTCCTTAATTGTATGCCTTTAGTAATTTTTGCATACTTTTATCACCAGTTTGCCTCTCAGCACAGGTGTCCTTTGCTCACCAAGTCTTTCACTCACTCTGTAGTCAGTTTATTATCCTTCCCCAGCTGAACCCATGAAGAGAGTGATGTATAACTAGTGCTTGTGACAAGAGCTCCCTGCTTTGAAGCTCTTTCTCTAACTGTCTCCATTAGAGAGCAGAGGATAGCTAACGTGTAAACAGCCATGTCAGGGGGAGATGGTAAAGAGCCTGGTGGGGGGAGAGTGCTATAAAGCACTACATATAATGTGATCCCTGGAGAACGGAAGCTCTGCCATCTCTGAGAGACTCACAGCAGGAGAAATCGACCTGAAGAGGCCTTTAGCCTGAGCTGCGGTGTGCTAAAGGGATTGGCCACAGGATTGACACTAGCACGTTTAGCGTGGGTGGGAGGGAGGAGGGGGGGGGGTGATGGGGGGGTACAGAGAGGGAGGGGGAACAAAGGGGAACAGCATGGTCAGATCTTTTCCTACAAGCCATGTGTGCCGACGTCAAAGCTGCAGTAACATGGGTGGCGTGTTGAGTTTTAAGTAAGGAGCAGAGCAGACTTCCTCTTGAGATGGCAGGATGATGAAAAGGAAAAGAGGAGGTTCTTAACAAGATGAGGCGCTGATTTTAAAGTGTAACAAAACAAAGCAAAAAAATAAAATAAAAATCTTAAATATGAAGTCGTATATATGTCAGATTTAATTTCAAATTTGTAGAAAGCTCTTGTCTCTGCCACTATGCTCAAATGCATGCATCTCTCTTCCTCTGTTGCTGTTGTGCCTGAAGGTGTAGTGGGAGGAGAGGCAGAGGTAGGGGAGCGGAGCTCAGAGTGTGGGCGGCTGGCATAGAGGCCCGCTACATTAGCAATAAAGCTCTATGTAATTAGCATGTCTTTGGTTGATAATTAGCGTTGTTGAGAGAGTGGCACTGAGTACGTTGCACAGCCTCTCTAGCAACAGCATGTTTACAAGAGGCTGGAGGGCTTTTCTCTCTACCTCTCTCACTCTAGTCTGCCTTTCTCTTCTGTATCTATTTTCTCATTGGAGTCGCTAAGCTATTCTTTTTTTTTTTCATTATTATTATTATATAGAATTTATGTTTGGGTCAGTGGGTTTATTTATTTGAAAGACAGAAATAGGAAATAGAAAAAAGAAAGAGAGGAGTAGTAAAGAAGGTCTGATGACTCACCGCAAAACCGTTTCATCTAGGAACAACACTTGTTCAAATATATGAGAAAGCAAAAGAACAATAAACCAAAGCTAACCCTCCTGTGAGAGAAGTGGTGAAACAAAAGAGACATCACTAATGGAAATTATGTTCACAGTGCACAGTGTCTTTTATTCTGTCTTTCTCCCATCACCCCCAATCTGCTCCTCCCTCCCTGGCTCTGACAGAGGTTTCTTCCTGTTAAAAGGGAGTTTTTCCTTCCCACTGTCACCAAGTGCTTGCTCAAAGGATTTCTTAGACTGTTTGGGCCTTGCTTTCTATTATTGTAGTCTTTATCTTATAATATAAAGGCGACTTGAGGCGACTGGCGCTATATAAATAAAATTGAATGAACTGAAAGACATATACTAATCAATAGAGTAGCAATTAGAAACAAAGTGAGGATTTTTTTTTAAGTTAGTCTTATACACTCTTCAATTTAATCCTATTTCATGTAGGACCTGTTAGCCCACTCAGACTCCAGTGACTGGATTAAATAAAAACATAATATGTAGCTCTTCCATAAAAATACGGAGAAGTCCACTTAATTAATGCTAAGTGTTCAAAAACACATCCAAGCTGATCTCTCTCTAGTAGCTCGATGAAAGCAAACACAGAGGCAGACCCTCCATCATTTGATGTCCGTGCAGGTTCCAAGTGTGCCGTCCTGGCAGGTCTACAGCACACTCTGAGTCTGGCTCCGGATAAAACAGTCAAACATGCAGATAGATTTCCTATACTCTCTGTCTGCCAGGCCAGTTTCCTGTACATGTGAACAGCATTAGAGGAGAAATGGTAAGCTGTGTTGGGAAATGATAATAGAATAGATTCATCACTCGCTTTTTCGCTGGTTTTATTCATGCTTAAGAACAATCACTTTGAGCCGTTACTGGTGATTTATATTCCGGTATGGGGGTTGTTAATTGCAATAGCACATGAAAGAGTCCTTTCTTCCCCTCCTGATGATTGCAGATCTATCCCAAACCTAAGAAGCATTGGCTGGGTCTTGCTGTGATCGAACAGCCCCAAATCCAACAACGCACTTCGGCTTTGCCAAATCCCTCTTCTACAATGTGCTTGTTTTCCCCCGCTGTTGAAACAAAGAACACAGGTTTTTGAAACAACTGAAGGGTTAGTGAGTGTGTGGTGATCTGAAGATATATCACCTCAACACCTAAAAAAAGAACCCAAAAAAACCTGCAAATGAAAAAGTGTTTGTGTGCCTCTATGCACACTTATAGCATATATGTGCTTAAACACACAAAAACACAGTAATGTGTTTGCTGTGTAGGTGTGCTCTCACAGTGGCCTCACTGCATGGGTGTATGTGTGTGTACATACACAGTGACAATTGGCTCAAACCCTGCAGCACTAATGGCATTGTGATGACCTCAGCCAGGGTCACACGCTCCGATGCCATTGGCTCAAGTATCACATGGAATAGCACATGGCTCTTGGTACTGAAGTGACCTGCATGCTTGCCTACCTGCCAGAGGATGGCCACTGGCCAATCCCATTTCCAGCAGATTAACCTAATCTGAAAGTTCAGCTCACCCTGTAATCTTAAACAGCAGCAGCAGGGATCTGACTCCCTGCCTATCCTCAACTCTTTTTTTTTCACTTTCCCTCCCTCTGTCCTTACCCAGAAAAAAAGCTATTGAATGAGAGGGGGACGGGAGGGACAGAGGGATGGATGAGTGTGAGAAGAGAAGGAGGGAGGGAAAGAGGGATGGCAGGAGGAAGGCTGGTAATTATTTCCAAAGGTCATTCTGTTAATGACTACCTGCTTGGCTAATGAGATTCAGCAAAGCTCCCTCACCATGTTTCACCCTGCGTATGTTTCACCCGTGTGCCGAGATGTGCGAGAAGCACAGGTGTGATTTCAGCCCAGTGACAGTACACTTGAGGGAGGGAGAGTGTGAGAGAGGGGGTGGTGTGTGCTGCTGGAGGGGTGTAAATGAAGAAACATAAAGAGAAAGTACATCAAGCAGGTATATGCATTCCAGCTCAACGCTCAGCCATTTGGAAAGAACATCACATTACCATACATTCTAAGCACTGCTTAGCCGATTCGCCATCTCCTCAAAAAATGACTTACTTTCTCAAGTTCTCCAAGCCAACCAGACCTGAGCTCCCTCTCTGAAGTGCTAGTATGCTCGTGTTCTGCCTCGCTCTTATGAAAATATTTTCCAGCTATTCTGCGTGCTTATTTGGTTTCTAAACAGCAACGAGAACATTAGCCTTGAGCGGTTTTTCGATGCTGATCGGCTCACTGAATGGCTTCTTCTCATAGCTCTTAAAACTGTATTAATTGCTCCAACAAGAATGCAATTTATACCCTATTGCTTTTGCGTTGGTCGCCTCCAAGAGAAATAAGGCCGTCGTATCATATCTTGTGCTTTGGTTGTCCACGGTAATTGAGTGTGCAGTCATTTTGTGTTTTTTGGAAGAGGTTGCATGTGGTGTGACATGGGAAGGGGTTGTCGGCACGAGGCCTCGGTGTTTACCGGGGATGAAGCGATTGACAGCAAGGCTTGTTTGTCCTGATGAGCTAAGGATTAAGTTCTGAAACTGCTTTGAGGGACTAAGTAAATTAACCTTGTGACACTGACGAGCTCGTAGTAAAGCGGTTTGTTAAAACAAAGGCTCCCAATGACAGACTGTTTACATGCTGTAGCAGGTTGTCAAAAATTCCTTGTATGTGGGGTTGAGTGCATGTTAATTAACGTTGAAAAGCAGGAAAGAGAAATTGTACCACTTTCAATACTGCTTCACACATCTCTATCATCAGTGCATAATTCATATTTACAGTGTTAGCAACAATTCATCTATTAATTTACAAGAATACTGGACTAGTGTAATAGCCTGTTGCCAGATGTCTCTGGCCTCCTTTGAAATCAACAAAACACATTGCCTCTTTATTCATTCAGTTACGCAAGACGTTTTTTCAACCCGAAGCTTGAGATACAAAAAAATATTGATCATTAAATGTACGTACTTTCAGCTACTCCACTCCTCTAAAATGTATCGAGCTCACCACTTAAAGCAACAGCCTAAAAACAACCCACCATTTTCTTTAAAATACCCATTTCTTAATAAATTCCTCAAAAAGTAGTTGCTTTCTAAAAATAGTCTACGGTGAAACTAAATATAGACGTCTAGCTGGCGGTTCTTTCTGTGAAAGAATAGAAGAATAAGACTGTCTCTGTCTCTGTCCCCCCCCCCCCCCCACCCTTGTGTTTTAAACAA
The DNA here is from genome assembly GCF_057381915.1 of Diplotaxodon limnothrissa. Lineage (NCBI taxonomy): Eukaryota > Metazoa > Chordata > Actinopteri > Cichliformes > Cichlidae > Diplotaxodon > Diplotaxodon limnothrissa. Next base: position 18,463,060 of record NC_140607.1, read on the forward strand.
GGCTGGGTGGGGGTTGTTTCTGAAACAGAGGAGTGAGTAAGCAAAGTGTCAGGATATTCATCCAGTTTCTCTCTCTCTCTCTGTTCTTGTTGATCAGTTATGAAGAGTTGCCCTCGGCGACCACATTCATAAGACCACTGGTTTGAGACCCTGAACTGCCTACAAACATTTGGTCCTTTGAATGAAATAGTCTTTTTTTTGTTTTGTTTTTTAGTGCAATTCTCTTGTTGATCCACCGCCTCATTCCACCAAACAGAGCCTTCCTGTCTGCTTTTCAAAAACTTTTCCATTACAGAAAAAGGAAATTAATTTCTCTGAATTGCTATCATATGTTTGGGCCGATCTGAGTACGTTTTGATCAGCAGATCTGCTTTACATACAATTGATCAGCCCGGAGAACCCATATGTCTGTGGCTTCCACCCTGCATCAAGGCACAAAGAGAACAAATTCATGCCCACCCACCCCTTTTTTGAAAAAGTGGTTAAGAACAAGATTTCAGATAATACAGCATATGTGATCCACAGGCGTGGCACTTTATTCCACATCACATGCCCGCTGACCAGAAAAGCAAAAGCTAAGGCAAGAAACTATATTTCTTAGATCGCTGTCAGAGGTGTTTTTTTAAGGTCAATACTGAAACGGAAGTCTGAAGTACTCACACAACAACAAAAGGTTTTTAAAAATAGACTGTTTGAAATGTGCCAATATGTGGTCCCCGTGGTGAGGAGCAGTGAAAAAGGCAGGCCACTTCTGAGGCCACGCTGCCAAAAGGCAAGACTTTTCCACTACACACAGCCCAAAACAATTCACGCCAGCCATTAGGATGAAATGATGCCTTGTTCTTTGAAACTATTTGTGGAAAATTCAGAATAAAGATCTATTTTTACATATGGCATTCCCTTCCCTGCCTAGAGCTTCCTCTTGGCCCTACCTCCTCCACCCCCACCATGGTTACTGCTTTGGGCAGGGTGTGGAAACTCAAGGTCACTGTATAGAGGTCAGCCGGCTGGTCATTGTTACTGAAGGCCTCCCCCCGGCTCCCTTTTCCTGCTTTGGCACCACGCGATAAGAGACAGAGAGACAAAAGACGATAAGTGACGATTTGTAGTGGTTGTCTTTTTTTGTTGTTGTTGTTGTTGTTGCTAAAGGGTTGGGGGTTAGGTGGAGTTTCAAGAAATGAAAAAGAGGTTGGGCGAAGGAGGCTTGAGGTTTGTTACCTGATGCTAATTTAAAAGTATGTTCATTTTTGATATGATTCATGGTGTAGTACAGTCACATGATGACTGTGGCATAAACAGGCCACGTGCAATTTCACTGTACAAAGTATGCAAAGCTAAATACGCGTGGAAAACACACAATTTAACCATTGCGAATCGATTTCTACATTGCACCAGAAATACATATAGACCCGCACTCATTTCTCTCATTTGAATAGAGAAGCGTTATTCAACTGCAGTGTAGATGGGGATGAAAGATGGCTAGGTTAACAGCGCAGACATAAGTGCCCTCTTTATCCAGTTTCACTGAGCTGGCATTGTGTCTCATTATGTCTATCTGGCTAATTATACAGTGTGGTGACAAGTCTGAATGACCACTTTGTTCCCAGGGCCGGGATGCTGCTGTAACAAACAGTGTTGGATTCTGACATGTGCTTAGTGTGTGTCTCTTCCATATGGGAAACACTGCACCATCTGGTATTCTGATGTGTACTGGCTAGCTAAGGTTGTGTGTCTGTGAGTGGGCTCTCGTCTGCAGTGGGCTCTTCTTAATAGTGATTTTAGCACATGCACCATCAAAGTGGCACAGTTTGGAGAAATGTGGAGGAACCTTGTTGCACACAGTGCCCTTTCCCTCTGTCTTCTTTTCTGCCTCTCTCACTTGCCTTAACACTTTCTCTCTGTTTGTTGCTATATATCTCACTCCCTTTTGTAATGTTGAGTAAACTCTGTAGTCTCTAGAAAGCTAATAATCACATGTTTAGGCGGTGTTATTACAGAATTTACCACCAGGGATGATGGATCCCAGGTGCCAACGTCTGATTACTTATTACAGTGCAGCAGGGCAGCAGGGGTAAGGGGCATCAAAGCTGCTAAAGCACTGAAAGGCCAATGATGCGATAGTTTCTTAAACAGTGAATAAGGATACAGAGATAATGACTTTAAAAAAAGAAGCAGGCGGGGACATTAGATGGGACATTAGGGATTAGAGGTCCTATTCCTCAGATTGGTAACCTACAAAATAAACTATCTCCCCCAAATCGCTCACACACATACACACTCCATGTAGCCATCATCCATGGGCATGCCCCTCGACATGGTCCTGGCATGTTCAAACCACGCTTCATGAAACTGTGGCCCTCTTGCCTTTGGTCTGCCATCTGCTTCCAATAAACTAAGCCAGCCTGATCCCTCTGATGTTCCCTCCACTCTGAAAGGCAGACAGAAAGGACGGGCGAGCGAGAGAGACAGCGAGCGAGGAAGAAAGACAAAAATGGGAGCAAGTTAGATTGAGCCAAACGAACCCAAAAAAAGAAGAAGAAAAAAACGAAAGAAAGAGGAAAAAACTTAGAAGAAGAAACAAAATAAGAAGAATAAGATCACATCTCAGACATGCTATTACCTCTTCCCTGCCGCCAGGAAGACCACCCTGCTGGTGCTTATTGTGAATTGGCGCTGAGAGGTCTTAATCCACAGTAGGTCCACTTCATGACTACCTCCATCTTATTTTTGATAAGAAAGACAATGTTTCTATTTGTCTGTGCACCCCTATGGACACAAAACCCCTTTGCTTCTCACCAATGTGACAAGAGATGGTTTTCTAAATAGATACACACCCCAGCCTACATTGACTCCTCACACTTTGCAAAGTACGATATATACAGTCTGCTTACTGAGAATGTTTGATAGCTGGAATAAAGTAAAGCCATTTTTAATAGTGCAACATGGCAAGCTTGGAGCCTTCTAGACAAAAGATTTCATTTGAGTGCCGTTTTATTTTAGTTTAACAGCACAGCAATCATGATTAACCATAAGTGGCGCTGTTACTGATGTTTTTATGTTGCACTTGTCTATCACAGACTTGTTTCCCACCCACTGCTGAAATATGCCACAAACCCCATAAACTGGGTCCATTTATGGTGGGAAACATTCCCGCTATTATATATTATTTTCTTTCTGGGTTTAGCTTACCGTAGTGCATGTGCGTTGAAGATCACACAGTGTTGACAGAGATATAAATGACCTGTAATACACTGGCTGTTTGGTGGAGCGCCTTTGCGCCGATGCTCCCTGTTATTGGGTTGAAGACACTGAGGAACATTCACTGGCCTGACCGTCGCCAATAGCTATAAACACAATATTGAATGTGTCGTAGCCTTCAGCCACTGCCAGCATAACTACAGAGGGAAAATGGTCAACAATGGATCTCTTTCCAAACACAAATCCTCAACTGCCCAGAGTCTATCAGAAATAAAGATGTACCCGTCAAGTCAACAGTGTTTGACTGAGCTTCTGTCGAGATGTGGTGGTTTTGCAGAAAATTAGGGGACTAGCGCAGAGGTGGTGAGACAGAGACAGACTGAGCAACAGACTGAGACAGAAATATGGGGGCAGAAAGACGGATTGAGGGATAGAGAGGGTGAGCAGGGTGGCAGAATGCCGAGCAGACGGATCCTGGTATGGCAGGAGCTCTGGGCAGGCGTCAGCTGTCCCTAGCAGACTCCCTGGGGCCACCCGGGATTCACACCCAAATACTCTCCGCTGTTTTTCTCAGGAGCTAAATGAAGTTATCGCTCACACCCCCAACCTATGAAGTGAATATAGAGCAAGCGTTTTCCTGCAATTAAAACATTAGGGAACGGCAAGCGTGTTAGAATGTGAATCAGTTTCTTTGTAGCTCAAGCTGGCCTCGGTCTCAGCTCAGGTTACCTCCGTTAGGTTTTTACAGCGGCATCCTGCCGTTCCTCTTACACCAGCCCCAGTCTAGGCTAGCTTAGCTGAGGGTGTGAAAACTGAAGGGTACCAATGAGACGGGCGTCTCAAGTATGTAGGACACCTTGTCTATGCTGTGCCTGCCTCACACAGGCCCTGTGAGTCAAGTCATGAGGGAGCATCATGAAGAAGGAGTTTAATTAGGAGCAAGCCTCCAAAGGGGCCAGAGAGAGAAACACAGAGCCAAGCAAGAAGACACAGCTTTTTTGCTGTCTTTGCTCCTCGCCATACTTTATATCCCACCTTCCTCTTTCTCACATTTACAGCACGAACTCTCTATAGCATTCTGCATGACTCTTTACATCGCTGTAGCATTTTGCTGTCTTCTAACCTCCTTCCTCTCACACTTTCTCCTCATAATCTGGTGTCCCTGTTTGGCCATTTCTTTCTTGTGATTCACAACACGGCAGCAGAGGGTAATATTTCATGTGAAAAAAATGTCAGTCATCGCAAACCGGGGTAATAAAAACGCTATAAACTTAAATAATGCTCATTTATGCCAGCAGCCAAAAGATTAGCTTCTTTTTTAAGAATACAGAAAGAAAATGAAGTTACTTAGAATATTGAATAATTTTAATTTAGGCATGAGAATGTGGGGGAATTCTTTGTGCATAAAATTATTGCCACAAGTGAACTGCACCAAAGTGTTTTTGTTTAATCCTCATCCTATTACCGTATTCCCCAAAGACTCCCTTTTCATGCCAAGTCTTCATTCCTGTACTCCTGTTTCTCTCAATATTACAACAGCAACCTTTTTTTTCACTAATCATTATTCTCCCCATTATTTTGAAATATAAGTCTTGGATGTGCCTTATATAATGGTGATGTTACTGTATAACAGACTGAAAGTTTGGAGCAGCACTCAGTGGCATATTCAAGGAGCAGATAAAGCAATGGGCTATTAGAGGAGGGTAAAACACATAGGATGGCTTGAAAGTAGGGCAGCAGGATGGTGAGGTGGAAGGCTGAAGAGGGAGAAGTCCTTCTAAGGCTACATGAGCTCTTCAGCAGTTCTGATTGGTTGCTGGGTTGTATGCTAGGCCTTTGGCAACAGGTGTGATGCCTTTAAACAGGTGGGCATAACTGAGATGAATGGCATAACATCTTTGTACTGCACCCTAAATAAACCGAGGCCGGCTGGAAAGCTAAGCCTGGGTCAGTCATGCAATACTCACACCCTGGCTAAATGCACCTCCATAAACACACAGGGCAACTATTGCCCCACTACTGCTACACCGCCAGCTCAATTACCCCATATGGGTGTCACCTTTAACTCGGCCCCCGTTCTCCTCTCCCAGCAATGCTCCACGGCTATTCTTCCAAGAATGGAAGTAACTCTCTCATGGACTCATGTGCTGGTGGCAGTAGGTGGAAATCTATGCAAGTAGGAAGAAAAGTTGTTTTGATTTTTCTTCTTTTTTTTTTTGTTTGTTGTTTTTTTTTCCTTGCATGCATTCTCATGTGAGCGGAAAAAGGCCAGTGGTTCAGCTCTTGTCAGTTCGATATGATACATCGCCAAGGCCAGATTGAAACTACGCAAAAGAAATAGCAAAGTTTTACATCTCACGCCTTTGCCAAAAAAGACAGCATGCTAAACCTCTGTGCCCTTTTTGTTCTCTTGACTCATCCTCCTCAGATAGAGCAAGAGTGCCTGATTCACTGTAGGTCTATTGGAAGTCAGATCTCCTGCATCGCCTAGCGTGATTTGTTTGGTGTGATTTCCTGAAGACTGTCAAAGATGTGAGAGATGCTTTCAAATTCAGAATTCCAGATTTCCACTCCAGGGGCCAAGTGAGGATTCAGAGAGAGAAAAAGGAGAGCCAGCAAATGTTGACACACTTACAGTAGCTGCCTCGCCACGAGACGCCTCAGGAATCAAACAGTTATCACACAACACACAAAAGAAGCCCTCTAAGTTCACTAAAACCACACTCAAAACAGGCCTTTGTTGTGCTGACATGAGAGATGACTGGATTTTTATTTGTTTTCTAAGCAGGCAGATCGCTCCTTGTCACTTCTGCTGCTGGTTGTGATGGAGTAGCTAGCACTCGTATCTCTTCTGTGAGTGAGTACTGACAGAGACAAACAAATGAGAGGAAGAAGTTCACCGAGATTAACTTATCTTAGCATCTATCTTCCTCCTTTCTCCTGCTCAGTCGCTCTTTCTTTTTTCTTGACTAACACCCACTCTCACACACCCACACATGCACACACACACACACACACAGACTCATTCCCCTCTTTCCCCACCCACACACACACACACACACTATACAACATATACAGAGAAGCGCACACTCTCACACACTTGATCAGCATCAAATACAAGGTGTGCTAAAGTAAATTTAATTACGTCTGTCTGATATGGAGCTTCAGATGAAAGTAGGAGAGCGCAGTGTGAAGCGATGACTGCACAGACAGGAGCAGGCCCGTGATATTCCTCCCGTAGACTAATCTCCCTTTATTAAAGCCAGGAGGAGAGAGGCAAGGGGGAGAGGGGGGGGCATGTGGTGGAGAGGAGAAGGAGGAGGAGGAGGAGGTGGTGTCTTTGATGAGATCTCTCTAACTGTCAGCTACTGTACTTTTCTTCTCTGCCGCTCGGTCTTTGTCTCTCTCACTTTTGCGAGGCAAATGAACACAGCACCTATCGTTACATGCCCACTTGCTCAAGCAAACATACCCTCGTGCTATCACACACAGTAATGCGCTCTGAAACTTATCCCTGTTGTTAAGGTTGTCAACAATATCTAAAAAAGGACAGAGACAGCTACAGATACAGCCCCCCCGCGCCAACCACCACCACCACCACCTCTCGTTTTCTTATTTATTCCAATGCTCTCTTTGTCTGTCTCTCTCCTCCAGTGAGAGGGAGTGGTGATCGAGTGGAGAGTGTGCGTGCGCTTTTTTCCCCTTCTTCTTTCAGCGTGCTATTTTCTGTCCACTCTAATGGGGGCAGGTGGCCATCAGGTGGCCAGAACAGAAACTGCCACATTTAATAGCACATACACCACACTCGTAAACTTGTGCACCTCGGCTGTATTTTAATTCTATTTCACGGCCCGCTGATAATTATGGTTGTAAAATATGTTTTACTTTTATGACTGTTCCCTTTTCTGTGCAATTATGAGGTTTTAAGGTCCCCCCTTGATTTGTCATTCTGTTATGTCTTGTTATTGAATGTGACTGAATCATTTGTGCCTTTTTTTTCTGTGTTTAGCGGCATGTTTACTTGTTCATAAAAATAGGCCGTGTCCTCACCCCATACCATCTTGTTAGAGTTCATACCGTGAGCGTTTTTTTTTTGTTAAAGCTTTTTTAAAAATTAAGATAATTTGTAGCAAAGATCTCATTACCCTACGCAGTAAACCAGATTTGTTCTTTGTTTTTTAATTTGATATAAAACCACATCAGTTTAAGAACTTTTCAAAAGTGTTTCTTTTTTTTCAAGATGTCCTTTAATCAGACTTACATTCGAAAATGAACCTCCTCACACTTCATTACCATTATGTCCCTCCGAAGCTGTTCACCTGGGTTTCTCTTCCCTACCCCCAAAGCCCTTCAACTATGTTGTGCAACTGCTCTGTTTGCAGACATTGAGAAAGAAGGGCCTAAACGGCTGTGACAGCCCAGATCCCGACGCAGATGACTCGGTTGGCCACAGCCCCGAGTCTGAGGACAAGTACAGGAAAATAAACGAGGACATTGATCTGATGATCAGCAGACAGAGACTGTGTGTAAGTACTTCTTGTTAAACCCAGAGCCTTCTTCTCACCTTTTCTTTCCTCTCTCTCCCTCCCCCCACATGCTTTCTGTTGCTTCATCCCTGTCATCGTCATCTGTTCCTACCGTCCATCTCTCCGTCCCTTCATGTGTGTGTCTCCCCTCCATCCTTCTCTGTGGTTGTGGGACCTGGCAGGCATTGAGCAAGAAGGAGAACAAAGGTGGCGAGAGCCCGGAGCTCGAGTCTGCGCTCATCCTCACCCCGCACACTGAGGAGAAATACAAACAGATTAACGAAGAGTTTGATCACATGATTAAAACTCATAAGATACCTGTAAGTACTGGGTTATAATCAGCAGGCTGACAAAATGCTGACTGGCAAGTAACTGTTGCGCTAACCCAGCTAACCACCATTGTTTGGAAGCAGACTAATTACACAAAGTGAGAGTGAGAGTAAGATCGGGGTAAAATTGCACTCTGCAAAATTACAGATCTTTGAATTTTCCTGTTTACAGTAGAGGAATGGTCCTTTAATTTGACATGTCTGCAACCATAACTAGTAGGCACGTTTGCTGATTTAACAGCATAGTTTCTTTTATGACAAATTTTAACCTCACCCGGTTCCCACCTTGAACCCGCTCTACCCATAATGCCTTGCCTGGCTCTCAGGAGAGGTGTGGTCTGCATGCGCTTTTCCTTTTCCTGCACCAAAACCCAGTGGTCTGTGACCTGCAACAACAGGGACAGACAGTGTTGGCAGTGAAACAGCTGCAGGCATTCGAACACTCTTAATAAGCCCGTCTTCCTAACTCAAAAAACTTGCTTATCTCTCCTCAGGCAAACGCCTTTGTAGCTTTGTATATGCCTAGATGTGTTATCTGCTGGATTTATATTATGTAGTGTCAACTTTACAGAAGACTTTAACCTATAGCTAGTTGCCAGGAACTACAAAATTGAGGCCTTCTTTCTATGTAAACTGAGCTTGCCACTCATTCAGAGAGCACATTATAGAATGGTTAGCGCTTCGGCCATACGGAGCAAAGAGATAATTCCACAGTAAATCACTCAGAGAAGAAGAGTAGTGTCTGAGCCGCATGGAGTAGGAGGAGATGTGGTTAGAAGCGAGGCAGTGGTTGGTGAGCTGGGGTGGTGCGTCGGGGTGAGGTGGGGTGTGTTTGGGATCGGAGAATGGGTGGGGTTGAGTGGTGGTGGGGGAGATGGAGGGGGTGGGGTGGGGTTCTGCAAACAACAAGTGGCAGTTCAGTGTGTGGTCAGAGTGGCTGCCAAGCACTGGGCCTCTGGATTGCAGGGGACTGTTGAGGGGACTGCGGGGAGAGGCAAAGGAGGAAGATGAGTGAAAACAGGAAGGATGGCACCAGTTAAAGGACAGCTCAGAAACGGGGCCCTTACACCCAGCAGTAGAGTGTGTGTGTGTGTGTGTGTGTGTGTGTGTACACATGCAGAAATGTGCACGTACGACGACAGCTCACGCATTTTTAAATAATAGTTCACCGGGACCAATTAGGTCAAAAAAGTCCACCAAAGAGTCAGAGATGGAAGAAGTAATAGGGTGGGTGGGAATAAAAAAAACAGAACCAGAGACAGACCCTCAAAAAAAATAGCATATATAGGTTTTGGCTAGCCACTCCCGTGGAAAAAAGGCAGTTAAAGCGAAACGTGGAGAGGCCCATAATGAAATATGGTTAGAGTAATCATCTTTGTACATTGAAATAATATTTGGCCTGCTAACAGAACATTAGCAGAGGGGAGAAAATTAAAGAAGCTGAGGCACATCGCCCACTTCCACATGAGCCAGGCTGATGATCTCCCTGATGCACTCCCTCCATGGCTCTGAGACACATGGCAGTAATTTAGGGCGCTATTTTCTACTTCCTAAAACTAACAATGCAGGATCAACCACTTCCAGGGCACTCCCAAGGTTAAACCCTTATGCCAAGTGACACAATAAAAATGACAAACTAGATGCCGGAGGCTTTTCATGTTCCTGGTGAGACTATTGACTGATCTGAGTGCGTCACTTAAAACACTTTACATAAGCTCCATATGATCTGAAAATAAGTGATCCCCCATTGTGTTCTCTTGTGCCGTTTTACTTTTGCAAGATATTCTGCAGGCTTGTTAGTGAGGTGAAGATAGACTGAATTATCTTAAGCGCTGGGACAGTGGAAAACGATTGGCTTTGTTCCCTGTGAACCACAGCCTTCCATTTTTTTATGTATGACTGTAATGACTTCAGCATAATATTTCCTTTGGTCAGCCTTTTGACTTTTACAATGGCAAATGTTACAAGATGTCAGGGCCAGCACTTGACTCCTGCGTAAAGACATTAGTAGCCTCCAAAGTAACTCGATCACACTGAAATGAAAAAGTACCGCCAGTCCATTTATATTATCACTGAGGCAATTTGAGTAACTCTGAAAGGAGTTTTCCTTTTGTCTTTCATGCAATGCTGCTTTTGCCCAACTCTGCTATCTTGTATTTTTATTCTTGCTGTAAGGAGTTCAGTTCATCTGTCCATTAGTCCTATTGAACTTCACTCTTTAAGTTTCTTTGTGTTCCTGGACTATTTCTGACCTGTCATGCTTTTTTCCTCTCTCTTTCTTTCTGTTTGTCTCATACTTCGCAAACCTTGTTTTATAACAATTCAAGCATCAGAATCATTGCAATCTTTAGTCTAATCACACCCATGTTTATGTCTCTCTATCGTCTCAGCAGGCCGTGCCCCCATCGAACTACGACATGCCCGTGTCCATTCCTGTTAGCAACCAGAACAATCTCATTTACAGCCATCCCAGTGGATCCCTAGGCAACCACAATCTGTTGCCACTGGCACACCACGGCCTACAGAGAAACAGCATGTCTCCTGGAGTTACACACAGACCCCCCAGTGCAGGTAATACAGGTCGGGTCTCGCACGCACTCATGCACCCATGTACATGCTGTTATCCCATCTGTCTATCTTCTCAACTGTGTGTACCTGTCTGTCATGATAATAGAGGCGCACATAGAAATGTGCAATTTATTTTATGACAGCTACCCACAATTTTCCACCTAAAGGCAGTTAATGAATCCTAAGTCGTCCCCTCCCACATATATTCACATATTGCCTGCTCAGTATTCTGTTCAAAGTGAGCTGATGATTTAATGCAATATAAAATCCCAAGCCACAGGCCTGCTGATTTAGTGTTCTGTTGTACACACAGGACGTCTGGCCTTATATATAGGCACCGAGTTGCTGGTGACATAAGCAAATTGGGCCTGTTGGTTTGTTATTGTTGTCCAAAGTCCTTTTTTTGTCCCTTTGGTCTGAAGGCTGCTGCCCACACCCTCACCCTGTCATTACAACTGGATGCTAGAAATGCCAGCGCAAACTAAATATGAGTTTTGGCGCTTGCAGCATCCATGCCAAACCGCACACGCTCTGGACCCTCCCACTCATCCACCTCTTATGCCTTAAAAATAATAATGTGTCATTTTTCTTGGACGGCAGCTTAATGCATCCGCTCGTAGTGTCCAGTTGCTAAGCGTGTTCAAGTTGGAGTGGGAAGCTGCGCCGCTTCTGGTGTCAGTGCACATATGACGGCCTGACACGCGCGCACACACACACACACACAGCACATTGTGATTAAACCGAGCGAGAGACAGAAGGTGCAGTGGAGCCAGTGTGGGTGTCTATCCTCTAATGGGTTTCTCTCGTTTTGCTGCGCTCTCTATTTCATCTTACAGGTGGCCTCATGGGTGCCGACCTTACCACTGGCGCAGGCACCAGTGCTGGTAAGAAAGCCCTCCTCTTCTCACACACAGATGTCTGCTAACATGCACACACACATACACCCACTCACACACATACATGGCACCCACTCACCCACTTGGGGCCATAAAATGCATGACTAACACTAACCCAAACCCAAGTGGAGATTTTGTCCATGATGTGTTGAAGTTAGTGGTCGTGGAGTTCATCTGGGAATGTTTGCTCAGTGCCTGGGCTGTGACACATCCTGCCTGTGTTCATCTATAAAATGGTAGAGCAAGTGGGGGGAAGAGAAGTAAAATGGCATTATATCCTGAGGCAGCAGATATAACAGAGATATTGCTAGATTCTTTAATGTACACATACAAATTTGTCTTGTTGTTTCTGTCACCTCTCGGATTTCTGTCTAGAACCAAATTAATTCAGTGTTTAGAGAGTCTCACGGTGGGATAATGATCCTGCCGGTAGCTCAGCAACACACATTTGGGAAACACGTGTAAAACATCTTATGTGTTAACTTCTGTTTGTACATGGGTTTGTCCCCGAGGACATGTGAGGCCCGCGTTTATAACAAAGAGACTCCCTTTTAAAGGGTTGAATTTTTACGACTTCAGCGTACGGTGCAGAGTGTAAAAAAGAGAGAATTGGGGGCGTCAGTGGGTCACAGCTGGGCAGCCTTATCTGGCCCCCGAGGCTCTATCACAAGGGGTCAGTGCCTGGTTTCTCTGTCTGGACAGTCATCGCACACACAAACACATACGCGCGCACAACAGGCCCATTTGTTGTGGCGTGTGTTCCATTGACTGCGTTTTGCAGTGCATCCTTCAAAAGTAGCCTTTGTGTCACTGCGCTGAAGGAACAGAGGCACTCTGTGAGCGCTGCGCGTCGCTCAGCAGCGGCGAAAAACACAACGTGGAGAGAGAGTCATGTGGGAGCTGAAAGATTCCATTCAGTGCTCTCTTAAATCTCATCTGGGGTGGAGTGGGGGGGGGGCACAGTGATGAATATCCACCAATGGTGGAAGCATGTGTGTAAAGGAGAAACAGAGGGGGGAACACAGATGGAAGTGTTCTGCGAACTCGGTCAGCCATTTTAATGATGTTCCTCTAAAATCATCAGTATGAAGTGGCACAGCCACTGTGGCACCTCGAGGACTGTTTTAACACTCCTCTTCTCCCCAGTGTAAGTTTTGATAAGATGATTGTACGAGTGGCCATCTGCCCCGTGTATGTGTCATCAGTCATGTGCCCTAAGTAACATAAGAGGAGCCTTAAGACACACAGAAACACACAACTTCTTTTGTGCTTCTATGAAAGAAATAAAAGAAATACCTCGGCTGTTTCTCTCAGTGCACAAAGATATGCTGCGTTGAGTCATATCTGTACATAATCCAGTGGATTATGCCTGTATATTCAACTGAAACAGATCTGCAAATCAGCCACATGAAACCCAGATGTGGGGGGTGTATTCAAATCACAAAAGTTCCCCTGGTGATTCTAGTCCAGTGTAAATAGGACATGTTACTGAAGGGCTGAGTCATCGTAGCTTTCCTATGGAAAGTTTTCATGCCTACATCTAAGCATATGTTTTGATCTGTCAATTTGCATGATGAGAGACAGAACGTGAGTTGAAAGAAAAAAAGAGCACTCAGGAAAGAAGTCCGGATGGAGGCCTCGGCTTGTGAAAACCTTTCCACCAGAATGCGTGCAATTAAGCAAGTGTCATCTGTCCACACGCTTCTCACCAAAGCACAGCGAGGAATTAACAAGACTCTCCTCTCACCTCTCACTCCGCTCGTGCCTCGATTCCTCCTTTAAATGAGTTGCATAGAAGGTACATCTCGAGGACATCTCTGATCGCATTCGTTCAAGTTTTTTTAATAAAAAGGGAACACACACACACGCGCTCACATATAGTAACTGACAAAAGGTCAAGCTGATGAGTGTCTGCTTCAGTTTTGGCAGCATCCTACACCAACTGAACAAGTGTGACACCTTTGTTCAGTTGGAGAATTCAGGGTTGAATGCACGTTTGGCCAAACCGCAACGGAAGAGTGTGTGTATGGGGAATAGAATGGAGCGCGCCTGTTAGACCACAACAGGACATCAGAAATTTGTTCAGTAACAGTAAAATCTACATGAGTTTAACCACACCTCTCCTTTGTGTGTGCGCTTTGTGTGTGTGTAAGATGGAAAAACACAGAGAGAACACTCTGATGGGGGGATGGATGGGGGGGAGTCTTGTCTGTCACATGTAGCCAGATTGTAATCATTCAGCTCTGACCTTAGCTATCCCCCCCAACCACACACACACACACACACACAACTCAGCAATAGCAAAAAAAAACAACTTATTTATCTGAATCTGAGATCAGATATTGTTCTCCCTACATCGAGTTTAACACAACAGCCAAAAAGACTCCCTGCTGGGCCGTGTTTAATTTTGGTACTTCCTCTAAACAGTTGACGCCAGCCTGCGCCGCACTTCGACTGCGCAAAATAGTAATAGAGGAGGAGAGTGGAAATGAACTCTGGTTATCATCTGTCTCTTTTGAATGCGTGCGCCCTAAAATCAGGTTGATCACGCTGCAGAATAGAACGATTTGAGTCACAGTTCTCGCTTCATTAGCTTAATTGGCTTGTGATTCTACTTTTGAAGTGCTAAAGGACTGGCCTGTGCCACTCATGATTAAAGTCATCCAGCATATAATTGACTGGACTGCAGCCATCTCCACAGGGTAGCAATACACAGATGTCTGAGTGACTGTCACCAAGATGAAGTCCGTGTCATCTTGACCAAAGTGTGTATTAATGTCTCTCCATTGCTCACTGTCTTTTTGATTCATCTGTACAGAAACAGTGATGTACTTCCTGCTGGGTTATTTACTAAAGTATGTGTATGTGTGCTGGGAGGGTGTGTGTTATGTGTGTGTGAGATCTCATTCATCTGTCTCCACATGCACCCACTCGATCTCACAAAGGGCCAGCCATGAGAATGAGAGAGCGGGAAAACTGAAGAGGCAGCTGCCTCTTTGCTAATGTGAGACTGACATTGGAACTAAGAGGGTCCAATACAAAACACACATGTGCATCCATATACGCCTGGCTCGTGCAGAAGCAACGTTTCTCACAGAGCCTCAAGTCATACGGCGCCTATAGCGTGAAACATTGCATACAGCAAAACATACAGTGACACGCAAAGTCTGCGCTAATATCAGGCATCACGCGTCGGCACACACATCAGCAGCAACAGTAACACAACACTATTTTTCTCGTTTTCTGTCAGGCGGCCTCATTTTCTCTCGCTGCTAGCGGTCGTTTACTCTTCAGATTGTTCAAATTGAGCTTTTGAGACTTTTCATTTCAAAACAACAAAAACCTCGCTCTCAAATTAAACAAAGATCAGCAGGGGAAATTGCCCAGGAAGACATCTGTGACTCATTTTCCCCTGGAGTATATGATTAGGAAATTCATTTATGTCTAACGTATAATTCCTGCCCGTCTTTCAAGTGGGAACGTCCACACAGTGCCCTGTGTTCTACCCCTAGGAAGAGGGAAGGAATGGAAGGGGGAAAAAGCAGTCTGTGGGATTGGGTTAGAAACAAAGACCATGTTGCTTGCAATAAGTCTCCACTTTCAATTTTTTAATGATGTTGCTAGGACTACCTTTCTTCTTTTTTTCTTTTTTTTTTGAGGGAGAAACTGGTGCTGTATGCTTGACCTTCCATGCTTAGAGGAATCCAGGTCTAGTGACAAGAGAAAGGCACGACTTTTGTCTAGAAGAGCCTCAGAACTGTGTTTAACTACGATTTACCCAATCCCTCTGTGGTCTCGCTACCCAAAATTAGATGTTTCGGTAAGATTCGCTGGCTGAAACGGGAACAATATAGCCTTCAGTGACGGTAGCAGAGTTTTAGGGTGAGGTGCTGTCGTGTGGGCACTAAAAACTGGTAATGAAGACGAAAACTGCACATCTGCTCCGCCAGCAGTGTGCACCGCTTCCATGAAGCACCATTTACAAGTCTTCTCTTCAGGACGGTGCGCTAATAAATTTCCTACCACAGGAAGTGAAGATGAGGCAGAAACACTGAAAGGGAGTACAAGGTGAAAATGGATTCCTGTAGTTCATAATTAGGTCACACCGTCACGGACAGCAGGAGTTTTGAGATTCATTAAACTTTTGACACAGGTTTAATAACATGTAAGTGCGCCTTCCTAGAAATACCAAAGGAGAACACTGGTGTATTAAATGTTTCTCTGCCTTTTTCCTGTGCTCTCTCTTAGGAAATGGATATGGGAACCACCGCAACTCGCCTGGTCTGCTGGTTTCTCCAGGTGGCATGAACAAGAACATGCAGACTAAGTCTCCCCCACCCATGAACCTGGGCATGAACAACCGCAAACCTGACCTACGTGTGCTCATCCCCCCTGGTGCCAAGAACAACATGCCGTCCATTGTGAGTAGCGGTTGCATCCCTCTCTCAACCTGCTTCCTTTCCTCATCCACTTTCCCTCCTGCATATCCTGCTACCTTTCTAGGGGTGGGGGGTGGGGGTATCCTGTCAGGTTTGGCTGTTATTGTTTATTTCCTTTCATGTCCTCTCTGCTGCTTTCATCCTATCGTATCAGACTTGGGTTGATGAGGTTATGCTTGTGATAAGTGTGACTTACGGTACACGTTTCTCTGATTAGTCTTGGCAGCTTGTTAAACCAAAGCCTTTCTTTAAAATGTACTTTTGGCCCAAGGCTGATATTCTGGCAGTTACGGTGTATCACTTCTGCTGTGTCTGTTTGTGTATGCTGATGCTTCTTCCAAAGGTCCCCCTTATTTCTTTTTCTTCCCTCCTATAAATGAGTGTGTTACGTTAGTAGAGTTACAATAGCTGTTAGCATCCTCTTTTCACATTAGCTCTGCTTCCGTTGGCTCAATTCCAATGCAGCTCCATCCCTAGATCCACGCCTAGCCACCACCACTTGTGTGTGCTCACCTACACTCACTAATTTGAATGTATTACCCTCCCCTTTCAATGCCATCAGTCTGAGGATGTCGATCTGCTATTGGTAAGTCAGACTGCAACTCAAAATCAGAGATTAAAAAAAAAAAAAGAACAACCCTGAAACAGTCGAAACATTCTGAAGCTGTCGAGTTTTCCAGTAAAGAAAAAAACCTCTAAGAAGCATAATGATCCTAGAGCGATGCAGTCCCCTGATACTAACCTCTTAATTTGAATCCAGTTTTGCTTTGACTAAAGGGCTTATTACTGCAAGAAAAGCCATCCTGACTGCAGAGAAACTTTCACCTTTATTGCTGCTGACTCTGCTGAAGGCCTCAGTGTCGCCTCATGCGATGTTTTATGAGGGCACATGGTGCCATCCAGTGGTGTGCCAGAGTAAAAGCAACCTGGCCTTTTTATTTGTGTGTGTGCGTGTGTGTGTGTGTGTGTGTGTATCCATTCCTCCCTTTCTTCCTCATATTTTTTCACCTGCATGGAGAATTGTGTGTTGCACATGTGCAACTCACAGGACTGCTCAGAGTGTAGAAATGAAAGGCAACAAAAGAGTACACTTTCATGTTGCATCAAACCTCCATGATTTTCTGACAAACCCTCCCCTCTGCCTCACTAAAGTGCCTTTCCTTTGCCTTTGCTACCCCGCGTTGCCATGGAAACCGGCGGTGTTACTATAGCGACAGTAGGCCCTCGGAAAAAGGGTGGTAAATGATAGGGTTGGCAGGGTTCAGCCTTGCCGCATGTCAAGTGATTAATTTCTCCAGAAGTTGGCATCACATTCATTCTTTCAGCATCTGTTGAGTGAAAGAAAGAAATGAAAGAAGGAAAAAAAAAACTTTCTCGGTTTATTACTTTTTTTGTTTGTTTTGTCTGGAAGTAGATTTTATGTTCTCAAGCCTCTCCCATCTTCCCCTTTTTTCTCTCTGTCTTCTCTTCCTCTGCCACAGAACCAGAGAATAAACAACTCTCAGTCTGCTCAGTCACTGGCCACCCCAGTGGTATCAGTAGCAACTCCTACTCTACCAGGACAAGGCATGGGCGGTTACCCATCTGCCATTTCTACTTCTTATGGTACCGGTACGTTGCCCAGTGTGTCTGTAAACATAGAGTTATTTTGTGCAGTGTGTATAGTTTTGCATTACACGCAAAATGACCCATCAAATCCAAATTTATTTTTAAACTCTGTATTGTGTATACCAAGCTTTTCTTTTCTGTGTGCAAATGGGTGTTATACAGCAATCTAACAGCAGAGGGTGATATTGTCCCACCCAGTGACTTGAACACGTTCATGTCACAGCAGGATTTACCAGAGCTCCAACTTTGTCTTTTTTTCACTTCATTGAACAAACTATAATGTGAATCTTCCTCTTCTTTTTCATATGTGTTTGCACACAGAGTACTCCCTGAATAGCACAGACCTCTCCTCCCTGTCTGGCTTCAACAGTGGCAGCTCTCTACACCTTGGTTCAATGAGTGGGTGGCAACAGCAACACCTTCAGAACATGCAGCATTCAGCGCTGGGCCAGCTAGGGTGAGTGCACAGAGCTTACTCTGAGGTGTTGTTGGGAAGTGCATGAAGTAACACATGAATTACTCCCAGAGATTTTTTATTTTTTGAAATGCCACACTCATAAATCTACTTTACTGTTCTCAATCTTCACTTGCAAGATCGAACACAAGTGACACCTCACTTTTTTTTTTCACGAGTGTGTATGTATGCATGCTGGCATGTGTGTATGTGTGCGTGTTACGAGCTGACTTTTAAAATCACTTTGTTTCTTGCTCTGTAACTCTGTAACCCCTTTGCGTTTCCTTTCCTTCCAACAGAAATTGTTCTAGCTCTCACTTATGTCAGGGTTCAAATCTGTCCCTGCCCTCTGCTCAAAGCCTCCACATCAAGTCCGAACCTGTTTCTCCTCCTAGAGATCGCACCAGCAGCACACCGGGGGGCTACGGTGGCGGGGTGCCACCTCCCCAGAACCCCTCGTCCCGCCAGGACTCGGGACGCTCCCCTGTTGATAGCCTGAGCAGTTGTAGCAGCTCCCATGAGGGCAGCGACCGCGATGAGCACAGGAATGAGTTCCACTCACCTCTGGGACTGGCCCGGCCCGCCCTGGATGAGCGTGAGAGCCCCTCCATCAAACGGGTACGCCTGTCAGAAGGATGGGCGACATGATTGCACTGTCCACTCCTCTGCAGTGCCCCAAGTTGCCCCGAGCTCCCGACAATGCAGCATTACGATGCCCCACAGTCAGCTCCCTCTTCTTCCTCCTCGCACTCGATCTCATGAGTCACTCACCGCCCAACCCCATGGCCTCTCTCCTTTTTTCTCTTTATTGAAGGAAAGCAAAGGGACAACCCTTTCCAAAAATCTGTTTGTAATTTCTTTTCCTTATTTTTTGTTCCTTGTTTTGATTTTGCTGAGTGTGCGTGTGTGTGCGTGTTATACATATTGACATTATATAAAGCAGTTGGGTGTTGTAATGGGGGCTTGGGAGGGTAGTTGTTGTATGGGATGGGATCTGGGGGTATTTTTGTTGGGGAACTATGCATAAATTGTATTGTGGAAAAAAAAAAGAATCATGTATGCATATATCTTAACACGTGTAACACGTGTCTACAGATGTGCATATCAACAAATACAAAAAAAAGGTCAGGTACTCTGTTTCATAAAACGTACTTACAATTTGCCCCAGTGCTATATCAGTGAATAGAGACAAAAAAACAACAAAAAAACAACAAAAAAAACAAGATGAGCGTGATTGTGTCCAGTGAAAAACACCTTAGCACTTGAGTTGGACAAACAATACATGTGTACAGTATCAGTTTCATTGCTATAGACCTTCTCTGCAGTTTTACCTTGCAAAAATGTGTGTTAACATTAGATGATGTCATGTTGCAGGTTCAACGTATTTATGTAAATAGCGGGTCAAAGGGGTAAAAGGGCCTGGGGTCAAAAGTCGCCAGACATTACAAGATTTATTTACTCACTAAATGAAAAAGCTATTATGCAACATTTGAAGGATTGTACAGGTAAACGAGAAAACCCGATGCTAGATGTGTGGAACCCTTGATCGTTTTCGTGCTCCCCTTAAAGAACGGAGTGAGGACCACTCTTTGATCTAAGAGCTATGTCGGCGTAATCAAGAAAATCTCTGGATCTAGTATTAACTATTCAGTATTGATAAACAAAAAAAAGAGAAAAAAACAATTGTACAATACACTTGCTTATATTTTCATATGAAAGGAATAAAATGCAAAGCATTTTTGTGGCTTTTTGTAGTTTCTATAAGCCAGAATGTGTTTTTTGATAGCTTTGCCAATAAGAGATGGATAGTTCACCCAGAGGGGAAATGACAGGGCTTCAAGCCCCAAGCCATGAAAAACAGACTGAGATCCAATGCTTTGCTGAACTGTTTAATCTTTGTAGAGGTTTGTTTTTAAACGTGTATTTCTTATTATATATAATAATGGTAATATTAAGAATCTTTTAAAAAAAATCTGTGAAATTAACATGCTTGTGTATAGCTTTCTAATATATAAATATATATAATAATGATTTTTTTTGTTGGTTTCTTAGTGAAGTTTCTATGTGCTGTTGCACATGTTGTCTGGTTTGTTTCATTTTAACTCTGAACAGGGCTGTTTGGGCGGGGTGTTTAGACTAACCTTAAAAACCAGCTGGAAAGCATTGCCAGGGTTGAAGCCTGAATGCTGAAAAACCTCATTTCTAGTGGAAAATGTCACGAGGCTGAATCTGGAGACCACACAGAAATAAATGTTGACACGTAATGTACACGATTGTCACACTGATGAGGAAATATGACAAAGCCGGAGTCTCCGAATACATTTTTATGCATCCGGATATTTCGTTAGGAGTCCAAATTATTATAATTTAATAATCGTAGTCATAAAACATAGATTTGACCTCATCGATTTTGAATACCACCTTCAATTTTCGACCCAGTCTACCTTGTGTTGGAGATGTCGCTCAGACGCAAACTGTAAAATCTTCCTTTGAATCGCATTAATGTAATGCGATTTATGCATCGTGATTAAGTACTCTTGTTTTCAAACCTAATTTAATTCTGTGTCGCTCCAGTCTCGAAAACAGGGTTCCACATCCTTTACCACACTGTCACAGACAGTTCAGCGTAAGACACAAAAAAGAACAAACTGATCATGCTGGTATGGGAGAAGCACAATTGTTTATTCTTGATGAATAGCTTTGATTTTCTCTTTTTTAAACAATGAGACTAGCCACATATCTCTCCGCCTCCCACACCCGTATCTGCTGTCACTTAAGTGTTATGATATTTCTATGTGCATATTTCATGCAGGATCACTAGGTTGTTACTGTATACAGTCTGTGTAGTCAAATGGGGCAGAGCCTCTATAACAGTGTTTTTCTTCTTCTTCTTTTTTTTAAACTTCAATAGAAAAAAAAAAGGTTGGGAAAAAAATAAACATGATGTTTCAGGCAGCATAAGTGTGGAGAAACCAAAGCCAGTGGCATTTCTGTGTTGTAAAGTCAGCTTTTATTTTCACATTCATATATGGGTTTTTTTTTTTTTTTGTTCTTTTGGTTTTGCAAGCATTGAAACAAGATAATAAAAGATTCTGCTTAAATTCACAACTGTTTTCACATTTCACTTTCAGTTAGTTATTGTAGCTTTAGCCATCAAACTGCATTGTCCATAGGAATCGTATTAATTTACCTGCTTTCTTCTTCATTTGTCTCCCTGTGCAGCGTATCGAAAAAGGTTACATGGGGGAAAAAAACAAAAAGGAAAGGAAAAACGCATTTTCTATTTACAATTTGTTACTTAACTCGGAATCATTCAGGCCCGTGTGAAAGCTGTACTTGTTTTTCACTTCATCAATCAACATTACACACTGCTTGCTCGCTGAATAAAATAATGCCAACATGTCCTGACAGTTAATTAGAGTGCTATAGTTTTGACAGTATTTTTAACCAAAGACATGGAGAAAGCTTGTCTTTATATCTTTGATGTTGTTTTTTCTTCTTCTTCTTTCTACGTTTGTTCAATTTGAAGCCAATTTTTTTCTTCATCTGTTGATCAGTTGTTCTTTGTCATTACTATATCAGACTAAATGTTGGTACCTCAAAATTGACCCAAGCAGTACCTCAGCTGATTTTTTGATAAGTCACTTAACGTGCAAAGGGGAGACCATTCACCTGTACAGCCATGTGTAATAACAATTGCTTAAGGTCCCAACATTCACATGCTACGGGATTCTTTGTTGCTCCTCTGTGTTTGTGGTTTATTTAAGTTGTACTCAAAAGCTGAAATTAAAAAAAAAAGAGTAATATGTTAAAATACTTAAAAAGTCAGTCTGTAGTATCAATGTAGCTTGTATAAACCTGATGATGGGGGCGGACGTTTGTAACTAAGGTTTTTTGGAATGCAGGAGCGGCTTTCAGCGGCATAAGCTGGCCTTTGTCGCCACTTGAGACTAAGATGGTATTAAATTAAAATCACATCTCTGTAACTCAAGGGACTTGATTCAGCTGTATGTAGTGAAAACGTATGGGGATGAAATAAAAGTCTCCTCTGCAGGAGGGAAAGGCTATTTGTATTTTGCAGAGATTTCAGTAAAGTTACTGGCTTTCTTAGTTATCCTGATGTGACTTGGTGTGATTTCATTGTGTTTGACTTGTTTCTACATGCATCCCATACAGCGATTGCTTTCATACCATGCAGACTCAAAAAACATATCAACACAAAGAGCTTCCATGAGGAAATGAAGGGACATGGTGCCATAGCAACTTCACTCGCAGATAATTTGTCATCCACATTTTTTTCAATAGATGCATTTTTATATTTATAATGACAAATAAATAATAATTGTAAAAAAGCAACAGCAACATTTATTTAATATTTTAAACAGTTTTTTTAACAGTTGGCCTCACAATTACAGTTACATCGTCTTTCTGAGTAGTAAATCAAACTACATTTAAACATGAGAGCACAGAGATCCTAAACAATGCAATCACAGTCGTATGCTCCACACCACAAGAAACAAGGTAAAGGTTTAGGCCTACTCCTGTCCTACTCGATTTTTCTTCAATAAAAAAAAGTGGGAAAAAAGCAAAACAACTCAGAAGTCTGAATCAAAGAGAGAGTGGACAGCTTATTCTATAAAATACATGACAGTCTTTATTTTTTTCAGCTTTTCTTATAACAGTTATTTCGCAATGACTGACCCCCAAAATATAGCTTAACTTTATTGTAACAATTATTGGGTTGTGTTGTTATCAAAACGCAAAAAAGGAAGAAATGTTCCTGACTGTTCATGCATTTTTCTGCAGGCAGTACAGGTCTGTATAGCTTACCTGAAAGAATCACTTTTTTCGAATGGAAATGTAATAACATTAGTGAATACCCATATAGACAGGCACACACAGAAAGAGAGAAAAAACAAACGAATTACAGTTTTACAAAAATAAAAAATAAATCCATCGCGAGATTTCGAACATTTTGTAATGCCAAAGAAATCCTTTTGATAGCGTTTTTCTTTTCATTTTTTTCTTCTATATAAATCTCTCTTTTTTTAGATATATATAATATATGTCTACCGTCTATATTTTCTAAAGGCCCCTTTTCTATCTTTTCTTGTTAGTCTGAAGTCATTGTTCCTTGAAGTTATCGCTTCTTAACGTTAGCGTTATTTATTTATTTACTTACTACATGCAGAAAAATTGTGAATCGATATGAATAAATATATTTTCCAGGAAGAGAAACGTTGCAGTGGGTTGCTGTGAACATAGGCCTGCCTGTAGGATGGCTTCAGAATTATCGAGAAACTAATTGCAATTAGGTTTCGTTTGCTTTTCTACCGTTTTGTAGTCTACAATTTGGCCGTCGTTTCTTTTGCTGAGAAATATGTTTTTGTTTTTTTCTTTAATAGGTAACAAGAAATGATACATAAACTTGTCACACGTCATCTATTAATTGCACGTATTTAAAGATGGCAAATCGAAGAAACAGATTCAACACGTTTTGGATATTATTTTATTTCACAAGTAATTGCTACATCAGCAACATGTCTACATGCATCACTTTAAATATGCTTTAAACAATTGTTCACGATCTAAAAGTAACGGAGTTACTCTTTTAAGATCATATATAACAATGAGGCTAATGCTCCGATGTATTCTACTGACTTCTTCACTTGTGCAGACTGGAGCAGGAGTGTGCAGATGCCGGCAAGTAACCGTTTTAATGTTTACAGCATCTTTATTGACACTGTTTCCTAAACGGTCTAAATGTTCACATTTTCTTTCGCCATTACATTAATACCAGACACACTGAAGTGATTTTGAAGAGTTTTCTACCAGTAACGTGTGAAAGAAGGTTTGTAAGGTCACTGCAGACCAAACATAATGAATTATCTATCAAAAATAATATACTGTGACAACAGGTTTCCCAGTTTTCAAACTGATGCAATAAACCTGAATCTGCAAACGGGCTGCCACTTTTTTGATAAAAAACTATAGAAATGAAAAAAGGAAAAAAAAAAACGAATTGTAAAAAAATCAGCGCCTTCAGGGTGAATAAATTAAAATAAATAAATTAAAATCAAGACAGCACTTGTACATTTACAGGGTGGGGAAAACAATATCTAAAATACATTCTTAGCTTAAAGCCCAGTTAGGGCTTCAGTTGCTGCTTTTGTAACATTAAAATGAAAGAGTTCTGAGGGCATGTGTGTTTCCAGCATCAGGCTTATTTTAAGATCATGAATGTACATTAAATTGCACGCATGACGTTGGATTGCGCAAGTTCAGTGTGGCGTTGGTAGGAACAGATACTCGTTCACCCTTGTAGGCTGCACACTCGTTCACCGTGAGTACTCAAACTAGAAATCACCACTAGATGTCACCGTTTAGCTGTTTAGTCGATGCCCTCACAACCTGGATCTTCCTCGCCGTCTTTCTCCAAAAGAAGCTGTAGACCAGACCCTGAATGGTCCCGTGTACTCCACCAGCTGCTTCATCCATTTTTCTTTGAGGTAAGTGTAAATACATAATACACTATTTATTATCATTTAATTCTAACAATTACTGCTTAATATCCGATTGTGAAAACAATGATAATGTGTACTCTGTTGCAAAGAAAAGAAAAAAAACCCAACAACTGTGACATAATAATAATAATAATAATAATAATAATAATAATAATAATAATAATAATAATAATACAGTTTTTCTTATTACTATAAGAGAAAAAAAGTTTTTATTTTTGAACACAGCTGCAAGAGAGACCTCGCACTTTTACAGTTTCAGGTATTCAGTTTTAAAAAAGCTTGGCTGGTTCTTTACCTTGGAGGTGTTTCATTACGCCAGTTTCTGAATACCGTTTTCATGTGCCAGACAAAGCGCCCCGGGTCCTCTTACAAACTGCATCGTAGGCTGACGTCTACCCTGGCCTCAAATTGGAAAATAGGCAATATTTTTTATTTTATTTTGTTTATTTATTTATTTTTGTCTTTTCGAAGATCAGTTAATGTTATCTGATCCAAACTGGTTTCGCTCATTGATTTGCTCCCTTTTAAACGAGGATTAAATTCAGCATGTTGAGAACCGAATCACTGCTTCATCTCTCAATAATATTTTTTTTATTCCTAAAAACGACATGCCTTTCGATTTTCTGTGCCCCTACTTGAAATCACATTGTCTCATTTGCTGGGGATCTGTTGTCCTGATAAGACCCGAGATAAAGGCTGTATTATCCACGCAAACAAGTGATTTTACCATGAGGAACAGTGGGAATCCACCATGAAGGTGTCTCTTCTATATACAATTCAAATGAGGATGACGGAACAGCGAATTGATCTCCTCCCCAACTCCGATTACAGAACTGGAAAGTGTAAATGTAAGTTCGTGCCCAGAAACGTAGTGGTCTCCCAATTAAAACGTATAACATCATAAGCTCTTTCTTTTGCTTTGTCGAATTGCGCAGATCCATTTCTTTTTTTTCTTTTTCCGTTTTGGTTACACTAAAAGGATAACAAGTAAAATAATAAAAGGTTACATTTGTTTAAAAAAAGAGAAAGCCTCCTTTCCAGACCCTTTAGTATAAAAACCTTTCTTCACATCGTCATCATTAAATCACAAAATAACTATTACCGCAAGAATCGTTCATTTTGTTCAAGCTATAGCACCAGAGTGAACACTAAACATTCTTAAAATTGACCACTAATCAATATGCTCAGTTATTTATCATTTCCAACGATAAAGGCCTACGCGTTACATTTTGTTTTTTGGTGATGGTGATGAATACGTGTGTGATGCAACAAAGGATGATGAATGGATTCCCAAATATTCTAATATTTTTTTTATAACAAGTAATGTTGGGCTGCTTTCTAGTTAGAAGCCACGCATAGGTGTGGTGACGGACTCTTGTGGCTTTGAATATCTTTACGTGAGCCAGCCTGACCATTGGTGTTGAGTCACGAGCAATTTAAGAATAAGGTTCAATGACAAGGGGAGTAGCCATAGGGGCTGCATCTGCTGTGGCTGCTAGAAGAAAGTTTGACCTCCCGGAAAACGTCCTAGCAACTTGATCGAAAAGTGACCTATAACCAAACACAAATTAACAGCAGCAGCAGCAGCAGCAACAGCAGCGCTGGATTATGATAACTTGGAGGTAAGTGGTCAGATTTTTCATTTAAGACCCGTGCGGAAACACAATGAATCATAAAAAGAGGGAAGGGGAGGAGAAAAAAAGGTGAAAACTGCCATGTTTTAACGCATTTCTACTTGGTTTCATATAAACATGTGATCATGTTTGTGGATATTTTTCTCCAAGAGCACTTGCATTCGCGCTCTCGTCCCTGGCGTCAGCTCTGTGCGCGTGCACGGACACTAAGGAGACAGGCTGAGCAATTGCAACCTAAATGTCAGCGCTGCGTCACTGTTTTTTTTCCCCCCTCACAAACGGGACAGCAGACTTTTTAGTTATTACTTTTCGACACTGTCAGTTTCTTGCTCTGAGACAGTCGTATCAGTATCACCTCTATGCTATCACCTATGCTGAGTGCCCATTGTTTGCCCACCAGAGAGCTCTTTGTTCATGCATGGTGCATTTACGTATTCAAAAGACATCGCCGATTTACATTAAGATCCAGTGTATTATTTAATTCTTAAGCACACAGTGACGTCGCTATCTTCGCTGTCGGCTTAATATAAGCCAGCATTAGTCAAATAATTTGATTACTGCATTTGAAAAATAAAGGAAATCATCGCTACGAAGGTGCACAGGAGCTCTGCACAGATCTAAACGGTCAAAACATGAGGAAATGCGTCGCAATAAACAGCAAGCAAGAAGTGTGTAATGCAAATCTACCCTCTGAATATGCATCAATATTAAAAATAATACGCACACCAGAGCCAACGGCGTCGGAGAATTGAGAATGGCGGAGCGGGTCGTCTCATTACGCATGGGCGGTTTTCCACGCAGGAGCCTGGGTTCTCCTTCTCTTCATGTTTCCCTTTAATTCTGTCTTGCTCACATTAGGGAAGCTTCTTTGGAAGACAAAACAAAGCTATGTTGGCTTTCAATACGGCAACGCACCAAGAACAGGCTGAGGGGAAATACTCCGACTGCGGCCGGGCGGACTATGTAGTAAGAGGGATTTGCATATTTTGATGCGCTAATTGCCTTGATGTATTTAAATATGGCTGCACGTAGCTGATATGCTTGTCTACGTCATTGAACGTGCCCTCGCTGTTAAACTAAAACGTGAATCCGGTTGAATCTAATGGATACGCCTGCAATTAGGCAAGGGATGGGGCTGGGGTAAGGGGGGTAAATGAGAGAGGATGCCTGGAGCCCCCCCCCCAACCTTTTTTTCCTTTTTTTTCCTTTTTTTTTTTTTTTTTTTTTTTTTTGCATTTTCCCTGTTTCGGTCACATGATGATTTGCTAAAAGAAATGAAAAATAGGCTACGTGGAAATTGTGGCCGGTGGAAATAACAGAGCGGGAAGCCCGAGGCGTTTGCCTGGAAGAAATGGTGTTCTGGCAGGAGGAAAGCCTTTTAACTAGTTTTACTGGGAAATATCGAACAGTATAATATATCCCCCCCACCCACCCCCAAAAAAGAAAAAAGTACGTCTTCACCGAGAGAATTATATAAAGACACTGGCTACTTGTAGGTTACTGACAAGTGGGTCACTTCATTCTAACTTTTTTTTTGTGGTGTAAAAAAAAATCTCTCATCTTTCTTTTCTTTTCACTCTCTCTCCAAGCTGTGTATACGTGCGGACGTGTGTGTGTGTCCAATTTGGGAGGGGCGGTGTGTGTGTTATGAGATTAGCCTACCTCTTATTAGGCAACTGGGACCAAGGTGGATTTATAAGTCTTAGTATGGGCCTGTGCTGTACACCGAGATTGAATCAAAAGATTCTGAGTGAAGTTTAAAAGTGTGTTTCTCCCCTTTCTTTTCATTATTGACCCCATTCTAGACTTAGTTTGGGAATTGCATGTAGCAAATCATTTCCCCTCTGTCTGGAAACCGGTAAATGCGTTCCGTTTGTCAAAGCGTGTTAGCGAAGCGCCTGCAGCAAATTCATTACCACCCAACTGCGAGGCTCACTTCGCAACCTGGTCAGGCAAGAGGAGGGAGTTGTCCACGCCAAACCGCGAACAATGCTGCCTTAGTTCGTGCGTGCAACAAAAGAACCGAGGGAACTTGTTTGAATTTCAGAGCACGTCCTCTGCTCACACAGAAGGATGGACTTTACCCCCCCAAACCCACAACCCCTCCTCATCATCATCATCATCACCCCCTCCCTCCTCATCCGAACCCACCATCAACAGGGGGAGAAAAAAACTTGCACACTCTGAGAAGCTCAACTGTGCATGCACTTTTTTTTTTTATTTGGTGCTTGTAGACGTTATGGGAAAGTTGTGTCTCTCCCTCTCCCCATCCCTCCCTCTTTCTCCTTCTCTTCGTCTGTCATGTGCGTGGGATGCTCATGCTTTGCACAGAGCAGCTGTAGCACGCCGAATACAGGCTAGAGTGTTAGCGGCAATTTTAAAGTCCCCCCCTCCCCTCCCTTCCGCCCCCCCACCCACCAAATAATACGGCTGGGATATTTGAAGGGAACATACACCATATCACGGTACACTCGGACCCCGTTGTTCTTCACCGGGTTGGGACGGCTTCTGGTCTGATTGTGACTCGCCATTAGGAAGTAAGTGCAACTTGTGTGTCTGATTTAAAGATTTCCTTGTGCGCAAAAGTTGAATCTAGACTATCGTTTAAAAACATGCGCTGCTGTTTTCTTAAAATACGTCGCTGAATGATGTCTCGCAATTGCGTTACACTTTCAGGAAAGAAATGTGAAGTTTGTGGCTTTTAACCTTTTTTGCACAGTTTGGAAATAAGACACTGATTGGCAGCCTTTAGATGCATTCAGATCCTAAGTTAGGCTTTATTCTCACAAAGAATAGTTTAATGCTATTAACTTTAAGAGCGTCTTCACTCTTTCATTTCAGCCTTCTGCAATTAAGTCATCTTTAAAGATTGTCAGCAGTCTTACTAGAGTAAAGGGTGCGTCAGAGATAATCTTCTTTCGTCCTCTCTGGTTATGAAAAACAGCCGAGCATAAAAAGAAGTGCTGTCCAAAATTTGACATTATTATTACACCCACATAAGGCATACTTCAGCGCCAATGAATCCACCGTGTTTGGACCTGAAATGTCTTGGTACAAAAGACACAAAAAACACAAAAAAGTTTGACTTTACTCTGAATGAATAACGTCACCAAAATCGTCACACACCGTCTTAAAAACAAAGCGTTCGTTGTACAGTTTTACTTATGTAGGTGTTATTAGCATGAATGCGTCGTATGTTCGAATAAAGCTAATACTGCAAAGAGAACTGCACCCTTCTGAAATGTTTGGCTTCTCGGCATTGTGTCTTTAACTTTCGCGGAAATGCAGCTTCTTGTAATTGCACAAGGATCAGCAGGTCTTACCTCTGAAAAACGGTGAGCTGTAATGAGAGCGTGGTCTCTGTGTGGAGGCCCATTCTGAACCCCTCTTTACCTTAATCAGGTGTGCTTTATATCGAAAACCGCAATGATATGCAGTTAGTCACCCAACAGATCAACAGAAGGACAGGATGATTTTTGGATGTGGTGAAGCTTACGGTGCATTAAAAGAAATAAAGACATTAACAATGTGTGCGTAAATTATATAATTTGGGGGCATTTTCCATTGTGCGGAGATCGCATTTGGGCAAATTCGGATATATCACGTTGCGAGTGGAATATGTTGTTTGGAAATGGACAGCTGAGATTCGCAAATATGAATTTACTAGATGTGACTGTGAACGTTTGAAGGAGTAAAGTGTGTAGAGTAATCCCCCATTGAAATGCACAGGCCCTGTGACTCATATTTGCTCATTAAAACACCTCTGCTTTGCCCCTCCCATCCACGAAATGAGAGTACACTTGAGGGCCAGGTCTAAAACTGTAGCAAGTGAATGGAACACCTGAAGAAGAGGAGAAAAAAAAGTTAATGTGCCATTGACAAATAACTGGATGTTAATTTATCACCGATATGCACGCATGAACCGACTCAGCCAAGGTGTGAGATTGACCTTTTTAATTTTATTTTATTGTGAGCTGAGAGCCTTTCGCAGTTCGAACAGAATCAAAGTTCTGCACAGGATACAAGAAATGCACTCGATAACCTGCAGCTGCATGCTCCTGCGCATGATCCATCACATGTTCCATGTGCGTGTTATTGTTGACACACTTACAGAGCCCCTATATTTTTGACCTATTTGTGCCGAGCTATCAGTTAACTACTTGCATTTCTACGGAAAAAGTGAGCGGGTTAACATCCTCGCGGAAAAGCGCTGGGGTCTCATTCCGCGGGAGGCGACACCGGCAGCCTACCTGAATGCCATTGTAGTCTGCCCATCTGATTGCGACGATGGCAAAAAGACAAAAACAACAACACACAAGCGGCTATTAAGGATTTCGACGCAAAGATCGAGCACGTGAGAGCAATTTGACTCCTGTTGTACAGATGTGTCTCGTGTGAGGAGCAGAGCAGTGAGCAAACGGGTACCGTGTTATTGCGAATAGAAAAATACAGCCTAGACAGGAAGACGCTGGCGCTCAAGCAGCGCAGCGATGCTCTCCTCACAAAGTTGTTTCGTTTTTATTGTTTAATAGCTGCAATTTCTGCTCGAGTCTCCCACTAAAAGCAGTAGTATCGCTCTCATTCTGTGTAAAAAAAAACCCCCACATATGGTTCCCTCTGCGATCCATTTTCATCCCTGTGTGAGAGAGGGTGTGCAGACTGCTCGCTGCAAGGCGGACTTACTCCAACGCGCTCTGTGTAATGGATGAAGATTGAGCATTGATATGAGGCTGCATTTGCGATTTTTTTATGACATCACCGGAGTTACTTTGTCGTGGTCTGAGGCCTTTGACCTCACTGGGGTTGGTCCATATTTTGGCCACCCCCATCCCCTTATCCTTTGGGGATGGCCCTTATCCCCCCCTTTTCAGACTGATCGACCATGCAAGCCTGCAGAACGGACCCTTTGGCTCATAGTCATCGGTTTTTATCTTTCCTTAAGTACACATTGGATGCGAGCGGACAACTTGACACTCTGGCCAAAAAAGAAAGAAAGAAAAAAAAAACAAGCTCCTGTCTTCATAATCCGAAACATTTGCGTCGTAATTCCCTCTGCTGTTATTGCACTTTCCACAGGAAACAGGATTTCCCACCTTCTCTGCCGCGTTTCTTCTCCACTGGCCTCGCAGGATATCTATTGCCACTGCCACAACGACTTAATAGAGGCGAAAGAGCCTTTTGTGGGATTGAAGCTATTTGCATTGCAAATGATGGCCCCTGTGCAAGGATGACTACACCTTACCGCGATTTTGAAGGCCCTCTTCAGCTCAGTAATACTGGTTAATGTCAAGTGAATATGACATTAACACTGGGAATATATATCTTTTTTTTTCTTTTACACCAGGTGTCTAACAGTTCGGGCTGTACTATGGTCCCCTCAACGACAAAAATAAGGGAATATAAGGGATATAATGCACAATGTGACTTGAAGCAGGAAACTGATGACTTTTTTCCCCACCGCTATGTATATTTGAGTTCTGAGAGATGGAAACTTGGAGACCAGAAGATGAAATACACATGTGGATTATTGCTGAAGATTGGGAAGTGGGTTGTTATCTTTGGTTATCTAGCTGTATGAGTGTTCTGCTCGTCATAAAGCTAGATAACCGAAAGTAAAAACTACTTCCAGACTCGTCGAGGACTTTTGGACCACCTATTCCTACTCAGTTTCCCCATGGACCTGAGACTGTAGATGTGATTCATCTAAATGGGTTTATTTTTGTTCTTTTATTTATTATCATTTTTGTATCCCTCCCTCCCCTTACACACGTGCAAGCTTATCCACATTTAACCACACACACACACACACACACACACACACACACACACACACACACACACACACACACACACACGCACGCTGAACTTTTCCTTAGACTGAAACACTTATGTTAAATTGTTTCATACTTTCTACAAATTGTTTTCAATCTAAATGTAGTTTTTAAGCTTATGGGGAGCATTAAAGATTGGCATTAAGAGCTTCTGTAGTAATCCACGTGTACGACTCCATGCTTCTTATTCCAGCATGATCGAGTCCGGCCAGGAAACGGCGCTGGCATTCCAAACAGTAATAATTAGGACATATACTGGAGTGACAAAAATGGAGAGAGAGAGAGAGAGAGAGAGAGAGGTGGGGAATAGGGGTAAAAGCAGGAGGGAGGTGGCAGAAGAGGGAGGACAGGAGGGAGGGAGGGGATTGGGGAGATGTTGGGGTGGGAGGGGGTGGGGGATCGGGCCCGCTTAATTGATTCCGTTAACCGCAGTGCAGGAGATGTGAACGACTGGACGATCCCATTCCCACGCTCGGTGGGGCAAGTGGCAATGCCATGCCCAGGCCCAGTATGACAGACAGCGCCGTGAGGACCTGGAGGGGCTGGGTGGGGGGATGGGGGACGACAGGGGTCATGAAAAGACGTCAAGTGCACCAGACTCATCTGCATCCCCAAAGAAAGAGGCGACGTTTCCCAGCCCCAGCCGACGCGGCGCTCCTAAACTTGGAGTAGTAACGGTCCTGAATGCGTTAATGTCTCCACAATTGTAGCAAGTGATAATGAGGACTTGGTGGGGGGGGTGTCATTATTTTAAAACTCTGCGGTTTATGGCCGCATGTGCCCTGTGTGCGCGCGTATCCGGGCATTTTCCTCGAGAATAATTTTGCAAATGAGTCTTGGAGCAGTTGAATGAATCACAGCTCAGCACTTTGTATTTGAACTTGACCGCGAACGTCCTAATTGAGATTAAGAAAACAATGTCGGGGGTAGAAAATTAGCTGGCACAGATAAAACTGTGGGGTGACACATGGGACCCAGCGTTGTAACGCACATTTAACTGCCTCCCTCAGACGGGCCTTTAAAAAAAGAAAACACATTTCCTCCAGTAAAAGAAGTTTATCACTCATGGTGCTGTAGATTCGAGCTTTTAACGCCTGTAAGCTTGCGAAGATGCCTGCTAGCCTTCTCGATGATTGCCTGATCTTAAAAATGAGAGGTTGTTTCCATTGCAACCCACGTGTTTCCAGCTTGCCTGTTTATTTTGAATATTTACAGATTTAATTTCATTTTCATTCTTTGTACTCCCATTCACAGTGTATGTTTTTCCTTTCTTTTTTCCCTTTCTTTTTTAAAAAAGTTCAGATTAAAAAACCCCATCTGATTAAGTCCTATTTCAAGTTCAGCATATGTTCACAGTCTTTTGCAACAGAGGATTATTTAGGTGCCGTGTTAAACAGAGGCACAGTGGCTGAATTCAACACCGGCTTTGCTGAAAAGGTCTCTTGCAGACTTTCTCACACCGTCAGACAAAACTAGTGTCTCTTGTTCCCGACCCCTGTCAAAGACGGCATACAATACCGGGTCGTTTGGCCGAAAGAAATTTGAGAACACAATTTGGGCCGAGCTGCGGTGAATAAAACAAGTCTTATTGTCCTCGGTTAAGTCGATTGAAATCCTTGTCTAGCGTTATGAAAGAGAACAGTGTTTTTAAGTCTGGGGGGCACACCAAATGTCAACTCGGAGTCAGGAATATAAAAAAAAAAAATTAAAAAAATGCCTCCGTCACTAAGGCAACATCTCATAGCCTGTCATTAGCCAAATTTTCGACTGTGGCATATTCAGCCTGTCCTTATTACAAATTATGCTATATATATATATATATATATATATATATATATTGGTTTTCTTTTAAAAAAAAAAAAAAGAAGAAGAAGAAGAAAAAGAAAAAGAAAAAGAAAAAGAAAGAAAAAGAAAAAGCATATATGCTGAATTTGTGTATGCTGCTGATCTATCCTAGTAGTCACTAATGGACCTTAGTTCAAGGCTTGTGAATAGAATTTGAAATGTAATGCTTGGTTGTGCTATTACCAGGAGAGAGCAGCATCAGGTCTCAAACAGTTGCAAATCACACTTGCATGTCTCTCCTACTTAATAACCTCCTTTGCTGCATGCAGGGAAGATGCAGTATGATTGGCGGCTAGCGTTTGTGTAGTTTTTGGGCTTTTAAATTCTAATTTGGTTCAAAATGCTGGTTTTATATGAAGTGGAAGCCACTGCTGCCATAAGTCCAAAAAATAATCAATAGGATTCTCTACATGTGATGATTACTTGGCCCCATCTGAAACTTACATTTAACTGATCCTGAAAATGTGCATCTTCTGTTGTGCATGGGCTCTAAAATATGCCTTAAATTAGTTAAGTGTCCTCCAGTCTGTGAGGAAGCTTTTATATTATTCACGGAGGTGTTCCTAGTACAGTATAGTATACAAACAAGGCTCTCATTCTCGTATCTATATCTATATATATATATATATATATATATATATATATATATACATATATATATATATACATATATATATATATTTAAATATATATATAATCGGTTAGCCTTCCATCCATGTTCACACATGCAGTCCACTGCTGCCACACCACTGTTGTCACCTGATTTGTTGAGTAACATAACCATGACGACCATCATAGAAGGTGTTTTCATATTCATTGGCCGTGCAATCAGCATATTTTATGTGAATGTGTCTGGGCGCTTTATGTGATTCCTCTGTGCCTCTGTGCTGTGTAAGGCAGGTGCAATAGCAGGTTTATAGTATGTACCAGACTTGGATCATTTGTGCGCCAGACAAAGGATGTGAATATAGTATATAGTTCTCATACAGGTAACACACACACACACGTATGTACATATATATATATATATATATATATATATATATATATATATATATATATATATATATATATATATATATATATATATATATATACATATATACATATATATATATTCCTGTGCAGCTAGAAAAGCTGGCAGATTGTGGGTATACAGAATTATACACGCTACTTAGTTAGTTACAGCCACTTAGTTTAAAAAAAAAAAGACATCATGTGTATCTACATAGTGGCGTTTATGCCCTACCATGCATCGTGGATAGCTAGTGAGACTACCACAGTCATGTTGATGAAAGGGAACAATAGCTGTGTCTCAGTCAACAACGTCTGTCTGGCTTGGGCCATGTCTCACTCTTTTTGTGTATATCTCTGTGTGTGTGTGTGTGTGTGTGTGTGTGTGTGTGTGTGTGTGTGTGTGTGTGTGTGTGTGTGTGTGTGTGTGTGTGTGTGTGTCCCCTGGACATGAACTTGAACTTGAGACAGGCGGCCAGACACCATCTGTGCACCAGGGGTAATGAATTCAGTGCATTCATGGCTGTGGAGCAAGCCTAGGCCACCACCACCCATTGATGAGCAGATGACTCCTATAGTCTGAGTTAGCTCTTCATCACTAATAGAATTCAACATTACCAGCTGGTAGTAGGGGGGATTGTTTTGTCTGTTTCCCTAAATGAGTAGCGCTGTGCAAGTGTGGTGGACCTTACGTGTATGCCTGCATTGTGCATCCTTGTATGCGTCTGCATGCCTGTCAGTGTGTGAGCATGTATGCATGAAGGCCTCCATGTTTTCCTGTTTATCTTTGTCTCTCCATATAGCATATGCAAATTAATTGACACGGACCTCTTTTCCTCCCCATATGTTGGTCTTTTCTCCAATAAAGCGCTGGCCTGCTATTTTAACAACACGACTGTGCTGAATTTATTGCCTTGATAATTGAATGAGCCAGTTCAGTATTTCCCCTGATAAAGGGTAGTAAGTGAATGAGGCATAAACCTTAAACAAGCCAGGCACAATGTGAATTCCTGCAGGCCCTCCTTCTCCTACTCCTCCCTCTCTTCTTCCAGCTCAAGCTTCTGTCACAATCACATACACATACACACAGACGCATGCGCACACACAATAAACTTTTCCCTCTGGTTGGTGTCGCCTTGGCAACGGTAGGTGAGATCACCTTGCGCATGGCAGCATCAGTCCCTGCCAATGCAGGACAGGTTCCTAGTTTCAGCGTGTGTGTTTGTGTGCGTGTCTGTGTGCGCAGGTGAATACAGAGTGTTTTATGCAAGAAACTAGAATGCCACCTACCCCTGTCTCCGTGGCTTAGCGTAAACACAGCTTTTTGTGTAAGGTTACATCTTTTTGCTTAAATCCCTGACATTTGTTAATTGATTAGCTTCAGGTTTCTTCTTGTTTCCTCTTTTTTTTAAATTCATAAACTGAAGTCATTATGGTAATCTAGCTCGTGAAAAATTCATAAGCGTCTCGATATATAACACAAAACAGAGTCTGAGATAGCAAATTCGTGTTTTACAGACACGCACGCTTAAAAGTGTCACTAACTTCACTAAGGGTGTCGCTGCTGATTAACAGGGATCTGATCAGCCACTCTCCATAACAGACCAGCCAACCATAACTTGCCAATAATCCACTAAAGAATGTCATGGCCCAGCCCTTTTTAATGACATCATGCATGGCCACTTGAATGTCTTGTGGGGAGCAGCGGGTATGCTGTGCTCTGCCACACTGTATGCCCCCCCTCTTTCAACTAACTGTGTGGATATGCATGACCGACATGTTAGTCAGACACCTCACTTAACTGTCAAATGTCTGTTATGCAACATAATGGGACTGAGTTTGAAAGCAACACATTTTTGTTGTTTGTATGTGTAATCCTGCCTTTGTCAGCAACTATGAGCTCTGTTAATATTATCATTAATCTTTTTTAGTATGATGTTAGAAATAAAATGTAAGTAGACTGTCAAATTATTTGACTATGTTTAAAAATTTCATCTTCAAAACTTCAAAACTGGAACCAAAATGAGTTTACATTCATCATTTAAAACTATCTTATGATAATCTGAAAATGTTCTGAGCATGCGTAAAACTCTGAACTTTATTCCATTAACTGAACATTAAGGAAAGGCAAAAGTGAAGCTGAAATTTGGTAATTCCAAGACTGACACTTCTAACCCCCTCACTTAACCCAAACCCAAATCTTATTAATCTGCATCGTCAGTATGCATGCTATGCTCTCAAAGCACCCTACATTTCCCCCCATATTTTATGCATCACCTTTAAAGTTAATCACAGTGTAAAAAATATTCCACAAAAAGCTCAATTTCAAGACAATTAAAAAAAAACAGACATAGGAGGGAATTTTGAGGAAATACAAGCCAGCCCTTTTTAATGCATAACAAAAAAACAGAAAAAGAATTTCCCACCTTATTGTCTAAAAATCAATAAATAAATAAATAATTGAAATCCAAGTTGATATATAGCTTATCTTACTATTTACCTGCACCCCCTGTTGAAGTTTTTAATGGAGTGTTTTTTAAGCTGATAAGATGTTTGTAATTCCCTAAAATCTAACATTACAACAACTTACTAGTAAAATATGCTTTCAGCTTCGTGGCTGTACGATAAGATATCAGCACTGTGGCAGCAGCAGTGCAGACTAAGGCTGTACGCATAAGTGCTATTTTTGCTAAAGTCTGAATCTGGCTGTCTGCCTGTCTATATCTGTGCTCTGCTGGCTTTTGATTATGCAAATACTATGCACTATAAATGAATTAGTACAC
Organism: Diplotaxodon limnothrissa; assembly: GCF_057381915.1. Classification (NCBI taxonomy): domain Eukaryota; kingdom Metazoa; phylum Chordata; class Actinopteri; order Cichliformes; family Cichlidae; genus Diplotaxodon; species Diplotaxodon limnothrissa. The sequence continues at coordinate 18,500,709 of NC_140607.1, forward strand.
TTGCATCTGAAACCTGCTTCAAAGCGTGTAAATAATACATTTGGTGTCACTGCATAATTCATTCTCTATTAATTACATACACAAGACTGCGTGCTATACTCTGCATTTAGATGGTGTTAGGGTGTTAGGGCAACGCACACTCAGATGTTGTTTTCTTAAATATAGAACACATTGTGTACACAACCGCAATCTGTCAGTATCTAGATACTTGTTTCCAAAGTGCAGTTTTAATTCAAATTGCCTCTCATTGTTTTCATAATCATTTCCTATTATAAAACTATCTCTGCATTGTCATCCTAACGCAATTTCCCAAACTCTACTGGCTTTAATCGTTGAATTAGTAATTCATTTTTGAGCGGGCTCTTGATTGTGTAAAACACAACGCCCTTTTTCATTGTTTTTCCCCTCCTTTTTCATATCAAGTGCCTCTGTAATTATGTATGAGAGGAGGGGCTTCGCAAAAAAAATTAAATAAGCGCAAATATTTTAGACGCGCATCCCCTACAATTAAAATATGCCCATCGTCGCGCGTTTTGTAAGGCATGTGGTATTGAGGCCGGGCTACAAATTTGAATACGGAGAATCGTTTGAAAAATATATGCTGTTCGGCAATTAAATTATATGAGCACTTGGATGAGGAAGCACTACCACTGCATATAGAATGGTGAGCAGTAGTTGCTACACTCGCATTAGCATCTGGCCCTTTTATGTAAATTTGATGAGAAAGGACTCATGCATATACGCCAGGGCTGGGGTGTACTCGCCTAATATCCTTATTAGAGAGGGATGAATTAAATATTTATTAGGGGGGCTAAGGGTTAGGAAGGGGGGTGGGGGTGGGGGGGGCTGTCCTGTGTTGTCATGAGGACCTGAGGAGAAAGAAGGGGGGGAAAGGGAGGAGGAGACTGGCTTTCTGTAAGAGTGTCTCTCTCTGCCTCAAGGTGCCACCATCTTAAGGCGTTTGGCGGTAGTGAGATTGTGGGGAGGGTAGACCTAAAATGTCCGCTGGCATAGACACACGCACGCATACACATTAATGCATACAAATTTCCGTGAAGCATGTGGATAGCACACAGATCTGAGAGTCAATTATTCAGATACTGTCGTCGGCAGCTATGCATGCCGAGCATTTCATTTGCATCTATTAATTCCTTCGATTACTGTCACTTAGCAGATCGACCTGTGTTTAGCTTTCTGTTGCTCGCCGCTTATTGTGTACGAGCGCTAATACCGGCACTGCGGCTATCACATTTGCTAATATTTTGGGAATTTCAATTTGGCACGTCAGTGTATTTTTATCCCTGGAAACAATTTTCAGCGGAGCCTTCGTTAAGGCCTCGATGAAAGCACTGTAATGAGACACTCCAACCATTTCTTTATATATATATATCTATATAGATATATATAGATTTCAAAATTTCAAAATTTCAAAAATGACAATACGAACGCTACAGAGCAGGCTAAGAAAGGCACTGACAATATTGTAAGTTTATGTAAATGAACGCTTTACTGTTCTCCCTATCATTTTCTGTCTCCTTCTCTCTTACTCACTCTCGCTGTCGCATACACACACTTTAGCTGACCTCTCCTATCTGTTAATTATCATAAATGTGCTTAGTGAGCTGGCACACACGGGCACAAACGGGCACGCGCACACACACACACACGCAATCACATCCCCAGCGCACAAACACACATTGTGCAGTCAGATACAGACGCAGCATTAGCATTCCCTTTCATCGTGAAGTGCTCCTGAGCATGAAAAAGAATGTGCAGGAAATTATTCAAGATGAATTATGCCACACATCATCCCAAGGATTCAGGCAAAGACACACACACACACACACACACATACAATGACAAATACACACACACAGCTTACACGCCAAAAAATATGGGGCTCACCAATCTGGGGAAAGTATGTTACTGAAGGAAATTTGGCTCTCGCTACAATTTCAAGATTTAGCTTAAAATGGCCGTTAACTCCCGTACGTGGATGTGCATTGCTGTTAGTCTATTCATTTGTGAGTTGCCATCCTTATACATTGAAACTGTCTCAAAGATTACGTGTAATTATTCCCATGTGAATTCTGCGTCCTTGCACACTTGCCTGTTGTCCCAGTTTTCCATGCATAAAGTATATACACAATATCAGCTGATCCCCTTCCCTACCTCCCGGTTTCCTCTGATGAGTGGTATGCCCTGGCGCATTGCCAAAGATGTGAGAATAATTAAAAGGCTGTGAGTTTGAATCTCGCGTTGGCTAATGGATTGTTACTGAGAGGAAATGAGACAGGCAGCATGGGGGAGCTGGGTGGCAAAGCAGACCTTGACTTTGGATAATGAAACACTGTAAGCCACGGTGGTGGAGAGAAGACACACCTCTCATAAAGCAAATGCTTTTGTTCTGCGACTACTCCCTTTTGTCATATAGGCAGGTGCAATTGGAAGGTGTCGCACAATGTGGGAAAGACACCGTCAATCCTGCGTCACTTCAGTCAAAATAGTCGTAATTTTTTCCCCATTTTAATTTACAATCTCTTCCAAATCTCTGCAGCTCACTTAAATGGGCTTTTTAAAAAAAAAAAATGTTTCTCCACACAAGATAATCATTTTATGGCTCGTGTACATTTCCCTTTATGTTGTCTTTTATTGCCTCGGTGCGCGATTGCCTGTGATATGTATACGTCTGCAATTTGCATTATATTTAGCATCCAATGCATCACTACAGTGTCGCTTAAAAGAAAGCCGGCTTGAATTTTTTTTTTTTTTTTTTGGTAGAGTGTAGCACCTCTACCAGCCCCCCAATCCACCCAACACACATGTAGGCTCAAAGCGTTGTGGTGGGGAGAGCAAGGGGAGCAGAGGGAAGCAGGGAGATAGAGGAGCAGGAGGGAGATGGGATGAGACAAGTCACACAAGCCGCAAAGGGAACAGGGTGAAGGTGGAGGGGGAATGCTGTATAGTTACCCTAAACTCTGCCGTAGGGCTAGAAACACACATAGACACAGCAACACACGAATGCAGACACTTACACACGCACACTGGTTTGCCACACGACCGCAAAACACACTCAGAAATATGTGGAACATTGCAGTGGGGAGTATGAGAATATGCACCGATATCTCAGTGATTTATTTATTTATTTAGGTTCTTTTTTTTTGTTCTTTTTTTACTCCCGAAGTCTTGATTGAATTTAGAGATGCAAGACTTCCACGTTTCTTTCAGGGTGCTTGATATCAATGCGCTTGTAAAACCTGTATTTGATGAAATAAAAAGGCAAGTAAATGGGAAAAATAAGATGTCGTAGATGCATTATTAATTACTTCTTACAGCACGCACTGCAAGGGTGAATGTGTTGTTTTGCACATGCGCGAGAGCTTTAATACAGGGCTCTAATAAAATGTGGCACCTGTCAGTTTGACACTGACTCGCTAAAAGAGTCTCGCAATCACTTGGGAACACAGGAGGAAAGAAAGCCAGTCTAAAGTGACTACATAGTAGCCTACAGTATATTTCTGTACATAGCCTCTTAATGAGTCATAAGCACCACATGAGAGCGGCGAAACCTAAAGAAGTGTTATGTCTAAAGTGCACGCTTTGTCATCCATGTTCAACTTTCTGACATCGGGCCAATTTTTTAACTGACTTCTGTCTCAAGGTGAGGAGAGTTCCACCGGTCATATTTCATATACAGGGGGCAAAAGGACAGAAAATGAGAAGCTAAAATGAAATAATCCTGATTGTTTAAGGATGTGTTCAGGTTCACATGGTGGCTCGCTGGATAAAGTCACAAATTAAGTCTCAAACTATCCTCATAGGCTGCTGCAGTCTGTAATGACCATCTCTGACCTCAAATGCATTACTCAAACAACATGGCTGCAGAAAGTGTGTTGGCATACACCAGAGATAATCAGGCAGTTTACAAGAAATAGCAGACTCTTTTAATATTATAGCGTTAAACGCCGCAGCAAAAACTTTAACATTTGAGCAAAGATTTATAATGATATTTTGAAGTATGCAAAACTGCTTGCCATGACCTTCAAGTGATGCGCAAGTCAGCCGTTCATGTTCTGTAAGGTCCCAGGTTTGGCGTACTATTTGTGGCAAAGAGTAAAGGTTGAGAAGACATTTGCACAAAGTTATTGCCAATTTGAATTCCTCCAAGCAAACTTAGCTATGCTAGCTATTTCCCTCCTTAACCATATAACTGTGTGTTTGCTGTCATTCTGATGTTTTTTTGGTGAAAACCCGTTAATTGTGATTTGCTCGGGAAGAACTGTTCAACAAGTAAAGGTTACCGCTTGGTAAACACTCCCTGCTTGTGTTGTGTATGTCTTTCATTGCTGCAGTGCTGGAGAAAGGGAGCTGAGAGAGGAACTGCTTGCAGCAGGAAGTAGAGGTCAACACAAGATTTCGGGGGTTTTGCTCTCTAATGGACCCACACGAGGTGAGCTTTGGTTAATAAACCAAGTATGTGTTTGTGTGTGTGTTGTTGGTCTAAACTGTTCGAAATGAACGTGTATGAACATTTAGTTTTAGTGCATTTTGTGTATCTATCAGAAACATGAGTTTATTGTGACCTCTGGTAGTTCAAGGACAAAACATTTCAGTAAAACACTGTACCAATTTCTTGCTTGGCTTTTTATTAATAATTGTTTTATTCTATAAAACATAATTGAATTATCGATTTGCTAGACACATGTTGCGGTCTTATTATGCATTTGAAACTCATTTGGATGTTTTGAATACAAAATAATAAAGAATTTTGTTGGAACATCCAAATTTCTTTGTTGCCAGTTGTTTTGACTGATTTTTTTTCCTCTATGCCTATCTCCACCGATGTGTGTGTGTGTGTGTGTGTGTGTGTGTGTGTGTGTGTGTGTGTGTGTGTGTGTGTGTGTGTTTGCCTGCAGCAAAGTTAGCCCGTGTGTGTTGGATAAAGGCATAGATGTTAGCAGTGGTCCAGAGGACACAGTAAACAGAATAACAGCGGTTTGAAGGGAGCTCAGGCAACGTGATCGTGGGCAATATCAAATCCCATGACCCATTCTTTGCCCTGTGGTCGATACCAAAGACAACAAGCACGGGGGAAACAGAGGTTACTGCTCACTATTCATCATCACAACAATGCACACACAAACAGTAACTACAACCAGGAAGTGATTGCAAAAGAAACATCTCCTCTAGCTACCAGAACCCGCACATTAACACTAATTACGTGCAAGGCATCTTGCTGTTCACATGCAACATTTTTATGCAATCGTAGGCAGACAGATATTTTAATGATTAGTTTAATGAATGGTTCTCATAAGAATGAAATTCTTTCTAAATTAGCTGACAGCAAGAGCAAATATTCCTCATAATATTCCATATATATATCATATATTCTTAGTTTGATTCTTGCTGATGCTGAAAAAAAGAAAAAAAAGAAAGAAGAAGCGTCGGTATGGTGGCATATTAGCACCCTTAGGTCACAGTGCCCTGTGGCATTACTGTTCTTAATTACTCCCAGTACTCGTACGCATTCGGTGGACTTCTCAGAAGAGCCAATTAGAAGGTCAGGGCAAGTCACTTGGTAGGAGCAGTCACTGCAAAAGTCTGTAGAAGTCTTAAATTTCACCCTCATTCTCTTTCCCTCTCTCACACAACTTAGACAACACAAAAACATTTACACTGTAAATCTTCCTTTAGTCATATCTGTCGACCATTAAAACAAGCACTAATAAAAAATAAAGGATGTCTGCTACACAGTATTGTTTGTTTATATTCCATCACCTCATTTGTTATGCTATAGTCATAATCATCTATCAGTCATGCAGATTTGAAGTACAGCTGCTTACTATTAGGGTGCCAGCGGGAGTAAGTATTTATAATGTGCCGCCTGCATTCAGCGAAACCCTCGAGTCTTTGCAGGCCGGCTTCTGTATCATCAGTGCTATCCCACAGCGATTAATGAAGTCATCTGCATGTGTCTGTATGATTAAGGAGCATTAAAGTGTCATTGTGTGTATGTGTGTGCGAGTGCGTGCGTGCGTGCGCGCGCATGTTGTCTGGTCTTCGTAGATAAAACAACAGCACAGAACAAAAGATGCCAGCATACGAGAAAGCATCGCATTCGTCCAATCCCAAAGAGCAAAATAACAATTTTGCACAGTATTAACAGCACAGTAAATATGAAGGCTTCATTCTTCATGATCAGGTTATACAAGAAGAGACAATTTAAAAAAAAAGAAAAGGATGAGTAAAATCAAAGTGGAAATTAAGGGAGAAAAAGTGAATTATTTAAAAAACACACTGTAAAATACTGAAAGTTTTTTTTCTCCCTCTCTCTTTCTCTTCAATGATTTAGTTTCCATCTATAATTTTCCTATTTCCTATTTGTCAAGTAATTCCATATTTCATGCTTGGATGCAATCCTTTCCCCATGCTATATATTGCAGATGCTCATGCCTCTTAGCAATAGCATAATATGTCTTTTCCATGCTTGTTCAAAAATTCCACAAAACTAGAACATCCTCATCTCTTTTTTCCCCCACTCCCACCCCCAACACCCTTCATTCTAATCACGGATGCACCAGAGGATGAGTTTGGTATTTGTGCACATCTCATCTTATCAATTCATAATTAAAATATATAAAGCTACAGTTCTTTTTTCCCCCTTTTCATATAATATCTAAGTAGCTTTCAGTGGGCTGTGTAATAGCGCTGCTTAGGGAGGCTTTCTTCTGCATCACCATACAGTCAGAACAAAGGATATGCACATCGTACAAATCATGCAAATACATGCAAATTGCTGGCAGCAAGAGAAAGCGTAGTAGCAGGAGGGGGGGAGTTTGTATAAGCAGAGAGGGATGCCAAGGACTTTGTATACAACACTCACACACACAGTCTTTCTTTAAGTTGTGTCATATAACTGAAGAATACTGCTTTACTGCTTTTGAATCTCATTGTAAATCTCTTCTCAAGACTTTCTCCTTATAAATTCCTCTTTATTTCTGTTTACCCGCAATGCATAAACGATATATGGATTTGTATTATTTGCGGAGAACCGCGTTCCATTTTTATGATGCAACAAAATGTATAGTGCTCATTGAGGACGCTATTGTAAATGCAGTGAATGCAAATGTGATTCACTGGCTGCAAAAAGCATGCGTGTGTCTGTGTGAGCGTGCGTGCTGGGATGATGCAATATTTTGGCTGCACCACCTCAGAAAAATGCAGAGCAGATATTAGTGACACCATGCTAATAACGGTCACACCCCTCCTCCTTGCCATCACAGTGAAAACTTTATCGTACGTGATACAGAAACTGTAGGGATTAGGTGAAGACAGCCAGGTCCTTTTCCCTCTACCTCTAAAAAGCAATATGCTTGCATTATATTTCTTGATATTAGAATTGGCTGTTAATGTGGATGTTCAGAGCCATGACAGGGTTACTGCATCATCACGGTTTCATCAGCATAGAATTCCTTAAAGAATAATTTGTGGTCTACTAAACTCAAAGTCACATTACTTACATCCTAAATTGCATAGCATTTTTTTTTAGATGAAATGTTTTTTGTTTTGTTTTTTCTTGAAATGTATTTATTGGTTTAGATTTCCCTGCTTGTATTTCATTTTCATACCTTATTTGAATATAAATCCTGCAGTTACCCAATAAAATCCTTATCAACAACTGAACATTTTGCACAATATATTTATTTATTTGAAATTAATTCCTGTAGCATCTCACCCCGATGACCAAAGCTGATCAAGACAACAGTCAACAGTCAGTAATGCCTTCTGCTCGCCTGCAAACAATCATATTTAAATAACACCGCCCTCTTTCAGACACACACGTGCACACATACACACACGGACCAACCCGCAGACACAATATGGCAGGGGAGGAAAAAAGGGGGGGAGGGCACACACAAAAACACACTCACAATTGTGCATAATGATGTTAACATTCCTGCATGTCTAATGCAGGGGATATTGAGACAGACACTAGCTGGTCTGCAGTCTTGCTGCACATTGTGTGTGTTCACGGGTATAAACGGTAGCAGGGCATAATGATGTATTAACTGTGGCTTGCTCTCGCTCTCAGTGTTTGGGCTCCTTGCTGAGGTTACTACAAGACTATGTTAATCTTATGCAAGATCACGCTGCGCTTTATTTTCTAGTCTGCTGCGTTAAATTTTAGGTGCGCTGCTAAAGAAACATCCGTGTTTGCTTTGGTTTTTGCACAGAATTGCAACCAATAGACCGTTTATTGCTTTTTGCTTTCTTAAACGCTTATTCATTTTGGAGTGATTAACCAGATTTGCAAAGCTATTTAAATATTGCATGTAAACGAAAGAATAGCAGTGGGTGTAGCATTCCAAGGTTTTAGCAGATAACAGCTAAATTAAAAAAAAAAAAAAAAAAGCCAAGTTGAAACAAATTAAAACATCATCATCCTTCATCATATTTATTCACAAAGAATATCTTAGAGGGTGTGGCCAATTTGAAATGCAAGCAACATCAAGTGTGGCACATATTTTTCAAGTTCCTTCCAAATAAAATCTGCACGAATATGGATATGAAAATGGAGCGGCTAGATCATAAAAGATGGAAACAAAGAAGGACAGACAGCATATACTGGCAAGGACAGGCAAAAGATGAAGCTCATTTTTCCATGGGCACCCAGTGGCGTCTGCATTGCAGATCGCTAAAATCCCCCTCGAATGCATCCCTGGGCTTAAGGAGGGTGGAGTGGGGAAGGGTGAACAAGGGCTGGGTTTATGCTATCCCTGCTTTGGTACACTTTGTTTTGTTTTTTTTTTTCCTTCCCCCACCAAAATATATTTTTTTCTGTCTGCATCAAATGTCAAGTTAATTTCCTGGGCGCTATGAGGGATGTGTCCTCCCCTTCGGTATGTGTGGCAGGGTGGTGGATTGTGTCAGGGTGCTTTGCGTGCCGGTGTGTTTATGTGTGCGTGTCTCTGTGTGTGTGTGCGTGTTTGTGTCTATATGGGTGAATGGGGAAAGGAAAAGGGGCATGGCAAGGCAAAGAGAGAGATGAGAGGTGGTGGTGGGGGGTTCAGTACAGTATGTATAAATTGGTTCTCTCTGAAGAGCTAGAGAGGTGTGTTGAAAGTGTGCATGCTTGTGTGTGTATGCAAGTGTGCCTGGTTGTATAAGAATATGATCCAATTATTAATAGATACTTTTGGCAATGTACCCCTGGCCATGTACCTGTCATTTTCCTTTTTCTTTTTTTTTGTGAATTCATATGTTCCGGTCTTTTGAAATTTCACCTGAATTGAATACTAATGCAAAAAGGAGAGGAGAAAAAAACACAAGGTATACAATAACAGGCATAACAGCATAACTCAATGAAATCTAGAAAAAAAGCAGAAAATCTTACCTTGCATAAATTTCCTAACAATATAGTTTCGATTGGGGTTGTCTTAGAGGATTGTTTGTGGTTTAAACAATACTGCTAAAAGCTCATTATCAAAGGATATGTAGCTCTGTTAAACACAGTGACGTATCAGCCCTCTGTTAACCTTCCTGCTGGACTCTTGGCATCCTTTAAGTCTTTCTGAGACACATTTAATTTGACTTTTTGTATCGATTTGTGCTTTTCATTATTATCATGAAGTAATTGTGATGCCCTCGTGTCCGCTACCTTTAAAAGCAACTAGGCCTTCATTTATTGCTGCTGGGTTTTTTTGTCTAAACACAAATGTACTGTGCTTACCTGTCTCTGTGTTGTTAAAATGGAGTGTGATTGAGAGTTTGTGCTCAAATACACAAGCTGTGCTGTGTTCTCAAGGCGCTTTTTTAGTGTCTTTATTATGTTTATGCATGCAAAGTGTAAACGTGCACCTGTGTATGTTTTTTTGTTTTTTTGCATACAGCTATTAGGTGAATAAAAGCAAAGTGGATATTTTGTATTGCAAAGTGTAAAAAGGCTTATTGCAGAGAAAGGGATTTGCATTTGTCAGTCGGGCTTGCACTGATGTATGCTCCTGCCCCACAAATGTCACATCCCATAACCCAGAAAAATTACACTAGTCCCACCTAATTACGCATATTCATGATGCTGTTTTGCATAGTGCTGGTAGCATACTTCTGTTACAAGGCCACAGAGCTGAGGGGATGTGGCTGAGTGAAAAGGCTTTCAATCCACTGATTCAGCGTGTCTTCGCCACAAGCATCAGCTTGATAACAGTACCTCCATGCCATTTTTTTTATTATCTCAGACCATTATGGAAAGAGAGCTTTCTCTTATTTCTTGCAGTCAGTCATGCTGCCACTGCCTGCAGCATGTTCAACCCCGGTGGGAATTTTTAATAAAGAAATTAGCTTTGTCCTAGTTTATGAAGGTCATTTTGAAAATAGACCAGATTCAACAAATGATTTTTTGAAATACTTTATCATTTATAACCCATCTCGTCTCTGTTTTGCTTTCTCTGCTTCTTTATCCGTCTTATTCTCCTCCTGTAGTAAATGCGGTTCTGTTGGTCATTGGTAATGAATATGTAAATCAAAAGGAGACTAAGGCTAGCAACTGGGAGCAGCTGAAGTTATGACTGAAAAGATGGGAAAGTGGATGAGTCGTAGTGGCTGGCTCAGTGGTGTATTCTAGCACTTGCAGAACAGAAGTAATCAGACTTGGCCCAGCTATAATGAAGGAGAGAGTCTAGGCTGTGCCACCGCTTGGGTAAACAGCGATTGTTTCAGTCCAGGATTCCAAACATGGGCAACAGTGGTACTATTGTCCAGTCGGCTCTAATTAAGAAGTGAACCAAAGATGGGGGAGAGGGAAATGGGAATGAGAGGTGGGTAAAAAAGGGGCAAGAGGGGGAAAAGGGGTGGTGGGGGTGTTGAGAAGAGAGCAGGAGCAGGTGGGAACCTGGCAGTAACAGAAGCTGGGACGGGCGGGGGAAGTGAAGAAAAAGAGAGGTATGGAGGAAGGTAGTGAGAGGTCCTTCTCTGATCCTCGTTTTTTTTTTCACACTATCATTGTGTCTTTTTTCTCACCATCTCCCTCTTGTTTCCATATCCTCCTCTCTTCCAACACACCTCTCTACCCCGTCTTTCCCTCTCAGCCTTTCATCGATACTTCCATCCTTCATCATTCTAAAAGTCATCTACTCTATTCCTTCCACCTGCCCTTTGTTCCCTTTTTTTTTTTTTTTTTTTGCATTTGGGATGGTGAGGGATGTTTTGCCTGTCATACCACCTTTGTATCACCTTTCCCATCCAGTGCCGGAGAGAGAGAGAGAGGGGGGGGGGGGGGCAGAGAGAAGAGGAGGGAGAAAAAGAAAAAGAGGAGCGGGAGGTGGATGAGAGGAGCAGGAGAGAGTAAAAGAGGCAGGACCGAGACAAAAAGAAAAGATCACACTGCTTCCTGGCTTAATGAACATGGGCAAAGGATGATCACAATAGAATACATTATGCTCTTGTTAGCAGAGGCAATCAATTAGCAGAGAGCACACACCACTGGCACACCATCTTTCCTGCCTGGGCACTGGCTCATTCAAAGCCCAAACGAGTGACTGAAGGGACCCCCTCGAATCTCTGTTTTTCCCACCCTCAATGCCCAGTGGCCACAAAAGATCTTCTTTGATACATCAATGTGAAAGGGGACAGTTTTGAATTTGCATGTCCACCACATTCACGCCACATGGGTTGAATTATTACTCAGGTTTTACTGCAGTCAAAGGTCACATGTGTGTGTGACTGAATAAACAGAAACAAAAGCATTCATTAAATTGGAATTAGAAAACAAGTTCCCAAACCCCATTTAGTCCCATTTATCTACACTAATAAAAACAATACGAAGTTTATTAGACATTTGAAAGCTGTCCACTGACGACACACTCTACCCACTAAAGCTTAGCTTGAGAAGATGGGAATCAGACATGACAACGTATCTGTGAGTGACACTGACAATTGCATATGAAATTGTCAGTCAAGTTTCCATCAGCAGTTCACACAGTGGTTGGATGAAATTCCTTCATCCTCTTACCCCCATGTTTTCTTCTTCTTTTTTGTGTCATCTAGAGGAATAGCTCCAGATAATGGCAGCAATCTTTATTGTGAAAAAGGCAAGGAGTAGTTCTGCCTTAACACAGGCACAAATCACAACTGTCTGGCTGAGGATCTGTAGAAGTGTCTATGATGAGTAGAATAGACTGCTTTCACCGAGGAACTTTGCTGTGATTCGAGGTAGAGGCTGGAGATAGAGGAAACAAAAGGAAATGAAGGAACATGAGAGAGAGGAAAAATTGTATTAAGAGTGAGGATTCAGGACTTGTTTTTTTTTTTTTCCCCTGAAGAAAGAGCTCACTGAGAGAAAAATGGCCACGGGTTTGGGTTCAGCGAATCAGCTTTTCCTGTTTTTGTCAGGGCATTCACACTTTTCAATATGGCCATCTAGAGATTGCGCCCGTGTGTGTGTGTGTGTATTTCAGTCACCTTTCCCATTATGGCATGGGGCATAATACACTCTAACACTGAATACAATTTCTTAAACAAACGGTGTACAAATGTCCTTCAGAATGAACTTTGATGCTTGACATGATTTTAAATTTTCTCATTTAAAAGGATTAATGTCTCAAAGGTCAAATTAGCGAAAATACAGAACAATCCTTCAGTTTTCTTGGAAAATAAATTTTTCTAGTTTTACCACAAAAAAGCATTTGTTTTCTAATGATGTTGCAATATATTTAATTCACAATGCACAGCAGACAAAGACTATAAACTATGAACGTTATGGGCTTTACTACAAAGCCCATTACTACAAAGCTGTTAAGTAAGTAAAGTCTATACTTATTTCATACTTACATACAATGTTCCCTCTAATTTTTCATGTGTCTCAGCGAACACACAAACTCCCTGAGCGGTCCTTTGGACCACTGTGAGCAACAGCAGACGTGTGCACTGTGGTCACGCCAGCATCGAATCCATCCAAGTTACATGGTTTATTAAAATAATCAAATTACAGCCTTTACATTTATGTTAGACTACTTTTAATTAACTGCTTTAGCCCACTTACAATGAAAATTTAAAAAAAAAATCTTGTTCATGACCTGTGTAGTATGTTAACACTATTGGAAGTAAAAAAAAAAAAAAAAAAAAAAAAAAAAAATATATATATATATATATATATATATATATAGAGCAGCTGGATAGCGTAGTGGTTAGACTACACGCCTTTGGAACAGAGGATCGCAAGTTCGATTCCTGCCTGGGGCGTCTGTATCCAGTAAGGGTCCTAAGGCTAGACCCCCTATGCTAAGCAAGCCTACCGCAGACATGAGCGAGACAGATAAATATGAAGGCATGCCGGCTCGGACGTCGCCCGGATCAACAAGGTCCGCGTCAGGTGTTGAGGAACCAGGGCACCCTGACGAAAAGTGGGCTACTGGAACAAGAAGGCATCGGTGGGCAAGAGACGAAAACAGGGCATTGTTGGAATGCTACTACGCAAGTAACCCTGGCGGAAGGGGCTACATGAATAGGATGAGGGACCTATGGATTCTTCGATACCCAACATCCACAATGACGGCGAAACAACTAGTAGCTCAGTGTTCCAACATTCGAAAGAAGGGACTGCTCTCACAGCTAGAGATTGACGAGGTACAACACAAATGCTACGGCAAGGAGGAGTCAGGACGCCAGGTCAGGGGGGAGATATCATCACCCGAGATTGGGTACATAGCCCCAAGTGCGATAGGAGAAGGATCGTTGAGTGCGAGAGGAACTGACCTGAAAAATAGGATCATGGCCAAGCTTGAAACCTGGATCCCCCGTAGCCGTTTACCAAGATTACATGAAGTACCCTCAGAAGGTCTGCTAGATGATGTTAATGCAGCACTACGGGCAATACCTACAACCACGATTACCGACACTAACAAGCTCATCTACAATACGGCAACAGTGATCAGTGAGATGCTTGGCTACAAGTTGAACAGCGACAAGGGGCAGTACCCTCCATGGAGAAGGAGGCTAGAGGGCAAGATCAAAGTAGCACGGAGGGAGGTTAGCCAACTAACGGAGTTGCAGAAAGGTGCGACAAATAAGGTGCCTAAGAAATACAGCAAGCTGTCCATACCTGAGGCCTTGGAAACTGCCAAGCAAAGACTCACAGCCTTGGCCAGCCGCTTGAGGAGGTACACCAGAGAGATAGAAGGCAGGAGAATAAACCAGCTGTTCTCCACAGAACCAGCAAAGGTGTACTCTCAGTGGCAAGGGAACAATAAGAGAACAGCACCACCAAGGCTGGAGACGGAGCAATACTGGAAGAGCATATGGGAGAAGGATGCAACCCATAACGGCAATGCTCAGTGGCTAGAGGATCTGAGGGCAGACCACAGCGACCTCCCTGAACAGGGTCCAGTAACCATCACAGTGGCAGATATCCAAGAAAGGGTCTCCAGTATGAAGAGTTGGACAGCACCAGGGCCCGACATGGTTCACGCCTACTGGCTGAAGAAGCTGACTGCACTCCACGAGCGTCTGGCAGCACAAATGAACCAGCTGCTAGTTAACGAGAGACACCCGGAATGGCTAACTGAAGGCCGGACGGTCCTGATCCCCAAGAAGGGACCGGTCCCCTCCAACTACCGACCAATAACCTGCCTCAGTACTACATGGAAGCTCCTGTCAGGCATCATATCGGCTAAGATGAACAGGCACATGGGTCAATACATGAGCGGGACACAGAAAGGAATTGGCAAGAATACCAGAGGCGCAAAACACCAGCTACTGGTAGACAGAACAATCAGCCGAGACTGCAAGACCAGACTGACCAACCTGTGCACTGCCTGGATTGATTACAAGAAGGCCTATGACTCAATGCCCCACAGCTGGATACTGGAATGCCTAGAATTGTACAAGATCAATGGGACCCTAAGAGCCTTCATCAGGAACTCAATGGGGATGTGGCGTACAACACTAGAGGCCAACTCCAAGCCCATAGCACAAGTCACCATCAAGTGCGGGATCTACCAAGGAGATGCTCTGTCCCCACTGCTGTTCTGCATAGGCCTGAACCCCCTCAGTGAGATCATTAACAAGACTGGCTACGGATACCGACTACGGAACGGAGCAGTTGTCAGCCACCTCCTGTACATGGATGACATCAAGCTGTATGCCAAGAGTGAACGAGACATCGATTCACTGATCCACACTACCAGGCTATACAGCAATGACATTGGAATGTCGTTCGGACTGGAGAAGTGTAGTCGGATGGTAACAAAGAGAGGGAAGGTAGTCAGAACTGAGGGGATTGAACTACCAGAAGGCAACATTGCAGACATAGAGGACAGTTACAAGTACTTGGGGATCCCACAGGCGAATGGGAACCATGAAGAGGCCGCTAGAAAAGCTGCAACCACCAAGTACCTGCAGAGGGTCAGGCAAGTCCTGAGGAGTCAGCTGAATGGTAAGAACAAGATCCGGGCCATCAACACGTACGCCCTGCCCGTGATCAGGTACCCTGCTGGGGTAATAGGCTGGCCAAAGGAGGAGATAGAAGCCACTGACATAAAGACAAGAAAGCTCCTTACCATGCATGGAGGGTTTCACCCCAAATCCAGCACCCTGAGGCTGTACGCTAAGCGGAAGGAAGGGGGCCGGGGACTGGTGAGTGTCAGCACCACAGTCCAGGATGAGACAACGAACATCCAAGAATACATTGGGAAGATGGCCCCAACTGACCGAGTGCTCAGTGAATACCTCAGGCAGCAGAAACCCAAGAAAGAGCAGCAGGGTGCAAGATGCTAGCAGGCAAGGCATACATGGAACGCCATAACCAAGTGGCCGGCATAGTGTACAGGAACATCTGTGCCGAGTATAACCTGGAAGTCCCGAGGTCAAAATGGGAGATGCCCCCAAGGGTGGTGGAGAATGACCGAGCTAAGATCCTGTGGGACTTCCAGATACAGACGGACAAAATGGTGGTGGCTAACCAACCGGACATAGTGGTGGTAGACAAACAGAAGAAGACGGCCGTAGTGATCGATGTAGCGGTTCCGAATGACAGCAATATCAGGAAGAAGGAACACGAGAAGCTGGAGAAATACCAAGGGCTCAGAGAAGAGCTCGAGAGGATGTGGAGGGTGAAGGTAACGGTGGTCCCCGTGGTAATCGGAGCACTAGGTGCGGTGACTCCCAAGCTAGGCGAGTGGCTCCAGCAGATCCCGGGAACAACATCGGAGATCTCTGTCCAGAAGAGCGCAGTCCTGGGAACAGCTAAGATACTGCGCAGGACCCTCAAGCTCCCAGGCCTCTGGTAGAGGACCCGAGCTTGAAGGATAAACCGCCCGCAGGGGCGTGCTGGGTGTTTTTTTTTATATATATATATATATATATACATATTTATATATATATATATATATATATATAAAGCTCTGACTTGTATTATGAGTCTGTGGTCTGGGAGAGAGTTCTGTAGCTGTCTGTCTGCAAAATACAGTATACAATGACCAATGTTGGGAAATGTAATTACATAGTTACTTTTTCAAAAAAGTAACCGAGTTTTGCAAACAACAAAGTTTTTTGCAGCTGTTTACCTAAAAATGCAGCTAAGGCGTTTTTTTAAAAAACATTTCAAAGTATTTACAGAACAATCAGGTGTTCTGCATCAAAGTTGATGCCACACAAATTATTTGTGCCACTCCAAAAAATAATTTCTGTCCACTATGACATAAAGGAGAACAACAGCCTGATACCTGCAGGCCTGACAACAGGAGATGTATCACTGCTGTAACACCTGTAACATTCAGCAGTCGCCTCATTGTTCTGACGCACACAACAAAACTATCGACTACACTACACACGAACTACACAAGATTTGCGCTAAACATCGCAAATCTCTCACATCTCAAAACACCGCTGTCACTCCTAAAACTTCCCTCTTCCTAAACAACTAAATGCCATGTTGCCATATCATTTTTTGATTGGTGACATGCAGTGTTGGGAAGGTTACTTTTAAAATGTATTCCGTTACAGAATACAGAATACATGCCCCAAAATGTATTCTGTAACGTATTCCGTTACGTTACTCAATGAGAGTAACGTATTCTGAATACTTTGGATTACTTAATATATTATCGTGCTTTTTACAACAACGTGAATGTACTATTGCTGTGTGATTTATTACTATTACTGAAGGTCCGCGACTCCGAACTGTAGTAAAGGGACCTCTGACTAATACGGCGGGGTCCCTGTCGGCTCGTAGCCGAAAAATGGCTTTACTTTGTTGTGTGGGTCAACTTTGCTAGCAGAGACAGAGAGAGGCGTTGAAAGACTGCTCCAACGGAACTTATTGTTTTCGGAGGGAAACACGAACACGGTGTACAGTCGAGTCTTAATAGCTTACTTACAACTGGGCTCGTCAGGCACTCTTCTTGGCTGCAGTGGTTATTATTATATTTACATGCTTCCAGCTCCCGTTTTTCCTCGATGACAACTCGTACCTTTCCACTCGCCTTTTTCTCCCTCCTCGCGCTCACAGACACATAACGTGTATGGCAGTGCATTCTCCCTGCAACACGGACTATACTGCCCATGATGCTACATTCTTTAGAGCTATGCTTGTAGCATTCTGCCTGTTAGCTTAGCACAACAACAACAACGAAAAGGCGCTCTCTCACCCAGGAAACACACAGTCGCAGAGAGAGAGAGAGAGCGTCGCCCTGTAACCATGGCAACCGTAACGCTGCCGCCTGGAACAACAGAACGTAGCTGTCAAACAAAACCCAAACAGTCCTGACCCGCGACAATATGAAACAGGAAAGTACCGCAGTGTAATCCATTTATTTCAACAAAGTAACTGTATTCTGAATACCACCTTTTTAAACGGTAACTGTAACGGAATACAGTTACTCATATTTTGTATTCTAAATACGTAACGGCGGTACATGTATTCCGTTACTCCCCAACACTGGTGACATGGTACATTTTTCGACCAATAGGAAAGGGTGGGGTTTTTTGGTTTCGTCTTTGCTCACAGGTGGAGAGTGCTTTCGAACGTTTTCCTTATAAAACGCAGTTTTTACCGTTTCTTCCAGCAGTAAATATAAACAACGATAGTATTCAGAAAGAAAACCAAACATTGCTAATATTTTTATCATAACTCTGGTTTTACGTGGCCTATCAACGCAATTTAAAAACTGGTATAAAGTCCATGCTTTTTCCGTCAATTGTTCCGTCTGTCCTGCTCACATCTCCAATGGTTGTACACGTTGTCATTGACGTGGCTTCACTCCACATCAGCCACGCCGCTTTGCTAGCTAAGGGCGCTGCCATAGCCTGCCAACGACGTTGATTAGCTGCGTATATACGAATGTGAATCGCATTATTGGCTGGGCTATGGAATAAGGTGGCATCGTTCTAATCCCATACGGGAGCAGCCAGTCACTTACTGACTCACACAGCAAAACAGAATTGTTAAAGTATTAATTTTAATTTAATTTCAATTCAGGTTAGATTTTTTTTGTGCACAACGCAGATTTTCTGTGCGCAGAGCAGTGCACAATTGCGCACGTGCGCAGCTTGGAGGGAACATTGCATACATACATATATACATACTTATAAGTCTGTTTTTAATTAATTAATTATTTAAAAAGACATACAAGACATACTCATCTCTTATCACTTAAGTCCACTTCAGACTCATATGGTGGAAAAATGAATGAGTAACATGAAAAATTACATTTCTTTCCATACAAGTAGGAGAACTTAATTTGGCAGATTTCTGAAAGTCCATGCCTACATAGGTCAACAGAAAGGCAGCACAGCTGGTACCTATGGTACTGGCATATTACATATCAGCTTGGTTCTGAAGCGTTACTAAAGTGTTGCTCATGTTTGTGCCACAGCATAACTTACTGGAAGGAAGTTAACTGAATCAGCCAATCAAGGAGACTGTGTGCTTGTTACTGCGTTATTAGTGGCCAATCACAGGAGCCAGTTCCACCCCCAAAACGGTCAAAAAGCAGGTCGATTTGCAGCAGCAGAATTTCACTTTGAAGGCAGAGTCACCAGCCATGTTGTGTATGCTAAGAAACTCGTGCATGCATGCGTCAGTGAATACCTGTGTGTGTGTGTGAACTGCTATTACTGGCTATTCAGTATGTTTTATTGAGCTTGCTATGAGAGAAATTTGACACCACCCTTAATGGAGCTTAAGTCAACACCACAATTAGTCCAGATCGTATCCTTTCTCAATAGAATATGCAAATAATTATTAATTAATTACGATATCTTTGGTTTTTGTCTGTTTGCTTGTGTGTAACTGGATCAGCTCTTGTGTTTATATTTCTTGTCTTCTGAGTTTTTGGAAACACTGTAGTGTTGTATTTTGACATTTCATACTGTATGTGTGCTATGGAAGATGATTGAATCACCTGGAATATTCAAATGTGTGTAATGTATTCATTGTTTAAAGCTTCAGTGGGTATTTTGTTCCTCCTGCACTTGAAAAGGTGAAATGTTCACCAGTGCTGGTGAGCTGTTCACTTGCAAAGAAAGAGATGGAAAGAGGTTGCCTTTGCTGTCATTTGAAAACACACAAAAGACGAAACATAAAAAAATAACACGGCTTGTATCTTCTTTCCTAAAGCCTCAATTCAAATTACTTTATACATTTTAAGAGCTTCTCTTTACCTTATATATACCTCTGCCTTGGTTTCATTGCCAGCTCTTTTTATCTATTTCTCCTCCTTGATCATATCCTGTACTCTCTCATTGTGGGTTCCTGTGTACAGGTCATCATGCTGCTGACATTTGTGTCCAAGCAGGGCCTAGTGGTATGGCCTTTACCACCCCTCGCTGGGTCTCCCTTCACCATCAGCACCCCCTACTGTGATTCTTAACCCACCAAGTCCTCTTCATCTGCGTGCACATCAATGAGTGTGTGTGTTTTCTTGTGTGTGTTGGTGTGCTTTGGGACCATCCTCTGTGTACAGTGTCTGTGTGTTTAAGCCATGTCCAGATCAGCCACGTTCATGCTTGCCTTTAGCCTGTGAGCACAGTAGGGAACATGGTATGGAGCAAGCTTCTTTCTCTGCTGGATACAGGGTGAGCAAATACAGTTGCTGTGGGCTGGCGGGGGTACTGGAGTATGTTACAGTGGATAGCTCACTATGATGTGATAAGCTCAACTCACAAGGTCTTTTCTGTGACAGTAACTTGAAAATATGTCTAAATATGTCTTTCTTATTAAAGAAATATCTAAAAATTCAATTATCAAAGGGAAAAACTGCTTCTCTTTTTTTTTTTTTTTTTTTAAATATATATACGTAGATTTCTTGGAATTTTTTTATCCCTGACTTTCTGGAATGAAGAATTTTGGAAGAGCTGATGTGTTTTAAAAAAGAAAGTGCAAAGCCTCATTGTTCTGCTTCTCAAACACACACACACACACACACACACACACACACACACACACACACACACACACACAGGCATACTCACCGTCCCTGCAGTCATGGGAATGGAGAATACCGAGGTTCAAGGTCATTTCAAGTATTCTGCACCCCGGGGCTCTCCATTGTCAGTGCACCACATCCTTTTGCTCACGCATCCACTCAGATTCACATACGAGACATTGTATGGAGGGATTCATTCTACACACAGCTATTCAAAAATGCACAAACATCTGAGGGAGGAAAGTGTCTGTCAGGTGTGAACATGACACTTTGTAAGTCCATTCACATATACAAGCAGCTGCATGTGTGACTCTCTGGTGAAGGCACAATTATCCACGTTTGCTTCTGTAGCAGAAAAGAATAAAATAGTATCGTTAACTGACAACTGCTGGTTTTTGGCATCATTTAACTGTTGGAATAATCATTGTTTGGGATCATCAGATTATATATTTTTTGGTTTTCTATTAAGTAAAGGAGTCGTACTGCTTGGAAATGATAGAGGCATTTTTTTTTAGAATCAAACTGAAGGTAAGGAAAAGAGAGAGAGAGCAGCAGTGGGTGTGATTAGCTCCTTTGTTGGAGGTCTGTTGAGCTTCATTGGTTCCAGAGAATAGGTTCCTAATGAACCCAGCCAAGCTTGGACCAAACTTTGTGCTGAAGACAAACTAAGTTATGGTGGTCTGGCAGAGCGCTGGGGGTGAGCCGACTGATATACAACGTCTGGACATATGGTCCCCCCCCCCTTAAGTGCCTCTCCCAACCACTTTCCCATGTCCTGGCTTCTGTGCATGACTGTCCTTTTGTGTGTGTACACGCAGAGTTGGACGTAGCGTGAGGAAGAATATTTATAGTGTGCATTTTTGTATTTCATTGGTAACTCATCAGAAAAGGGAAACAGGAGAGAAGAAACAGAGGGATTCAGGGGCACGGGTGTGTGTGTGTGAGATGGGGGTGCTGGAGAGAGAGGCTGGTTGATGCTTACTGAAAGCGACAGAGGAGAGAGGGCTGCAGGCTTTGTCTTTCCAGCTGACCCCAATACAGAATCCTTTCTGACACGTCCTACAAGACATGGAGTAACTGAGTAAATCAGGCCAACCTGGCTTTTGTGTAGCAACAGCTACACCATAACAGATGTGCGTTTATCCATGCATGTGTAGGAACATGTAAGGAGGAGGTGCAGGTGAGCCTCGTGGTGGTTTGAGCCTAATTGTTTGGGTCAGGGTGGGAGTGTGGGGACGGATGTCTTCCGTGTCCCACCAACCAGGCTCTCGGTAACTGAGCCGGCGAGGGGGAGAATGGGCCCACTACAGGGCCACACAGCAGGCTCAAACAACACTTATTCTACTGGCCAAACTGTCAGCCAGAACAACTTCATTGTGCCCAAAATTGGAGTTGAAGGCAAGGCAAAGACGAGATGGGAGGGGGAGGCTTGGGAAGGTGGTGAGAAAGAAGAGGAGGATGCAAAGAGAGAGAAAGCGTGCAAGAGAGAGAGAGAGAGAGAGAGAAGAGTGAGGGGGTCTGTGGGAAACGGGGGACTGGAAAAGGGGGAGTCCCAGAGAAAGTGCAGTCTTCGGGATGAATAAGGTCAGACGGTGTGAGTTCATTTCAGTAGGAAGAATTCTCATAGATCCTCCATGAGGGGCAGACGGCCAGAAGCAAGGCTTGAATGGAAATTTATTAAAATGTATTCTGGGAGAAGGGGAGGAACTACACTATTTTTGTATTGCAGTGTTTGTTTTGTCACCACATATAATCATGCTGTTCAGCCACAAAAAACACAGTTTTTAGACAACAGCACAACAGCTGATGGAGGTGCACGTTTAACAAATTCTGGTCATTATTATTCTCTTGTAGTCAAATTGTGCACATCCACTTCCCCATTAACTCATATTAGATCACATACTTGAGAAATTTCTCAAGCATATATAATACATAACAGGGCCACACACACACACACACACACACACACATATATATATATATATATATATATATATATATATATATATATATATATATATATATATATATATATATATATATATACACACACACAGGTAACCCATTAGCATTAGACACTTCCCTACAGACTTTTCCTGTCTTGCACCCGCACGTGCGCGGGATGCAAGGCAGCACAGCAGCAAGCTTTGAACTGTGATTTAAATACAGTACATCAGAAAGCCCCTTTAGACTGACACTAAACCTGTTTAAATCAGTACAACACTAGCTTGCGTCACAATTCTCATCTTTTGTCTTACCTCTCCTCTCCTGCTGGTGATTTCAGGTAACAGCTATAAAAGGGTGAAGAAGTTTACTTAGTCACACTGAGTTTAGGGAGATGAGGAGAGTCTGTGATTCTGTGTGTGGGCAAAGGTGTGTGCGTGTGTGCACAAAATGAAGAAATGTACACACACGCATGCACAGATACACACACACACATACACCCCTGTTTGATCCAGAGCTAGCCCTGCAGCTCCCAGAGACTCAACAAAAGACCTCCTCTATCCATTGTATGAGCTGTGTGTTTCCCAGGAGAGCTCGGGCTCAGTTAGAGAAGGGCCCCAGATCGCTTTCTCCTGACATGGATGTTTATTCGCTCTATGGTCCAGCAGAACACCCTCAAAAGGGCTGGCCTTCGCATTTTGACGTGCATGACACATAGTTTTTGAAAAGAAAAGAGTGGCTAGAGGGTGCGAGAAAGAAAAAGGGAGAGTGAGTGTCTTGACAGATGAGCAGACATATAAGACAGACAGACAGAGAACAGGCCTGTCTGTGAAAGTGTTCTCAGTGCACTCGTATGAAAAAGAATATTCAGCGCGTTCGCCGCCATCTTATTTGCTCCTTGTCTTTACACTAGTCAGCTTTCTTGTCAACCTTGTTCATGAATGTAGAGCTACCCGGTGGGTGGGTAGAGATTTCTTCCTGATCTTGACAAGCCCTCCCATCCCTAACTGCATACTAATTTCTTCCGAACTACTGAGCCAATGCAAAACAAATACAGTCTGCCAGGGCTTCTATTCAGCTTGGTCTTAGCAGGTTAGCAGATATTATTCTGTCTATTCTGGGTGTGTGATTAATGAGCTGCAAGTTGTATCTTTAGGACTCTCTCAGTGTGTGTTGAGTATAAAATCCTGAGCTAATGAAGGAAAGTGTACGAATAGCTTGAAAATGAATTCACAATTCCTCAAATATTTAATGCGACCAGTTAACGGTTACTTATTCTCACAATCACAGGTTTTTAGCTGTCAGTGCATTTCACATTATATATTTAATGATCCTTCCTGCTACCATTTCACAGCTGTCTCTATCTCAGAGTTTTGAATGCTATCTGTCAGTGTTCTTCACTTTCCCTGACAGTATCTAAAGGTTTCCTTGAGAGGGAGAGTGCCTGCAGGGTTGACCATACATCTCAGTCGAGAGGCAGGAGTCGACCGCTGAAAACAAACACAGTATGGCGGATACCATCTAATCTACTGAGCGCCATTATCGTTTAAGATATCAGTATACATACCCACATGAACCCACCCTCTAAACCAGACGCACTCTCTCCCTTTGCTCTCTTTGAGGTAAAAAAAAGAAAAAAGAAGCTTGTGTGTTGAAACTGAGAGTGAATGTAAGCTATTGTTGTGGTGTAACCGGACTCTATAGCAGGTTGTTTGATCCTGTTTTGGGCCTGAAAAGCTTTTTTCTTACTTGAGCTGCCAGATCAGCTGAGAGGGTCAGACAACAGAGTCTATTTGTAAAGTCCTCAGTCTGTCCGCTTCTGGGTTTTGGGGGAGTTTTTTGTCCTTTTTTTCCATCCTCACTTTGTCAGCTCAACTTCCTCATCCAGATTCAAGCTAGAGTCCAAAGTTTTAATTATAATGCAGAGGAGCATGCACTCATTCACATACTCTACTTAGACACAGATGTGTGCTTTTAGGTGCATGGTGCTGCTCTCAAAACTCCATTTATTCCTTTTTCTTTAAACTAGATCTTCCTGTGCCTCTCTCTCTCTACTGTGGAGACACTGGGATTATATTCCTCGCTTTGCACCTCTGGTGTGGCAGTGGCAGAAGGGAGAATGTTACTGGAAAGTGTTTAGATGACAAAAGCTTTCGCAAATTGTTTTGTTAAACCACAATACTTCCCGTGATACATCCAAGCTCTCGTTGTATTCCTGTTTACCCGACATCATTTCATTATTTACATTACATGCCTCTGTATTGTCGACTGTTTTGGGAGCTGACTTGCACTTCTATGCCTTTGTTACTGTTTTGACATTGCACTCTCAATTTATGATCTGTTTAGCGTTCAGCGTGGACAATGTGCATGCAAATATACTCATCCCATTATACTGTCTCTCTTTGTATGTCAGCTTTCTTGCCTAAGAGGTATAGATGTAGAGTTGGTTGGGGGGAAGGGTTTGATAGTGCTGTATGGTTTTTTGTTTTTTTTTTGGAAGGAGATTTGCGCGCACGCACACACACACACACACACACGCATCTGTGCCGCCAAACCCGTTTCAGACGTGAGAAACTGTACCTTAATTTGCATAAGAATAATTGACACTTCAAATTAGCCTTCCAATCAAAGAGGATTATTTTTTCAGCATATGTGCAGCTACTGAGCACTGCCATGGTGGAGAATATGAAAGGGAGGGCAAAGAGTGTAGGAACGGGAGGGGGCACGTCATAAAAGATTAACCCTTTCACTTCCTCATCTCAGACAGGAGGAGCTGGCGTGCCATTTTATTGCATATATAACTTGATATGCAGTTTAAAAAAGAAGGAGGAAAAAATGATTTCTCCTATAAGTCAGAGGATACTGTAAGACTCTGGTAGGGCAAAATGGTGCATCTGATTGATAGGTGTTTTACGTTTGAAAGCCTTAGGTGCACTGACTGTGTTATGTGCACGATAATACATCTATATTCACCTTGGTGGCACTGGGTACAGGCCAAGAGAGCGAGCGCTATTAGGCAGAGCATATGAGCGTGTGTGTATGTGTGTGTGTGTCATAGTGAATGTGTGCAGATTGAGGGTTTGCCCACATTAAACCATTAAAGCAAGTGCAATGTTGAATTATTGATAATGGCTAATGAAAAGGATCAGTTCAGGATGAACTACAGGCTTAACCACAGCCCTGAGGCTAACACACACACAAAGTACATGCATATACACCCATTCTCCAGGTGCAGCATTGATTTCAGCTTTTCTCCAACTGGAGTCAGATCGGTACCAATGTGTTTTTTTTCCCTGTTTATAGCTTACTCGTCATCATTCCATCATCTTTAAAGGCCCATAATGATCCATTCCAGTGAGGAGCAAAGGAGGCCACAGCAAAAAAAATAACTCCGGCTTTCTTCCAGGCCTCCGTGTTTGACAAGCAGAGAGCCTTTTTTAAGGTTGAGCCAGTTTTCAGGGAGAATAGGGACAGAATTCATTTTGGGGGAAGGGGTAGAGAATGGGGACTGAGGGTTTGGCGCCAGCCCCTCTGAAGCGCTCAGCATCCCCCCGCTTATGGGATGGCGGATGTGTCTGGGTGTATCCATGACAACCTCACTGCATGCAGGGATATACCACGGCAATATAGCCAAGGAAAGTTAAGAGAGTAGATGTGTGTGTGTGTGTGTGTGTGTACGTGTCGGTGCAGATCCATTCAGGTCCACATACTGTATCTCAGAGAAAGTATTCCCTCAGTTAGACCGGGAAGCTGCTGAAGTCTCAGTTTGCTGATAGACATATATCTTTAGCCTTTGACTCAGAAGCTAAACATAAATAGATGTGCTCTTTTGTAAGCCAGTTTTTTACTTTGACACAGTTGTAAGTGGTTCTTCTTGCTAATGGTTCAGCATTTCCTCCTATGTGCTGTGTGTTTTATGCTTTCGCAGATACAGACAGGTGCACCCTCATGTGCACTCAGGTCGCTGCCTAACAAACATTAAAACACAGACTAACACATTCTCAGACACAAAGTCACACAATCACTCTCATGAGTCTTGCATAGCTCAAGCTGTGTTATAATAATCCCATCTGGGATGGCCTGGATTCTCACTCAGAAAGTACCTCATAAAGTAGCACATATATGTGTTTCAGTGTGTGTGTGTGTGTGTGTGTGTGTGTGTGTGTGTGTGAGAGAGAGAGAGAGAGAGAGAGAGAGAGAGAGAGAGACAGCACAAGGGAGACAGTGCACAAGAGTGAGACAGAGGAAGATGCTTTCTGTGACATGGAATATATACTGCTTTATATTTTAAATTCACCTTTCTGTCCATACTCAAGCACAAATGCACACAAGCACACACTCACAGATGTAGAGTCAAACTCAGATCCTGCGGGAGTGTATTTTTAACCCCAACTGCCTGTGCTTTTGCTGAGGGGTTAAAGGGCCGAATGGAGAATCAAGTAAATAATTCACAATAGCTGAAACTCTTTCGATGTAACCTCAGAATGAACGGGGGAGGGATACCAAAGAGACTTAGTTATGTAGTGGCACAATATAGTCTTGCAAAATCCTGCTTTGACTTAACGGTAAAAAGAAACAAGTAGGTCAATAAGTGGAAAGGCCCCTCACCTTCTGATTAAGTCTAGTTACATGGAACAACTGTGAAATGTCTTCATATATACAGCGCTAAACAATATACATGTCCTGTTATTTCAGGTTTGATGGACCAGAAGTCCATCATGATCCACAAACATCTGGAATAATGACCGGAGTCTCCGACTAAGGACATGGAATACATTCTGCTGATCTCAGAGGTAACCGAACTCGCTCCATTGTTACATGGCCTGCTCTGTGCATCCTTTTTCTCAGAACATTTGATATGGAGGTGTCTGTAAGACACTTTTGAGTGACATTGCCTCTGTCAAATGGCTGATTGAAGGAGACACAGAGAGAAATGCTGTGCTAATGAAATCATCTGACCCACATCCTTTCGTGCTATCCATTTCTCCAAAGACACAGAAAGGGCATTTATACAGGTAAACCATGACTGGTCCCTGAAGTGAAAGAGGGGGTTTTTCAGAAGGAAGAGGAGCATCCATTATTTACTATACTGAGGTTGCTAGACACTTAAGAGATGATGCAGTGCTTCAAGCATACAAAACATAGAGCCTCCTTGGTGCTGGTGAGGCCATTGTTGTGTGTTTTGAACATGTCTGTTTCCATCCATACTGACAGATGAAAAAGAATGTGTCTCCCAAAGGTTCAGAAGCTTGGACAGAGATAGACAGAGAACGGAGGAGAGGCAGGCAATGGGATGGTGGAGAGATGTGTTTGTGTGTGTGTGTTACATCTCTGTGGATGTTCGTTTTTGTGTCTGTGCATCTGTATGTCTGTTTATTACCCCCAGTTTGTTTTTCGGTATCTGTTCATGCACTTATATGTTGAAAAACATATCCAGTCATAGACTGCATAATGCAAAATAAACAGTCTTATTTAGTGCATGTGCCTGTCTATACATACATCATGTTCCTGCTGACTTTGTATAAATATTCTCTTCCAGTTCTAATAGACTTCAGTCAGGTCTTATTCTCTATAGATTAGCAGCATCACTTTCTCCCTCCTGGAGACTGGAAGCATCTGACTGTTGTCTACTGGGAGTAGTTAGCAGAAGGAGACTAAGGCATAAAACTCCTCCTACAACTTGGGGCAACACCAGATACTACTTTCTGCCTTTGTCAATTTCCTGGGGGACACTTTGACATGAAATCCTTTTTATTTTTTTGTGGAAGAGGAGAGAGCACTCCCCAAAATTCCAGTGTTTTTCTGCATAAATGCGCATTGTGATGGAGAGCACGACAACTATACATGTTTACAGATCCGCTCAGGGAAATTCCAAGTCACCGAACAATATCCGTAAACTAAAATATAGATGTGTGCATGTGTGTGTATTTTATAACATAAATGATGAAAATAATGACAAGGGGACCTATTATGCTCATATTTCAATGCTTATGCTATTATGCTCATATTTGGAATCTACTAGTGTTTATGGCTAAAACATATTGGTTCAGTCCCTGAATTCAACCTCTGTATAATAAAAAAGAAAAAAAATGTTTTTAACTCCTCTCCCTTTAAGGCCAACCTCCTTTTAAATAAACTGTCTTCTGATTGGCTACTCCTCACAAGCAGAAAGCAGGCCAGGCTGCTGTGCTAACAGCCAAAGATGTTGGACTGAGGTGACCGCATTAAGGATGATATCATTGTCTTTGACATCACATAGATCCAAGACTGCAACAAAACTTGCACTTTCACTGTTTGAGACTTTGGCCATCAACCAGTATCATAAAGCTAAAAATGGGAAGATCATATTTCACAACTCTTGGGTCTGCTTTCTCAAAATGTCTCTCTCTGAATTTTACAGTCAATGAAATGTTACGACAACCAAGAAAACGAAGGCTAAAACTATTAAAAATGCCCTAGTTCGTAAAAGATGCAAAACTCTCTTTGGGACATTTGAAATAATAAAGTTATAAGAACATATTACAATATTTTACCCTTTAAGTATTCATCTTGAAGCACGAGTTTTCACAGTGTGCTTCATCTCAGTCTTTCTGTTTTTTCTTGAAATATTTTACACTTTGGTTGAAAGTTTTTGAAAGAGGCAAATACAGCGGATCATCCTTATAGGCATAAAACTGCAGTGTCAGCAGAGGACATCAGGAGGATGCATAGAAAGGCACATGTAGTTTTGACTGCGATCAGCTGCCACAAACAGACAGGCAGGCAGTGTTTGCCCTTGAGGAGTTGTGAACAGACAGGGTGGTGTGTTTGAGTTGTCTGAATCCACCTCCCTTCATCTTTTGGAGTCAGGCTGAGTTGGACTGCTGATGGCCCAGGGACCCCATGCCAGCCCTGAACTATTTTGTACTGTCAGCCAAACATCAGACAAACTTGTTCAAGGAAACATGTCTGGCCAAAACACTACATCCATAAATTCTTGTTTTCTCTGAAAAAAAACTTTGGGGAGTTACTGATTTATTGCAGATTGTAAAGGTGTAGTGCACTCTTACAGCTATTTCAAGTGGTCAGTTAAATCAGCAAACAGCAGTCACAGGTTCATAAAATGACATGCTTTGTTGTCTTTGTAGTCTGATGCAGCTGACGAGACACTCAGCCACCCTTACTGTCTCAAATGACCCCAGCTGTTCTGTACAGCCTATACATTTGTATTGGGCCCCTTAATACCTTCCATGCTTGTCAACGAGCTCTATGGTTTCGAGGAAATTTTATACCATAATGTCTTTTTGGAGGAAGGGAGTGTCGGGTATGGCAGGAGTAATGGAGGAAAGGCTGGAAATGCAGGTAACCCAGGTTAGGCTGAGGGTACAGGGATCCGGTAAGGCGTTCCCCAGACCTTAGAGTCTTCTAGGCTTCTCTATTAGAGAATAATAAGCAGCTGTAACCCTGAGACACTCCCAGGCCTGTGTCCTCAGCTACAAAAACCTCCACTGGGCTTCTTATCAGGTTCTAAGGATATCATGTAAGACAATACATGTGAGAAGTGCAGGGAGAACAATAGGAGGAAAGTGCAGTGTGATATGAGGGGGACTAATGTCAGCGGATATTGCTGAGGCCTTTGTCGCCTTCAAGTACACTGGGAACTCGCAGCTCACTGAGCTCCTTTCATTCAAGGCTCATGCTCTGGGATGTGACGAAACTCTACAACAAATGCCGTCCCTCACGCTTGATGGCAAACTGTAAACACGGAGGTTATGTGTTTGTTGTGTATGAAGCATAACTCACTCTTTCCCCAATCTTGGTGGAAAAATTGTGTTTACTGAAAGCTAAAGAGTATTTCCTAAACGTTGTGTGCTGTACATTTGTTTCCACGCAGCATCAATATTTTTCTTTAAAACTGTAATTAATAAACTCCTGTGATAAAATCTAACACTGCTGTAATGATAAACTCATATTTCTCTTCTATTTCTTTTTATTTCTCTTTTTTTAGGTAAATAAGTTATCCTGATTAAGAAGAACGGAGCCAAACTTTCAGCAATACAGAGTCTTACAACAGCCTGAAAATAGTACTTACTGTGCCTTTGTTCTGATGGGTATCATATTTTCTTTTCTTTTTTTTAATGGAAAAACACTTCTTAAAATAAGATGAAAATATTCTACACATTAAAACATGTATTTATTTCATGTCAGTGATTGAATTTAACAAGTATATTTTCTGACAGCTAAATAAAGACTTTTTCCCCCATAAGTGATGTTTTAAGTGTGAGTTATTTCTTCCTTTCTGTTCAGTGCTGTGGCACTCCAGGTAAAGAACAATGTGCTTGACATAATTGGGTCCTATGTGGTTATGAAAAGAGCATGCACACTGATAAAAGCTGGCAGTGTGATCAAAGCACTATGTGTCCTGATCAAATCACACACCTGACACAGTTGTAGTTTTCCCAGACAAACTTACGAAATGTAGAGGAAAGAAATTTCAGTCGGCGCCAAGAAGCCTTCCTCTTGAAAATCTCTGTCATTCAACACTGTGAACCATTTTGACACGCTGCTCCTTGTCTGTCAAATCAAGCGTAAGTGCATGTGCAATAATTAAGAATTACAATAATTATTATTTTTGTCTATATCTCCTTTTGGGGGGGGGGATGTACAGTCTGACTTCTGTTTGTGCTGTCAAGGTGTCTATATAATTATATCCACACGCTAAATTACAAAGACAAATTAGGATCACGATATCTTACAAATTGTTCGGTATAGAAACAATTTGGTTTTATCTTTTATTACTCAGTTTTTATGTCCTTCCTGTTGCACAACTACCAGTATACAGCACACCAGGCTGCGAACCAATAACATCATAACACTTCATGAGGTAAGTAGAAAGCTAATGTTTGACACTGGAAAATGCAAACTGGACATGTAAAGGACACACACATACAGACAAACTCATACTGACGTCCTGCGTTTTCCCACAGTATCCAAACACCAGCGTCTGGTGAAGTACTTTTTAAAAATACCACTAAGTGTAAAAACCAACTTTATTTTTCATTTCTGTGCAGCTCTCTAGTCTATTAAGTTGTCATTTTAAGGGCTTTCCTTGCTTTCCAGTTAGCAACATCAATTTAAACTGCTGTAAACTGTAATTGATTAAGTGATGGCTCGAGCTCACTTGTAGCATTTGTGTAAAGAAAATAATATGACATAGAAACCTGCGTATATTCCTCGATTATTCTATTTTAGCGTTGTCTAGATCTTAACTAGTTTAATATTCGGTTTCATTTATAGTTTTAAGGGCCTCTAGTTAAAACACAGCACAGCACAAAACACCAAATTAACCACAATTCAATGTCAAAATATTCCAGTAGTCTTTCTTTCTTATAGAAAGAATAAAATTGAGTAAATTTGAGGCTTAAATGTTCTCCGCCTGAATACATGCCTCTATAACCCTCAAAGATATCAACTGTACAACAACTGCCAAACTAGCTTTCAAGTATCAGCAATATAACTGCAATGCACTGCAGTACAAAAGGATGTTACACCAAAAGATAGAAGTCACAAGCGTAATTCCACCTCTTTGGAAATGTTTTTGTTTCAGAAGAAGGAGCATATAAAAACTGTGGTATGTAAACTTTCCCTTGAAAAGCCACTGAATAAAATTCAGCTAACTCACAAGGGACATCACCCAGCAGGGGCCGTAAGTTAAACAACCTCAGAACAACATTAATTTTGTATATTTTTATCAAACAAGCCTAAAGGCCAGTGCAAAACCTTCTTTTTATAAAATAAATGGTAAATGGCCTGTATTTATATAGCGCTTTACTAGTCCCTAAGGACCCCAAAGCGCTTTACATATCCAGTCATCCACCCATTCACGCACACATTCACACACTGGTGATGGCAAGCTACATTGTAGCCACAGCCACCCTGGGGCGCACTGACAGAGGCGAGGCTGCCGGACACTGGCGCCACCGGGCCCTCTGACCACCACCAGTAGGCAACGGGTGAAGTGTCTTGCCCAAGGACACAATGACCGAGACTGTCCAAGCCGGGGATCGAACCGGCAACCATCCGATTACAAGGCGAACTCCTCTTGAGCCACGATCGCCCATGCAAAATTTGGAGAGGAGCTTATTTAAATGAATCATGCAAACTTAATTTACAAAGATTTTCACAAGGAATCTACTGCAAAGTACATTGACTGCAATACTGAAAAAAAACCATCATATTTTGAGCCTGATTTGGGTCTGATATTTGCTGCCAGGAGTGGTAATTTTTGTCGAATGCCAAGGGAATATTTTAAGCACAAGATACTGACACAGGTGAATGGCTCAATGTCGTGAGTGCAGAGCTTTTTACTGACTCCCAATATTTGATTTGTCAAACTACAGAGATTACAGTGATTTAAGCAGGTCAAAGGTGTGTTTTTGATTAATGCCTGACTCTCACAATATGCACAATGAACTTTAATAAATACTTGCAACCCTGTATGGCAAAAACAAGAATAATACAAGCAATTATGCATAATCACTCAATCAAAATGCTTAAGGTAATTTTCTGTGTTACCCTACTCACCCTACAGGACAGCTGTCACACAAGATTTACCGGTGAAATAGTTTTCACCAAAGCACACTATTTAGTTTCTTAGAACTTTAAAGTTTGCCCTTACATCATAAGAAACTGCTCCCTCATCAGGTCTGTTCATTAGTGACACTAATTTAAAGTACTACTGTTGCCTTGTGTTGGTCACTATTACAAGGAACTGCCTGTGAAAGCCATCTTATCTTTTTAAGTCACTCAGTAGATTGTTCGCACACTTCCCACTGCCCAGTCTCACATTACTTTGATCTGCATAGTAACTCTGGTCCTTCATGGCTAAAAGGGAGGATCACTTAATAATTACTCTGCAATTAAATATTTATTTTTCACCCTGACTACTCATTATTTGCTGATTATGTATGTAATATGTGAGATAAACACATTCCATTTGGACCAAATCATTGTCTCTGTGATTCTGCACAGAATTGGGGGTCAATAAAATTAAGGCTTTTCTTATGAATTAGACTGATACATTTATTTTAATTGGTTCAATTCATTAATATGAATCTGGTGTCACTGAAAATCCAAAGTGCCACACTCTTCATTATTCCCTCTCCTTTTCTAATCACATTAATTTTCTCTGCTTCTCCCTACTTAACATTCATTGTCACTATTTTTCTCACACTTACCCCATTTTCATTTCCTTTACCAGCATCATTCTTCCCTTCTTTCCTTCACCCATCTTTCAGGCTCATCTGTCCTCACTTGTCCTCTCCCACACTAAACCATTCTTTTACCGCCCCTCTCATTCTTTTCCTCCCTCTCTCTCTCTTTTCCTCTCTCTCACTTCTATTTTTCTCCCTCTCAGATGTCAGATCACAGTCTAGTCTTCCGCTTGCCCTGTCATCACATTTTTCACACAGCCCCATCCCTTAATTGGGCCTGTATCATCATATCATATCATGTAGAATACCTGATCACAGCAAGAGATGAAAGATGGCCTCCAACTATCCCCACACAGACAGACTGACACACATAAAAACATACACATTACACACAGCCGCGCTCACACGGATGCACGTCAGTGGTCATATGGGACATGAATCTAAGCTGAGGGTTGTGTCTGTGTAAATTTTTGCTCCTCGTGTTTGCAGCACATTGTCGATGTGATCGTTACAGTGTGACAGGTGAGATGGTGTGTATTCCACGAGTGTCCAATGATGTTTGTATCAACTGCTAGTGGCTTTTGTGATGAGACAAAGGATGCCCTGGAGCCAGCGGTGTCACATCTGCAGGTAACTATGGCAAAATAAAGGAAGCCTCAACAACAACTGTCAGAGGAGTGTTAAAATAGCTCAAACATGTCTTGGTGTCAGTTTGAAAGATCCAACATGAAATCTTGTGCAAGCTCCCCTGTCATTCCTGCAGCTGGTAAAAACGACTTAGCACTGTAGCCGTTAACTATATAATGAGCTTCTCATTCACTTTATGCTCTTCCAGATAACAAAGGTAACATATTTATAAATTAAGTTTATTTAAGTCTTAATTATACGGCAGCACGGTGGCACGGTGGTTAGCACAGTTGCCGCACAGCAAGAAGGTCCTGAGTTCAATTCCACCATCAGGCCGGGGTCTTTCTGTGTGGCGTTTGCATGTTCTCCCCATGTTTGCGTGGGTTCTCTCCGGGTACTCCGGCTTCCTCCCACCGTCCAAAGACATGCAACTTGTGGGGATAGGTTAATTGGATAATCCAAATTGCCACTAGGTGTGAAAGTGAGTGTGAATGGTTGTCTGTCCCTATGTGTTAGCCCTGCGACAGACTGGCGACCTGTCCAGGGTGTACCCTGCCTCTCGCCCTATGACAGCTGGGATAGGCTCCAGCGCCCCCCGCGACCCTGAAAAGGATAAGCGGAAGCGAATGGATGGATGGATGGATAAGTCTTAATTATGTTTATGACTTAACTGATAAGCATATTATATCCCCATTTAGGTCCATGGTAATAAATAAGAAAAGAATGGGAAATGGAACTGGGCAAAACTTTGTTAGCTTTTGCATGCATTGGGCATTCACTGTTATAACACAGTCCAACTCATGTTGTTTCTAAGGGTATAACTATTATTATTACAGAGAGGCAGAACTGATAGCATTTGTTGCTCAGGTTCCACATTAACAGGGTTGTTGTTAGCCATAGCTGCTAGCTGCTACCTTAATGATAATACACAGCTAATGTGACTATGAGATAATTGCTAACAGTTAAACGTCTAATGTAAACATCTGCACCAGCAATGTTAATACTTATGATAACTTTTTAACATGTAAATGTTGAAATGGGAACTGTACTGACCTCTCCAAAGTCCTCAGGAAGAGTTCCTCAATATTGTGAACACAGCTAGCGCTAGAACAGTTAGTTAGTGTATGGGCTGTGCGTCTGTCTGTAAAGTTCTGAATTAGCTGGAGGTGAAGTTGACATCAATAATACTACAAATGCATATCTAATCCACAAATCTTTACTATCAACTACTATCTTTTTCTTCTTCTGTCAGCTGCTACTTTTAGTGGTCACCACATCTGCCTCCATTTTATCCTATCTTAGGCTACATCCACACTAGGGTTGCCAACCGTCCCTTAAAAAACGGAATCGTCCCGTATTTAGAAACAAAAGTACACGTCCCGTATTGA
The DNA here is from genome assembly GCF_057381915.1 of Diplotaxodon limnothrissa. NCBI lineage: Eukaryota > Metazoa > Chordata > Actinopteri > Cichliformes > Cichlidae > Diplotaxodon > Diplotaxodon limnothrissa. The sequence continues at coordinate 18,536,277 of NC_140607.1, forward strand.
GCTAATAAGGGACGCACTTTGTCCCGTAATACAGTGAGAATCAAAAGTAGTCTATAAATGTTTATGGAATTAACGCTTTGTTTGAAAACATAATTCCCAGCCCCTCTCCTGCTTTGTGACCAATGAGCTGACAGCACACTTATGACAATTCAGATTACCGCTCATCTCATTGGTCGAGGAAAGGTCGCTTGCGGAGAAAATACCGGAAGACAACAGATGACCACAACAAGAAGCATGGCCAACAGGGAAACAAACGCCGACACTGCGGTGCAAGTCTCGGACGACAGTACACCTAAAGCTGGGCAGACACTGTGCGATTTTTTCAGTCACGTTATTCAGCTCCTGCTCAAACTGCACGATTGACTCGCAGGGGTTAGAAGTTGGTAGGTCACGATGCAGGGTCTCACACTATACCGCCCGATGCTCTGATGCGACCCGAGTGCTCACACTGTGCCTCCATAACATGAAGGTTATAACAGAAAATCTGTCGCTCTGTCTTTCACTCACACAGACACACAAACCACCACCATCAACTTTGCTAAATTGCTAATGAAAAACATTGATCAGGCAGCTGTGAATGAGCAGCAGTGTAAATCCAACTATTTTAACGGTTGTTGTGGTCGTGATAATTTTGTGAGGCCACATCGAAAAGGCTCGGATGAGCTTTCCAAAGTTCTACAAGTTGTGCCTCCATCGCTTGTGTCCAGATCACACGCTGCACAGCCGTGCTGCTCCGTCTTTTTCACCGACGTTTACGTGTTTGCGCGTGAGCAGTGTGAGCGGCTCACGAGCGATTGATGATCGGGAGCTGCTCGAGGTGTTAATCGCTTCTCGTTACCCCACGTATACTACACGATGCACGATGAAGGCCAAAATCGGGCCGATCACCAAATCAGTCGCACGACTCAAAAATCGTCTCAAAATGGACCAAAGATCGCACAGTGTGAGCCCAGCATTAGAGCAGCAATGTTTGTTCGCTCAGAGAAAGAAAAAAAGGCTGCAAAAGCACAGGGAGGAATGGGAAAAGGGAAACACCTGGCTGGAAAAGGTCACCATAACACCTATAAAGCGCACTGCACTGTGTGCCGGCGCACTTTTTCCATAGGCATGCTTCTAATGGTGGGCACATGAAGAACATGAGGGGCGTGAAAGCTCGGGGAACCCTTAACCAATTTCTTGTCCACCAGGCCACGGCAGAAGCAGATATGGTATGTAAACACTGGTTTGTTTTTTAAACCCTCTGGTTAAGGTTAAAATGGGCATGTGCAGTGAATATCAGCGCTATGTGGCCAGAAGTGTGATAATATAATTTATTTTGTGTAATAAACAACTCCAAGGATAGATGATTACAACAAATAGATGACTAATACATAAAAGTAATACATAGATGAATAATGATGATGAGTTAAGATGCGTAATCATGGGAACAAGTGGGTTTACAAACAGGAGCAGCTGATTAGCATTAGAAAAGCTGAAATAATACCTCAACTGAAGCCAATTGTACTAAATGCACTAAATGTGCACTGTTACAAGAATATTTTTCGTTCTATTGCTTTCTATTAATTTATATAATTTTAAGTTAAGCAGGACAGAGTTCTTTTAAAGAAAGATTTACTTATATTCTCAAAAGTTAAGCATGACAGGCTTCTGTTTAAGAAAGAGACCTGTTTTACTGTGTTAATGTTGTCATTTTGAGCTAAAAATAAATAGCTAAATGATCATTTGTTTCCCATATGGTCATATCACAAAGAATATGCATCTGCTTAAATCAAATTCAAGTCAAATGGTTAAAAAATAATTTCACACACACAAAAAAGAGCTACCACAATGGGAAGGGTGAAGACAACTAGGTTGCCCGGCCCTGGCCACGAGGTGTCCCTTATTTATTTTTCAGGGAGTTGGCAACCCTAATCCACACGTACACGGGTATTTTTGAAAACGGAGATTTTCCATTTTCGTTAAACGCAGAAATGAAGGAAAACGCTGCTAGGAACATGCCAAAGCAACAGGTGGCGATATATTCCTAACCGTGTAGAAATGTTGGCCAATCAGAAGTCTAGAAGCCTCGGTGGGAAATAGTAAACAAGGATGGGGCATAGAAGCAGAACCGAGTTGTATGTGTGGAGGGACAGTAATTGTGTGTGTATATGTAAGCATTTAAACACTGCAGAGAATACAATTAACAGTAACATTATTGTAGAAATTCATTTCACCGAAACAATAACGTGGCGCACAGTGTGACATCAAAAAAGGTGCACACGTTTGACGCTGCGTTTTCTGCATTTTCTCAGTTTTTCTTGTCCACACGTAAATGCAAAAACGGAGTTTTCAAAAATATCCACCCTGGCCGGAGCTTTTAAAAATCTCCGTTTTCAGTGACCGAAAATGCCGTTTACGTGTGGACGACAGGTGCAAACGCAAAGAAAAATCTGCGTTTTCAAAAATACCTGGGTACGTGTGGACGTAGCCTTACATTGCACGTGATTTCTTAGTTTGGTGTATATTATTCAGACCATCAAACAAATGGTAATATTAAAAAAGAGTAAATGTGGGTCATAAATTATGCCAGAATTTATAAAGGGGAGAAAAAAAACTACCAAAATGCACCTGAGCCTGAGTTAAATAATTAATTAACTGTGTTTATCACAATCAAAACTTTCCACTTTCCAAAAAAGGCAAGTTCAGGTCAATTTGAAACAAGAGATCACTTAAATAGAACCTGACAAAGTAAAAATAGGCTAAAAGGTCTCAATAAGCAACAAATCATACCACCAGTGTTGGAGATGTTACTCAAAAATATGAATGTATTATGTACTACTTTTCATAAAATTAGTGTAACCTATTAACTTACGTTACTTAAATTCCTCGCCAGAAAAAGTTTTTTTTTTTTACAATGTTTGTTACATCAATTTCACGTTACTCTGTGAAAAGACCAGAAACCGCTGGTACCTAATTACCAGTTAACAATAAAAACCCGAGGCGGCAATTACACACATCAACACAAACCCCTATACTAGTTTAAGACACATAAACAATTTCATGTATGAACGCAAAACCAACAAAGCAAAGATGAAAAATAGCCCTAAAGAGACTTTAAAGCCACAGTAATTCTACTGCAGAAACATGTACAGGTGAATGGAGGCTCAAAATGTTGAAACCCTAATGGGTCACCACTACCCTGTTTTACCTGTTGTAGTTCATGGTCTGGTTCCTGACCTGGTTCCTGGGCTGCAGTGACGATCCACTCAGCTTAAACATCACTCTGGATTCTTGGCTAGCTTTGTGTTAGCATGTGGTATGTACGGATGCTTGCTGGGAGCCAAAGTTGTATGTCTGTGTGTAGTAGTCTGCATCTCACCAATCGCACAGTCTTGTCTTGTTGTGCAATTAAACAAAAACAAAAAAAAAAGATCTCCACTCCTCAAAAACTGTAGAGCACCTCATCATTTCCCTCCTCCCGCAAAAACTGAATTCAGCTAACTGTAGCACAAGTGTTCAGGAAGAAAGTATGTTTGTTTGAACAAAGGTGAGAGCCATCGTTCACAAATGGAAAAAATTCTGAAACAAAGGTGAAATTTCCCGGGACTGACTGGCCTAGCAAAAGCACATTGACTACTCACCTAAGAGGTCACAAAAGAGCCCAGAATAACATCTGAAGAACTGCAGGCCTCAATTGCCTCAGTTACGGTCAGAGTTCATGATTAAGCAATAAAAAAAGGACTGGGCAAAAACTGTATCATTGGGAACGTTTCATGGCAAAAACCACTGCTGACCAAAAAAGAACACAAGGGTTCATCTCACATTTGCCCACAAACATGTTGATCCCCAAGACTTTTGGGGAAATAATCTCTGGAATCATGAGACAAAAGTTGAACGTTTTGGATGGTTTGAGTCTCATTACATCTGCCACAGCATTTCCTTAAAAAATAAAACAAAAAAACATACCCACTGTCAAACAAGGTGGTGGCTGGGTGTGTCTGGGACTGCTTTGCTGCTTCGGGACCTGGGCGACTTGCAGTAATTGATGGAACCATGAATTCTGCTCTGTACCAGAAAATTTGAAGCAGAATGGCATCAGTTTGTGCCCTGGAGTTCAAGTGCACTTAGGGTATGCAGCAAGACGATGATCCAAAACACACCAGCAAGTGCTCTACTGAATGGTTAAAAAAAAAAAACAACAAGCAAGGTTTTTGAGTCTGGTCTTAAATCTGAGCAAGATGCTTTGGCGTGACTTAAAAAAGACCCTTCATGTGGGAAAGCCTTTAAATGTGGCTGAATTAAAACAATTATGGAAAACAGCGGGCCAAAGTTCCTGAAAAGTGAAATAAAAGACTCATCGCCAGTTATCACAAATACTTGTTTGCAATTCTTGTTCCCAAGGATGGCACATCCAGTTATTACGTTTAGGGCACAAATTCTTTTGCACATAGGGGCATGTAGGTTTGGTAACTTTTTTGTTTATTAAATGAGGTCATCATTTAAAAACAGCATTTTGTATTTACTTGGTTAGTTATTATTATTTTTATAGTATTAAAATTTGATGATTTGAAACAAATAAACGTTAAAAGCTAAGAAATTAGGAAGGGGGCAAATACTTATTTGTGGCACCATATTTACTGTTCCTCCTCTTCACATTTCCAACCAATTTCCATTAAGTTTACATTTCCAACTGTCAACATAATGGAACAAACGTATAAGAACTCCATAACTGACTCCTGCAAAGGCAGAACTTACCCAGCATGCCCACTATGAACGCTTCAGAAGAAAAATGTTACTTTATTCGTTAAAAAAGGTATTCTGTAATTATACTTCTGTTTACAGCTTCATTAAAAGCAAAACTGGTTCAAATGAATCCAAAATGATCTGTTTCATTGAATCAAATAGAAAGGAAATGTCATGGAAACTCAAAATATTTGTTAATGGAATTTTAAAATGAATTAAAATGAATTAAATTTAAACTATTGAATGTAATTTACTTGCAGTAATTTGGTTTACGGTGAGTCGGTTAACCTTTAGAAGTAAAAAAAAACCCCAAACAAACAGACAAACTGTACACACTACCTCATTGCAAAGTCATAGGCTCTCATATTTCACTAACATGGGTAACTTCCAGTAGATAATGATGCAATCATGTGCAACGTGTGTGGATAAACACAAGCACCTGGGTTTGTTCAGAGACCCAAAAAGGACACACACCTCTTCATTCCATGGGTCTTGTCAGTAAACAACCACACATACATTACTTGTTCTTGTAGAAGACGTTAATGTTTTAAAGAATATATATGAAGGTCATGTTCTGAAAAACTAAAACTAATGGAAACTGAGTTACAAGCCCATTTTTATCTTGTTCTCCTGTTATGACAAAGTATACCCAGTAACTGGGTTGGTCCCTCAATTATATGCAATGTGTGTATTGTGTACAGACACACAAGGTGCGTTTGTATCACATCAAATACTTTGTCAATAGCCTGGCGCTATCCATGAAAGAGAACACTGATAATACTGTACCGCAGTAGTTCATGAATGAATGTGAAATCCAAAGAACACAAACTCAGTCATGTGCAGATGTGAATCTCGGTTTTTGTAGAATCATAAGACACCTGTCTACATCTTTCAGTACTGTTGAATGGAACCTGGAGAATTTGGGAAACACAAAGACCTCAGATGACTTTAACTGGCACTTACTCAGGAAGAATTCTGCTATTGATGCAGAGCTATGAAGCAATGAAAAAAAGCCTTTCTACATTTAGGTGGGAGTGTTTTAGCCCATGAACATGACCTTGGTAACTACTGGTGAGGAAAAGTAAAGAATAGAACTTCTAAACTCTATTATGTGATAGAACTTTTTGGCTCCGTTCTTTGTCTCCCTCTTGGTTTTTTTTCACTAGACGGCACAGTATTTCACTTTTATCTGCAAATAGCAGGACTTTGTGTTATCTTATTTTGTTTGGGGGAAGATTCACAAGTACTATCCGCCGCATGATCCCAGCAGACGACAAGATACAGAACTCCAAGTCTGGAAACTTCACAGAGAGAAAAATGAGGTCTTACTGAAACTATCTTTGGTTTGTGTTTAACTCTGGTAATTCCCGCTGAAGATCTCCAAACCATAGTATCTGCTGGTGTTTTAGTATACAATGAAATAGTTTGTTTGCATTTTAAACCAGTTTTTGCTTATGTGTTCATTCCTTCTTTTTCTTTTTCTTTTTTGTAGATCACAGCTGTAGACTGGAAGAGCAAAAAGGATGACTTATTATTTAACGTTGTCGAGGTTACTCAGCCTACTTTTTAAAGGCTTTTTTAAATGAGAATGTTGTGATAGACTTGATTTGATCATCATTTTACAGACGTGATCAGTTCTCATCATTGATCTGTTTAGTCATGTTGGCTTTTGTAAAGTACTGTGCAAAAGTCTTAAGTCAACCGTCATTTCTTTATCATTTGCTAGGAAAATGGGAAGTACATTCAGCTATTTATTGAAATATGTACAAATATACATGGAAATGCAGCATGTAAGACAAACACAGAGTCTGTACAATTCTAACAAGGTTCAAAGTCAGCATTTGGTATGCCCACCTTTATTCTTCAACAGAGCCTGAACTCTCTTGTAAGCTTTCTTTTAATTTCTTAAAGTAATTTCTTAAAGTAGTCTTCAAGAACGGTTCTTCAGCCTTCTTGAAGGATATCTTAAAGCTCTTCTTTGGATGTTGGCTGCCTTTTTTTCCATTGTCTGCCAAGACATTTGCACACTGCTTTAATTATCTTGAGGTCCAGGTTCTGTGGAGGCCAATCCATGACTTATAGTCCGATTGTGTAAAAGAAAAACAAATAAACAAAAATTGGAGAAACTGGACAACTGGAAGAAAAAAAAAACTACAGCAGATGGATGATATCTGAAAATCAGGTTCTTAAGAAATAAAAAAAACCCCATCAAAGATCTGAGAGATGCTTCTGGATCTTCAGTTGATTTTTGGCCATCCATGTTTTGTTTTTCCTCTAGTTACCTGTTTCTCTATTTTTTAAGGACACATTGTACACAGTGCTGAGATATGGTAAGTGTTCAGTTAATGGCTATTTGGGAATCACCATGTTGGTGCAAAATATACTATTTTATGTCTGTCAAATTGTGTTGTGTTTTCTGTAGACATAATTAAAGAAATGAGAACAAATTATTTTTGACAAGTTGTCTGTTTTGTCTAGAAACAACACTGGATGATCACTTGAGTTAGATGAGTATTAACCAAAAAATACACACCTCTGAAAATTGACAGGTACAAAGACTGGACTGGAAATGAGTAAAAAAAAAAAAAAAAGAGCCTGAAGAACTATATCTGAAGACCACCCACTTTAAAAAATGACTGGGAAGCAAAATGTAAATACCGTAAATGAGGACTGGCTCAAAACTTTTGCACAGCACTGTAGCACTACTACTTGGAGATAGAGAATTGTGATCATCACCAGTACAGAGGATGCCTTTCACTCTGTCACATCACATGATAACTGTCAGGTGTTAAACGCTGTCTCGGCATCCTAAGTCTGCCCTGTTGAAGCTGGACAAGGGCAAAAATCGTTGCCTGTAATATGGTGTGTGAACATGTGCATGTTTGAGTGTATGAGCTTGCATGTGTGTCTTTCTCTTTTTGTCCAGTGGAGAGTGATTGGGTTTGAAGTGTACGATGTTGACAGTGTTCAGCCATCTCTGGAGGCACGAAACCACAGGGCCGAAACTGTTTCTTCTCTTTCTGTCTTTCTTCTAGTTCACACTCACTCTCCTTTTTTTCCTCTCAATTTGCGACTCTCATCTTCCTCATCTTTTCCCTGCTCAATCTAACCTCTTTTCCTCCTGGCTATTTTTACCCTCCTCTCTGATGAATTTATTGATATCCAACATTGATATTTATTGCTGCCGAAAATGGTCGTCCGTCTTCTGAGAGGTAGGCAGGGATTCCTTATATGGGTCAATAAGAGACACACATGCCTGCTGCTTTGAGGGAATTCACAATTGCTATAGCAGAGATATACCTCATGGTCCCATATATTGAAAAAAAATATATATAAAAGACATTGGAAATGGGATAATCAGAGATTTTCAATATTGTCTAGGTCGCTTATTTGCATTCTGTGCATTCACCTATAACTTCCTGGTTATAAATGTGTATTTACAGTGTACAGGGTAGAAACCTAGGCTCTAGGTTACATGTGCTTCGTCTGAGCACTTCTTCTGGGTTTCTTGCAGCTGCCTGAAAACTCTTTTAAAAGTAAAAACAACATCATAATAAGAATGAATAATTTCTTTATGTTTTTTCTTCAAACTGCACATATGTCATGATACATTTCCATAAAAAGTTCAATAAATGAACTTTGAAGCCAGCTTCCTGGTGAGCCCTTGGTGGACTGACTCAATTCATCTGTGCAAACTTCAGGTTTGAATTCTTGAACTGTTCATTGCCGTATCTCAGACCTGCTGGTTGTCATGAGGACTAAGGGTAACACAACAGAAGCAGTGATCCTCTCTGCGCCGCCATTATTGATGTCGTGTCACCCACTCCTGGGGCTCCGGCTTTGTTTTCCCATCATGCCCTCGCTGCCTGCTGGTTGGTTTAAACAAGCAGTATTCTTGTTCAGCCTTTCAATTATACCATGCCCTGTAGCAGCACCCTGCACCCTCCATATACACCAAGACAGGAACTAAGAGAGTGGGAGGAATTGATTTGAATTTGGCATCTAATAGATGTTTTGGTGTTCCTGTGGTTTTCTGTTTATTAGTATTGTGACTCCTTATGAGCAGCTATTTTATGTTTTAGGTATGATTTTGAGTGATGCACGAGGAAAAAAGTACTTAGCCTTGAAGGAAAACCCAAAGTAGTGGATCCCAGGTGCTGAAAAAAATAAATAACTTAAGAGTTCAAGAGCCCTAATAGTTTTTGATAGTAGTAGAGTTAAACAAGTTACAAAGAACACTGAAAAGGAAATGAGAAATGCAGTTTCACACCAGCTGTTTCACTTAGACGTTTATCACACTAAAACATATTTAAAAGTCAGGCCCTCCATAACTTAAAATACCAAAAACTTATTATTTCCACTGCTTTCCCACTGTCTCATCACCCTATAACTCCCTGTCTCCTTGTCTGCGAGTCCCACAACAACTAGACACGGGTCAAGTTCTTCTATTGAAAAGGTTACATAGAGGCTGAAACCCGGCAACCGCAAAAGGAGACCGTCTAGACAAGGCCCCACAGTCCTGACCCCAGTTACAGCCTGTCCCTCAAGGGGCCTATAACACCTTTGTTTTCATGTTGATAAATTCCATTTCCTGTCATACTAGCAGCACAACAAACCCTGTGATATCAAAACTTTGAAACCTGGACTACAGGCATGTACAGAGCAAGTGACAGAGTGTAGTATAGAGCAAAATTAAAGTGTGTTTTTTTATGTCGGTAACTATTTGTTTACAACAAATTACCCAACAAGTCCTGCTTGCATAGTGTAGAAATTGTTTTTGTAAAATATTCTACAATTATTGATGAGAATAAAACAATCTGCAGAAAAATAATACTTTTTTCACTTGCATTTACTTTGGTTACCTGGGTAAAGTTTGATGAGAATATGTCTGGCACAAAGTCCTCAGTTCCCACAGACACATGTCTGGATTTGGGGGAAGTCTGTTGATTTAAGCTTGCATTATCATCTAGTCACACAGCATAAATTAACATACAGAGCACACACGACCAGTCTACATCTATTCAATAAGGGAACATGGTTTGCTGGCTGACACGTCAAAGGGTCATTTTAAGGCCTGCTCGTGGCAAAGCGTTATGCTAATTACTGCTTACACATGCACTTTAATTAATATGTAAAACATTAAAAATGCATGCTATATTTCAAGTGCTGTCAATAAAGAACAGCTTGTATAAAATATATTTAGTTATTATAATTAGTCTTGCATAAAATGTACTTATGTAACCCCAGCCAATCGTAGGTACACTCCATGATTCAGTTTCATTCGCCGTTTCAGAGAATACTTGAAGTGGAGACGTCTCTGATTTCAAGATATTATACTCAGATTTTTTCCTCATCTCTAATTGTAACAGCAATAGAGTGATAGAGTGTATAACAGTTTACTCTGTGTTATTATATAAATATAGTACATCCCTGTAGTCTCCTAGATAATAACCACTTTGCTTCTGTTAAGTTGTTTTTCTGTAGTTCAATAATGTCAAACTTGCAAAAACCTAATTGGACTTACTGGACTATTACTTCCCTCTCTTCCCTTTAAGCTATTAACTAACTGTACATTTAAACTTTATCTATACCATATTTCTTAAAATAACAATCAGTAGCCAATTAAAAGCTGGGCCTATGAAAGTGCTGTAAGTGTGCCATAATAAAAGCCCTGTTAAATGATGTGTGTCTGGCGAATTTGCTAACATTAAAAGCTCAATGGTACGCATGTTCTGCTATAGTGAGCGTTTCTCTGTCGTTCTATTATATTAGGGGTTCGGTTGCACATAATGTTTTTTATTTACCTTTTCACGAGATTAACTAAGCCGTGAAACCGCGAGTGCATTGGGTTGCTGGGTTTATGACCATTCCAATGTTGGCTCCGTTTAGGGTGTTTAAAGTGAGGGGCTTCAGATTTTAAAATGAATGGCACAGAGAAACTCAAGTTCATGTCTATGAAAAGTCACTACTCGGATCTGTTTTCACCTTGTATGGCAGTAATTGTAGCAGGACGTGAGAGCAGATTAAAACAAAGCTGTCTACCAACATGTACAACTTTGTGTAATTAAACAATCCTGTGCAAAATTTCAGTGAATGTAACTGCAAACACTAGCACAAAAAAAAGCAATATGGGCATGTAAACAATTAAATGCATTTAATAAATGAATAATTACATGCATTAAAATAATTAAAATGAACACTAACCAAAAGTGACCAAAGACCAGATAGATATTGATTAGACAGCTGTATTTTAAGTACACCAAACTAGGTTTCCCTAATCTTTTCATAGAAATTAAGCAGCATTTTTTTCAGTATATATGTGGAGCAAGATGGTTACAGGAAATATTGGCATTGGCAGAAATGTTAATTTCTGTAACCACATTGTGCTGTTAGATCAACTCCACATTTTTCTAGAAATAAAATGAACAATTATTGCAATATCTATAGTTCGTTTTTTTCATGTTGGCACACATAGAAGAATCTCTTGTTTTGCAGACACAATATTTAACAAAGCAGATAATGATATTATATAATTGCTTATAAATGCAACGCTCCAGTGACTAGCTTTATATGATATCGTTTGTTTTAGTTTTGTTTTTTTATAACAGATATTTTAGTCATCTATCTTAATTTCAGTATATAACTAGTACTCATGGGCAAGACTGTGATAGCCATATTTCATTCTGATTCAAAACAACCCTTAAAAGCATCACCTAGTGTTTCAGTACTTCTTGTAGAAAACCCTACTTCCGGTTCTTTGTCTTCCATTTTCTACCACCAAGCTAGCTGAGAGCTTTCAAGTTTAAATTATACACTAACCCTACCAATGCAGGGTTTTGCTTGCTTGCTTCCATTGTTCCGAGACTCCTTGTCCACTCCTTTCCATCTTCTGCCTCCCTATGGAGAGCCATGAAGTGTCTGAGTCATCGTCGATTACAGTTTGTATTTATAGATGAGAGTCAGGACCCGGGCCTTGCAAGCAAGTATGGATGTGCATGTGTGGGTGGATAGGTCTTTCCAGCTCACACTGCCTAAAACCAGTGCCCATGACTCACCTTAGCTACTGGACGCTGCCACAGGAGAGCTGACGTCACCTGTCCTGAGACAGAGTTACTGCTTGCAGTGACCTCACTCTGATCCAGGTTAGAGAAGAGTGCCAGAGGATGTCTGGTAGGTCAGTGCTTTAAGGCACCATCTCATATCCTCCTTTCTTGAGCACATGTCAAAGTAAACATGTAGCATTTCACTTTGTGACAACAAAGACTGTCGAGCCACCACTGTTTCAGCGCTCACGAACAGTCAGGTGAAGCTGTGCAAGAATTTTGTCTCTTTGTTTATCTGTTCTCTTTTTCATATCCGGATATTGAAATGTGCTAACACGCTTCAACACTCAAATTTGGAAATTTCAGTTAAATGAGCAGCCCATAATCGTATATTTGCACTCAAATGCACACACATAGGGCCTTCGGGTGATTGATGTAGGAAAATTTCTGATGTGTAGACTAGAGATGCCTGTCTTTTCCACTTGAATAGGAGGGACTTTATCTAGACGGAAAGGCGGGAAGGCAAGAAGGTGGTGAATGCTTTCCCAATGAGAGGTGAGGCATATTGAAAACTATATTAAATTACCCTGATTAACAATTTAACCACGATCAGGAAAGCCATGGGGGTGCTCTGTAGGGAGGCCCAAAGACTATTCATCCCCACAGCGCCAGGGTCGTAAGGTGCCCCAAGTTCACAGGCTCGGGCTTTTTGTTATGCTAACACCTTATCCCAAATCAGCTGCCTCCTCCATGGTCAGACACAAGCATTTCCCTGAGAACTTTCAATGATTTGTCATTCCACCGTTCATCTCACCCCCACCCCAGCACACATATATGCACGCTCAGGCACTTCCATGCACAAGTCTGCATTTTTGCAAGTAAGGAGAAAAGAGATGTGGGTTTTTGAACCTGTGCGTCCTTGAGAAAGCCATTAAAAGATGTCTTTTTATCTTTTGTATAATGCTAAAATATTCCACGTACAATCACATTTTTTTTTTAATTTCGAGAAATCAAGCGTAGTGATCAGCATAACCTTACTGTGCACTCAACATACTAAACATAAAACTGAAGATGTAAAAGAAAAAAGAAACAAGACAGAGGATAACATGTTTCAGCATTTCTGTCTCATGGGAGAGCTAATCAATACACATTAAGAGGGGAGTTGATAACACATGTATTAGAGGTCAGGAGTCAAACTCTGGTCAAATACCCTTGACCTAAGGTCAAAGTCTTTAGCATGAACGTGCCTCTGGTGCATCATCACATAGGTCCCAAATCTGTGTAATCACAAAAATCTATTTAGCCAGATAAGCATTTCTACAAGAAGATGTCTTAAAAAAGGGGTTTTATTTTTTCACTTCACATTTTGAATTCTTAAAATTGTTTTGTCATTAACAAATTCTAATTTATGAAAAGGCTTGAACTGTATTACAGTTGCAATAATAAAAGCATACATCATGCACAAATACGCAAAATGCACAATACAGTCCCTTATTTTAAAATCTTTAGACATTGCCAACAATCACAGCAATTCACATCAAATAAAAGAAAAGAAAAACGCATGCAATATAATGATATACCACTGATTGGAAGACAATTATTTGTGTACAGCCATGGTCCTGAGTTGTAGGCGTGTATGACTGCCCTCATCTCACACTCAGCCAAAACTCAACCAGGAGAGAAGGAAAAAAAAACTCATCAATGCAAATTAGAGCCCACAACCTGAGGAGCCTTGCAGGACCCACCAGTTATCAAAAAAAAAAAAAAAAAAAAAAATCACAGGCTTTCATTTCCAAATCTTGTTGTCACAGATTCTCCATATTAACACAGGATAGGCAGTCATATCCATGGATTAGTCTGCAGTTACTTAAAAAGCCGTATCCACACTCAGGCTGCCACAAGAGAAAATAAGGATGCTTCTAATTCTGCCAGCATAATTGCCTGATTATAATGAGCTTCTCTCTCTCGCTCTCTCTCTCTCTCGCTCTCTCTCTCTCTCCAGCACTGCCTTTATTTCTCAGTGTCTGCACACACACACACACACACACACACACACTGCAGCCTAATTCTGATATAAATCAGTCTTCAATTGAATAGAGGGGGGAAAAAAAATCAGCATTATTATTTTCTGGTGTTGTAATAGTGCTGTGCACAGTGAAACCTGGCATGAAACCTAACATTTTCCTGCGATTTCAATAGATAATAGAGTTTTGAGCAAAAATAAAAATAAAGCGCACAATAAAAACAACAATTTATGTTCAAATGAGGTATGCTGACATACCGCCTGACATTCAGTTAATTAATTTTGTGGAATCCAGACACAGTGCCAGTAAAGCAGGCTAATGTCATATCAATATGCTATAGTGCCTTATGTTTCCACTTTCTTTGTTTGAGATGCATTACAAGAAAAACCACTGAACATTTAGCTATGGCTTGAAATTATATATATGTATATTTTACCAGAGTTTGTAGCTCAGTATAATTTAAATATGAAATATCAGTATTCTGATAATTTTTTAAATTAAGCCACAAAAACCCCTGATATTTATTTAACTTATATCTGACTGCTTGGCTTAATAGCATTCAACTCACAGGTTACATGTCACCTCAAACATAATAATGACTTAATCTTGAGATTTTATTAGTCAGTTATTTTCAAATGACACCATTGCTTTAAGCTGTGTATTTATTTATTATTTTCATAGTGTTGTGCACTATAACCTCATCCCAAATCAACACCATGAGCAGTCTAAGCTGTCAGTTCACTCTGCACCAAAGTGACACTTTTAGTAAGAGCAGTAATAAAAATACATGCATCATTTTATACCTTTAGTTGTAAAAGTAAGTAAGAAGGATTAAGCCACACACACACACACACACACACACACACACACACACACACACACACACACACACACAAACACAGAAAGACACGCACCAGTACAGACAAAAAAAATGATATTCAATTAAAAACAAATAGAGAAGGCATTATAATATAATATTTCCTTTCAAAGTAAATATAATGTTACCACTCTTCTACTGTCGACAGAAAACTGCATTTGTCAATCATTAAAACACATGCACTCCCCATGATAGAATAGACGGGGAGGAGAAGAGGATATGGTGCAGACAATATAATGTCACTAACTTTTCGAGTCGTTGTTATTCTGCCCGCAGTGTTTTCGCTTTGGCGATAGCATACATCGCCTTGTTCCACCAGGATTTGTTCTTCCATCCCTTTAAAGCTGTCTAAACCCAAATGCAGGCTAAATGAGCATGCCCACTCATGAATGCTTTTGCTTAATTACAATCCCTGATGGAAAAACTGCTGAGGGAGAAGCCTGAACACATCCACGTGTTAGGATGGAGACAGAAGCTTTTTTTTCTCCCTTTTTTCTTTAAAGAAGACAAAACGTATGTGTTCAAGTGTGTATGAATGTCATTAATTATAATAGGGGTATTTCCCCCCCCCCCCCCCCCCCCCCCCCCCCCCCCCGCCTCGACACAAAAGACAAAGGCAAGCTGTATGTGCTTGAATTTCATTTAGCGAAATGATATTGATGTTTTGAATAGAGATCTTGAAAGGCCTTTTTCCTTTGTGGACTGGATGTGAGTTTTTACTTATCGGAGAACAGGACCTGACATCTAACTTGCCAAATGTGTGAGTTATTTAAATATTAGCTGCCTTAGTTATTATGGTTAGAAAAAAATATCATTGGACAGTTACTGGCTGTAACAGACTAACGGTAAATAATATGTCTACTATTCCTGTTTTGTGAAGTCATAACGAGCCAAAAATAAACTAAAGAGGGATGATGAGTGTAAATTTATATTTATGTTTTTTAACCAATAAGATAAAATGTTTCAAATCTGTGGTTGACTCTGTCCTGGATTCAGTAGTGTGGAGAACAGAGAGTACTGTGTTACATGATCCCAAAAAAAGGAGACTCCATCTCAGATATTAAATCCTGATTCGTGCAAACCTTGACAAAAATGTTGAACAGAATTTTACATAGTAAATTTCTGTGGTATATTCTGTGGTTAACCAAATGTGTGCTTCGAATGTCACATTGTTCTAGTTAAGCAGAAAGCGCCCGGTTTCTGTAAAGGAAGTCTACACTACATATAAATTATTCAGGAGTATTTGCATTTGCATTGTAATTTGCATTCATGTAGATTACAGAGAATGAAGAAGGAGGCGCTGCACCAAAGAGAATTACATTCTGAACCATTTTCAGTCCTACTGGTGAGGAGTTGACATGGATTTTTGTTCTATTTTCCTCCTCTGCTTCGAGGTGTACTGCCGAGATCAGGGACACACATTTCAAACTGTTGTTTGATTAATAAAAGAAGGAAATGATGTAAAATGCTCGCCAGATCTCATGCACAAGAAGCCCTGCCATTAAAAATGAATCTTGACATTCAACAATGAGTCTATTTGATTGACTAGGCTGAGGTTTTTACTGTAATATTCTCATCATCTTTATTTATACTGTCAGGATTGTGAGTTGAAACTCAAAAGAACCAGTAGGCACAGAGGAGATGTCATATGGATTAAACACTAGGAAAATGTGTGAAACTCTCACAGTACACTGAAGATCCTGGCTATTATGTTTCATCTAAAAATAACAAGCCTGACTAAAAAGAACAGACAACACTGAATAAGAAAAGAAGAAGAAAAAAACACAAGTTCCAGAGAGAACAGAGTTCAAACAGCAGGAGCGATAGTGCTGAGTGTGATATGGAATACAACAGGGAGAATGTACAGTACGAGACTCCCTTCAATTATAAATGAAAAGGAAATCAGTGTGAAATGTATGGAATAACCCAGATTCTGAAAAAGCCCCCAACCCTATTTAAAGCTGCTTTAGCTGCTTTTGTGAAATGCTGATGATGAATTTCATGGGCATATATGTGTGCCATCATATGACTTCCTACTGCTTTAACGTGATTGTATTCATTTATATCACTATTAGTTTAGCAGCAATTATAACACCAATTATCAGAGAGACATTTCGGGGCCTTGGCCGAATGGAAAACGTGCCACAGACTAGGCTGAGCCAGTGTGCCTGTACACCACTGGATTGTGTGTATCCATGTGTCGTGCCACGAGGGGCTAGCACAATGCATCAAGGGGGTGGGGTATGTATCCCTGCAATAAGAGAGGAGGGCTTAGTCAATATATGCGCATGTGCAAATACACCCTGGCTCTAATATACCCACATGTTGTCATACACGGCATTCCATATGTAAAGGTGCGCAAATGCACAGTTGTGTTATGTCTGATCACGCTACGACTCATGCCGTAAATAGAAAGTACCAAGTGTGTTTTATTTAATGATTAGAGCAACATAATTACATTTTGCACGTGGTATGTCTTGCTTATACCTAAATACTGTATGTGAAAGAAAAAAACTTAAACAAAATGTTAAAAATAATAAAGAAAAATGCTCTTTTTGTTTGATTTGACAGGACTGACAGTCTGCACCTGATTCAATTGTTTTTTATGTATTTATTAATATTTTTTATTTTTTATTGGGATCTATGCTATTTACCACCTTGGGAGGACTGTCAGCATTAATTATGAGACCAAATATATTTAAAGTTGAAAAAGCACTCTTTAAAAAATTCTGCATTATACTTCAAGTCCTGCATTTACAGGTGACCATGTAAGTTTATCTGCAGTGAGCTACAATTTAAGAGTGATATTGTGATCTATGGAGGCGAAGTAATGGGAGGACAACAACAACACCACAGCAGAAGAGACCTGTGGAGAAAAAAGTGTGCTATCTACTTGCACCATCCAGAAGAAATCGCCACCAAAAGAAAAAGAAATACAAACAGTTAGAAAACTTTGAGGGTAAACTTTCATTACAATTAAGTAAGTTAAGTATAATATTCACCTGTGCTTCATTTGAGACCAGAGAATTCTCTTTTCACCCATTATAAGTATTGCACAACAAGAGACTGTGACTTGTCCAGGCTGTATCCTGCATTTTGTCCTGTGACAGGTGGGATGGGCTTCAGCCTCGCCAGGACACTGAATCTGGAGCTGAAGAAAATGGATGAATGGATGTATAGATAGTCCCACCTTCCCAGATTAAGATAGCCAGCCAACGAATTGAGAACTCTAAAATGGCCTGGAA
Source organism: Diplotaxodon limnothrissa (assembly GCF_057381915.1). Taxonomy (NCBI): domain Eukaryota; kingdom Metazoa; phylum Chordata; class Actinopteri; order Cichliformes; family Cichlidae; genus Diplotaxodon; species Diplotaxodon limnothrissa. Next base: position 18,554,188 of record NC_140607.1, read on the forward strand.
AACTTTTCAATAAATACACGTGTTGTTGTGTAGAAAAAATGGTGCAATTCATAGATTAAAAACTATATTTTGTTACTGAGGGCTTGCCCTCATTTGCAGTGTGTATGAGTACTCTTTATTGTTTACTCTTACCTATATTTAACTTCATCACGCAGCCACTATTCAATCAAATTTCAGAGCCTGCCAACTCACAGAACTCATTAAAAATTTGTTTTTGAGGTCTTAAAGCACAAGATTACCCAAACTTCAGACAGGTGAAGGGCGACATAATCTCTGATATGTTTTAACTTAAGAAATTAACTTATGTAAAGTTATTTTTTTTAATTAATATGTGATCAATATTCACTGCCTAGAGATGGTACTTTTTATTTTTAAGTTATGAAAAGCACAATTTCTGAAAATATTCCCTTTTTAAATGTTTTATTATTTATAACAAACTTTATACACAGATGGGGTCAAGCAGGAGTTTGCAGATGATAAAGTGATATGTAGTGAGAATAAGGAGTCGATGGAAGACAGCCTGAAGAAGTGGAGGTAGGCACCAGAGAGAAGAGGAATGAAAGTTGCAGAAACAAGACAGAATACATATGAGTGAATGAGAGGGAGAGAGTCAACACACAAGGAGCAGAGGTAGGTGAGTTTAAATACCTGAGGTCAACCATCCAAAGCAATGGACAGTGCACAAAAGAGTTGGAGAAGAGAGACGTGTCAGGGGTGATTTGTCACAAAAGTGTAGCGGCAAGAGTAAAGGGTAAGATTTAAAAGATGGTAGTGAAACCCGCTATGATACATGGCTTGGAACAATGGCAATGACACACAAAAAAAGACTGGAGTCAGAGCTGAAGACGCAAAAGTTTTTACTGGAACTGAACAGAATGAACAACATATGAAATATATACATCAGGGCGACAGCTCAGGTCGAGCACTGTTCCTGCCAGGCACGAGAAAAGGAGGAACAATGATGTAGTAAAAAAGACATGCAGACATGTTGGTGTGACAGAGGAGGATGCTAGGGATAGAGTGAGATGGAGGCAGATAATCTGCTGTGGCAGATACAATTTTCGCTGAAAAGAAAGACCCATACGCACGACACACATATTAATTATGAGTTTTATGATGTAGTTTAGCAAAAAATGCCAGCATAACTAAAAGGTGTGTTGATAATCTGTTGCATTATTTACCCCTCCTTTCATTCACTCATTTATATTTATGTAAAAGTAATAGGTGTAGTCTGCGAAGCTGTAAACGTTCCTCTGTTAACCTTAAACACAAACACGGTGTCCTCAGTTTCTTCTGTCCCGTGTACTACTGATTCTTTGCGCTTTTCCGGTTGGGGCGGTCCTGATATGTACGTATAGTCGCCTTGTCGAATCCTACAAAAAAGTACGGACTTTTTGTAGTGCTTTAGCGAAAGCTAAAATTTGAATTCACAATGATATCTTAGCACTTTTATAGTTTCGTTTTTATTTCAGTTTGTGATTATGTGAATAATTTCAGTTTTCCTACTTTACGTTCGGCACACAGGCACATCTGTGGACACCTCCTTACCCAGAGTTTTAATGTGACCTCTACTGCAGTTGAAAATACTTGGGAGCGGAGGCAGAATCCATTGATTTTTCTTGACAATGTAGGGGTGTATGAACAGATACGGTGACAAATTGAATGAGAAACCTCTTCTTTTTGTGTATTAGAATCGTAGGAAGCGCTTATGTGCTCCTCGCCGCTTGATTTCCGAGTCGGAGAGCTCAGTGTTGCCGGGGTAGAGTTCGTTTTAGCTGCACTGCATCAACATGGTGAGTATGACAGCGAGCACCTGAACGCAACGCTATATATGTTTTGTCTCACTTCTTTGATAGGTCTCCAGCCTCTAACATCAGCTTTCATGTAAATGTTTACCTTGACTCTGAAGCGTTTTACTTTTTGTGCCGTTTGCTATTGTGACTGCAGTGGGATGTTAGCTTAGCTTGCTAGCCAGAGCAAATGCTTGTAGTCGGCAGGTCAGTGTAGCTTGTAAGTTAAAACGGTGACAGCAGAGTAGTGAATGGAGTAGTACATATTATATAGTATATACATATATGTTATGCTGTTAAGTAGGGTCCACTCACATACGCTGTTTGCAGTTATTGTCATTTACTAGTTTTGCATATGGGACTTTGAAGGTAGGTCGTATATACCATATAATTAGCAGTTAGCTTACCATTCAGCTGGCAAGATAATTTCGGGAAGGAGATGAAAACTACCCCCCAAAACATTTTTTTCACATTAAATTATAAATTCAACCCCGCTGTACGTACAATTGTAATGACATTTATATTTATATAAGTCAAGCGATTGGGCAGTCCTTATTGGATCAATAGCCGTGGATTTATAAAAGTATCTCAAGTTCTAACACAGCATCACCTAAGTAAAAGTAAGATGGAGTGTCAAACATGAAAATGTATTTCCTATTGAAAGCTATTGAAAGGATTTTGCCTTCTTTAAAAAAGAAACAGAGTAAAGGAAAGGTTTTTAAAATAATAGAGATAGAATTTGCATAACCTCCTGCAGGTACAATTTGTATCTTCATTGGTTAATGCAGCTGACTGTATCTGCTGTGATGTGCCTTAAAGGCACAGAACTGAGTCTGAACTTCTTGAACTAACCGTTAACAAGTGACTGACTCATTAAGTATTAACATGCTTATTAACAGTTCTATAACTATGTTTATCTATATTTGGTTAGTTGATAAGTTGTAGTAACCTTCAAAATACTTTCAAAGGTTGGCTCAAGGTTAAGAGCTGAATTGACTTTTACGCCCCCCCCTCACCACACCAATTTGACTTACAAGAGTCAACTTCCCGTCTCTTCATGATGGTGCTTACTGATAAGGGGAGGTAAACGTAGTGGAAGTTTACTTGCATGAGTAAAATGATGGACACCAGCATACAGGAATAATTAATTGGACGCATAATTAAAATTGAATATAATGACAACACAATGCAGCAAATATTGAAATTCACAAATATATTGCAGTGTATTATAGGTAATCATCATGTAGTGCATCAAGTATTGTGGATTTGCTGTATTGACACAATGAATAGGCATTGTACCGTCCTTGTATATTGCATTCTGTAATTCGCACCCTGATTCATTCATCAAGTATCTAGTGTTACTATTAGACTTGTTTTTATAATCAACATATGGAACATCTCTATCATATGCTGCAATGTTTATATTACAAACTTTGTTCTTGGACCTCTGGAACCCTCACTAGCTGAAGATTTTAAATACACCCAGCAGTATATAGTGAAGATGAATGACACTGGAGAAGTGCTGGTCAGTACAGGGTTTCACTGCTTCAAAGTTAGTTTCATCTGTAAAATAGTAGTGAGGTTTTTGAGCTCTTACAGATAGTGTTTATCGCTGCAGTTCCCACTCCCCACCCCCTACAGATTTCATTTGGTTGTTCTGTGGAGGGGGTCAAGCGGACTGGGCAAGATAAGGGAGTCCATGCTGGCTCAATTTCCCTCAGGCCTGAGATCCTTGCAGGTCTCCCACAGAGTGTGGTCAGCATCCACCAAACTAAGAGTGTGTGCTTTTGACCTATATAGCATGACCATTACTCACATGAAAAAAAATGTCCCGAGTGAGAGAGGTTGTGTTTGGTCACGCGTCACATCTAAGTGAGAATAATTGCCAAATAAATGGCACCCACTCTCCTCTATGTGAGTCCAGAAGAGGTATTGACTTCAGCTTTTGAAGCTTACCCCATGCTAGGTGACACTAGGGATTCCCATGACCAATATAAAATCTAGGTCCAATGTATATGTCTGCCAGTATCACTTGTGCTGTCAAGGTGTTATTCATTTCCTCCTTACACACCAAGTTCACCCTGACATGGGTTTAACCATCACTCAGAGACAGGTGTGTTGCTATTTAGTCCGGTCCTGCTTGGCGATACATTTACTAGTAATATGTGTTGCTTTTTGTCATTGTGATAAATGTTTGTCGTCCAAACTTGGAAGCGGATGTCTGTTTAACACTTTCAGCTAGCTGTAAACAAAGCTCATCAAATGCTATTTATTTTCAGATACTTACATTGAGTTGTAACATTGCAGAAATTGCATGTTTGCATGTTTTGAAGGTTAAAATATAAAGAGAATCAGTTTGTTGTCATTGTTGCGGCTAAAACTCTTTGACCATTAGTATGTTAAAATAATCTTTATGGCTTTATGTAAATTTTAAGTGGATTCCAATCAGGGCACAGGGTTATGTTTAGCCTTAAATTGTTGATAATGTAAACTCAGATGACTTTAAAATATTTGAGGATTACCGTGTAAGCCCAAATGTGAATTCTTTGTCATTCTTAATCTCTGGTTGTCTAGCTATCAATTTCTAGTTGTTTTTCAGCATGCAGTTTTGTAAGTGAAACCTATTTCAAATTTAGTTTGAGCTCATAATATTTTTTGATTTGATGTATTTGATACCTACAGGCCATTATAAGTGTATATAATGCATTTTTCTTTCTTGCTAATATTCCAAGTACATTTATTAGAAACTTTATTAATTAAAATATTTGAATGCGCCAGACAAAAACATTTTGGTGGGGAACCCCCTTTATGCTGCATCATGTTTGTTTCTACAAAAAACAAAAACAACACACAAAAGTCCCATCTGTCTGTGAGAAGAGACACTCGATTAGAACTTGGCAAGTGTTTGCAAACAAGTCAGTGTCTTCTATGTAAACTACTTTTTAGTCCCGGCAATATGTCAGTAACCAACCCAATTACACTCTTTTTGACCAGTTTTACCTGGCAACCACCAGCAGCCACTTGCCAGCTGGTCAAGATGTTATTCTGGAGATTGTATGTTGTCAAGGTTCCTCTTCCTCTAAATTCTCATCAGGCCTCTCATCTTCTTATTGAGTGTAGATCACTGAAAGATGTTAGTATGGTGGTTCACATCGTTTCTCTAAATAAACTGTCAAAGATTACTCAGCTCTGTAGATATAGTGCATACATTCATGTATGTATTTATATACATTATTCTTAGGCCATTAAGCGTACAGCTGATCTGTATAACTGTGACTTGCATCTCCATTTAATAAGTCATCAATACATCAATCGTGATCATTCCAAATGATTCACAAATCATTTGTTGTGAATGTACTTATAAAGTGATAGCATTTCTTATTGCCTATCAATAGGTAAATCAATAGGAGTATTGGTACAGTGGTGACAAATATTGACATTTTTATTGCAACAAGCAGACACTCCAAACAGATTCCCATTCCAAGTTGGATTATCAGAGTTACTGCTTCATAATCTACAATTTAAGTTATAATAAATTATCTTAAAGTAAACATTAAAAAATACAATAAGAGTAAATTAATTGCCACTTTTTCTGCACCATTTGTCATAATGTCTGTGTTGCCATGAGCCTTTGCTTTTGTGTAAGGTATCCAAAGATTAAGCAAGAAGCTTAATAGCAACCTGGCACACTTGGATCAATATTCACTTAGGCTTAAGGAGCCAGAATCGTTCCCATCATGCTGCGCTTTTATCCTCTCAATGTAGGCTTAGATCAGTGGGTTGGCTTCTCTTTGGCAATCAGTAGGAACCATTGATATCTGTGCCTGCACACGCTTGACCGCAATGACCCAGTACAGAAACTAATCTCAAATTAAATACCTTTAATAAAAAAAATGAAATGTCTGGAGTAGGCTAGCACTAATGAACCAAAACGCAATAAAATTCAACATCTGGCAACTAGAGCAAGAATTCAATAGCTTGTTGTGTTTTGTGTCAAGATAAAATTACATTTACACTAATATTATTATATTATATATTATAAACCTAGTAAAATATTAAAAAGATATCTGCTTTTAGGAAAATAAAATGTTCTAAACTGCAAAATCATTTTAAGCTTAATTGTGCATTCTTTGATTTTACCATGTTCTGCACTGGGCTGGTGAACTATTGAGGGTGTACCCAGTATTCTGTAGCATGTGACCTAAATCAGCTAAGTGGTTAAGAAAGTGGATGCATGGATGATTTTTTCTGATTGGATGTTTAAGTAACAAATTAAAGAGTAACATTGTTTTGTTTTGTTTTTTATATGTTCCAAAAAGTGCTGCAGTTTTATGTCAGTTATTTTAAAATCACATCACAGTGAAGTAACCTAGGTTACTTACAGAGTACAACACTTTGTTAAAATGCTGTAAAACAAAATATTATTATTTTTGTTTTTAAATAAGCAGATATTTGAATTAGCCAGCCAGCTGGGGATGTATGCTGAAGTTACGAGAGTGCTTGAAGTTTTATGGGCTGGTGACTCTATATAAAACAATTTCAGTGACTTCCTTTTATTTCAGGTAAATGGTGGGGAACCTTTCATAAGGTGTTGATGCCATGAAATTACAAATGAGCAGAGATTTCAAAGAAAATACATATTTTCTTAGAAATCTTTGCAGTTTCAATTGAATTGTTGCCTTTGTGCTGCTTTCAAATAAAAATAGGCTTTAAAATTGTATCTGAAAAATTGTATTTGGAGTCTGCTTTATTTAAATGTTACACATCACCCCATATTTTTTATACTCTAGCTTCTATGTTCACTTAAGACATTACAAGATTGTGTTTAATTGTGATATAGAAGAAGAGACAGGCACAATAAATGACTAATCAGTTCTGGTCATTATAAAATGTTTTACAAGCTTTCTTACAACCTTTAAATTTGCATAAATGCAATACATTTCTCTTTATTTCCTGATCTAATGAATTAAATAAATAACAAATACTAAACATCAAGCAGTACTATGAAATAATGCAACTGACTGGCTGGTTATGATGGCCTAATACAACCAGAGTTGTACATAAAAGGACTACTGCTTAGGTGGTAAACAGAGGAAAAAAAGGTTTTCAGTAACTATAAGATGAAGATTTCTCTGTCTGTCTTTACTGTTCCATCACATCTACCGCTGCTTGCAAATTGTAGCTTTACCAATCAAACAAGTGTTGAAGTAGCATTAACCAGAGTGTCAAAAAAGACACATAAATCAAGGTGTCAATGATGTTAAAGCACTTACGATGTCAGTATTCTGGTTTTAATGAACAGTAAAAGACTGCCACAGCGCCCCTTTGGTTGTAAATTTCTGTTGGCCTTTTAAATGATGTATTTTCGCATTCTACACATTTTGTAGCTTTAGGTGTAGCTTGGCTTGTCTAAATAATACTGAAGCGATGAACCTCTAGGTCATGCTGAGCTTGTTTTGTAGCGGCTGTATGGCATGCGTAATTATTCTTTCTTTAAATGTGATTTAAATCCAATCCTTTTTCCACAGGGTGTGATCGGTGTGCAGCTTGTGGTTACCATGGTAATGGCCAGTGTAATTCAGAAAATCATACCTCATTATTCCTTGGCAAGATGGCTACTCTGCAGTGGCAGGTAATGTAGACTCTCTTACATGCTGTTTCTTTAAGTGCTGCAGGCAGTTTAGTTGCCTCCTGGGAAGTTTATTTCAAAAAGGGTTCCAAACAATCGGGATCAAAATGTTTACTCAGACTCTAAAGCTTTCGGAAGCATTTTGATCAAAGACCAAAGGTCGGCAAAATATTGGGGTGACCTGAAAGGACAGAAATAGGGTGCGCTTCATTTCCTCTAACTAGTGCCACATATGTTTTTGAGAAAACTGCTTTTTGGAACATCTTTAATAATTAATAAGCTTTTTTTAGGGCACCGTTGCAACATTTTCAGAACTGTTTGCCCTAAGCAGAGCGTTGTCCCCTCAGAATATTTTGCAATTACTTTTTTCCATAATAAGTAAATAAATATAGAATGTAAAAAAAGCAAGCTTTGCTCCTTCTATCCTCCTCCACCTCACAGTAGTTCTCAAGATGCGCTAACAAGAGAGTTTCTAAACAAAGTTAAGGAGGGTCTTTGTCTTTAAAGGGATGCTCCTGAATTAGGTCTTATTTCAAGCTTAGTCCTTAAGGACAAATACTCTTTCTGTTGTAAAAGCTCTTATAAATGCATTTTAGATGTGTATTAGCGTCGCTTATGTGAAGTGAATCTTTGCGATATGTCTGGTTAGTGCGCGCTTTTGTGTTCTCTAAGTTCATCATAAAGCTTAGAGATGTTATAAATTGAGGCTTTGAGTCATGTTCATACAATCTAGACTTAATGTCACCACTTAAAAGAGCATTTTTGAAGAGTAATGTAAGGCAATTTAAAGTTTTAACAGTAGACGAATCGTCTTTGATTGTTGGGAAAGGGAAATGAATGAACAATTGATTATATAGTCCCCAGTTTTCTTATGGTACATGTTTAACCCCAAATTACTTGCCTATGCCTTCCATAGTTCATAGTCAACATATACTATTTTATGCTGGGTGTCTTAGCAAATGTACATCAAATCTAGCAACAGTCAGTCATTTTTTTTTCCTTTGTGCGTGCTTTTTTTTCTTTTTCTTTCCTTTTTTAAAATCCTGTCCTGTCTGGCAGCTTTTACAATCAGAATTATGATTTAAATGTGCCAAACACATTTTGCTTTTGCAAGAACAGCAACATGTGAATCTTTTATCTGTTTATTTATTTCTATTTGTGTTATTTTGGTTATTCATTATATGTGGTATAGTATGACGATTTCTAAGGCAGGACAGGCAGGAAAAAAAGAAGGGGGGTATACTGGGGAAATTAACAAAATACAATAAAAGGATACATATAGAAATACACAGTGTAGCACCAACTGTTGCTCCTGTTAGAAAAAAACTAACATACTGCACCTGGAACACATAAATTAGAAAATACATAGATACATAAATCAACAGTCTTCTTGTAGTGTGAGAGAGTGTGTTAGAATGGCTGTGTCTTTGTCACAAATGTACTTTGCACGTGCTTTAAAACTGTCTTTTTTCCCCGTCTACTACTCTGAGTACAAAGTCACATGGCTGTTCTTTTCTTTGTTCGCAGTTTGCGGTGGTACCAGCACCCTACGGAAGATGAGTTGAGGAGCTTAGCTGGGAAACAAAAAGGACAGAAAAGGAAAGACAGGTAGGTTGGAAGGAAGGGTGCGAATGAAGGCTATTGTTTGGTAGCGGGGAATAGCAGAGGCAAAGAGGAGGTGCCAAAGATGTGTTTATGTGGTTCATTTAAGGATTTTTTGAAGTAAGGAGATAAAATAGACAGATTTCCTTCTGGTTTGTTCCTCCATGGCTGTTCATTGGGTTTAAGAACAGCTCATGTAAGTGGTCCTGTCCAGTGGATATGAGGAAAGTTGGACATTTAAGGGGGGTAGGTGTTACTATTTGGACTGTTTTAGGGGAAAAGAATTGCATCATCTCTGAAATCTAAAAGGCATTATCAATTCAAAGGGGTCAGATGTCAAGCCTTAATACTAGAAGTGTCAAATTTTGCTTTGAGACTACTTTGCATTAAACAAACAAAAAAACCCATGCTATTCATTTTTCTAGAGCTGCAGGTGTATGTTGGGCCATACAAACGAATTGCCTTTGTACTCTTCATTTTAAATGTGAATTTAAAGTCACCGGTGACGGTTAATCCTTACTGTTCCACATGGTGTCCATCTCTCAACTTAAGGCGGTTTTTGTAGCACAGTCCTTTCTTTGACCCTGTATGAGGCAGGTCAAGGCTATCATCACCACATGCTCAGTAATCTCTAGAAGAAAAAGAGGGACCACTGTCCTTTGGCCAGCTCGTGCCATGCAGCTCAATTCTCTTTGTTAAGCGTCCAACTCCCTCAGCCAGGGGTGTAGCTGAGCCCCTTTTTTCCTGTCAGGTGCCTCAGAAATTAAATCTATCTAGGGCATGTTTGGTCTTTGAGTCTTAGAATGGTATTGTTCAGCCAGCAGTCCAAAACTAAGGAGGCCCTCAGACAGTTTTTCAACATTAAAGAGCAGCTCTCCATTCACTTGTTATTAGCGATTTAGAGTTGCCTACATTTTGCCACACTGGGTCGTGGGAGAGTACATTAGTATTGGTAATGAAATTTTGAATGCTTGAGCTGCATTGGATCTCATAAGTAAAGCTTTTAGCTGTCATGGATTCTCTTCTTGCCTAAAAGAGAGTTCAGATGAGAGTTTTCAGTTCAGACTACTGTTATTCCGGTTTCTTTTCCTTTAAAAATGCTTTACCATAAATCTTGACTCTGTTCCAGTTTTTTTTCTCCCTTTCTCACCCAAGTTGTTGTTCTGTCACTCCTTTTCAAGGAAGTACAATGGTCACATAGACAGTAAGCCCCTAACAGTCCCCAAGGACATAGACTTACAGCTGGAGACGAAATGCATCACAGAAGTGGACACATTAGGTAACTTGACTGTTTGTTCCCACAGCCTGTAAATACTGTGCAATACAATCTGTTTTGTAATTGAAAGTGTTGATTTAATTATGTACTTTATGTCCGCAGCTTTGCACTACTTCCCAGAGTTCCAGTGGCTTGTGGATTTCACAGTAGCAGCAACTGTGGTTTATCTGATAACAGAGCTGTACTACAGTGTGGCTCAGCCCTCGGGAGAGATGAACATCAGTGTGGTCTGGTGCCTACTAGTACTCGCCTTTGTTGTGTATCCTTACATCAGTCAGTCTTTACGTTTTATTAATTCTTTTTTTTTTTTTCAGTGTTGTTGTGTGAACTAGCTTTTTATTTGATAATATGCTGACAGTAAGAAAATGTTACACAATTATAAAATTTAGCATAACAAAAATATTCTTTCATTCATTAGCACATTTCAACTTTATATGCAGACTGTCATAGGCAATCATCAGTACAGCACCTGCTGTTCATCATGTTGCACCGGTTTTTTTAAGCAATTTTCTATTTTACGTTTAGTGCTTGCTGGTGTTGCCCGGTTACACATACTGTGTTGCCTTTACTTAGACTTTTGTTAAAAATAATAATGCAGTCCAAACTCTTTATTTCCTGTTAACTGTGACATTAGACCACCGAATGTAAACATGTCAGAAGATCAAACCTAACACTTGATAGTGGCTGCTTTGTCATTAGGATTCATTAGAACTCGTTAGACGGTGTTATGATTATACATCGTTATCAAGACTTTTGTGTTCTGACACCACAAATGATAGTCTGACATCAAATGATGGTCAGTTCAACATTAGCAGTATTGTTACAAGTGTGCTATCTTGGGCAAAAAACGTGAAGAAACAGTGTTTTTTTGTCCCCCCCCCCCCCCCAAGGTTTCTTGTCCTTTTGTAGCTTCTGTCAGTGTTTTACTTCCTCCAGCCAGCTAAAAACAGCAAGCTTCTGTTTTTTGTGAGGATCTGATGTATGTGTTTATTTAGATGTAGATTGGGCAGCTCAGATCCGATCATAAGTGGCCACTCAAGAAATATGTAGGTCAACATAGGTTAACATGTCTATAACAGAGATTCAATGTGCTATGTAAATGCAACAGAGGAGACTAATGGCACTGAAATGAGAGGTAAAGATTCTCCTGGTTCGAATTCCCATTGCCTTTATCGTCCTCCTGCTATTTGCTGTGCTGAATAATATACATTATCCTTGCCACCGACCAAGGGGATCAATCTTTCCAGTTCTCCAGGTCAGATGTGGCTCACTGTGGTCAGACGGTGTGTCATTTCCTGCCTGCACTGGCGATTGGAGGCCCAATTTTCACAGCCCAACATACTGGTATGCCTGGGGAAAAGGAAACTGATGAAAGCTGAAGATGAGGGGATATGTGTTAATTCGACACATGATTTCAGTTTTTTCCCCATTTCAGCCCTGGTGACAAGTTTAAATACTCTCATAACCTCTCCTTTTCATTAATCTGACAGCATCCGCACACGTCAGCTTCATGTCTGAATGAGGACCTGGTCAACAGTCTTATGAGGGCGGACCTTGTAAAATTTACATATCACTTTCAACACAGGGTTAAACTGCATGCATTCAATTTTACAGGCAAGCTCATGATTACGATTCCTGCTGTCTGTACATTTCTCCGTTGCATCCCTGTGAGTTGCTCATCTTACACAGAGCGAAAGACAAGTTGCATGCTTTCAGCTGCCAGAGGTATACACAGACAACTCCAGAATCACAGAATGCCTTTCAAGTATGATGTTGGTGAAATTTAAGTATTTTTTTCTGAGTTTATGACATTTCTACAGCATCAAACGGGGAGCCATCTGTGAGGGTTTCCAAAGCAAAAGTGCTGCATATATTTACACATGTAGGAGTAGATCAGTAAATCTGTTCTATCTCTAACAGCAGATCACCTTGTGTGTTTTTCTTCACATTAGACAGGTGAACTGTCACAGTTTAGAAGCTACAGTTAAATAATTTGTTTCAAAGTGGCCATCTGTAGTCCAGAGCTCCATCACAGCTGTCAGAGTATGCATGGCCTTTAATTAACGAAAGTAGGCCAAACTACATGTGGCTGCCATACTGTAGAACAGCTCTGATCTCATACATAATGTCACTTGAGGTCACTTATACATATAGCAAATGTGCACACATGCTGTGAACTCTGTGGAGTTCACGTTATGTTCAAAGTAATGCCTTTAATTTTTTTCTGATAGAGTCCTTAAGACTCTTGCCTTGGAGGTCAGCTGCACAGCTCTCTCAACTATTTACTGAAAGTAATGGAATTACTGGAATTCTGCAAGTATGCACATTTGATGGTATTTACCTTTTAAATCTATTTACTAAAATGTAAATTCCTGCTTAAAAATCTCCCTTTTATCCTCCCAGTGTTAGCAAGCCACCTTTGATTGTAACGCACTACATCATAGTTCAAACTTATTCCTCTTAGAGCCTCATGCTAACTTTTATCTAGTGAGCATTATAGTACAAATGAAGGTTGGAGAGGTAAAAAGAAAACCCACTTGTTTGAATGCTATTCTTGATTTTGAGTGAAAGAGATTGAATGCCACACTGTAACCTTATATGTTCCAGAATCCAAGGATTTCATCTCTGTGAACATCAGAGCAAAGTCACTGCAAAATAGTATAAATATTTTCATCACTTCAGTCATATGCAGCGGTGCCAAAGCACCAGAGATCCACCAGCTAGCAGGGTTTGTGTGACTTTAAATGAGTGAGGGTTCACACGGGTCTTTCAGTATCCACAGACTGTGTTCTTCTGTAAAGAGGAAAAATAGTTTGCATGGTGAATATCCACGTTGTTCATCGCATATTGTTGTGTATTTCTTTTGAATTTGACAAAAGGATAAAGTTTAGGCAAAGTAGTTTGTCTTAGCTGATTATGTCATTGTGCTTCTTGAGATGTTTTCCTTAACTGTGCACTGTACAGTAAGACGCTTTTTTCTCTAACTGCCCATTACTTCAAGCTGGAAGAAAGCGGCGAGCGCTCACTCTGCATTACTTTTGCTTTCTTCTTTTTTGTTAAAGCCATGGCCATTCTCATTGTCACTGAAAACTACTTGGAGTTTGGTCTGGAGACAGGTCAGTTCTGCACCATAGCTTTCTTTTTGTGTAATAAAAATATTGCTCACCGTTGAACACGCCTTCCTTTCTAGGTTTTGAAAACTTTTCTGACAGCGCTCAACAGTTTCTGGAGCACCAAGGCCTCGACTCCCAGTAAGTGTAACATCAGTGTTGTTGTTTCTTTCCTCCGCTGTCATAGATTCTTTACGACTTGTAAAATGACCGTCATAAGTAACGTGGATTTTCTCTTTCACAGGGGTCCCATATCTAAGCTCACCTTCAAGTTGATCCTGGCACTGCTTTGCTCTCTGATCGGAGCGTTTCTAACTTTCCCTGGTCTACGGTTGGCCCAAATGCACCTAGATGCACTCAACCTAACTACAACCAAATTTACACAGTGAGTCTTCTGTGCTTTGTAGATACGTCAGTAGCCCTTTTTATAGACAGCAATAATACGTATACCCCTTAGATGTTAAATGTTTGATCTTAAAACTAGAAATACAAAGAACCAATACTCCGTTTTACAGTTTTAAAAAAAGTATCACTAGAGTTTATAAAATTTTTCCTTTTAGTTTTTATGTAGCATTGCTGGCAGACAAATATCAATTAAAAATATGCTTCTTTGTTTCACCTGGTAAGATAACTGTGCTATTTGGAGCTGTAAAGTATTTAATCTCGTGTAGAGTTACAAACAAAACGGATAGATAGAAAGTTGATTCTGTTCATCTGGACGTAGCGTATTCAGTGGGAAAAACGTTTCGTCGCTCATCCAAGTGACTTCTTCAGTCTCAGCTGACTGCAGGTTTCCCCAATCTTATAAACAGTACATTTGCACAATGCCTGAAACTAGCACCACTAAAGGAACAATAGGCTGGGAGGTCAGTTCCTTCATCATAATTAAGCAAATTCTCATAACCATTGATCAATGACCCTGAGCACCATCACAGAGTGTTGGGGAATGGCTGCAATCACAGCATTGTAAGATGGCGAAAGATGTACCCTCAGACCCCCTCCTCGATTCAGAGATGGTCTTTCCCTTTTCACGTAAACGGCCTCCTTGACTCCGCGCTCGAACCAGCGTTCCTCCCTGTCCAGGATGTGTACATCCTCATCATTGAAAGCGTGTCCACTGGCCTGTAGGTGTAAATAGACTGCAGAGTCCTGGCCTGACGAGGTAGCTCTTCAAGGATAGATGTACAAATTCAGTACTCAAAGTAGCAAACTGAAAAAGAAAGTGGCTGCTGGAATAAGATAGTTTACAATTAAGGTCATATGGTTATAAAGAACCTTCTGTTACCGCAGTTTTCTCATTTTTGACCTTGTTTAGTCTGCTTTCATTAATCTGTAAGCCCTGAGCTACTCAGTTCTCTACTCCGTAGATGATACTGAGCAAATGTTGGAGCAGAAGTTGCATTAGAGTTTTTGATTACCTAGTATTATTTGCAAGATTAAACTTTGCAGACAGTCATGAAACGAAGCCTGCTTCATATTGGCAGCCTATTCTTTGGGCAGATTAAACCAAAATGAATTTGTTTGGATCAGATGGGGCCTGTCGTGTTTAACGTGGACCTTGCAAGGAACACTTGTGGCTGTGTCGTGCAGAATCCCTCCAGTGAAGAACAGATAGAGATGAGCCTATAAACAATGGCTGAAGGTCTCTATACAGATTTTTTTGCCACTCTGGTGTCATTACAAAATATACAAAATATATTAATAAATGAAAGAATGGACCTTCCAGATGTAGTTACTCGTTGCCTTGAGGTAAGACAGTGTTTTTGATTTCCTCTAACCTTTGTTTAATGTATTTGTTACGTTAGACCTGTTTCATATGGGATGTGCTTAAATTGGCCACAAAAACAATGCTTAACTATTAAACTATCCTATCTTGGACTATCAAGAGGACAAGTGCAGCCCGGTAATACTTGTCTCCTACTATTCAGAGTGTGTCAAATTTAAGAGAGCACCCTGCAAGTCAGATGAAGGCTTGCTCAATTGAGGCAGATTTCCATTTCAGAACTCACTGGGTGGGATGCCTCTGACCATGATAGGGGGTACAGAGCAGGGAGCACATCGCATTCAGATAATCCACTTTGGCATAGCAGACTCCCCAAAATGGCTTCCTCTTCCATTCCCCTACTTAAGTGTCATGAGCTTACATCTTCAGACCCTGTCACCAGCAGGGATTATCTCCATTCCTTCGAAATGTGTGTCTTGGTTATCTTCTCACCACTCGCGGGGAAAGTTATGTTCGTAGTGTGGACTTTATTTCTCGCAGTCTTAACATTTAAAAATTGATTATTTCATTGATGTCTTCAGTTTTCTATAATGTATGAATTCATAGATGATTCTGAAGGGGGGAAAATGAGTTTCCTTGGTTTTAAATATTGTGTTTATTTCTGTAGGACTCTGCTTCATATCAACTTCCTGTCCCCTCTCATCATGGTCCTGCTGTGGGTGAAGCCTATTACCAAGGATTACATAATGAACCCCACTCTGGGAACGGAGAGTGTGCCTTTGTAAGTAAAGATATGGGACACGTTGTGTAGTAACATGTTCCGTGCTCGTAAATACAGTTTAAGCTTTGTGTTGTAACTGGATGAATTAGAGCCGTAAGGAATTATTTTTTTACTTCAACATCAAATAAGTAGTTTAGTAATTGGACCGGTTTGAACATCATCATAGTCCAAAGTTGACTTTGTAAATAAAACACAGTGCTGGCTGAATATGAACAAAACTCGGATGTAAACTAGTTTGTTGCCCACATTTTAGTCTGTGTAAACAATTCATCATGATTCTCCCGGAAGTCTATAGTCTCACACATCACGTTGACGGATCCGTACTCTGGAAGGGAAGTCAGTTCAACTGCCTTGATATCTAGAAAGCTAATTACCTGGCACTCAGAGATGAGACGTCATTGTCAAGGTATAAAAAAAATAAATAAATAAATAAAAGCAATTGTGTCCTTTTGTAGTGCGAAACAGATGTAAACAAAGCAACGCCATTTGTGAGAAAGGAATGTACAAAAATGAGATAACGATTGTATTCAGTGCAAAGATAAAGTGACAACAAGTACACGCATTTTCTGTTTGGACTTTAAACAAATTTAGTCACGCCTGACAGAAGGCCCTTTTTTTCCACCTTCTCTTTGTTTATTTTGAGTTTGTGTATTTCATTTGTGGCACAAGTTTGAATTCTGTCATGTCTTGAACTTTCTCCTGCTGTTGACAGCGACTCAAACCTGATTAAGTCCTATTTCATGTTACAGTGCCCCCTTTTCATTATTTTTTTAATTTCTCAATTTCACCCTCTCTTACTTTTCTTTTTTTGTTGTGTATTACTCTTTTTGCTCTTACAGTCTTTCCTTTCTGTCTCAGCATTCTTACCTACCATCCAAATGGCACAGCGGCTACATGATGTATTGAGTTTGTGTGCCGGGGGGGGGGGGACTGCCATCCTTTCATCCCCCCTCTTCTCACTCCTGTCTTTCTGTTACTGTCAGGATGACTGAACAGACGTATGATACTTTGCGGTTATGGGCGATCGTACTGATGTGTGTGCTGCGGCTTGCTATGATGAGACATCACTTGCAGGCTTACCTCAACTTGGCCCAGAAGGGTGTGGATCAGATGAAGAAGGAAGCTGGACGGATAAGTACTGTGGACCTGCAGAAGATGGTGGGCAATTTTTGTTTTTCCCATGATATTAGTCATAATTATTGATCATTATTAATCAATTACGACTCTGTTTTTTTAATGTAAGAAAATGCAACTACCCGTTTCGACTTAAGGTGAGCACTGAAACGAGGGATTCAGAGTGTTTAGATTACATCACCTATGGCATATGGAATGAAATGAGTAGTTGCCCAGTCATTGCTTTGAATTTTTTCCCATTGGGTGCAGTCTCAAACTGCAGTCACTCTCAGACAGATTTCTGGTTTACACAACAGATGTGCAACAGGTGATTTTCACCAGTTTATCAAAGTTATTGCAATTTCCAACTTGACTCCGTTCAGCTGCAGACTGATAGCAGACTGATTGCTGTTACTTTGGTGCATCAAGACAGAAATTTAACTTTGAAGATCGCACAGATTGCGAATAGTTGCAGTCTACAAAGCAGCCATTGTGAAGGCAGCAGGTTCACTGCACACGATCCTATTAATTTTGGTTTTGCCAAGGTTTGCAATCACTGTTCTCCTTAGTGCGACTGTGTTGTTAAGGTTGATCTAAGATGCTGGTTTTGCAGAGGCGAAGCAATTAAGAAGCCTGAATAATATACTACAACTACAGATAGAACAAAACGCTTTATCCCGTTAAGATTTTTAGATTCAAGTCTACAACAGACAAAAAAACTGATCCCTGTAGTTAACTAATATTTTTATTTATGACTGAAATGCTCTTAAAATGTGAAGATGTTTTATTGCTGATGTTGCTTGATCTATCAATTCATTATTACTGTTACGATGTGTCCTTGCCCTACATGAAATAGGGCTTAGAGAAACAAAAGCTGCTGTGAGTTTATGAGCTTAGTTGAAAACATTTGGAACGATATTGTGTTAACATTTTGTGTAAAAAGCTTATTGTAACGGTGCTTTTCTTGTCTACTTTTCACCTAGGTTGCACGTGTTTTTTACTATTTGTGTGTTATTGCACTACAATATGTGGCACCCCTGGTGATGTTGCTACACACAACCTTGCTGCTAAAAACCTTAGGTGAGTCATCTACTGCTTGGTAAATATATATTTTTTCATGTTTAAAATATCACATTTTCCTCCAACTTCAGGTTATATTTCCTTTTCCCCTCCCATTTTCCTCAATTATTACAGGTGGTCACTCCTGGTGGGTTTATCATGAAGAAGACCTGCCTTGCACCCATGAAATGAACTCGGACTCTATAATGGGTGAAGCACCAACAGCAGCTACGGTGATAGAAACAGGAGCCCGAGCATCAGTAGCTCAGCTCTCAGTGGCCCTGGGAGGCCTGCGGACTGTTTTCAGCCCCTTGCTTTTCCGGGGCCTCTTCTCCTTCTTCACTTGGTGGATTGCTGCCTGCCTTTTCTCCACCTCCCTGTTTGGCCTCTTCTACCATCAGTATCTCATGGCGGCATAGCATCACCAGGCCACTGGTGTCATCAACCCCCCCCTCCAGCTGCACACACACACACAACCGCAGTGCAACTAATGTGTACAGCCTGATCAAAAAGGACTGAGTGGGGGGGGCAAATGGAGGCCTACTTACAGCTCAACATCCGCCCCCCTTTCCCTTCCTTCTTCTCTCTGACCACCAGTACAATAACTTCAGTCATATCCTCAGAGCTCCTGGTTCAACTTCCAGTGCTTCCTCCATAGACCATGAACTCTGACATTGTTTTTACATGTGACCACAACTTTTGATCTGGTCAAGAACATTTCTAAACCTTAACAAGACTGTAAGAGTAATCGGTATCAGCAGTGTGTCGGAAGAGCTGTAAAAATAAATAAATACAATAGAATTAATTAATTTTACTAGGTGAAAATCGGTGTGGCAATTCTGATCAGTTACATCATTTTTTTGTGAGGGGAGTTGAATCCATGGTAACTGTTCACAACAGAGCACATGCAATGAGTTTAATTCATCAGCATCTTCAGGTTTTTGACATCTTCTGCTTAGAAAATGCAGGTTCTTTGCAGCATTGTGCACATCAGCAAGAGTCTGGCTTATTTAAACCACAGAGTGCATACATGCTGCTAGGGGCCTGGATGCTAAGAGTCCTTCGGGCATATTCAAGGTCCTAAACCCAATGCACGTTAAAGAAGCTGCATTTAAACCAAAGGATGTCACTGAATCTAGATCTACAATCACCTCAGCTGTTTATGTGTGTGCGTGTGTGCTTTTACATTTGTGGGAAACTGATGATTGCCACACTTAGTCCACATTTGTCTCTTGATTGAAACTTTTAACATATTTTTCAAACTTAATATAATTTGTTGGTTTGTTTTGTTTTTTCCTGCAATGCCTCAGAGAAGAGTCTTACTGTTTGTTGCTAACCGGTGAGCGTCTGTGTTAGAGGAGGGAGGGACAGGCTGGGATGTTCCCAGAATAGCTGCTCGGGTTGTGGCGTCCGTAATAAAAGCAGCGAGAAGCAGTGTTCGACTCAAAGGGTGACATCTCGCTGACTCAAAGCTGATTTCTTTAAATGTGTCTAAATGAACTGAGATAGAGGAGAGACTCTTTTAAAGAAAGGCATAGTTTTGATATCATACTTGCATTGGAATCTTCCTGGTTTTAACTGAGCCATTTTTAGAAGATGTGGGAGATGTGAAGATGATTCAATGGGAGGGACAGGGTCAGGGTTCACGCTTGTGTCTGCATCTACAGCACAAGGCTCTGTGCTGAAGGTCAGGTGAGGAGACGATGTCAGCAACGGTTGATAAGCTACTGCCTTTATATTGTTTCTTTTTACTTCTATCCATTCATTGATTTTAACCTCGTGAGAACAATCTTTGATTTGTATTCTTTTTTTTCCAACAGAACAAATGTTTTGTTTTTTTAATTTTAAAAATGTGTGCCAAGTGAGTCTGACCCCGAGCCCCACCGCGCCTCCTGCTTTTTCTTTTTTCCCCCCACAGGAAAAAGGACAAAAAAAAGAGGGAATCACTAGTTCTGCTTCACGTAACGATATTGAAGTATTTACCGTTCCTTTGTATGCTGTAATTCTCGGGGGTGGGTGATTTTAAACGCACAAGCAGTCATTGTGCAGATGACACACTGGCCGATGCGATTGTCCAGTTTATTCAGGAATGTTGGGTACGTGGCGCCAGATTAATCGCACGGTGCTGCGGTTCTCTGGCCTGTCATTTCCTTTTGCTTTTAATAAACAATCGAGCTGTAATTGCAAAATTCCAGCTCAGTTTTGTACAGAACCACCATATCAGCGTTTCTAAGCTCCTGATGTCAAAAGTCTTAGCTTTAGTTGTGTGTTTTTAAAGGATGGAGAATATGCACATAATGAATGTATCAATCCTGCCTAATTTCTAGATTTTCTGTTTGTTTTTTATGGAAATTATTTGTTTGATGACTTGATTTAACACCCCTCACTCCTTGTACTTCTTAAACTCCTGTCTAATCTGTCTAAATCTGCCCCTCAAGCAAATTGTAATTTATCCTAATGACCAGTTTAATTGATTGATCTGTATTTTTTTTTGTATTTATTACACATATTGAGGCCTGTAAACATTTCTCATTTGAATGGCAAACTCTTTTCTTTCGTTGTCGGAGTGTGGTGGGCTAAAATCAGCTTTGAACCTGTGTTTGACGGCGTGGTTCTGATCGGTTGCGAAAGAGTACTGGATGCCTTATCGGGCATCGCTCCTTCAGTTTGTGTTACCATTGAAAGTGTTTGTTATTCATTGCTGGGTTCACAAAGCAAATTACACACACTGTTGTTCTTTCATGTATTTATTTCTGCTTTGGAGTTTAGTCTTAAATAAATTATGTTCTTTAATTCGTCCTTTTTAGTACGTCCTTGTAGCTTCATACACAACTTTACACAACTAGGACGTCGGTTAATGATCAAAACTTAAGATGCAGTTGACTCATTATGGTCAGAAGATCAGACCAAGCTCTGAAAAGTTAAAAGACGACCTTGTGCATTTTGTTTTGTCTGATTTTCTGGCCATGCCACCTTCTGAAACTTGTTTCCAGATGACCAAAGATGGAAACTCATTTTTTTTACAGGACATTTCTGGTGATATCCCATACTGTAGTAGAGGAACGTGCTCAACACAGACTACACTTTTGTGGACTCTCTCTTCCAAAGGATGCCAGCAGGAACCCTAGAAAGAACAATAAGCATTTTATTATGTGTTTCACTCCCAGTTTAGCTCGTTCTCACAGGCAAATAACTTTTTTTTTGGTGATGGAAAAAGGTGTGGTTTCTGGTAAACTGCTAAATTAATAAATTGCTGATGTTTTTATACACCTTGGCTTTTGCTGCAGAGCTGTTTTTGTGGTGTGGCCTTCATGATTGCATGGGGGGAGGCGGGGGATACAGAGGCTGCTTCATCTGCACTTGAAGACTGTAAGCACATAAGGTCCTCTGTCCAAATCAGTGCTCCAATTGCTTTGGAAGTAAAAGCTTTCCTCTGCATTTACAGTGTCTCAGTTTTGAATCTTCAAGGTCTTCGGAAAGATTAAGTTAAAAATAATTCTTTTTTTATTTCTAGCTTAAAAGGGCTTCGTATGAGAGTGTTTACTCATACTGTAATTGTGTTTAAGGATCTCTCTAATTATAAAATATGTCCTCGTGTAAGCAGGCATTGATTAAGGCAGTCAATGGCCATCGATTTGCTTTTCTTAGTTTGGGGGTCTCCATTCTTGTGGGAATCGTTATCGGAGTAGATGGAGGGATGAAATGACAAATGCTCCCAAACTCTCTTTTCTCTGGGAACAACATCAGGCCAGTTAATACAGGCCTTGAGTGCCATTATCCGCATGAGCGGGAAAACTGGGCCATGGCATTCATTCATAGGTAGACAGATCAATAAGACAGCTTCCAAAACAAACCAGTGGAGAGGTTCCTTTATTCCTCTTGAGTGGGTCCTATTCACAGACGTCCCTTCTCCATAGAGCGGCATGGAGCTCCGATTCAGGAAAGGGAGCATTGATTCCCCCCGCCACACCCCTCCATCCCTAACACAGCCAGAAGAACTGTGAAGCTTCTGAAGGGGCGAAGCTATAATAGTGAGCTTTCTGTCCCGCACAGACAAGTGATCCCATCCTCACGCTGATTGTGAGATGCGGCCGCCATACTTGCGTGATCGACCTGACCTTGTGCCATGAATGGCCTAAAAGAGAGCACTCCACGTGTCTTGAACACTCCCGACCTATTTTTACTTTGGTGGTTTCTTTTTTCTTTTTACATTCTTTATAGCGATACCTCCAAATCATAAACGAGATAAGAAAAACAGAGGTTCCCTGCTGAACTGAATGCTGATTACAGCTTGATTGTCTGATATTAGCATGAAATAAACATCTTAAATGCAATTATTGTCTTTTTATTAGCATGACAACAACTGGATAACAATAAAATAAATTAAAAACCCAGACATTTCAGAGAAAGGGGAGGTCATTTTAACATAAAAACAAACTTGTCCTTAAATTTCACAAAGTCAGGTATTTTATAAGAGACCTTTAAAGATCACATAACGATTCAAACACTTTTATTGACACGTAAGATAAAAGAACATAAACAGGACAGGAGATTTCAGGCAACTTAATTTACATCGATTTCAGGAAATCATAAAGCAAAACATTCAGAATTTTTATTCTCCGAGTCACTGACAAGGCAAATAACACAACTCACAGAAACCCAACATTCAGGCGTAACGCTGTGGATAACTTTGTGCAGTTTTTCACTGATCGTCATCATTGTTCACGTCCCAGCACATAATTAGTATTCTTTGATAAGCTTTCCATGTACCATGACATAATTTAGTTAAAATTCCACTGGTTACCAGTGCAACGCAATAGAGCGAGAGGGGGGACTGGAACGATGAAAATCCTACATTTAAATCTCGTCATGGTTAAAAATTTGAGGTCCGCTGCCTTGTGCTAGAAATATGAAACGGCTGACTGCCCTCGTGGTAATCACCACTGCTCCTACATTAATTCATCTCAGATGAGCACTGTTCCTCTGAGGTTTCCATGCTTCATTGTTGTAGGCCTTTAATTAGCAGCCTCCTGATAGACACTATGCCACAGACACACTGCCACAGTATAGCTCCTTCAAATCTGTGTGTGTGTGTCGACATATCATGGGTTTAATGGAATTTCTTCTCTTGAATATTAATGTAAAAAACAGGAATGTTTCACCCCCCCCCCCCCTCCCCCCCCTTTTTTTATCAATTAATATTCCTATAGTGAAAGAAGATGTATGGACAGATGGACACATTAATACTGTTGTGTACTACTGAGTTGTAGTATTGGTCTTTTAAGTGTAACACATGGGCAAAATATGCGATTATGAATCTTCTGCCCATTCACTGTACAGTTTTGCATCATCTTTTCTAAGGTGAGCTAACAGATGTGTCAGTATGTTCGTGAATCCGAGACACTATGGCATCTTAACTCACCAAAAGCGAGTGAATTTCATACTCTGTGTCTTGCATATGTAATCCACTCTTTGCGAGACAAACTTTGCTTAGTCGAAGATTAACAGTTCATTCCGAATTAATTAGCAAAAGCTTAATGTCTTGTGGTGAAAAAAAAGCAGTGCATTAAGCAGAAATGTAATAGATTTTTTTTCCTAAAGGGATTCACATGAATAAATCAATTAATTATATATTTTAAAAAAAAAATTCTGTGTCCTGTTTTTTCCTCAGGGCAAATTCTACTGTATGTAGATGCCTTAACAATACAAACCAACAGAGTGGACTGCCCTCTAGTGCCACCAGCTGAGTGTGACAGTATGTGGAGCTGAGGGGGGGGGGGGGCGTCTTGGGGGTGGGTGGTGGAAGTGGGAGAGCCTGCTTGTTTGGAGCATTAGCAGAGTGCCTGTTTTTCAGTGCCATCCAATGAGAGAGCACCTGGGTAACTCGTTCACACATCCACTGGAACAAGGTGGAGAATGCAAATGCTCCGAGATCAAGGTTTCTCCTTGGCAGCGGTGCGGCACTTGTTTCTCTCCTTTCATGTCCGAATGATGATGGTGATAATACGAGGGGAGGACAGGCCTCAGATTG
Source organism: Diplotaxodon limnothrissa (assembly GCF_057381915.1). Classification (NCBI taxonomy): domain Eukaryota; kingdom Metazoa; phylum Chordata; class Actinopteri; order Cichliformes; family Cichlidae; genus Diplotaxodon; species Diplotaxodon limnothrissa. Next base: position 18,578,302 of record NC_140607.1, read on the forward strand.
AGCAAAAGGGAGGCTGGGGAAGGATGGTGGGGTGCAGGGGGAGGGATGAGCAGTGGTGATATCTTTGATATGGAATGCTGCATCATATGATATTAGTGTCATTCATGCAGCTTTTTGATTGACACTTTATTAGGAAAATTGTGAGAAATGCACTATTGTCTTCATCTATTTTTCATCTTTGAGTTGCTGACACTCTGATGCACTTTGGCAAATGTGGCGCTCGAACTAGGACAAAGCAGCTGCAAGTATGCATCACACTTTCTTCTTGGGGATTTTCTCCCTTCTACTCCAATAAAGGAAGTAATATAGTAACAAACATTTTTTTTTACATAATTGCTCCCTTTGTGGTTGAGCATTCACAAATGCATTTATATAAACACACACACACATACACACGTCCGCACGCGTAGACTCGCACACGCCACTAAAACCTGCATCACTTTAGCTCAGTGGACCCTGTTGTTTTGCGTGCCTCAGGTCGAACAGAGTTAATTTTCGGAGTTATATTTTATTAGGATGATGATGCACATTGCATTCACGGAGCACTTCAACCTCCAGGTCCTCCCACACATTGCTGTAAAGCCAGCCTATGTTCCTAATTAAGACAATGTGGCTGCGCGCTGTTTTCAGGAACTAAGACTGATTTGAATGAAGGCTGCAAATTCTGAACATTGCTCCGGGTAAAAGCGAGAAATTTATTTTAAGCCGGTCAATTAGCAGAAATGCAATGAGTGGCTTCTGCAGGTTTCCTCACGGATCTGTTAAGATTCATAAACATGCAGTCGATGTGTAGTTGTCAAGGTGGGGGGGGGGGTGGGAGGGTGTCGAAACTATTCACAATCAGAGAATACTTTGTGGTGTTGACTTGGTGATATATTGTCTAATATTGAAAGGATATTTCAACAGTAATATCTTGGCTGTCGCTGTATGTCTCTAATATAAAAAGGAGTAAGGTTTTGTATATTTACTACCGTGTCACCTATTTTCTGCAAAACTCACTGACCGAATAACCACAAACTAGGTCATTTTCATACATTTTTAACCCCCCTGCCCAAAAAAAGGAAAATCAAAGCACCGCCGTGTTCGAGGAGCGAATTTGAACCTGTTTGCACGGAGATCACACGCTGACATCCTGTTGCTCCAAGTGACCTCTGACCCCTCGCCATGACCTGCATTTGAAGGAGATAGGAAGGTCAGTGGAGTATTTTAGAGTGCTCCCAAGGGAAACCGGGCCCTGGACACTGGAACCCAGCCTCTTTTCACACACACACAAACACACACCGAAGCTCCAGCCTCCTTTACCACACAGTCTGCTGAGAAGACATGGAAGTGTGAATTTACAAGAGAAATTGCTGTTTGTGAGGGAGACATGGAATACATATTTATGCTGTATATGCATCAAGACTAGATGTTTTTGCAAAAAGATGTATGCAAAATTATTTGTGTGTGTGTGTGTGTGTGTGTGTGTGTGTGTGTGTGTGGTTTTCTCCCCCTGTTCTTAAGCAGGCTGCATATACACTCAAGAGACTACCTATGGGAGAAAAAGAAAAGCGAACTTTCCCCCCCTCGTGCAATATTTCACTTAAGAACATGAAAAAAGAAGAAAAGCTATAGAAAAATGTAGCACACTTTCATCATTATCAATTTTGTTTCTAATGAAAGATTGAAAATTATACATCACTTTTAGCACATTATGGAGAAGGGATATAACATAAAAATGCTAAAAAAAAATTTGAGGGTATTTCTTTTATTATTCCTACAAAAAGACTATTATCTGGTAGTGGTGAATGCATATTAAGCAAGAAAAGCAACTATCATTCATCTTCTACAATGCATAGCTGTAAATTATGGCATTATCTCTGCTGCCATAGAGGAGAAGAAAGGAAGGGCTGGGGCGCAGATGAGGGAGGGTGTTAAAAGTAAAGAAAATGGTGTAGTAAAATAGGACAAACCGCTCCACACGTACACACTTCAGCGTGAGGCCAATGAGAAATATAATGCTTGGCCTTATCCATCCGGGCCTGTCAGATTTATTTCCAACATCAAGGGGTTCTCTGCGCTCTCCTACTCCATCCATCAGTGACCTGTCTGGAGGTTGTGGACGAAGGCTCGGGGTGGACGGCTAAAGGAGGCTGGAGGAGGGTGCGCGTATTCCCAGAGTACGCTGTGGAGCGAGGGGGGCATCTAAAGCAGGAACGGTTGCCAGGGCGCACGGGCCTGTGGCATTCTGCTCTGTCTGGCATCCCAGTGTGCAATAGGAGCACCAGTCACCAGTGGAGGTGAAAAGCGCTGTCACAGAGATGAAAGGGGGCTTCCCCCCGTCCTCTGATCTGCGAGAGGAAAAAAATGAAAAAGACAGACGAATATGGGGAGAGCGAGCGAGAGAGCTGGAGAGAGTTTTAGAGAGCGTAAAATCGCTCTCACTGTATTTCATGTCAATATGTCTCACATTTGAAATCCTTATTATAGATTGGGTGTGGGGAAAAAAAAGGGATGTGCTTTCTTTGTTGAGGGACATGTTCCATCACACACGAATATTCACGCGTGCACACACCCTTGCCCAGGCGCCTGTGCCACACCACCCACCTCTGTCGTTCTGCAATGTGTAACCTAGCAACTATTTAATTAAAATAGCATCAGCAAGGATAGAGGGCCCCCCCCCGCAAGGATTTCCTCCAATCTCAATGCTCTTCAGCACACCATGAATCAAAAGTGACGCCATGTCTGCCACTATTTTGTACCCTTCACGTCCCCTTCTTTGTTTCTCCATTTGGTTTATTTCCACAAAACTGGCTTGCCTCCGTGACACTTGATTGGTCGAATGTGCCTTATGTCATACATCTAACGCACCCACACCACATCTACGCCTTAACTGGCCAGAGATTTAACGCAGGACATTATTATGCCACAGAGTTGTACAAACAAGGCCATCACCTTTCTGTCCTTCAGAGTAGTCTATCAGGAATAATAGATCGCTCTCCTCTTCCAGCCCTTCTCCACCTCCTCCTCCTCGTCCTGCTCTTCTTCTTACCCCCTGTGCCTCCTTTTCTCTTTGTATGCCAAATCACAGCATTCCCCGTTTCAACCTAAAAAGAGGCGCCTCTTACCATGCTCTACATGTGTGCCAAGATCGGGCAATGTGGAGCAATTAGAGGAAATGTGAATCAGCTCTGCGCGTCAGCGTACATCACACTCACTGTCACTCAAACCACATCCATGACTCCTTGTCTCTGAGAAACAAACAATGGAGCGATATTCCGGTCTATGGCTGTCAAAACAGAAGGCCCGCTCTCTGTTTCGCTCTCCTTTTCTCTCCCGTGCTCTCCTGCAGCTAATGGATACCCTGATGTGTCACAGAGAGGTGAAGTTATCTATCCTTTCTTGATTTTCTTTAATATAACACTCCATATAGGGCAGGTGCAGCAGAAGGATACACATAGCTCTTTTCACTCGCTCTCAATAGGAAGACCTCCGTCATTACTTAAGAAGCAATGCAATGAAAGCCATAGTAAATGGCTTTAATGATTCAACCTCCAAATGGGTACATTATAGCTTTGACCTCTATCTTAGGTACCTTGACGCTTTCCAGAGAAAAAAAAAAAAATTACATATTTCTATCTTTTTACATCCCTTTCCTCCTCTTTTCTCACATACACTACTTCCATTTCTGCAGAACTACAAAACTACCCCTGACACTGCAATTCAAACACAGGCATTTAAAAAGGGAAAGAGTTAAGAAATGTAAAAGGATAAAAATCTCATGTGCACTTCTAACAGCCACTGAGAAAAATTGCTTTAAACCCAATGTAAGGGCCTACCGCCATTGAACCATTTCAATAAAATGTATCAGTGAATGAAAATCCTCTCGAGATGAACACAGCAAAAACTGGAGTGTTAAAATTTCAGGGTTAAAGATGTTAGAGTTGATTTCCACTCTCAAAGTGTCATTTTAACACATTCTGATTCAAATAGTGTTCAGTGTTGGAGTTATTAAACAGTGTTATTCAAGTCCAAGCAAATGAACTCTGAAGAGAGTTATTTAACTTGGTAGGCCCCTGGGCTTCTGCCCAGGTAAACCCGTGGATCAATTAATAGTTTGCTCTGCCGGGCCGATTTTCCATGTGCTTCTGCTGGTTACACCGTGGTGGATGCCTGCCGTGCTGCTTGGAGTATTTTACACAAACGGTAAGTTATTCAAACTTATATAAAATTCACGGTATTCTATCGGCGCAGTGAGGTTTTCTTGATGTTTCTTGGTGTTCGGTTGCTGAAAACGAGCTTTAATAGAGGAGGAGATGTGTCGAAAATTCTATTTAGCCTCCAATGCTAATGTTAATGTTGCAGTCTTTTTACTCGTAAGTGACGGTAGACACTGCACGTGGAAGCGCCGCGCCACGTTCAGCTTTTCCCCTGTTCACACAGACACGTCTTTCTCCACGCCAGTTCATGAGCGTTTTTGCTTCTCTGTTTATTCAGAGTAATTTTTTCACAATTGATAAGTAAATAACATCCCAAAATAATTGAAGAGAGCTTGTTTTAGTCACTCCTGCTTTTACTTTGACATCGTTCATCGCTGACTTGTCTCTAATCTGTCTCTCTCTCTGTCTCACTCTCTTCTCCCTTTGAGACACCCGCCCCAAACATAGTCAGTTAGGCTGTCCCCTCCTTTGCTATGTGTTCATTTTCATCTCTATTGTCTCTTTTCATACACAAATCTGATCGCATTTGTCAATCGCAGTATTTTATTTTGGAGAATAGCTTTTATCTTCAAAATTGCCTGGATTGTCTTGTGTGTCTTGGTGTAACTTCCTGCGGAACATGCGTGGCCCACGCAAAAAATAGACCAGATACCGAAACAATCGCTTCGTAGCACTCCGTGTCTGGTGTAAACTACACCATAGATTAACGTGTATTTTGTATTGTGTTATGTATCAATTGGACTCCTGCATGGACAGACACAGGTTTATTTGATAACATTAAATGTTATTGCAGTGAAATTCAAACGCATGGTCAGTATTAATCACCATGTACGGTATATGTCAGTGTTTTAATCATTTGTGCTTGAATTGCTCTAAATGTCAAATACTATGCCATCTTTGTTATTATTTTATCCCAGTAAAATGCTGGTCCAGGTTCGATACTGCCAACAGCAGAAGTATGTGAAGTTGGAAGAGGTTGATGGGCGTTTTGAGTTTATGCAGTTTCATGAAAAAGGTTTGTTTATATCTTACCTAATTTTAGTTGGGGGGACAGAATTTTTTGTAGGGCGTTTCGCCAAGTCTCTTGAATCATACAGTGGTGTATCACTTTAGTGAATGTGAGGCAAGAACAGTTTACTTAAAAGGTGCACTCAGATATATCTTATCTTTTCCAGTCATCGAGAGATTTTGCCTGCCACCTGATGCAAAAGTAGTGTACAAAGATGCAACAGGGACAGAAGTTGATGAAGTGATTTTCAGTGATCTTATCAGCCAAGGCACTGTGGTCCTAACAGTTTTCTCAAGTGATGGTGAGAAATTTAAAGGGGCAAGCTCAACACCAGACATGGGGAAGGGCTGTGTGGCTGCTGGTTGTTCCAAATAATCAGGAGCACACAATTTGACCAATCAGCTGTTTGAACATTGAGATCAGTTAATTTAAATGAGTCAGGTCTGCAGTGTGATGTTGCCTTGTTAGTTAAAAATCTGCAGCCAGATTTGTTTTTCTACACCTTACAGAATAATGTTGTTTTTTCCTTTTAGAATTTTCTGATTACTCCTTGTCTTCTGCATCTGATTGTTCTGACTCAAGCTTCAGCTCAAATGCAAGTACATCAACTATACTTCTAGATGAGGGTCCCAGGAAGAAAACAAGAGTTGAGGGTACTGTTGATGCAGCATCTGCTAAAAAGGTTGTGACAAAACTCAGTTCTCATAGTATTTTTTCTACTTCATTATTCTTAATATGTAGAAAAGCTATTCCTCACTTTTTGCATCTTTTTTTTTCTCAAGTTAATTGAAGGTGTACTTGGAACCAATTCAGGTGGTGAAGAGGTTCTCCAGGAATATCACACAACACAAACTCTAACAGATGCTACCAGAAGAAAAATGGTCAATATAATAGTGGCTCACATGATTGATTGCCATGGGTATGTGTGTTCTATTTGTGCATTTTATTTTTTTTTAAATACAAGTTACTATTTTGCCATTACTTAAGCATGTTAATTTAAAATCGTTTTTCAGGCACCTCCCCACCAAAGCTGTTAGAGAACAGTACGCGCTAGGGGTAGTGACATTGTTCCCATCCCTGAAAGACCCATACTCCAAGAAAGGCTATGTATAGTCACTACTATTGCACTTTGTTTACATAATTTTCATGCTGTGCATCATTGGGATTTGTGTGTGTTGACATTTAAGTTCTAAAAATTTTCAGATTGACAACACATTATTTTTGAATGTATTTACATTTTAGGAACACTTCTATGATGCTGCAAGCAGCACTGGATACATTTCTTGGCGTTTGAAAACGATACAGAGAAAGACTAGAAGAGGATCTGCACCACCAAGTAGCTCCACTGGCTTTACTCAAGGAGGTAAGAAATTAAGTGTCCACAAACTAGATAATGTGCTCATTTACATTAGATACTATTTTGTTTTCATTTACCTATCTGATCAGCACCTATGCTTTTATGTTTGTGTGTTTTTCTTCAGGGGGCCCAAATTACCAAAGGCCCATTAATGTCGACATGCAGCTTGATGGAGATGCTTGCCAGGAGGCCATCTCTTTGCTGAAACATACATCCGACACTTCCTTGATTTTCCAGAAGATGAGAGAGACCTTTCAGCATCGTCAGAAGGTCATCAATGATCCTGACAAAAGTCTTGATATCCTGTCTATCTTCCCAAGATTCTTGGATACAAGAGGATTGGTGAGAATATTCAGTGGAATTTTTAATATCACTTTAAATTTCAAGATGAATGTGGCAGTAGTAGATTTTCTTTCTTAAAGGTGAATCAAGACTTCACTCTCCTGTTTGATGATGAGATATCTACCAGGCTGCTTCAGAAATGGGATCCAATCTTTAGGTATCAAATCATCAAAGAGGCCAAGCAGCTCACCTCAACAGTAGAGTTGCGTCAATTGGTGCAGTCAGCAGAGAGTCCACCAGGAAGTGATCTTGATGAGGCAGCAAGTGAGTTTGTTAAATATGATTTGCTATAAGCAGTTAAAGTTCAATAGCATCAGGATTCTATTAATAAATACCAATTCATTCACCTGTTAGCTTTGCTTCATCAGTTTTCTTTAGCTGTTAGTTTAATGTTTATGACAGCACATTTCAACTTTCTTAGGAAGTGTTTCTAGTTCTCCTTAAAAATTGCATTTGAAAGATTTGCTGTCAATTGATTCTTGTGACTCTTTGGCCGCAGCCTTTGACCAAGACATGGCCTCCCTGTTGTTACTGTTACATCTACTTCCGCCACCCCCAGGAGGACCAAAGTATCAAAAAATCAGCGCCTCTGATGCTGTTGAGAGACTTGTAGTCTTTCATAAGGTAATTTAATATTTATAGTTTTTGTCATAAGTTGTCATGTCACTGGTTAAGAGGTGAATGAAACAAATTACAGTTGAGCTTACAAAGGAGGTTTACATACTCATTTCTGTGATGCTATTATCTCTGACTTGCTCCTGTGTCTAATGCTCAGTATCTTTGTCTCAACTCCAGTCTTGCTGCAGTTTGGAAGAGCATCTCCAGAATCAGCAGAGTCAGCAGCCATACCTCCTGGCTGTTGGGCGCCAGAAGAGGAAGGTCGACAGCTTCTATGTTGCCATAGACAAGCGTCTCATCCCCTGCCAGGCCAGCCGCTCCCTTGGGGCATTTGATGAGCTTCTTAAAGCTCATTTTGTGTTCAATGTGTCTTATGATGCTGCACTTGTGAATTTCTACACATTTCTGCAGACAACAGTATACAATATTGATATGGGGAAAATGAAGGAGTCCCCAAGAGTGCGTGACTTGAGAGCCAAAATCCTTAACCAGGAAATTCTTCTCACAACCTAAGTAAAAATCATTAAAATGCTGACATGTTTTTTGTGTAAGAGAGCTTATCTCAGCAGTCAGCAGCTGATTTCACATTTAAGAGGTGAACATGGTTATTATCCTGGACCTAAGTTTAAGTTATGTTGTTGGCAGCCAGGCTGCAGGCTTCAGTTCCAAACTTATGCAGGCTTTAGGAAGCACCTCAGTTTTCACAGCAATGTTGACCACAATGATCGAACTTCAGCCATTGCTTCTTTTTCTAATGACACAGTTTCACCTGCTTTGGAGGACCAGTTTAATTCCTCTTATCTTCCTCACAGTTCTCCCAGTGTTCTTCCAGAGTCTAGTTCTTCCAGTGTTCCAGTGAGCATTGATTCAGTACTTACAAGGGATTCATCCAAAGAAATCTGTGCATCCATTGTGGCCAAACTGCAGGGTAGTGGCCTTTCTAACAGTTTAGTATCCTCACTTGTAGGCGATTTGGAGGAATTAACAAGTGAGCTTCGCTCAGAAGCAAAGCAGGCCATTCTTTCTGCGTTACCCACAAAGGACTCCAGCATATCTTTAATAAATGAATGTTTTGAAAATTTTGAAAACCCTTTCACCAATCTGAACACAGAATGGAAACGAAATAAATACTTCAATCTAAAATGGGGAGTTGTAGAACCTAGAGAAATAACACTTGGAGTGAGGTATGACATCAGGCGAAATCAGAAGTTTGGTACTTATGATCAAGTACCTGTGAAGGATACTTTTATATATGTACCTATTTTGGAGTCTTTGAAGTTCATGTTTAGAAATCCAGAGATTTGTGTTTTCCTGCAGAGAGAGTGTAGCTCAGAGCCTGATGCTTATCATGACTTTTGTGATGGAAGTTACTTTAAAACTCACCCTTTGTTTTCAGCCAAAAGGCATGCATTACAAATTCAGCTATACTATGATGACTTTGAAACAGCCAATCCTCTTGGCTCTAAACGCGGAATTCACAAAATTGGCTGTATTTATTTTGTTATAAGAAACTTGCCCCCAAAATTTAATTCCATTTTGATGAACATTCATTTAGTGTCACTTTTCCACACACCAGATCTGCAAAAGTATGGTTTTGATGTTATACTGGAACCACTGATAAATGATGTCAAAAAACTGGAAAGCCAAGGGCTAAGTCTTCCATTTTCTGATGAGCAGGTATATGGCACAATATCACAGATCACTGGAGATAACCTAGGGATGCACTCAATTCTTGGTTTTAATGAGTCGTTCAGTAGCCGTCATTTCTGTCGCCTTTGTTTGATTGAGAAGAATGATTGTCAAATGGTGTACAGTGAGGATGATCCTAAAATTATTCTTCGTGGGAAAGATTTGTTTGACATACATTGCCAGTCTCTTCGGGAAGATCCTAAATTGAAGTCACTGTATGGGTTGAAAAGAAATTCTGCACTCAATTCATTGCAGTATTACCATATTTGCAATAACTACTCATTTGATATAATGCATGACCTTCTTGAAGGTGTGGCTCAGTATGAGGTCAAATTGCTTTTTGAGTATCTTACGCAACACTTCATATCAGAACAGAACTTGCTTTCTAGGATTTATGGTTTTGACTATGGATTTTTAGAAAGAAAAAACCGGCCCACTAAAATCATATTGGACAGTGCTGGCAATAGCATTGGTTTGAACTCTATCCAGACATTCTGTCTTGTGAAAAACATCCCACTTTTGTTTGGTGACATTATTCCTGCAGGGAACAGACACTGGAATTTGTTATTGTTGTTACTTCAAATAATGAACATTGTTTTTTCACCTTGTCTCACTCTGGGAATGACTATATATTTGAAGAATTTGATTATTGACCACCACAAACTATTTAAGCACACGTATCCACACAGAAACTTGATTCCTAAGCATCATTTTATGATTCATTACCCATCCTGTATTCGAAAAATTGGCCCTTTACTGTATATGTGGAGTATGAGGTTTGAAGCTAAGCACAAGTTGTTCAAAGATTATTTCAAAAATTTCAAAAACCTCACCAAATCGCTTGCTAAACGGCATCAGATGGCCATTGCTTATCACTGGGAAACCTTTTCTCTTAAACAGAAGGAGTTTGGGCCAATTAAATCATTTTCTTTAAGAGGTGAAAGTGTGGTCAATAGTGAAATGCTATTATCAAAAGATGTTTTCTCAACAAGTTGGGTTAAAATTGATGGTGTAGAGTACAAAGCTGGACTCGTTGTTTGCAGTACAATGGAGGAAGACATGCCAGTCTTTTGTCAAATAATTGATACACTTATGGTTGAAAATGACATTTTTTTGTTGACACACAAACTCTTTACTGAAAACTTTGATGAACATCACCATGCATTCAAAGTAGTACAAACTGAAGAACGGTGTGTCATAAAAATAACTGAACTCAAATGTCACAGACCATTTGATATTCAAAACTCATACAGTGCTGCAGATGAAAGTTTGTACATTATATCTTCATTTATTATGTTTTGATTCACTTTCTGGGAAAAAGAAGCATGATAATAAATGTTTTTGGACAATGTACAGTTTTCTTGAAATTATTCTCATGATTGTACTTGTTGTCGTTAAAAAGTTATGTTAATCTATTACATAAATAGTTCTTTTAGGGATTAAAACTACCTTAATAAAAGATTAAAGAGTTAAAGTAGTGTTATTTTTCAATCTGTGTAGTGTTAATTTAACCCAGTTTGGTGAGTTAAAAATTAACTCAGACATGGTGTTAATAATAATTTGCTCAGTGTTAATTTAACCCGGTTTTAAGAGTTAAAAATTAACTCAGACATGGTGTTAATAATAATTTGCTCAGTGTTAATTTAACCCAGTTTTAAGAGTTAAAGAAGGAACTCTGACAAAGTGTTAAATAATTAACTATTTTGAAAATGTTAATTCAACTCTGTAGAGTGTGGAGCTATATAAACCCTGAAAAAATGTTAAAATCAACTCTGTGGGAGTTGATTCAACACTACAGTTTTTGCTGTGAAGAATATAGTGGAATTTGGGAATTTATCCGAGTTCAATAGGAATTAAAACTAAACTGATTTTTTTTTTCCATGAAGTTATTTGCTTCAAATACTGATATTAAAAAGTTTTAGATTTCTATGAGCCTCTTTGATCCATATGTTTTGTTTTTTTTTCAAAATCCGCTTTCATTTTCTGCTTAGAAATCATGAATGTTACATTAATGACCTTTTATATAAAGAGAAAGGGGAAAAACATGGGATGCTGCTTAAATAATACATGTAACACAATGATAATGTTTCCAAGGGGCAGTGTAAAATGTTCACGTGTTCATAAATGTACATGTGCATTTTGTATTTCTATGATTAAGTCTGCAATCATCTGAATTCACTCTTGCCCGTAGCCCATATAGCCTGTGTAAATCTCAGAGAATGTATGTTCACACACTGATTTGCATAATAGCACATGATTTTGACAGGCAGGACGAGAAAGAGGGACCCCTTGACATTTTTATAATGGCACTTTACAGGGCAGACAAGGTTGGGGGTAGGGTGGAATATGAGAGGCAGCACTAGTGGAACACAATATAGGCACCTCGAGTGTAGCTGGCACTCCTGAAGCTGGACAGTGACCTATGGAACGTGTGAACGTTTTGTTAATCAGAACGGTACGTCTCACTTGAAAATTGCGAGAAAAAAAACAAACCAAAAACATGAAGGGTATTTTTTTTTTTAAAATTAAAGCAAATTTCACGTGTTTTCGTTTTGCTGTTTAATCCAAAGAAAAACTTTTCTCTTTTTTTTTCTGCTGAGCATGTAGAAACAGGCTGTTTAAAATTGCGCGCGAGCTGACTGATGAAGGAAAAGTAGCTCATAATTCGTTAGTGTATCACCTCCGCACTGGGTTACATCTCCGGAGATATTAGTTTTGATGCCCTGGAAAATAATTCTAATTCTTCACAGATGAGAATTTCACATTTCAGGCAAAATAAGCAAGTCTCTCAGAGGCCCTAACCTCGAAACGTTTAAGACTGAACCTAATTCGTCTGTGCTCTGATTGTGGAAATGATATAGTTCATACGTGTTGAATAAAGAATTTTACAAGAAACCTCAGCACATGCATTTACCACCATGATTGCATCAGTTTGCGTCAAACTGAGTCCCTTGTCGATACCAGCGACATTGATCGAGTTCCCAATCACAGAATGGGGGCATGTATGGCCGATACTGTGGTCTGTGGGAGAGGCCACCAGCAAATTAAAAGGTCACAGACTTTGATGGCTTGCTCTTTGTCCTTGACACACGCCCCTACGTCTTGTCTGGGTGACACGTGCAACAATGCAGTTTCTTTTAGTCGTTCCCAAACAAGCTCAGACAATGCTGCGGCCTAAGGCCATATGCTTTGCCTGTGGCCATCCACAAGTTCCCCCACCCACCCACCCAGCCCCAGCTATTCATCCGTGGGAACGTGGGGTATAGACAGAAAGGGTTGTCTGGAATGAGACCCTTCACACATCTCCAAAGATAATTATTAGTCATATAGTCTGAGACTTGGCAGACACAAAAGCGCCGATCAACAGAAGCCAGTGTGATGTAGCCAGCCACGAGAAAGTAAATCAGACAGGATTGTTTCCACAGTAGTGATGGAGACAGCAGACGGCAGCTGAAGAAGAATCTGTAGTTTAATAGATAAAGCTACTCTAATGTATTAATTACAGGCTGTTATCTGATTCCATTGTGTGTGCTTTCAATTAAAATTTGAAACGATCTTTTAACAGAGCAGTAAGATGATGTTGCTGGCAGACTCGCGTCTTGATTTCACATAATACCCAACAAATTATCTCCATCCTGTTTCTAGATGCATCTGCTTTATTCTGCACTCTTGAGCCCCTATTTTTAAACCTGGTCGCACATCCGTCTCACTCCACGATTCGAATCCCACTCATCCCAACAAGCATGCACACTCTCACACGTACACAGACACCTCATTAAAATGCATAAAACCCGTACATGAACACACACACACAGCCCTGGCACATGCATTAATTAGCACACTGGTAACAAGCTAGCCTCTCCATTCACACCCTGAGCCTCTTTCATTAGCATGACAGTTGCTAGCAGCGTTCAGGGGCCCCCAGGCTGCAAGGTTCTCTCCTCTGGGCCCCTGATTAAAGGGTGAACTCCTAGGACGCAAAGCTCCCGATTCCTTTCATCATCGCACCCATGCAGAGTCTCTTGGATGATCCCGAGACCGCAAACTGTCAAGTGTACCTGTTTCTATGGGTCCGTCCCCCTTTTCCATCTCTTTCTCCTACATCTTTCCGTCCTGCATCGTTCCTCATCTCACTCACTCAGACCCACTACAGTGTACTTTCTTCCATCTTGGTCTAATTGTCACCTCACCTCCTATGTCTCTACAGACCCTTATGGGCTTCTAATATATGTATGCAAAAGGGGGAGGCCTGGCTGGTGTCAGTCTTCTCTTTGCACATTGATGCAGATCACAGGGGCATATTATTTCAGATTGGCTCTTGGATTCACAATGGCAGCCCAGGTGACCCAGAGAAGAGTGCTCATTCTACGAAGGCTTATCCTTATTTCTCACTCCTATAGAACCACCTTTCCCCTTCACAGTGGTGAGAGATCCGGACAGCCTTACACCTGACATACAAGGTGGCTATCATCTCCAGGCCTTGCCCATCAGGGTCTCCCTCATCCAGTCTGGATTTCAAGGCAAAACGTCTCATTAGCCGTGGTCCTTGAAAGAAGGGCACTCAATTTCAAATTCAGTTACACATTCCCTTTGAATGGAACTGGAAGGCAAAGAAGAAGAGAGGGAGAGGGGATGGAGAGAAAGAAGGCTTGGGAGACAGTCTCAGTCGAAGGCTGAGGCCTTGGACCCAGAGGGAGGGAGTGCAGAGAGGGGAATAAGGTCTGCTGAGGCAGCCATAATTTCACGCCATCATTACCTCTATGGGCTGGAGAGTTATGCTAATGCTATTTCAGAGAAGTAGTGCTGGACAAAACGGGTTTAGAGGGTCAAAAGGAGCTGTGTAGTTGCCTGTACCTGGTTTTCAGTTGGTTAAGCTAGTATTGCATGTGGGGGGCTGTTTTGTTTGTTTGTTTTTTAGAGGTCCACTCTGACTAATTTATAGTCTGGGTTTTTTCTTTTTTTGGCCTTTGCCAGATTAAAAGGAAAAGTTTGCCATGGGAGACAACACTCCCCAATCACTCATGTCTTAAATAGACAATGACTGTGCTAAATAAGACACGGTACTCTATTTAAGCTTACCACTGACATCCATTTCATCCGCTCATGTCACTACACTTCTCAGACAAGTCAAAACTCCATCAGAGCTTCACACCATCCTAGACAGAGGTGAAAATCAGATTTGGCCCCATCCTCTTCCCATGAAGAGCCGAGAGCACAGGTGAACGTCTTGCCAGGATTGCTCTCGGCCGAGCGGTCTAAGATTCAAGATTTGGACCCCACAAAGCTCCACGATAGCCTCCTGGAGTTCAAGAAGGCTGGTCGGAGCGCCGCGCAGCAACCGCGTACACCCACTATCAGTCACTAATGATGGTTGCATGGCAGAGGTTACATGCAGCAGGGGGGCAAGCAGACTTTCCTCCTAACAAGGAACAGTCACAGAGAGAGACAGGTCAGAGTTTGCGAGGGCTGTGCAGATAAGATAACACATCGCGCGCAGATGAAGAAAATGTCACGGCCGGCCTCTTCTGCCAGAGCAGAGCGAATAATTAGGATCGGTTGATGTTATTAAAAATACACAGGGGTTCTGATATCCCGCAACACTCAACAAGACGCAGCAGCACAGAGGGTGCAGCACAATAATGTGGGAATCAATTAGCGCTGACCTTTCAGCACGTTCTCATTCTGACCTATCGATCATGACACCTCTTGATCCTTCTTTTCACCGCGTTCTGATGCAACCGCAGACATCAGAGATGAGATCAGTGACACAGGGTCGCACCATAGTGAGACAGAAGGTGGCGGATGGATAGTTATCACGAGGACCACCTGTCACTCCTCCAGCCTTCCTTCGTGAACGTCATCACTGACAAGCGCCACAGGAGGTCAGGCCGTGATAAAGCTGAACCTGTTAGTTAAGGGTAATGACACAGGAACTTTAGATTTAGCCTTTAACAGGTTTCAGAGCAAACACTAAAAGCTATTTTGACATTGTAAACAGGGGAAGTTCTTCTGTCTGCACCAGGGGTGTCAAACATAAGGCCCAGGGGCTAGAAGGAGCCTGACAAAGATTCCAGTCCAGCCTGTTGAAAAGATTTGGAAAACATGAAGGAGGGCCTAAATTTCTTAACTCTATTGTTATAAGTTTAACAGCTTTTCCTGCTGATAAAGATCTTGCCCATATCTATTCATACTACATACTTAAAATGTGTTTTACAGTCTACTATAGAAATTTCAGTTTTAACAAAAGGAAAAAAAAACTTTATGCTTTATAAATATGGGACAAAGTGCACCAAAACATGTTCTGTAATTTTACACATTTATCATGTAGAAAAACTGAAATGTGCTGTAAATGTGGAGTTTCACTCATTTGGCCCACTTAGATCAAAGTGGGCTTTATGTTTGACATCTGAGGTCGACACCATCAGCTACACCTGGATAATTACACAAGCATGACTATTATTAAAGTATTTGTTAAATTACATAATTCAGGAATAATAATACGGAATTTATATTAAAAATAATAATAATGTGTTACAGATCAAGACCAGCGTTTCAGTACAGTGTGCCCATGTTCTAACATTTACGGCTCTAACTGCTTTTTGTCACTTTTAAAAGTTGGAGACACACTAGTACCCAGCAGCCGAGCGCACATCAAAAATCTGTTTCTGCTTTGTTAAGAATACAGCGGAACTTTGGACAATCTCCCTTGCTGATTATTTTAAGTGATGCATTTTCATGCACATACCGAACAAAGCTTTTCATGTTGGGCCGAAGTCATTTGTCACTTGCGGGGCCTGGATTGAGCGCCGAGGACGTCTGCGTGACATTTGGCTTCTCTATCAGTATGTTTTACCCACTGTATTTCTCCGCTTTTGCACAACCGACTGCCAATCAAGATAAGGCTATACATTAAGTAGATGATTTGATTTTCAGGCAGAAGAGTGCTCTTCACCTCCGGATACTGATACAAATTTGTGGAAGTGTGTATACTTTAACATAATGGCTGTCAAAAGTCAATTTCTCCCTCCTTAAGCCATCTCTCATTGCTGCAAATCGAACTGTGCCACACAGACAGAAATAGAGAGAGAGAGAGAGTGAAGAAGAAAGTGTGTCGGTGCTGCAACAGCTGCTGTCTGTTAGCAGTACGGGAGGGTGAGCACTTTTGCCCTACGGCACACTGCAGGGGCTAAAACGTTCCTCCACATCTACGCAGGCAGCTAAGAGACTGGAGGCATACACGGGATTACATCCTGTGCTATTGCCCTAGGCAGTCACCAGGAGAGGCCCTCACACGTACTGCAAAAACGCGCGCACACACAAACACACAAACATGCAACATAGTAGCAGTGAAGTGAAGCCACATAAATGCTCACCAATGTGCACAAATTGCTAAATTGTGTACTTACTGCATATTCTAATTTTTTAAAACACACACACAGGCACACACACATCTATCGTAAGGCGCATCCACATTTTGATTTCTTTTGGTCATCAATGACACTTCATATGAGACTCTTTTCCTGAGGCAGTCTGCAGGTTAATAAATAAAAAAAGGAATTCTCACAGGAAGAAGTGAGTGTGCGACTTTTAAAAGGGTTTTATTTGAGGAACACTTGATACAAAGTTCAGAGACTTACTTAAATATTGTGAAAGCTGTATATCAAGTACCAAATTAGGACTAGTTACTGTATCTGTAATGCAAGAAGAGAAAAAAAAAGTAGTTTCCTCCCTGTGTTGCAGTGCCCAAGGTGACATATCTGCCTCCTTTACAGCTCAGAGACACACCACAAACACACACATACATTCACACACACACACACCCAGCAGGAGTTTGGTGGTGAACAGATGAAAGTATCTTGCCTGCACTTTTCTTGGCATTGTGCAGGAGGGCCCAGGGGGGTGTTCTCAACTATCTGGTACATATACAACACTCCTCAGACAATCACACACAACCGCGCAGAAGCAGAGTAGTGTGGGCTATATATTGTAAAGAGAAAAAAAAACTTTCACTAAGTCCCGAAAGGTCAAATCGGGTAAAAAAATGTGCACTAGTTAGTAACTCGAGCCAGGAGAGAAAACTCATTTCTACATTTTAAACACATACTCATTATGTAAGAAACTGTCCCCAGCGGAGGGAAAGATTAAAATCCAGCGAAAAGATTAAATTCCTTGGCTGTGATTTCAGGTACAGTTCAATATTGCACATCTTTGAAATGAATCCTCATCCTGGTTTAGGTGAGTTTATGCCTCACCTTGCACCTTTTGATGTGTTCTCTTCCACGCTCAAAGAGAGATATAAAAAGAAATGTCAGAAACATTTCTCTTACTCTTTCAACCCTTGTGCCCATTAACAGTTAGTGCTCGGAGTAATTGTGATTTGAATGTAACCCCAAATCTGTTTAATGAGAATAATGATCCATAGAGGGAGCACAGGTAAAGTGCTTTTAACGAGAGGGCCCTTATTTTACCAGATGGAGAGGAGCAGAGAGGAGCGGTGCTGCCATTTCACTTTCAGCTACAAAGCAGCGCTTCAAATTGTGCAGACGAGACTTCATTTGCTCTTATCTGAGAGTGTATAGGTCCTCCAGAGTGAGAGTGCACGGAGTGAAAATGTGAGGGGATGGTGGGTGAAGATGTATAGAGCGCACAGCACCACAGAGAGATGTGAAAACTCAAATTAGCTGAATATGAGAAACCGAGGAAGTTGTTAGACATTGCAGCTGCACGCTCAGGAGCGCCGGCTCCACAGTTATGTCCTTCTCCAGACAAACCTCGAAAGATATTCTGTCGTGAGGAAACAGCTATGATATTCATTTCACTGGGACTCTATACATAGACTTTACATTAAGGGTGTCAAACATGTGACCCAGTGGCCAGAACTGGCCTACCACCTGGCTTTGTAAGCACGAAAATTGCAGTGAAGCTATTAATAGTTACGATTTTTCAATAAGATACACGATATTCACTGTGAGATGAATATAGATTCACTACATATGTACCAAAATGTATGTAAAGTTAAACACATTTGTAGATCTTGATAAATTGTTTACATAAAAAAAAAAAACAACAACAACAATATAATATATTTGTTTAGTTTATTTGAAGGTTTTATACTTTGTGTAGAGCCACTATGCTCTGTTATGAACATGTAATAAGACATAATATTGAAAAATAAAAATATTTCAGCCTATTTTACACGTGGTTCATTAAATTTGAATGTCTATTTTTAGCTCATTGAATTAAAAGAAAGGTAAGTGATTATGCATTCATTTAAAAGTAAGTTTGATGCACCTGTGTATCATATATCATAACATAATCATTTGAGGGTTCTTAGTATCCCAGTAAATGTGTTTGCATTACTGCAGTGTAGCAGCCATCACCACAAACCAAGTGTTACATCTACTAAATTTTAAAGAACAAAAATATACATTACATACATTACATGAAAATTGTGTCTCCACTACACTTACACACATTTTGCTACTATAACAGAGAAACCGATAAAGCATAACCAAGCATTGTTCTTTTAATTCATCCGCTTCATCCTAGTGTGATGTGTTTATCGTTATAACATTTCAGTGCTTTATATTAAACCTTATACCATATATTTTATATATAAATATATTTATGCTATTTTTATAGTGAAAGCTCCATATATTGAAATGAAACATTTGCCAGCAAACAAAAGTCTGGCTGTTTCTCTATGAGGAGCTCTCAAATCAATATATGTATATAATTACGTGCTTTATCTGATTGTTGGGGTTATCCTTCAATATTGTGTAGTCTTTACCTTACAGGATAAGGAAAGTAAGTACGTACGTAACTAAAACTTTTTAAGACAAGAATCTATTACAAAGTGTTTTACAAGGGTATTAAAAATACATCACACAGAAACACCATAATTCACAAGAACATTATCCAAACGCCTGTCGAAATAGATGTGTTTTCAGCTGTGTGTGTGTTTTTTTAAAGAAGCACACTGGTTTTCATGAATTGGTGTTATGAGGGGAAAAACTGGATTGGACTGAATTGCAGTGCCTTTGGATTGATTTTCATGTTGTAATAAAACCAAACAGATGACTTAGCAAACTCGTCATTTAGCAGTCACCCTTGGTAGAATTCCTGGACTTGAGGATCAGGATGCTGAAGACCTCAGTACCTTTGTCAAGCCCTGACAGCTACTACCGTACATAAAAAACAATATCAAATAATGAAAATAATGAAGCCAAACAGATTAATTAGTGAGCCCTAACACTCAGTACAGTTCCTGGAATAGGGGCCTAAAATGTGTAATATTCATTATTTTCTACTGACAGTGCTGGCCTCACCTGGGCTACAATGTGGTATTGGTGTTATTGTGACACTGAGTTGTGCGTCCGAGTGGATGCATGTGTGTATACAGATACGTGCACCAGTGCATCTTTGTGTTTTTCCACTTCAGAGGAAAAAAACTCAGAATTATAGCAATATAGTGCAATCTGTGCTTCAGTCATAGCAGATGTAAATATATATATATATATATATATCTCTGTGTGTGTATATATAGCCCTGTATATTTTAGTCAGTGCCATCCTTGTCTAAATCTCCTGGTCTTCCATTACCCAGGGATAGAAATCCTACTGAGGAACTACAGCCAACTTGAATGCCCTCCCCCTATACAACAAAGCATCTTGGACAAGAGAAATACTGCAGGAAACCTTTGAGGTTGGATTGAATGAATGAAAAAAGAGAAAATGTCACCAATTCCATCTTCGAAGATTTGAGATAGAGGGTCTGACAATGAAGGTACATCAAAGGGAAATGCAGACCCCACAGTCTTCAAAAGCCACCGTGAGCACATGCAGGGTTATTAAATAGATGAATATTGACAGTGGTTTTCCTATTTGAGGTGAACGGCACCTCAGCTATCTCCACAGATCCAACAGGACCAAGGAGATGGCAAGCGCAGCCTGGAGCTCTCCACCTCCTAGCCATTCACAGCAGCCTTAATTGACAGGCGAAACCGTAGAACGGCTCGTCCCCCCACCCCCCACCCTCCCCTTAACCGCACCCCCTCACCCCACCTCCACCCCCCGTGCAGCCAACTTTGCTCACTGGACCAAGCTGCTGCTGCTGAGCCAATCGGAGGATGTTTTGTTTGCTGAACTCCGATACGTCCTTCAGCACTTTGGCCCCATTCATCTCCCCAAACAATCCCCTTAAGAATTTAACTGGTGGGCAAACACACAGCACATGGGTAATGAAGGGGGCACCTTGGCTGTCTGTGTGAATATTTACCCTGCCATCAAAGGAGGGGCATGCATATAAATCTCTGCCTGCACTCCCAAGTTCAGGTTCAGGCTTTGGGAGTGCGGGAGGCGAAGCGAGAAAGACGGCTAGTGAATAGTCTTCAGATCTCACAGCCTATGGGATGTGATAGAGCTTTAAACGTATGGAATATGATAGCAAATTAGCTTGGTTTGTAACTCTGCAGGCACACAGAGGTTGTTTAAAATGTCAGATCCATGAATAAATACATCTGAAAATAAAATGGCACCCTCCCACGCATCAGGACTGCTCAACAAGAAATACTGTAGTGCATCCAAAGCAGCCAGGACTACTTCTTTTTTTTCATATCTAAAGGTTTTGTGGCCTCATCCCGCAATGAAAATGAAACAAAGTTTGGTTTTGAGTTTGCGAGAAGTTGTGACCTTTTCTGCGATGTTCTATTCAGTTGTTTAACACCTGATAAACCAGCGCGATTCCATTGTTCAACACCTGATAAACTCAATTCGAAAGGGGCCAGGAAACAATTCTGCTAAAGAGAGCAGCAAGAAAATAGCTGCAATCAGCCACTAGATTGCAATGTTTTGTCTCCGATTTGGAAGAGTGGAGAGATTCTATCAGGCCAGTTCTTGTGGCTGATATGCTACTGGTAATACGTTCAGCCCAGGTAAACTCACAATGGGATGAATGGACATTTTATTGAAACTTTTATATATAGCATTCAGGAACCGGCATGGTCTGCTGGAGACAAACAAACTGTGCTATTCGCTTTTTCTTCATGTGTAAAAATTCCAATCTTTACCTGTTCTCTTCCTCTCCTCCGTCAACCTTGAGCAATATGTATGTGCACCATTAGTCTTTGTTAGGAAGAAAACAATCGTGAATTAAATGGACTAAATGGAGTTGTGATGAACGTAACAAGCAAACGTTGTAGAAACGAGAAGAAATAACAGAACAGAATTTTTTTCCACATTCATAATATTCTCTGGCGATGACCTAAAACAATGTAAAATATCTTTTTTTAAATTTTAGTTTAGTTTTTGTTTATAAAAAACAAAACGGCTGCCATTCTTAACCACGCATTCAAGAGGAAAAAAGGAGGAAGAGACGTGACACCATCCGAGTGACTCTCCCTCAAGATCCTCAGCTGCTCCTACCTTTGCTCTCAGCGCTAGTCATGTGTGTATCCGTGTTATGTAAGGCCATCCTTTCTTATTCTTTTCTCAATGCTGGCAAGCTCTGAAATTCTCACATAAAGAATATTAAAATAATTTAGGATTTGTAGACAATCCCAAACCTTCGATGCTGGTTTCTACCATTGCTGATTCATCATTTTCAAATCTTTACACACTTTTTTCCTGCACTGGCCAAAGCTACGTAAAAGCCCTGTGACATCATTGATCTTCCTTACCCAATAATATAATTAGCCGATAATATAATCAAAAGACAAGAATTTATTGCCGTCATGTAAAATATTCATTGTGATATTCATATATACCTGCTGAGGTGTGGAGTCACCCACACATTTTCTCCCTCTTTCTCTCTCACACACACACACACATATGCACACACACGCACAAACAAAGCCCTTTATACAGTCTTCCACACCAACACTCCTCTTGGGGCCAATACTGCAATACTGTGCTCCAAAGCCCTTTAGAGGGGCAGCAAGCCGGAAAATGACCCCATGCTGTCCCCGCTCGTCTCAGCCCCGCCTGGTTACGCCCGTTTCCCAGGGACCCGCTGAAGGTCCAACGCCCCTAGGCCTCCCTCTCACGCCACTCTACCTCCCAGGGCCAAACGTTAATGGTGTGGGGGGGAGGAGGGCTGCTCCATGGACAATGGCTGCCAGGAAACGTGGGAAAGAAATGTCACAAGGCTCTCTGACAACCAAGGTTCGACCCCCTGACCTCAGGGGCTGGTCCCACTGGGCCTCTTTATGTAAACAGAGGGTCTCCAAAGAAAAGAAAACCCTACGCTAATCAGATTCATAACCCGTGTGAGAAAATGTATAGAAGCCAAGGTGTGATGGACTTAAGTCTTAACTGGTGGCTGCTTATTAGTATATTCTTTTCTTGCATCACGTTTGTATTTACAAACTGCTGCTGAACACGTTTATACTTTACTGCAATCACTGGTTCAGTATTGTTTAAATATAACACTGGAAATGCACTGTAGTCTTTAACTGGGGTCACTGGAGTCATTAACAGGCTGAGGACAAAAAAATTTACAAGAGCCTGATGTTTGAACTCCTTGTAAACAGTCCTGGTCATTTAACCTCTGACCTTTCAACAGTGTCTTCTCAATCTAGCCACTGCCTCTCTCCATATGGTCAAAGAAGGTCAAGTGAGGGTATGGTCAGCCGCACTTGCCCTCAAAGATTTTGGTTTGAAAGGGCCGGAGTTACTGGGTGGACACAGGCAGGGTGGTTACTGTGTAATGGTAGGGGACAAATTGCTGTGCAGTGGGGGTTAAGGAGAAAATGAAAAACCCAGACCCCCTTGCAAAGTGTTGCTGGTGAGAATGGTGTTTCTTTGTCGTCGTGCCACAAAGCTCACACCATTTAAATTCTTTTAAGTGCCACTGTTATTGGTTTGCGTAAAACATTTCACATTGCTTCAATTGTTGGGCTTTAAAAATTGTAAAAATTTTAGATTTGCGCTCTCGATTTTTTTTTAACAAGATTGTTAAAATCCCCCCCACCCCACCGTACATTAACATCTTACCAAGTAATTCCTTTAAATGACAGTACCTCTTCAGTCCCCAATAAACTAGTACTTGTGTTTTCTTTTTCACGGGTCACGTAATTATCGTGATGGGCAGTGAGGCAGCTGGTCATCCTATTTACAGACAACGGGCCTAATCTGTTTGCTTAAGACCCTTGACGTGGTTCTATTGGTGACCGCATTGTTGCAGGAGCACATGTGCGGGTAAGACCACTATGGTCACTAGAGGTCAGAGTTCGCAAACCAGACATTATAACCTCATTCCCAGGAGACGCCTGCTGATGAACTCCCAGGCTAGTTAATGGACATCATTGAAAACTTGGGCCTGACACGTTAAGGATAGGTTAGGATTAGGGCTCAAATAAATACCGGCATGGGGTTTAGTGAGGTTAGGTTTAGGATACGTTTCACAATGAAATGGTAATTTTCAGTCAATAATTAGGACCAAAAAAGCAAAACAAATGATATCAAATAGTCAAGTGGTGGTAGCCACAGATGCACTTATATGCATTAGTGCTGTGCGCACCTGTATCATAACAGTAGTTGCACATGTCCATGCTTAATAACAGTCAGATGTACAAGCGACCTTGGTGGACTGTGATGTTACAGTACAAGCAAATACACTGGGTCTTCTAGCAACTAAAGCAGTTAAACCAAGGAATCCCCAGTCCAGCACCAGTTAACTCAAAGGACTATGATGGAAAGCAGTGTGGAAGCAATTTGACAAGAGGGCAGTCATTTTCACTGCAGAACTATGAGTGGGAAACAATAATTAACTCTCGTGATAGGGTCTTTAGAGGGACAACCTTTGAGGATTATCTTCTTCCATCAAGGATAGCAAGGCTAACAGTTATGCATGGAAATAAGAGGCCAACATTTCCTGACCACTAGCTACATTCAGAATTAGCATCTTAATATGTGTTTTTTATTCATATGCACATTTTTCACTGTACTTTTTATTTGAATTAGCAATGAGTCGGTTGTGTTATCCATCAAACGCATCTACGAAAACTTCCTGCACTTTCCACCTCACTCCTGCCTTCTTGTCATCTCAGCCATCAGTGTCCGCACCACCACCGTGACAGCATTCAAACTCAGAACCTACGCAGCTTATGAGCATAGATGAGACACTGCATTGTCCCGCAGCTCCTTTTAACCCCCATGATCATAAATCTGCCTGCATGGCCTGTGATCGTTTATGAGCACTTTACATGAAGATTGCTCTCACAAACAACGCCCTTCAGCTAGTAATGAAAGCCAAGGATCAAAGCTGAAGATCAATGTCAGGTTACAGGATTCGTGACAGGGACTGTTTTCATGCATATGATCCCATACGTGATGAGGATCTCCAAGAGATCTTGTTTATATCAGAATGTGAGACACAGCACATTGACACAGGGTGGTTAGAAGTAAAAAAAAAATGTTTTTCAAGCGTCGGTGAGGCCAGCTGAAAAACGGGCAAAGAACGAAATGATTACTAGTTTCCGTAAACTGTGAAATGCTTTGGCCCATAGCTGAGGTTAAAGGTTAAATGGTGGGGTCAGACGGTCATGACTCAATGTCTAGAGCTTTCTTAGATCAATAAAAGGCTGTTGAAGACATGGATGAATTAATGAAGGGAAGTATCACAGGCTCATTGTTTCTACTTTAGAGATTAATAATGCAACTGCAACCAAATTAAAGAAAAAAAAATGTAAATATATGAAATATTGAAAAGGTCTCATAAAGGTATACAAAATAAACCATTTGATTTTTAATCTGTGCTAAAAGTCACACTTACATAAAAGGTCATTCTACACTGAACTCATCTAAAAGTCGCTTTGAATTTAGCAGCAAAATATGCCCACAGTTAAGTTGCTCCGTTTCTTTTGCTTCCTTAAAATCTTGACAGCCTGACTTTGACCTACTGTGACCTTGCTCTTCCCTGGCTGCGCCTAGGCAGGTAAGGTTTCAGATAAGCACTCTGCTCTTTGGCCTAGGCCACAGATTAAAACTCGTGTCCCCTTTGCCCACTTTCATCTATGGCCAGCTGTCCAACCAAGCATACCCTATGCCTCCTCACCCTGCTTTCTCTCATCCTCTTCCTCCAACAGCTTCTGCTTTCCCTCTCATGCACGGGGGACCAAGAGTGGCATGCAGGGACAAACTGGAGACCTTACAAAAAAAAAAGAAGAAGAAGAAGAAAAACAGGAGGGGAAGGACGTTGAGGGGTGGGGATGGTGAGGAAGAAAAAGAAGCGAGGAGAAAAAGAGAAATGCACATTGTACTTTTCAAATGGATGGGAAATGATTCGCTAGGATTTGCTGACAATTATACGGTGGGGTTTAATCAATTCGGACCATTCACAGCGTGGAGAGGGCTGATCCCCCAGTACAAAGGCACAGACCGTGGGAGGGCGGTACCTAGGAAAGCGCCGGCCTGGTGTAAGTAACATGAGGCAACACTCCCCTCCCCACACATTGCACCGCAGCATATGGCTCCTCTCTGAACTTATTAGCTGGCGGATTAAGGCCAATCGCAGAGACCAAAGGGCCTGTGGCTGCCTCTGTTGCACCCTCCCTCTCCCCTCTTCACCCCCAGGAATGAGGCTGACTGACAAGGGGCATTGTGTTAGGCACCTAGATCGCCCCACCTCTCACTTACCTTGTCATACAGTACAGGTTGATGAGGTTATTTGGTAGCAGGAGCAGGATCTAACCATTAACCATAAAGTAGTAGAACATATTGTGCATAGGCTTAGAAATTACTCCTTTAAATGTATCCCAGCAGCTACCTTCAAACATCTCTACATCATATTTCATCAAATAAAATAATCTTACCCTTTTCCCTTGACCAGTATATGGTAATACTACCTGCAAATTAGCAAGCTGCTCGGCTATGGAGTGGATTAAAAGCACCTGAATGTGAACACACAGATTAGCCCTGTAGATATGAAGTCTAATTAGCATCTCATTGCAACTCGACATGCAAGCTCAACATGAGTGCAGACATGCTGAGAGAAAAGGCTCCATTGGACAGGGGTTGATTATAGGTCCATTATGCACAGAGTACTTAGTGATGGGCTGAGAGTAGGAATTAAGAGCTTGATGGCTACTGTGAGGGGACCTGGGTGAAGTACAGGGGTGTTAGCAGTCAACAGGGTCTTGGGTCTACAGGAGGCCAAGACTGGGGGAGGCTATACAGTAGTCTCTGGTCTTCCTGAGTATTCATGGAGAGAGATTTGACAAGAGAAGAACCCCCTATTTAAGCCCTCATTTGATCTAGAAAGCGGCAGGTGATCTTCTGCCTCTTTTTTGTGTAAGACCACAGGGGTTTGCCGACCCCTTGCGACTTGTCTTACCTGGCGCCCCTCAAGACACCTCATTTAGGGAGGAAGAGAGAGGCTAATTCAGTCCTCGGTATCCACCCACTGCACAGCTCCACCTGGCCACAGGGTTGTGGGTCAGCTCTACACTGAGACAGCAGGGATGCTAGAGGCCTGCTTTACTAATCCTCTCACATACTGGGAGGTGTTGAAGGACCCAAAGGTCAGAGAGAGAGAGCAGAGAAGCCATCTTCCTGGTTCATTTAGACAGGATTAGAGGGCCAACAGGGGTTGGCCTTCAGGAGCAAGGCCCCTCGTTCGGAGATCATGAAGGCATTTCTGTGAAAAGCACAAGAAGGCCCAGCTTTGGTTTGCCCTCCCTGCTGAGACCACCTGTGACCTCTGACCCCACAGAGATCCACAACGAATGCTGACAAGTGTGACAGCAATGAGTATATCACAGATGTTACAGCTGATAATATGCAGAATGTTTGGTGGCAAAACTGTTCTTCATTATACGGTTATCGCTATATGAGGGTTTGTTTGCTTGCTTTTTCATTAGACAGAAAGCAAGGATTTGACCTTAAACGTGAGGGGAAGCTTTGTTCTGTACAATTATTCTGTATTCCTTATGGAGTGGGGTTGGGGTGGGGGACTGTACCTTCTTTACATATAAAGCAAAAAAAGTCTGCTTTTTCCTTCGATGCTACAGGGAAAGTCTCTGTAACAAAAAAAATCACAGATCGAAATGGGCATCCTAATAGTCAGATTTCCCCCCCCCCCTGCATCTCCAAATGCACCCACCTCAGCCCAATCAACGCTTTGTGTCTCACCATTTCTGGCACTCTGACACCTCTGAGAACACCCCCAGAAGCCTGGACTTGCTCATCAAAAGCTCTTCTCACAACAAAATTAACCACAGCGCCGGCGAGAAAAAAACATTTTATCTGTGAATGTATTCAAAGCTAAACAAATACAGTAAGAGGGATGGACATCGACACAAAAAATATAAAATTCCAATCATCGCTAGGAAACACACAGACATAATGTGTTCACATTTTAATGCCTCCCTTTAGTGAATAACAATCACATCAGATAACACTTAATGACCCTGTCAATGATAGCCACATTAAATGCTTGTAATGCTCAAGAGCAGTTAGCAGAGGCTATTAGATAACCATAGTGATAAAACCTGCAATAGTGTGCAATGCAAGGCCAACTGTTAGCATTTTAGATTAGCTCTGTGCTGAACCTTTGGGTTCATTTGGCTGCATTTGTGTCCATTATCGACTGAATAAGCAGATCGGGCTGGCAGGGATCTATTTTTCTCCACACACCGTAGCTCTTTATCTTTGTCTGAGCTCACTCAAATCACGTTAGCCAGTCAAATCAGGTTAGCTCCTCTTTAGCATCAAACGCACTTCTATTTCAAAGCATCACTTCATCGACACCAGGCGTGTTGGCATGCCAGAGACAGAGTTGTCAGTGCCTCTGCACTGATCCACATCCACCAGGGTCAGGCAGGCTGTACTGAGCCAATCTGTCTGAGTGTGCGTGTGTGTGTGTGTGTGTGTGAGGAGCCGGAGTTGGACTGAGATATTTTAGGGTTGGATGAAAAGAGTTACTGACAATCTGGCAGCCCTTCACAATGACATGTGTGTTTGATGGTACACACAGCCCATCATCGGCTTCCGTGACCCAGTGCTGTCACGGGGGGTCGAGTGCGTGACAACGTGCTTCTGTTTGTGCTGTGGAGGACTACAGTTTGTTAAGGGTGGGTTGGTGGGGGCAAGGACAAGGGTGGGGGTTGAGGCTGAGGACAGGGGTTGTGTCGAGACTGCCAGTCTTGTGCTTACCGTAGGACCTGGAAATACAGTCATCGTAAGAGTTTGTCATAACACTGATTATCAGACTTATCCAGAAAAACAAATAAATCAGAGCAATTAAATAATGTATGTGTATATCAAAATTACTTTTTTTCCCCTTTTTCACAGCACAATCCTTTCATTTTTAATCCATATGTTACTCATTACATGGACTTTCGTTTGTGACTGGCAGCAAATTCTCGTGAAAAGTAGAATTCTAGGGAGAGATTAATGTCATGTTCTCTCTATAATAAATCACCAGGGTGAATGCAGTACCTAAGTGGAACACAAGACCTGTATTTCATAGCTTCGTGCAGATATCAACAAACCCTGCTTGTCCCACTGCCTGCAAGGACGACTAACATCCAAAAGCAAAACGTTTCTGAAGCACAAAGTGGTGCACCAGGTGAAAGAAATACAGACTCCCAGTTAGAAGTTTAAGTTTAATTTCATAAGCCTGAGGCCACATATGTCTCATATAAAACTAAAAAAAGCATAGTCTACACATAAGTCTCAGGACTTGGGAATAGGTTTTGCAAGAATAAAAGCAAAACTCCTACAACTGTGTTTAAAAACATAGCACACCATGTGCTTCTTCGCCATGCTAATTCCTTATTTTGTACTAGTGTCTTTTCCCAGTTCGATTCCTTTGATTTTGCAGTGGCGAAACTGTACGCATGGCCTAACTACGGCTCGTGAAAATAACTGAGTTGCATATTGTTCTGACTCATATACATGCCAGGAGCTGAAGTCAGGTATTGTGATTGCGTGAGGCTAATAACAGTAGAGTGGGAGGAAGAGGTGTACATAAGAAGTTAAAAAGGCTATAAGGCTTACAGCAGGCGTAGGCGTACGTCTGGGTCTAAACGTGTGTGTGTGTTTGCATGAGCATACAGTGTAAGTGCAGGCACTATGTGGTACAGTAACCCTGCACTGATAAATGTGTGGGATGTGAGGATCGTTGTGGAGCCCCAAAGCCAATCTGTCCAGGACCCTCACAGCAGCCTGAGGGCCTCCTCAGTGCCTTCCTCTACCTGTCTGTCTCTATTTTTTTGCCTTCCTGCTACTCAGAGACTCCAGGAATGTCTGTGTGATGTTTTTTCTGGTAGTTTCCAGTCTTTGAACACATTTTTAAATGAAATATTGCAAAATTAACATGCAGTTATTTGAAAAAAACAAAACAAAACAAAACTGCACAGACTGAAAATATTAATGAATAAATATTAGCTTGCAATTTGATTAATTATGCATCGCTCCTATTTGATCAATTTGACATCTTCAGCAGTATCGTTCACTTAATTCACACATCTATAACTGTTGTTGGGACAAAGCTCAAAAGCAAAAATAACCAGCAAAAAAAAAGAAAAGAAAAGAAAAGATTCACCTCTTCCAGCCATCGCTACCATTATTTTGCCGCCACGTCCATCGTTAACAAAAGCCTTAATTTCATGAAATTCCCTTCAGTGTCGGATCTGTGAATGAGCTGCTTTGCTACAGTACTAAGAACGAAACCTTTATGACAATCACTGCGCTGCAACACTGTAATAACTCAGATGCATCGACAAATAGACATTACAAAATCTGTGAAATATACATGACACGGACGCTTTATAAATGCAATTTTTTTTGCATTTGAGCAGATGAGTGGTGGAGTACACATATCTGGAATCAAATAAAGACTGTGTGCGGGAAGGAAAAGAGTGATGCGGAATCAGTGTGTGACGGAGCTGAGCAGCAGAGAGAATAAGGTGGTTTTGATCAGGAGTTTCTCTGGGATAATTGTCAGGATCTGCTGTTTGGAAGATGACTGACAAAAGGAAAAATATGACAGTGGAATTTGTTAAGGAAGCATGAAAATGTGTCAAACATCCATCAAACAAAGAAATGCAATATTTATGGGTTCAAGAAGACCCCCCCCCCCCCTTTTTTTCCCCCTCTAGATGCACACACACGCATATTGTTAAAGCCTTCTCAGCGTCTTCTCCACAAATCATTTCCCATGTCGTCATGCACCTCGCTAATGTTCTCTCGTAAAAGGATTAACATGCAAAAAAGGCTGTTTACATAACAATGACGAGCGTGAGCGTTTAAAAATCTTCAGTCGAAAGCCTGATTATGATAAGTGTGTGAAAGTTTGCACAGGCTGAAGGCATATTTGGGATACAGTTTTATTCTTTTATTAAAGGAAAACAACCCCAATTTAACACAAATTAATCACTTGAAGTAATGTTAAGCATTTAAAAAAAAAACTCCACTGCACTTTATAATATATATATTTCAAACACATTAAAGGTGTATGCAATCCTATATCTCTATTTAATAGATTTTAAGCCAAAGAAACATTTTTTCTTAATCATCTCCTTTTACTGTGTTGACATACACATTTACGGATATGCATACACAATCCCAATGTGCACGTCTACAGACACTACAGAAAGAAAGAAAGTTTTGTTGTCTTTTCTTAGAAAGCCCGTTGATTAATTACAACTATCAGCCCGAAGACCTCCTGGTATGGTTAGACAACCTCTCCTCCCTAACCCTTCTCTCTTTTTCTCTAACACACACACTCACTCACACGCACACACACTCTCACACCTACTAAGAAAACAAAACCCCACTAATCATTTGAAGCCTGTGCTTTGTAGGTGGGGCCCAGTCATTATCAGGCCTCAGCAGTGCGGGTTTTTGTTGGTTTTAGTTTTGCATCCTCAATCAATCGCTAACAGGAAGAGCTTTAATCAGGGTTTTAATGCAGCAGTACAAGAGGTGGGCTGGCCCATTGTCTGGGTCTGAAAGGCTGATCAGAGGGGAGTCCTCTCACGTTTCTTTACATTCACCTGCTGGGCCCTATTGGGTCTCTTTCTGAAAGAAAGGGACAAGGGAAATGAATAAAGAACACAGGCAAAGTGTGGGTCTGCTGAACCAGCCTATGGGTTAATCAAGGAGCTACTTGTCATCTCCACAGAGTCTCACAGTTCTGGCGGTTAAGCTCGCCCCTTCTCTTTCGTATGCCAATTCAAACACACTGAGGAGCTGGGCTGGGATGAACAACAGCGGCCCTAACACAAGCATGAGCTAATGGTACTCTGAAATGAATGTATGAAGCGAGGGTGGGAGGGTGCTGATAAAGAAGGAGGACAGAGAGAAAACTTTATGAGTTGCAGAGAAACACAATTTTGAGAGACTGAATATATGAGAAAAAGAATGAAATGAAATCTAAAATAGATTCAAAAATATTGTACAGCAGGAAGATGTGTTTTTCTGAGAGTTATTCTGTTAAAAACAAACACTGCAAATATTCAGAGTAGCTCGGCCCAGACTGCAGCAGAAGCTTTGCAAATCATCTCTATATCCAGTTTGCAAAATGCTTTGGAGAAGCAAAGCAGAACTGATATTTCAGTATGAACCAGTATTCCAATATTTTGTACATTTTGTGATATTCCGATTTTTCTTTGCATCTGAGGCACTTTGGTAAGTGCTGCTTATGGCCCAAAGGGAAGAAAGTTCAGTACTTTAAGCAAAACCTGCAAAGGTGACACCATTTTAGACTTTGGATTTCTATAAAAAAATCATTAAATAAGAGTTTTATCATGATATCGTTGTTTGCAAAGGTGCAGTGGGGCAACGTTCGCTAGGCTTAATGGTCTATTAAATGATGCTCTTACCCCATCTAGTGAAAAGAAAGAGTAACTCAAATCATTAGGGAAAAAAAAAGAGTGAGCGAGTTTATGTGTGTGAGCGTTTGTGTGTTTGGGGGTTTCTTTTAAATGACACTCGCAAGAAACACAATTAAAATGGGACGTGGATATAACAACATGAGTGGAAATGTGATGCAAGTACTGGGTGTGTGTGGAAATTAAAGCAAATGAACAAACGCATAAAAGTGTATTATTTCTAGTGCTGATTATATTAATTTCTAATTTTACTTCCCCTCAGTAGTCCTCATACAAAGACCACAAGAGGGCATTATTTAATCAGGGCTGTGTGGCACTGTTTACTACACATTACACTGAAGTCGTAGGAATAAGTACAGTTACTGTACTGTTCAGATACACAGTTAAAAAGACAAGAATGAGGATCTATAAATATTTTTTCCAATTTATTTATTTTTTATTATTAATATTATTAATATTATTATTAGCATTATTATTGTTGTTGTTGTTGCTCTTGTTGCATGACCGGATCAAAAATGAAGGTGACTTTATGTCACAAGATGAAATACCAAAAAATCTTCTTTAAATCATAGCAGAACTAAATTTTAAAAAATGGCAGTAATTACATTTAACTTAAAAAAAATGCTATAATGTCAATTACTATTTGTTTGTTGTAATCAAATTTAACTGGGTAAAGATCTAAATAATTATTTTTCCATCAATATGTTTTCTGTTCCAGCCAACATTTATGATGTTTCCGGAATAAAATGTTTGCAATTTGTTCTGCACAGAGAGTGCTTTGGAATTACGCGTCTACTTTAAACGTCAGATTTGTCAGAGACAATGTAGACTGGTGACTAATGGCTGATCTACCTGACAGGGCTTTTTGTCGAAGTCCACAGGAAGTCCACAGGAAGCCTTCAGTCCTCTCCAGCTCAGATTGATGCACTTATAAGAATGCCCTCTAACAAAAAAGGGTGGTGGCAATTAGGAAAACAAAAGAGGGGAGGGTGCCAGAGATTACAGCAGGAGCACTTCAATGCCCAGCTTTCGTGTCTCGATTAGAGGAGCCAAAGAGAGTACTTCTATAAGTTAATGTTTGTCAAATATATGGATTTTTAAGAAATAAAAAAGATTATGATTATTTCACAAAATAATACATCAAAAAACTATTTTAAATATTTTTTCATGATGATTGTGGCAAAATAGATGTAGTTTTTACACAACATGCTTTTTTTTTTTTTTTTTATCAGTCTGTAATTAAACGGAGTTTAATTTTAAAGTGATTAATTTAAACAAGTAAATCTGAGTGTAAAATTCAACACTGAGTTTAATTAATAACAACTGTGTTTAAACACGCTTGAGCATGCTCAAACAGAGGGAAGAAAAACACAGTGTATGCAAATGCACTTCGGTTTTATTCACTTCCTTTTTACAAGCTGCATCTGAAAGCTTATTTGGGCTGATTTGCAGGGTTTAAGGGTTTATTTTGACAGGCCCTTACTGCAGAAGGTCAGCAATTCACCTGTAAGTTGAGAATTTACCCTGACTAATTTTTGCCATCCTTCAGGTGCAGTCTGCCAACGTCCTTTGCATTTTAATGCAGACAACCCGATTATAAAAGCTTAGAGGGCTTCTTCTTCTTTCTTTTTTTTGTCTGAAATAAATGGTTTTGGTTGCTGGGCAACTTGACTTGATCAAACGCAGCTCCCCCTCCCCCAATTTGAAGCTCATAATTCTTCATCTATATTCAGGCACTTCGTTCTTAATTAGATTAAGATGCATAACCCCCCTCTGAAAGCTAATTCACACTGATGTACAGCCCTCATGTACGCGCGCACACACACACACGGGCACAACGCTTTTGTGATGGTACGAACCCATTAAAAATGTGGCTATCGAGGAAAAGTGTTGATTTTTTTAAAGTTGAAAATTTAGAATGAACGAAAAATACTTTTTTTTTCTTAAATTTAACAACAAGTAATAACCAAAACATACTGATCTATTACTTGAGACATTGGGGATTCATTTAGTTTCTTTGCAATTATTTTACCCTAAAAACTGAAGAAGTTATGGAAGAGAGATAATAGATTTTTTTAAAAAATAAAAGAAAACAAACAAACATTAAGTAATAATAACAATCCAAACTATACCCTAATATTATATATATATATATATATATATATGATATTTGTTTTATTTTATGTTCAAATAGAGCAGCAACAGTGCCCAGAGATTGGTCACACAACATTCTACCTGTACAGCATTTCACTCGAATAGCCCGGCTATTTGGAGAGGTGAGGACATTGTACATTGATATAAAGGGTCATTTGGTGGACTTGTTGGAGCATTGTACAGTATGGATTGGATTTTCACCAGAATGACTGTACCTTAACATCACTCTGTCTGTCCTCCTCTACATTCCCCTCAATGCCTAAGGTGCTCAGAATGATGGAGCACAATGTGTTTTTCATTCCCTGCTGATTTAAACACTGCCAGACACTTAAAAATGAGCACACGTGATTTTGTTTTCTAAATAAAGCCCTTATATTCAAACTCACTGAAGAAACAAAGAAAAGAAAAAACTGAAACATTTTCACACTGTTTGCATTTGTCTTCAAGGTAAAGCTAAAATGGGTCATTTAATTTGCTCCAATTCTCAAAGGTGTGACTATGGAGGAAGCGGCTGCATAGGAAAGCCAAGGACAGTTGGATTTACCGTAAAGAGCATGCTAGTTGTGCTCTCCCTAGAGCTATGTCTTTGATTGAATACTGAAATGAGTTGAAATGTCACAAATCTCTACCAGTATGCTCAAAATGAAAATTGGCCTTGGGGGGGTTTTAAGCTTCCCATTAAGAGCGTGCTTAACATTCTGTTAAATGTGACTGGAGTGCATCAAAAATACAGCATAATTACGTGTCTCTGTGCACTCAAGCAAAACGTCCCTAAAAATTCCTCAATGCTGAGCAACTTCCTCTGCTAAAATGCAAGGGACCTTAAAATCGGGCCTCAAAGGGAATGATGTGAGAGTAAAGCTAAAGGGCAGTAGGGTTCAAATTAAACCTGCCAAAATGGGGCAAAATTGTCACGTAACTGGCAAAAGGAAAAAAAAAAAAGGAAAAGAAAGTGGGTGAATCCTGTTTTCCTGCAGAATTTCCAGGATTTAAATTTAAATACAAATATAAATGATGTCAGCTTGAAACCTTCGTAGCCTACATCACAACACCTCTGGCAACTTTTAAGTCAAATTAGAGTATATGATGTTTTGCCTTGTTTCGTTTAAGAAAAAAAAATTAATTCTGCCTTTATATCAGCATCCCCTTCCCAGTCTGGTAATGCCCGTCTGACTGTGAATGCAACTGATTTGATACGACCGCACTCCTTCCTATTTACCCCTGATCTCTCAGGTAGCTGTATTTTCAGGAAACAGGAAAATGACTATCGCGCCTGCTTAGTATTCACGTCACGCAAAGTGGGTC
The DNA here is from genome assembly GCF_057381915.1 of Diplotaxodon limnothrissa. Lineage (NCBI taxonomy): Eukaryota > Metazoa > Chordata > Actinopteri > Cichliformes > Cichlidae > Diplotaxodon > Diplotaxodon limnothrissa. The sequence continues at coordinate 18,613,809 of NC_140607.1, forward strand.
TGTGTTCCTCATTTAGTTCTGTACAGTACAGCTGGGGAGCTGTCCAGCACGCAGCGGCAGTATGCAAATGAGGCTGGATTTGAATGGAGATGGAGGTAGACACAAAGCTCAATTAGAGACAGAGAAGAGAAAGAGGCAGTGGGGGAGCGCTGAGTGTCTGAAGGGGAGGGGGGGGGGGGGGGGAACCTTTGACTGCTTAATGCCAACCTGAGAAAACCAGTGTACGGACACATTCAAACACAAAGGGACACACAGATGTGAATGCGCTTAAATAGCCAGACAGATTTCTAAATTCTTCAGACAGGCAGCCGATCTCTGAGGGGCTCAGACAGCTCAGCTCTGTGATGCCTTTCCCTCACACCAATCACACAGAGAATATCCCACATCATCCATATCACACATTTCAAAACAAAAAAAGAGAGGTGGGGGGGAGCACAGGTGCACTCCACGCTTTTATTTAAGCTCAAAGAGAGAGTCTCACATGTGGTTAATAAAAAAAGAAGAAAAAGAAAAGAAAACTGAGGTGGGGGGGGGAGTGGCCGCCATTTTGTTCCTGGATGCCCAGCAGCGTTGCATATCACCTGACCCAATGCCTGCATGACTGTCCTTGGAGGAGTTTCTGACATCAGCACTGCCACTTATGGTTGCCATAGCAACCTGGGTACCAATTTGGATGGGGTGGGGTGGGGGTGTCGTTGGATGCTGCAGGATGGAGAGTAGAAAATTAATATGCACATGCGACGAGTCAGAATCGGGATTTAATTGTTGGCGTGTGAAGCTGAAATGGAATGAAAGCTGCAGCAAACACGAGGAATATCAGGGCAAGGGCGGGCAAAAAAATGGATTAGGCAGGCTCATTCTGGTAAATCATCTGCATCATTGTCAAGGTTATATCCAGATTATTTCCTCTCATGCTAGAAAGTAACTTCATAGATGAGATGAGGAAGGTGGGCCACGGGGTGGGGATTATCTTCCTCCAGCTTCTCCTCGCCTCCCTCCTCAGCATTATCACCGCCATGAATAGTTTACAAAGCTGCGTACAGGCGAGGTGATGGTTCACATGGCATCGGCGGCTGAATTTTAGCTGACTTTGTGTCCGTGAATAGCAATCATTTCAGCACGCCTGAAAAGGTTTTCATATGCGGCTGAAATATAACAGGCAGGAGTGTGGGCTCGACTCTGGGAGGATGAGTCTAACTCGATCAGGGAGGCTCAAAGATCATTCAGTTGATCTGGCAATGCAACAAAATCACCCAAGTTTGATTTCCCATAAAACACTGCCTGTCAGATTGCATAGGAGCAACCGTTACTCACAGGGACACACACACACACACACACACCTGACCTAAAACTGTGGTGTCTCTCCCTTCAAATCACCCATCACATGAACATACACACTCACGGGGAGGCAGATTTCACTTGCTGCCTCACCATCAAGCCAGCATTTCTTTTGTAAATAGTGAAGGCACAGGATGAAGTGATGAAGTCTCAAAACAGAAAAAAAAAAAACCTACACATACATATATAAATGACAAATTAAACAGCAGAAATGTAAAAACAAAACAAAACAACAACAAACAAACAAAAACCTTCAAGATAGTCCAACACAACACAGAAAGACAAAAATAAGTCATCACACTGCAGAATTATGCGAAATAGCAGAGGGAGAGGTGTTAGGCTGACAACACAAGCGTGCATGCACAGTCAGTCCCGCGCACGCACACATATGCGCACATACAGTAAACGTTGCAATGGTCTCATCAATAATGCATCGGCACTTCATGTTTATGCAATTTACAGGGCAAGACCGAGCGATGGCTAGTGTAGAAGCCCGCCGTAGCCTTGTGCACAAGCCTATCACAGACAGAGCTCAGACGCGAGCGTTCACACGGAAAGCGCCTGTAGAGAAAAGGGTTAAGATTATATAAAATAGTCCCAAGTGCGCACATACCTGTTAAAGCGTCATTTCTTTGAGCCTGGTTTTATGCAGGCTCGAAGGGCTTCATGATAACGCCGCACTAAGGAAATAAAACTGTAGCTGTGGTGATATGCAAATTAACGGCTCCCGCTGAATGCAAGGGCATTTATTATTCATAAATTACTCATGTTTATGCAAATGAGGGCGTGCGGAAACACGGGTGGGGGGTTGAGTGGCTCTGTCTAAACATACCGTGTGATTTCGTTTCTGTTGCGCATTTTTTCCCCACCCCCCACTAAAAAATAATCAAAATCCTTGATTTTAACTAACATATAGTCACAAACCAGCTTTAGCAGTGTGAACTTTATGTTGTCCTGGCTCATTTAAAGAAGAAGGAGGAGGGAGCTGCTGTTAATGCGGGCCTTTATTCAAGGTTTACATGCTTATTTATTCTGGGTTATTTAGCGTGTGCTAACCCAAGTGAAGAGGACACATAAGGTCAGACACCTCTTTCAACGCTACAGACTGTCAAAAGTGGCAGCTATTTCTAACCGGCCTAGCACACGTGACCCTGCAAAGGTGGGATATCATCTGAAGTAATCTCTTGGGTGGGAGGTGAAACGTCTTCATGGCGCTTCATTCGTTTTCTTTCCAACCTCCTGTTTTTTCTTTTTTTTCTGGAGTATGTTTGCTTGTGTGTGTGTGAGTTCGTGTGTGTGTTTACTTCTGTCAAAATTGGGGACCTATATCAGCTGACACACCCGTTCATTGGGGACGCTGTTGCCTCTGGGGACCGAAACTACCCCAATTAGACATAAATTGAAGCCATTCGGCGCGTTTCAAGTGGCATTCCCGTCTAAAACTGCCAAAAACGTCCCTAAATATGACTTAGATTGTGTGCGTATATGTGTATGTGTGCGTCATCAATAACCGACGAGGTCGACGTAATCCAATGGCGACGCGCGTGGGATTTGTTATTGCCGCAGTCCGCTTGTTAAGACGTTAGTTTTGAACTGTCTTGAGGCATTAAACGCGCTCATTTGTAGAAAATTATTTTCACGCAGCATAGGTGTCGTGGATGGACTGACCTTCAAATACGCTCAACAACTGTAAGTTATTTTATTTCAGATTTATCAAAGTTTGGACGGCAGGCTAACGTTGACTCTTTTTTTTTTTTATCAGGCAGTTTTGCTGCGGTGTTCTCCACAACAGGCGACATGTTTCACAACAGCTCCCAGAAGAAATACTGGATTTTTAAAAGTGAAGATGAACTCGAGCATATGAGGTGCAAGGCTAATCAGAAATTCCGCAACAAGGCCCTAGAAAGTGGGAAGGTAAGCTGCGATTAAAAATGTCATTAGGCATATTTGAACCAAAGATGTAGTCCATGAACGTCTGTTTGACAGTTACCTTCACTCCCTCCTCTTTGAAGAAGCCCGGGGTGAGTGAGTCCATGTTCTTGCAGCGTCATGAGGAAGACGTCCTATTTCGGCACTATGAGAGGAGGCTGCTGGAATTCTGCAATGCTTTTAAGCCCACAATGCCAAAGTCTGTGGTGGTATGTATGTATGTATGCATGCGGTTTCTTTGAACAGAGCCATGTGACCTCGAGGACATCTGTGAACCACGTGCCTTTCTCTCGTTTTGCAGGGTACAGCCCTCATGTACTTCAGGAGATTCTACCTGAGCAACTCCGTCATGGAGTACCACCCCAGGATTATCATGTAAGTACTGCTGGTCGGTGAAAGGAAAACGAACAGCACTGAGGTGACACATTAAAGGAAGTGTCTGTTGAGGAAAGTTTCTGATAGGTTTGGCAGTTTCCCTCTAAGAATTTGTTGACATATGTGAGTCCTTATATTGACTTTAATAAATTCAAACACTGAGGTGAAAAAAAGTAGTCGACAGTAGTAAAAAAGACTCGACGGTGCTGAGCAGGCCAATTACAAAAGTTGCATGCTGACTCAATACGATGCGTAGCTTTGCAGAGAGGTGGACATCAGGTTACTGCATAGGTTATGCTGTAGGGTTTCAGAGGGGTTTGTGGCTACGAGGTGACATCCTTACAGTGTAGATTGTACACAGAAGCATACATCTCTTGGTGTGTTTCAGAAATTCCCAGTTTGTTAAACTCGCAGGCAAACTTTGAACTGTTTTATTAAAACGATCAAAGCGATGCGACGGTTGTAGTGTAACTCAGTTTGGTGGTCTCTTATCGTAAATTAATGTGATGTCAGGTGTGTTGAAAGCCTCAATTCAAGAGTCAAAGTTGATCTTCAGTGGAGAGAGATGATGTGGGCAGATGTCAGGATGAGAAACGCGTAAGAGTATGTGGCAGCAAAGCATCTCAGGTGTTTCGTAATCTGTGCTCAGTGTTAACAGGGGTGACCCATGTGATCGTCACCCACAGTCACATTATCAAGTCGTCTAGACTAAGTGCAGACAGATTCTCTAAACACAGCGTTTCTTTTTCTTTGACATCATAATTTTACCTGACCTCATAATAAATTGTTTTTGTTTTTTTGTGGGGTTTTTTTTCCTCTTCGATCTTAACCAAAGTTGTTCTCAGTGATCTCCTACTTCCTGCTATACACTTTCCTCCTAATGGGAATGTTTCCTTCTAAGATAAAAGTGCAGCATCCATAGGGCATAGGGGGAGGGTCACTGAATGATTTGCTGTGTATAAAAATGATTTATTTAACTAACACTTAAACCACTTAACCTTCATGTCGTGTTGAATAATGAGTTAATTATAGAATGTTTTTTCAGCCTTGTTCTAAGCAACCTGTTACTTGTTTTAGGCTGACGTGTACATACCTGGCCTGCAAAGTAGATGAATTCAATGTGTCCTGCACCCAGTTTGTGGGCAATCTTGTACAGGAGACCCCAGCAGGACAAGAAAGGGTTCTGGAGCAGATCCTGGAGTATGAGCTACTGCTAATCCAGCAGCTCAACTTTCATTTGGTGGTCCACAACCCCTACAGACCCATGGAAGGTCTGCTCATCGACCTCAAGGTGGGTGTGCTCTTATGACTGCTTCACACTATAAACACGAAGACGGAAACTACTACTGCCCTAATCTCGCTTACTTAAGTTTTCATTTGAAAATATCGCTTTTTCCAGACCCGGTACCCTACACTGGAAAGCCCAGAGTCACTGAGGAAGACTGCCGATGACTTTCTGACACAGGCAGCTATGACAGATGCAGGACTACTTTTTTCTCCCTCCCAGATCGCTCTGACAGCTATTCTGAACAGCGCCTCGAGAGCCGGTCTTAACATGGAGAGGTAGTACACAAAGTTCTTAAATCAGTAACCAGGTGACAGTGGTCAGTTTGAATTTCAAACACGGATTTAAAATATGTCTAATTATGAATCGAATCTTCCTCGTGGTTGAAAAAAAAATTTAAATGTTAGATAATGTTTAGAATTTAAGATTTCATCATAAAGTCCAGAGTGATTATTGGCTGGCTTAGTTAATTTATATGTACAGCAAATACATTACAAAAGCAAAATTTGAATCAGGAACAAAAAAAACCGTAAAATGTAATTTCTCTGAAGAAGTTTGTCCGTCGTATGTTAATCAAGACCGATCCCTTCTATGTATTATTTCTCATGCCCAGTTACCTGACCCAGTGCTTAGGACTGAAAGAGGAGAAGGAGACGCTCTCAAAGATGTACGACTCCATGAGACGTGAGTAAACCGCACCTTCAAGTTGACACCACAAGATGGTGATATTGAGCTGTTTTAGCTTCTCCAGAGGCTTTTTCTTGCGGTTCTGTCCGATTGACTGCACGATACAGAAACTATTATGCTGAATTGCACAAGTAAAGGAAGAACTGAATACATTTTAAATGCCAATCCAACTCATGTGCCTTAGAGCTACAAAACAGGGCCTTGGCAAAGAATGCGCTTTCAAACTTGCTGCTTTGTTTTTTCAGGAATGAAAACCCTCCTGAAGAAATATGAGCCTCCTAAACTAGAGGAGGTGAATATTTCCAAACAGAGGCTGGAGAGGATTCATGCCGAATTTGCCAGTTCAAGCAAGTAAGGAGACGACATTAACTCCCTTGGTTGTTTTTGTTTTGTGATACTTTCCGACAGTTAAACATTGTGATATTAAAATCAGAATATATAAAGCTGATCAGTGTGTACATATGTATGTAGAAAGAAAAATAACACTTAATGTCACTGTAAAACTGTCACGTAGTACTCTGGCACACACAAACAAGCGACTAAGTCCAGGTATATATTGTTTTATTTTAGACAGGTTGTCGTATCTAAGATGCAAAAGGTTCAAGGTTCAGTAATCAGGTAGAAAAATAAAAAGGATTACACATCATTATCATCAGCTGTATGAAATACAGAAAGTACATCTATACCATGTAGCACAGCTGATATTGGTATAGCTGATGAGGAGTTTTGTTTGTTTTGTTTTTTTTTGTTGTTCTGGGCGATGTTAGGAGACATTATGTCACTTATCTGTCGCCAGATGTCTGCTAACACTCGGTGAGGTCCGTGGTATCTTAAGTGCAACTACAGTAAACTGTGGTAAACTTTTGCGCTATGACAGGCACAGATTCAGACTTTTGCAGCTGCTCGAATCACGACGAGGCACACGGGGCCAACCGTTATGACGTTGAAGTTGGTAAATCTGTGCATGGCATGACTTCTCCGGGTGGATCTATGTACTGAAACGCCACCTGTTGGTGGAGGGAAAAGCGAGAGAGAGAGAGAGACTGCAACGTGTGAAAGATTCTTTTTTTTTTTTTTTTAAAACGTCCAAAAAGGCATAAAGGGGAGTTCCGGTGAAAGTCGTTAGAGCAGCATATATGTAGGCCCACACACAATAACAGGATCCGTCAGGATTACACATGCACAGAATGGGTTACAGGTATCTCCTACAAACTCCTATGACTACCTTTCAGCTGTAATCGTACACAAACACAGTTTCTCTATACAAGCCTAAGTATATAACATCAATAAACAAAGCAGCATATTTTAAAAAAAACAGCCAAAAAAAGAAGTAACAAGCGACTCCCGTTGCTGCGTCAAAGTTCACACACAGACTGGAAGTCGTCAATGGTTTAAAGGAAGAGCTTATTGTAAAAATCAGGCGACGTGGGTGAGAGGACAGTGAGTAGAAAGGGCGTTAAGGCTCGTGTTGTCTTGGCAAGAGGTGCTATGTTTGAATTCCCTGATGATGGCAGAAAAAAAACGCTACTTCAATGCTTTGGATTTCCTTTCTCCTGTGTCATCACGAGACAGAAGTTGGCCCATCAGGTAGCCTCCCTACCAAACCCCCTATTTGTCTGGTTCTATGTCAGTTACCAACTGTAACTGCTCAGGTTTTTTATTTTTTTTTATTTTATATTTAGGGAGTGGCAGGAATAGCAAGGATTTAAAAAAAAATAAAAAATAAAAAATAAAAGTCTGCAGTAAAGTCTCTCAGATCTTCACAGAAATCTTTGAGGCTTTTTGCCCATCTTTAAACACGGCGTCATCGTTTGAAGCATTTCGAGAAGGGCTTTGGAAGGACAGCATTCAGAAACGCAGCAAGTGGGTTTCCCATGGAGAACAGCCGTATTGCATTTATACCGCCAGGAATCTAGGCCACATGCTTGGAAAGTACAAACTTGCTCCAGTCTTCGGTTCTACACCTCACGGGATGATGAGGCCTCGCTTTGGCTGGCTGTGCGGCCCGACCGCCACACTTTTGATTCTCAGGTGAAAAATCGTATGAAAACTCACATTACCTGGATGGCAGCAGCGAGTGACATGATGGTGCACTCTGTCCTGTAAGATAAAGCGAACACGTTTGTGAAAGGGACTTTGTTTGCTGTGCATCAAAATGTTCCAGACAGATGGCCTCGCCAGTCGTGTGTGGCTTGCAAACATGGCGTGAAGAGAGTCTAAATGAAGTCATAGAAACTAAAATAATGAAGAGAAACACAAAATGCAACTAAGAGTGATTATGGAGGGGCACTACACACTAGAGGTCTCACACTACCGAAATGAGTTGACGACAGAGTTGACAAGTTACAGTTAACAGCAAAGATGTGGGACGGTTATTTCTCGCAAAACAACACTTGCGATTTGCAGAAGTGTTTGCAAAACTAGTTTTACACCTACATGCTAAATTTTCTTTTTTTTTCCCCCATCGCAGCAAACGAAAGAGAGGATATGAAGAAGATGGCCATGTAGCAAAAGAACCACGGTTGGTAGAAGAGGTGAGGCAGGCCAACATTATTCTCAGTTTAACGTTTGTTTGTTGCTGTTGTTGTTTGTTTTTTAAACAATTCTTTCTAAATCTAGACTTTTGTTTTATTTCAGGAATGGACTGATGAAGACCTCATCTAGACTTGTGCAACTGAGCAGAGTTTAAAGTTATTATATATACACATTAATTCCAGTGTTTTACTGTAAAGGGATGTGACATAAATGCAGGTGTTCGTGTCATAATTGCAGTCAGCTGTTTGTTTGCTCTCTCTTCTGCTTTTTTAATAAAGAGTTTTCTACATATTTCTGTCACATGACACCATGTGCACACATTTCTCCTCCTTCAAATCAGGAGACCAAAAGAAAAACCCACTCCGTAATCTACTTTACAAAAACAGTTTAATGAGTGCATGCATGTCTGATACAGTCTGTACTATCCCAATTTTTTTTCTTTTTACTGCTGTAAACACTTTTGTTTTACTTGGTTTCTCTGATTATGTGTCTTGAAGTTTCAAAAAAAAGAAAAAAAGCCTCAACCAGATAATCAAAAAAATAGCTGATACAATTATTGGGAAAAATGCAGCTCTTCTCATGTATATACTCATGATTCCAGCAAGAGAATTTATTAATATAAAATAACCATACTTTTCTTTTTTCGAAAGACTTTGTTCCAATCTAGAAAAGAAAAACAAAAACAAACCACAGACATACAGAGATGCTTGTTTCAGTACTTTGCAGATATTGTCACCACCTTCAAATAAGTCACTAATTACAAAAAAGCATCATCTCTTGTAATCCAGTTTCCAGTAAAGGGGTCTGAGGAAAACTAGCATCTCCTTGTCAGTTTCCTCATATTGAGTAGGAGGGGTGGGGGGGCACTTTGGCAACCTGTGCTATTGAAAACACATACTGGGTACAAAAAGCCCCTCTCAGCATTTGGCCTCAGTGATGAAAGGAATAAATGTACCCAAATCACAGTTAATGGAGGAGGGGAACAAATATTTGCATTGTGCATACAGCTGTCAGTTACTGGTGCAAGTTCTTTGTTTTTTTATTTATTTTTTAAAGTACGCCGTCGCCTGTTGTACTCAGCTGCTGTTGTTGCATAGCTCTCTTGTGGTGAACGAGACAAGATGGCAGGTGGGTGGGATGGGCGGGACTATCAGAGGAAGATATGATGGAGAATGGTGGATGGGTTGCCATGGTGATGAGGGTAGAGCATGCCATGTCTCCACCGGGCTGCACTCGGAGACTTGACGCAAGGATGGGGAGGATGGGAGGAGAGGAAGAGTGCAGTACTACCTGTTGCTGTTGGACATGGCATACTGAGCCTGCTTCTGCTGGAGGAGCTCTGTGATGGCCAGCATCTTTTTCAATACATGCTGCGGAGATCAAACGGGGAGATAAATGAGCCTCGTGAAATGCGACGACATTAATTGATGTCTCTGTGCGAGAATGTGGCAGCGGTCTCTAACCTGTCCTGAGCCCCTCTCGTTGCTCAGCGTCCGGAGCTCGTCTGAGTGTGTGGCACAGATCTCGTGCAGCGCGGCCAGGTCCCGGGACAGGTCCGTCCTAAAGTGCTCCGTGGCTTCAGGGAGGTCAGGCACATTCTAGAAACACAGTTAAGAGTTTCTTAAAGTTTTTCAAAGCTTATGAAAAGGTATCCTTTTATAATTTCCCTAAGGTCAATGTAGTATTTAAGCTACTTTCTTAATTTGACCAATAGTAAAAAAGCAGCGATGACATACCGCCCACTCAATTTAGCGCTTTTGTCAATGTAAAGAGATGTAACTACACACTGAATTGCTAAGATATCTTAATAGTACTTTACTTTTACTTTATAAAACTACAAAGCATTTAAATGCACTAATCTTTTGAGCTTTCGGCAACAAATGTGACTCACCCCCAACTCGTCCAGAAACATGATCATCCTGTGTTTGTTGTTTTTGATGAAAGGGTTTACACCCTCCATGTAGGGTTCCTGTTCGTGAGCAGAGACAACTGTCAAATCCAGACAAATCTCGACACGTGCCTTCCTACAAAAGCTGAATGAAAGAATTCATACCTTAGCACCAAATTCAACCAGGTTAGCCAGATTCTGGACAGACTTCGCCACCAGTGTGAGGGTCCTGCCTGCTGTTGAAGATGGAGGATCTGCAAAAGGGAACAGTAGTGTCAAATGCACAGTGGCAAGTCACAGAGTGAGCAAAGATGATATGGCGTGTGCGCTTTTCAGCAGATGCTCACCAGAAATGATGTTGAACATTCTGGGATTGAGGATGGCGGGGCAGATCAGTCTTAGAAAGACAAAGCCACTAGAAAAGGAATCGATAAGCATAATAAGATATTGAAACATAATAAACAAACATTCATACTCTCAAAGAAAATCGGTGTTTTTTGGCAGTTTGTCTACCTTACAACTCTCGTTCGCATGGTGGTGTTGGTGGGCCACTTCTGTTGCACAGACTTCTGCAGACAGCCGTAGATGTACCTCAAAGTACTGAAAAAGTAATTATAGAGACACCTGAATTGATTTTTTGGGTTCCTTGGACTTGTGGTTTGATTTTCTGCTGTGTGAGGGTAAATGAGCTTACGGTGGAAGGATCTCAGCAGCCATGAAGATCTTCTCCACCAGCTCAGACAGTATGTTGAGGAGATGCCCCAGATTCATATTCACATCTTCATTCTTTTCCAGTTTTGAAGGGTTCAACTTAAAAACAATTTTTAAAAAAGGTAGATTTAGGCCGAGATTTGGCGGGGAAATAGACAAATAAATTCAACAAGATAAATATTTCACCTTATTGTACGGTATCAACACTTAATGCAACATTTTTAGCAGGCGTTTACCTCGCAGGACTGTTTGCTCTCCATGATTTTGAGGATTGTGTCTTTGAGCGCGTGGTGGACGAAGGGTGTTGCTGTGGCCTTCATGTACTGCTCCATCAGTGTGCTGGCCAGTGTAGTCGCTCTGAACAATGTTGTGGCCTCATCTGGTAGCAATGCATAAGCAGAGAAGGGTTTTTAAAATGCGTGGACACGACAACTTCCCGGTTACTAAGCAACATGATTGTCACTTATAGCTTTCAATGAAATGATTCTTTCATAATTCTTTAAAACCAATCTATTTAGATGCCTAAGCCTTCCTATCTTTGGATTACAATAGCAGTGACTCCTACCCTCCATGCTAATCTCTCTGTCATTGAGTGTCCTGAGTAGCGGGGCTTCAGTCTTCTCGTGCCTGAAGATCCGCAGGAGGAGACTTGCCAGTAAGGAGCGGTCCTGACCACACACATGTGCCAAAGCATAGACGACATAAAACTCCTTCTGCAAGATTATCTGCAAAGGATGCACAACAAGGACATAAAGTCAACAACCGAGTAGACCGTTAATAGACGTTGCAATCAAAGCCACTTTTCAGTGGTTCAGACCTCCTTGAATTCGTTGTACTCCTCTTCGGGCATGATCTTCTCCACGGAGTAGCGGGCACGTACACGTAAGGAGCCCGGCTCAATGCCCTTCAGAGGAACGTAGGAGCTGAGAGGGAACCACTCATCAATCATCTGGCCTTTTTGCAGCCGGTTTAGCTGGCAGCGCATGAACACTGAGAAGGGAAGAGACATTGAGGCATCGATGAACACGGAGAGAAAAGGGTAGATAACGGAAATAAAGTAAATGCAGATTTGAATCTGTTTTAAAACTTGAAGCTGTTACTTACAGATGTCGTTTTCTTTACTCTTTTTCGTTTTGTTACTCAAGCTGATTTCAAATCTGTTAATTTCACTGGACAAGTCACTGAAACAACAGAGATAAACACATCATTCTCTAAACCAGGAACCACACACACTGCTCATTTCAAATGTACAGTACCGGTATTCAAGTGCATCGTTTTCAAAATTATCTGTTAACATATGTACATATAAATGGGAATATGCTTTAATCTGTTTGTGTATCTTGTTATGTTGCCACATTAATGTTTTGCTATGTAGCAAACACTTCAACTTCACTAACATCACATGCACAGCATTTCAGCTCCAATTGTAAAACAATGACTACATTTACATGGAATATAATACTAAAAAAAAAAAAAAAAATGAGAAAGAAATTGTAGTCTGTGAACAAATCGTTCACTTGGTTTCAGGCTGTGTTCCTCCTTTGCGTGCTCTTGTATTTATATAAATGCCAGGTCATTTATATTACTGCAGACTGAGAGCTCAGAAGAATCAAAAGAGCAATAATAGCAGCTACAGTGCCATACAGATGAGAGATATATGTCTTCAAGTATCTATTCAGATAAACATCACAGATGTTAGATGTGTATTTTTTGCATGTTACACTTTTCTAGTTCATTGCATGTGCAGCCAGTGAGAAACAAGAAAAAGCATTTTATTAAAGGGTCCACCAAACATCAACTTAAGGACAAAAGCTGAGTTGTAATTTCAGCTACATTTACATGTCAAATAATTCAAACAAAAAAGTGTGTGTGTGTGTGTGTGTGTTTTCCAGGGTGTAAGGCCTCTGCCTGCATTAACAAACCAGATGAAAAACATTGCATGTATGTACACCGCTGACTCAAGGGTTCAGCTCCTCTCTGCCACTCACTGAACAGAGCAGACACAAAAAGATGTGCATCTTTGGCAGGAGAGCAAGAACCCTGCTCAAACAACAGCACTGGCCACAGTGCAAGACTCTTTGTCGCTATAGTGACATGAAAAGTGGCTAAATCAAGCTGGAAGCTGCTTAAGCAACAATGAGATGAACTGAAGCATGACATGTACTCTGCGAGTGAGAGGGATGTCAGTCGCATGAGCTAATATCCAAATTACAAAAGTGTAAAAAAAACAACAACAAAAAAACGATGTTCAATGCCATCGGTGCAGCTTATTCAGTGACAATGTTAATGTGTACGGCCATAAAGATATGGGTTTCCTTAGGCAGAATATGTGAATCACCGTACTTTCCTGTTAACTATGCCACTCCTACATGGTCCTGGGGCAGATTCACTTTGCAGACTTTCGACACCTCAGTCTTATCTGTGCTCTCTCAAACAGTGGTAAACATTGGCACTACACTGGCTATATAGCATGATGCTAGTATGCTATGAAGTGATTTTAAGCAATAAAAATAGCTGGAAACATTAGAAGGATAAAACATGAAGGGAGAAACATAACAGCAAAAGCCAAAGGAGAGAAATAAACAAGTACAACAAACTTACTCAAAGATGAATTCCTCAGTGAAGACGGGGTTCTGCCCCTCCCGCGGGTGCGTCTTAGCAACCTGGACACTGTTCAGGTAGATGTTACAGTAGGGGTTGGTGAAATACTTCGCTGGCAACTTGTGCGCCTCCTCCACGTACAGCACCAGGCTGCTCACCTGAAAGACGGCAATAAAGATTAAAACATATGCACTGATGGGTTGCAATAATTAGATGTCCTGATATGCCATGACATTTGAGGAGAACCTCGTCAAACTACTGAATTAATCTTTAATCAGAAAAATTAGAACAACTGCCTCATCACAGAAGAATTAATATACAAGCCATTTTAATAATCAGTGTTTAATCTTTCACAATATTATTACGTTTTGATACATTTTAAACTTTAAAATGTTGATGTCACAATTGCAGCCCTCTCTTGCACATACACCTGAATGAGAGCTGCCTCTTTATTCACTGGATTTAATCTTCTGCTGTGTTGCTTTGCCATCATGACCACACACTGGGTGCTGCTATACAAACCTGTCTAAGCCTCTTGTTGGAGGTGGGCTGAGTGGTTTTCCTTAGGTTATTACAGAAGGTTTGAAGGCATTTCATCCAATCCTGCAGAAAAAAGGAAAGAAGAAAATGGCCAAAACATAAAAAAAAAAAAATACTGTATTTACACTGTGTGTACTCATTTATTCCACAAAAAGGAATAAAATGAAAGTCTTATTGTGAAATTTCTAACTGGTGGCCACTTGCATCTGGAAACTGAAAATGTTTTGTGGCCCCAAACTTATCTAAGACAAAATATACTATAATGAATATATTACAATATAAAACAAGAGAAAACTGCTGTCCTAAAGTAAACCTGTTCCACCGGTGCTACAGTGTAAATGTGTAATTCTACAGTGAAACAACACTGCCACCATCAGGTCAAACTGAAGCTACAGCAATAAGTCTTTCATTTTCGAGCATTTTTATGACATTGCAGAAAGATTTTAAATCAAAGAACTGAGGCGTGATTAAAGTGGTGTTTCACCTCTAATTCAAGGGGTTTGATAAATGATGCAGTATGTTCGTAAGCTCTTTCCTTCCTTCCTACTTTTCTCTTCCCAGCATTCTAACTTCCACTTTAGACAATGATACATGAAAGATAAAATAAATAATGGAATAAATTTGCACTCTGATCTAGCAGAAGACAAATGGAAAGAATACCAGTCGGTTGAGTTCTACGAAAGTAGATAATGATGTTGAAATCCTTGTTCTTTTAGAGAAGCACCCTCAGCTCTCAGAAAAGTAAATGTATGTGTATAAAAATATTTCTAAGAATGTGTATGCGTTTCTGCCTTGTTTAACCATTTTCTGTGACAGTAAAGTGCTGACTCTCTGTTTACCTGTGCCTGCTCTGTAGCCTCTCCTGCAAAGTAGAATATGTACTGTTCCTCGCTAAAGTGCTGGACAACAATCTGGAAACAGTTTGGCCTGAAAAAGTAAAGCAGAAGACAAAATGCTTTAAAGATTAAAAATAATTTCCATCTATACAATGTCAACACAACTGCTATCATTAAGCATTCAGATTTTAAAGTGTAAAAAATGAAACCACTGATTAGATTTCAAAGCCCGACCTGCCAAACAGACTGTCGTGCACGCCGTAGACGGAGCACACGCTTAAGTCGATCAGCCCTTTGGGTTTCGTGGCTCTTTTCTCGTTTTCAAAATAGATGAGCTGTGCGTCATTACCCTCCAGGATAAAGTAAAGGTTCTTCCACCGTTTGCCTTTGCCTGTGGGAGAAATCAAAGTTTAGACTCTCAATGAGATAATAGTTACTCACGATGTTACAAGAAGATAAAAGCCCAGACAAAACGAGCCAACGTTACACAAACCTTTATTGATCAGGAGGTAGCCTTTTTTGACAATGTTTTTGTAAAAAGCATCTTTTGTTTTCCGTCTGATAGTGTTATAAATTTCTCTCCCATCCACTACGTCAGTCAGAACCTGTTCCTGGTGCTACAGTAAATACAAAAACAAACACCGTGTAAGGACAGAGGTAAAATGACATCATTCAAACGACCAGCTTACATCGCTTTTCTCTGTCTGTTATGTCTATTGATTAAGAGAAGTGTGGATGATTTTTATTAAAAATTGACATTTACTGTTCACTGAGAGTCCAATCATATTAAAATGTAGTACTTTAACATATTTAAGGTTAAGTCCTCCACCTTGCATTCATTTAAGCTCTAAAACTTCACCTCAAATATCAACAAAATGACATCTCAGAAAAAAATTTGTACACTGCCTTTCCAAGGTGGCACAAATGCTAAGCCCTAATATCTTCAGAGACTCACACACACAAAAAAAACAAAACAAAACACACTGTCGAATGTCATTTTGCTAAGTCAAAAATACAGTGAGGTTCACTATATGACGTTAGCATATAACTGCTTACCTGAACTGAAACAGCTTCTTTTAAGTTGTAACCCTCAACAATCTGTTCTTTCTTGTAATGGTCGATGATGTCATCAACACTGCCAGAGAGAAAAGACACTCAGCTCATCAGCAACTACATCGGCATCCTCAATATGTGCTGATGTTGCATTGCAGAAATGCTACAGTTATACTTCAACTTTCTTTATATAACTGTGTTGCATCGCCACACTGAAGGCAGCCACACTGGCAGACATACCTGTTATAGTACCTCCCCCCCATCACGTATTGATTGTTAGGTGTGGGGGAGATTTTAAACCTTTGGATGTTTTCATTGGTGCGAAAAAAGAGGGAATAGTCGCCAGGTGTGTTGTCTGAAGGCCGGACTAGAAAACCGCACACTTGACCAACTATGAAATTAAAAGGAGCAAAAGAAGTGAAGGAAAAAGAGACGTTTAGATAATGTTCACAACATATTTGGGACAAAAAGAAACTGTAAAGTCTGCAGTGCTGAGTGAAAGTGTACCTGTCATCAGAAGGTTGTAGGCCTCTTGCTTGGTGATCTTTCCGTGATACCAGCTGTAGGAGAGCAACAGAAGGAAAACAGACTGAATTAACGCAATTAACCGAATGCTCAGTAGTGATCACATGTCTAAAAGACAAAGCAAACTAGGCTCCGCGTATGGATGCATTTTCTGCAATAATAAACTACAGTAATACAATTATGTGTGATAAATTATTGTAACAGAGAGGACAGGTTTTTATGGAAGAGAACAGATGTCAGACACTAAGTAAGTCAGTTCAGTGCCATGGAGCTTACACTTTTCCCTCATGTGGATCCTCCTCACGGCCCTGAAAATGATCACAAACAGAAATATCTGTAGTTTTTACAATGTCATGCAATTATTTTGTGTATTCATATATCCCATCCCAACTGTGGGTGCTATGCTTTTGCCTACTTTAGTGTCCTATATTGCAGTCACCTCACAGTGCTAGTGCAGTGCTTGTTTTTAATGCACACTACTGTGCAGATGCCACTATTAATTTTGTTTGTTCTTTTTCCCACCGAATTGACTTTTATTGTTTGATAAAGATCTTTTGAAAAATAAGGTGATATGAGCTTCTCAATGTCAGGCCGTACTTACCACCTCCTCCACCAAATCCTCCACAATGAGTCCCTGCTCCTCTGTGCGAACATTGCTCACCCACATCCAGCCATCTTCCAGTTCATTGTGAACAATAAACATGTCCCCTTTAAGGAAGCTGCAAATAGATCAAGTCAAAATAAGGTAACTAAGAAAGACTTTATCCAACACTATCTGCATCACATTGTCGCTCTGTAAGGGGACTATCATCTCAACTGTGATTTAATGTGAACTTGGGATCAGTAAAGTGAACACATATACAGACAATAATAATTTAGTGTGGAAATAAAGCGTTACTAAAATCTGAAGTAGCGCTGTGCCATATAATTTCATTCGTGATAATACCAGCATAATTTTTTTTACACAATATAAAAATGTCATATCTCAATATTGCTATAGCAACGTCATGTATTCACTGTACACCCAACGAGACAAGCCCGGGCATGTCTGAAGCAAGAGCCTTGTATCAGGCTCCAATGACGATTTAGACTCCACCGAGCATCATCGGAGCATTCGCTAGTTCCGCTTCATATGAGAGAAAGAATAGTGGAAGGTGGAAAAATTAAGATTTTGATACAACATACCAGGTGGAAAATTACTTTCAGTTTTATTATGTGACAGGCATTGCACAGGCTCCTGAAGAGTTAAAGTTAACCTCCTAGGAACTGGCATCCACATATGTGGACATCACATTTTGGGTTGTCTAGACCAAAACACTAAATTTTGTTCTGCAAGGGCCTGATATCCACTTATAAGAACACTGCCATTGTTCCATCGAAATTTAAAACAAACGTCCTCTTATGTGGACCTCTTTTTCCTCAGAAACAAAAATAAAAAAAAATCAAAAAAAAAATCAGGTAATTCTTTGTTTTTACATTCATCAGGTCCCAGTCAGCCCAAATAGCAAAGAGAAATAAAAAAAGCATGCCATGAAAGAGTTCAGGTCTTACCAGGTTAAGGTACTTTAGGTAATGTTAAACTAAAATGTTTAGTAGGCTACTTTTGTGCTTAAATCTGACTTTTGCTGTGTCACTACTGTTAGACTAGAATGCTGCGGCTGGTGGCGCCTCATGTCACACTTAAAATTAGGAAGTGTGTGATCAGCAACAGTAACTTGTTGCAAAAAAATGCCCTCCATATACCTACTTTTTAAACTGCTGCCCGCATGCATCAATAATATTTTGTTAACTATTTTATAAATTCGACACTGGAATTATTCTTGAATTGTCATGATAAAATTTTGAACCATGTCGCCTACCCCTAAGCTGAAGTAAATGTTGCATGTGTGCTCAGTTAAGCCTGTGGCTCACTGGCAGGCTCAGCGTTGAGGTTGACTTCAGACAGTTGTTTATCAGATTTAGGAAATTGGGAATAGCTGGGATCATCAGTAAGTGTGCCTACTGCAGCTTAATGACAGGGACAAGACCATTTTTCAGTCACAAGTCAGATAATGTGCTTTCCAGCCTGCTGTGTCATGCCACAAAAATGAAAGGAAGACTAGGCTGTTCTTTGTGCTAAGAATAGGTATTTTTTAGGTCTAGGATGTCACTGTGGCTCGTGTGCAACTAAAAGATTATGGTTCACATTCAAAAAAATACTTTTAGGAAAGTGATGGTTGGGACACGAGGATTTTGCCCTACAAGACAAGAAAAGCAGATTTTGTGCACACATGACACTTACCTGATCTCATCAGTATCTGGCACTTTGGTGTATGGAAGTATGGCCCTGACTCGCCTCCTGTCTTCTACAGGCTGTGGAAACAGGAATAAAAAAAAAGAATAAAAGCCTCATTCTTAGCCCTGACCTTTCAGAATTATATTCATGTAAAATCCTCCAATTATTTTTGAAAATCAAGTATTCTACTACAGCTCCCTGGGGTAAATCCCACTACCTTAAAAAGCATAATTAACATTAGCCCAGGCTTTGCCTTAAACAGTTCTGAAATCTGCCAGAAGGCAAAAGAAAAAAAGGAAAAGGAAGACCGTAAAATACTTCCTCTTGCAATGAACAAGTGGCGTAAAAAAAAAAAAAGGAAGAAAGAAATAATAAAGAAGTGAAGGCTGACTTCGAGTTATCTCAAAAGGTGCATATTTCCACTCATCTTTCAACCCTCACACGTTTTATCAGATCAGAACTCTTAAGGGACATTTCAGGAGATTAGGTTTCATTATGCACACTTTACTCTTGTCCCATTTTGCACACTGTTAAGTATATATAAAAAGGGTCTGAAGTTTTGATAGAGCCCTGGGGAAAGTTCGTTTCTACTTATTTCCAAAACAGCATAGGAGACCGTTAATTCAACAAGCTGCCAGTCACACATTTTATTCGCTACATTAAACACAGCTATCCAACCATCACAATTTCAGTTTTTAAAAGGAAATCATTAATGATATGCCATCTGAAAGTCATAGTTCATTTATATCAGCACAAAAAAAAAAAAACACACGAGAAACTTCTCACGTTATGTTAAGTTTTTTAAAACTGACGAGGAGTTCATTTTTAATATAGCACAACCTTGGCCTACTTTGAGTTGAGAAACATTGGGGACGGTGTGACAAAACAAATCGGGGGTCAAATAAAATTACAGAGGAACACTACAAGACTTTACATTTATCTTAAACGCAGTACTTTGAATTACACTGTATACCTTCAGCCATGGAGTCACTCACCTCTGGAGGGGCCACTGGTGATAGCAGTTTCTCTCCTTTTAGAAGGCAAGACACATAGCTGTAGTAACCAATCAGGTCTGATAAGGACGAGAACCGCCGCCCACCAATGTAATAGTCCCCACACATGGCGATTATCCTGTTAATAGAAAACATAACAATAAAGAAGGTGCCGCAGTTAGCTTTAAGTACAGGTAAACCCCTGGGGAGTAAAGACAATCAAAAAGAGTTCAACTCTCATTTATTTGACAGTTGAATTATCTGTATCGATTACTTCCATCATTGTTCCTATGATACACCATCCAGCTCTGGTGTAAACACAGCTGACGATAAACTGCTTCATCACATTCATATGTGCAAAGGTAAGCTCATACCGACACAATGAAACATCAGTGCTGACAGTCTGTGCGTTTGAAGACAATCCATTAAGTCTGTTTCGACAGCAGTCCCAAACCCATTTACTAGATATGAATGGGAAATTGTGACACAGGTTAAAAACCTGAAAATCACTGCAGTGTACGGGTACGTTTACTGCTATCTGCTGACATTATTAGCAGGTCAAACTTTTCTTCGGTTCCTGAACTCAAATACTGTGGCATCGCTGAGAGTTAAAAACAGCCCAAATTGTTTCATCTCAATTAAATTGATCTGTGTGGGTGCCCTTCCAGGTGTTACACTAAAGTTTAGCATCCAGGCACCAATGGAAAAAACAAAACAAAACAAGAATTACAAAGTTTAACAGAGTTAGAAGTTAGCGGGAAGTCAACTAGCTTTAGAAGTCAACTAGCTAAAATGTGCAGCTCTGCTCTCATTTCAGACATAAATTAAAACAGAAACCAAACAGCGGCAGTGTTTGTAGGATTATTGGAATTTGGTTAACTGGCATATAATGGTGTGCTACTTGATGGCTAGCTACAGATTTATGGTTAGGGTAACAATAAACACCCTGATATCAACTTTCCCTTCTAAAAAAGTTCATGTGAGGGTGGAAGACATGACAAATGCAATCAAAAGGCAGGAAACGATGCTGAAAATTGACCAAACAACCAGAGAATACTGGAGATGATCCATTCACAGCTCAAGGTTAGTCACGCATATTCTCCTGCATGGTTTGGATTACTCACCATGAAAAATTCTCGATCCTAAGCTTCATGTCCTTTTGAAATCTTAGTTAGCTTCAGAGAGATTCTTATCTGAAGCATTCAAATATGTGGTGTCTGACAAACTGTAAGTCCATAGGCTGTATGTAAGGTTTTAAAGCTGAGCTTAAAGGCATGATGCACATGATTAGTGCTAATAAAAAGGCAGAGAGGCCTACGATGATCACAGATTATTTTGAGGGGATTGTTTATATTAAATAAAAAAATATATAAAGAATTTAGTTAAGATTACAAGTTAAGACAACAGCCTTAATGAACACAGCAGGAGCTTGGACCTGGAAGCAGGGTTGGCCCGTCATCACTTAACAAGCGGATTCTGAACTGCAACCAGTTACGGAACCACAAATCTCTAACAAACACTAACTCACTAAAATAACACGAATAAATCATATACAGAGCAGCTCCTTTCTCCCGTAACTGATGACATCATGGCAATATGTCCACAGGAGATCATGTCGTTTTCACTTAATTAGATGATGTTTGCCCTGAATCTTGGTGAGCTGCAGAGTTAATATTAACATAGCATAACCACTGAAGGAAAGGACAGACTGTAATGTCTTATCTTCTTCTCGTCTTTTTTATTGACTGTAAGGTTGTAAAATGCTCCAGGGTACTGTTGTTAAACAAGTGTGGTGTCATTTTTCTTCTGCATCAAGTCCGCCCACACACATTGCATAAAAAAAAACAAAAAAAAAACAACACCTTGTCCACCTTACACGCAAACACACACAGCGTCATCTGTCGCAGCAAACATTTAAATGTACAAGCTGCCATGACAAAACACTGTTTTTAAGCTCTGTATAGTCTTTGAATCTGTGGGACAAAAAGGCTGACCTACCCCAGAATCTACTTTCTTAAACATTAACAGTGTTGAAATAAGGGCTAATCTCTGAACTTGCCCTTCTGTTGTAGTCTCTAGCTTTCTGCCCTTTTGGTTAACAGGTAATAAATAACTTCAGTACTTCAGAGATTTTATCTTACCCGAGGGCGACTTCCTACAACTTGGATCCTGCTTGTTGTGAGATGCCATAGAAAAAAAAAATGAAACACTTCATGTTGCACCATGCTACTCTAACTATTCCAACCACACATTTCTCTCTGGTCTCAGATGTTAGCAACACCATGCTAGACAGCCATTCAAAGTCTACATGGCTATTAGGGTAAACACAAATAAGACATCAATAACAGTCCTATTTTATTTAAACCTCAGGCCTGAACCACTCTGATTTATCTGTAAATTATAGAAATACCTGTAGGCTAAGTAGGTTCAAATTAACTTCTCTTTCCAGAGTTCTGTGAGCAGTCAGAGAGTTATATTCTGTTTGAATGGTGTAGAAAAATCATACCTGAAGTGGTTGACCACATTGGTCATACTGAGGAAAGACAGGACAAAGGAACCGGGCCGGCGGTCGCTCTCCCTGATGAGGTAGCTGCCAGGATTTCGGGCCTGGCGCAGGCGCTCCTCTGCAATGGTTCGGTCTAGCTTGCCATGGTACCACCTGAGAGAAAACAAACAGTAAGGAAATTGCCACAAGGAGAAACATGCAGCATAAAGTGTTTATACGCAGAATTTCTCAAGTTATAACCATGAAACAATATGTTGACAAGTCAAGCTATATTTAACTACAACTCAAAAAAAAAAGCCATATAAAAACAATAAACCCATTACACACGCAGCACACAACCTAAATGCTTGATTATACCTAGTTTTGGACACAGACGGCCACAAACTCAACGGCCGAGTATTTATTCCTGCTATACTTCTTTGAAGTCCATTTGGCTTCATGCATAGTGACATACTGTGGTGATATTTCTCTGCAGATAAGTTTTCACAGTCACAAAAACCAGTCCGCATTGACCATCCTGCGAACTTATCTGATGATGAAATTTATGTTATTCCAACCTGAGCAGAACCTAACAGACTCACAGATGAACAAAGTTTAATCAAGGCTTTACAATCTCTACTGAATCTAGAGATTAAACTAAAACTTTAGCACTGTATGTCCATTAGTTCAAAAGACAAGGTTTAGGTTCATAAAAGCAAATGTTTGGCTTTTTCAGTTTTTAGTAACTCTATTTAAGTCTTGCTTTCTGAATTAAACAGAAGACCTAAGAACGACATTGGTTAAAATTTCAGCAGGTGGGGCTGAATTTGAAAGGGCCCTGCCAGCTGGGGTAAAAAATTAACATGTTTTTCCAAATTTAGGCCAGTGTTGCATCTCAGAACAGAGGGCAGTGACTGGAAAACATGCAGAGGTGAGAGGATGAATGAGGTGCTGCAGTAGCTCTTTTCACAGGAGGCCTTAATGGCTCCCATCTGGTTTAGGGAAGTACAGGTCTCCATTTGTAAAGAAAAATGCCATCAACTCTGCTATCATGCAGGAAGCTGGAGAAAGGTTGCTGAAGAGGAGATGGAGTGTGTCCATGAGGGAGGTTTGGGGGGGATTTTTGGTGATAACGAGAATTGAAGATGGCAATCGAGAGCAGCTGGAGAGAGAAGGGCCAAGGAGCCCTTAAGCGGTTGAGGAAATATGGGAAAATAACATTGAGAGGCAAAGACAGATGACTGTGAAAACAATAACATCCAGACAAAAAGAACTTTCCACCACATCCTACTGGCTAGTTAAGCTCCACTTATTATGGAATGAGGTTATTTAAGTTGTTTACGACTCCTCCAACACACACACACACACACACACACACACTTACTTTTAATCGGGTGTGGCAAACAAAGACACGGTGAGCCAGAACCAGCCCACCAAAGGGTGGCCAACTAGATGAAGTGGCAAAGTATGACATCTCAGAGAACAAATTAATGATTCTGATGTTTCATTAACATGAACTGCCATTTCTGCCTCTTTGATGCCAGCACTTGTAAACATGAGTGAACATGGAAAGCAAGAAGTATTTTCTTGTCTTAACAAGTTGCTCCAATTGTCATTTTTTTGTTTTTTTTCTCCTTTGTTCAAAATACTCCATGTGAAGCCATTGTGCCTTTAACGACCCTCTGCAATCTAAAAATAGCAACCCATAAATTGTTGAAATTGCACTTATTGAGACATTTCAAGCAGCTGTACTTTTTAATTCTTTCTTAATGGTTAATGATGCAGCGATTTCAAAAGTCCACCCCATTAGGGCTGGGCCAAACTATACTGTTCACGGTATAACAGTAGAATGTTAGTCAATGATAAGAAAATGAAATATGACGATTGAAATGGGTAAAACGCGCATGCGCAGAGCCTTTGTTTTCATACGTACATGGCGAAAAAAGCATGGCAGCGACGGAGAATGAGAAGGGCAAAAGCGGATCGTTGAATGAAACAGATGAACCAGAATTGGTTTCTAAAAATGGTGCAACTTCAGTGATGTGGAACTGGTTTGGTTTTTGTCCGTCAGATACACACCAAAACACTTTTTTGGGGTAGAACATGCAAGCGGGCCGTCGTTATTACTGTATTTTTTGGACTTTAAAAGGCTCTTAAGAGCACCTTAATTTTCTCAAAAATCGACAGTGCGCCTTATAATCCGGTGCACCTTATGAACTCTGGTTGTGCTTACTGACCTTGAACTGATTTTGTGTGGTACACGGCGCCCAAAAATCGGTTAAAAATTTTTTTTAGTGTGACTTTGGTAAGCTATGAAGCTGCAATGCTTGATGGATTGTCGGATCATTACGGCTACCGTAGTCAGGAGCCTCGCGGAGTAATACGTACTGTGCTTCAACATAACATTACCTTATTGTGTCGCTTAATGCGCCTTATAATTCTGCACACCTTATGGTCCGAAAAATACGTATTTGACTTATTTATTTGGCACACTGCAGTTTCATGTTGCAAAACACCTCTTTTTAACTTTTGTGGATATTATACATGGTTATGCTCAGGATATGTTGGCCAGTTTCCACTGAAAATGCCTTTTGGTTAAATTGTCAGCAAGGAACTTGCATTTGCACTGTTAAATTTTTATATAGCATTAATGCACATAAAAAACAGCTTCTTGTTTAAATGAAACTAAATTGATGGGGGCTTTTTGCACTAATAAAGTTGCGGAGTTGTAAAGTATTTTGGCTTGCATCTATTATATCGTTAGTTCTATCGTTATTGCAAATTTTCAAATATATATTGTGATAAATATTTTTGGCCATATTGCCCTGCTCTACATCCCACTATGAACAACAACAAAATACAAAAAAGAAAATGTGTGATCTAAATGTAATCGAATGACTCCATTGAAAACTCGCTAGCTGCACTCCATATAACAGAGAGACAATTGTGGATAGTGGACCACTAAATGGTGGTAAAAGAGAGCTGTAACATCATATGTCACATCATGATAAAGTATAATCAAAGTGATTTTTTGTGAAACTTTAGGCTCTTTTGCATCTACATTTAGTAAAACTATTTCATTGGATGAAGTTTCCTTCAGCTCTGTGTGTAAGCTATATATCCTCTATGATGACACGGGATGCAAATAGTTAAACAAAAGGAGAAGTGTTGAGATAAATAAGCCACAGCAATGGTGATATGAGACAGTGCTACTATCAGCTTCAGGAATGCTCTTTCATGTCAAAACACGAACATCAAGCAACACCATGACGTTTTGGTTTAGCTTGGCACAAGATAAGGAATTTACTTTTTCAACTACAGCTCCATGGCCGTGTGTGTGTGTTTCTAAAGACTAATGTTAAAAACATTACTATTTTCATTATATTGCACAGTAGCCCGGCAACTCCCATACGTTACAGTATGGTAAATGGCCTGCATTTGTATAGCGCTTTTCTACTCTCTAAGGACCCCAAAGCGCTTTACACTACATTCAGTCATTCACCCATTCACACACTGGCGATGGCAAGCTACATTGTAGCCACAGCTGCCCTGGGGCGCACTGACAGAGGCGAGGCTGCCGGACACTGGCGCCCTCTGACCACCACCAGTAGGCAAACATGGGGTTAGTATCTTGCCCAAGGATATTTGGCATGCAGCCAGGGGGCAGCCTGGGATCGAACCACCATTAGTGGCTGACCTGTTCTGCCACCTGAGCTACAGCCACCCTGAATGTAATGACAACAGTGTGCCGTCCACACTAGGTGACAGATACCCATGTTCCCACAGTGTCACCAAGCCAATGCCTGCATTTTGAATGGTATCTTCACACCAGAGACCTGTTTTATCACTCCATCACGATACAAGAGGCCAAGATAAACCTTCCAGCTAAGCTTGTAAACAAGTGATTTACTTGGGTAGGTTACATGGACAGTTTAGCTAACCGTGTAATGCATTTAAGAACAATATCACTGTGCACTGCTGCACATTAGCATGCCTAAGTCTAGTGAGTTGAGCAAGATGACTCAATACAGGGCTGATGACCGAAAGCCTTAAAAATATTCTATCACTAGACACAAGGGTTACGTGCTGTTTATAGCTTTTGTTCTAGAAAGGACAGCCTGCACCACAAAGCCACAAAGAGCACAAAACATTTTTTTTTTTTTAAATCTAACTACAATGAGAGGTTCATTACACAAAGACAGCCAACAGACTCTTAGAGAGAAAGAGAAAGAGAAAGAGAGAGAGAGAGAGAGAAGCACTCATCCAAATTTAAAGAAGAACTTGAATGGATAAAATACTTGTTTATTAATAGAACAAAATTAGCACTTAATCATACTTTAATATTCAAGCTTGCAGAACAAAAATTATGAGCATGCATGCATGGATATAAAACCTATATGTCTAACTAACAGGAGAACAGTCGTTCCATACAGGCATTTTAAATAACAATATAAATAAAGCTGAGGATAAATAACAAATAACAAAATTGTTTGGGTCATTCGTGTGCACCCAACTCATGATCAGGGTATTAGACAACAGGATCACCATAACAGCATAACCATATTGTATCCTACCCACAGAGGGACTCATTCACAGACATTAAAATGGATATAGAAAATGACAGACAATCACATCAACGGACTGATCTGAGCAAATTTAATCAGTCTATATCATGAAGGCAAAGTGCATCATCCAGAGAGTGAATTGTTTCTTAAACCCCCACCTCAAAAAACCCAAAAACAGTGCAGTCATGACATGCTACTATTTGAAAATACAGTCTCTAAAATTAGCGGACAGGATAAGATTTAAGGATTTAACAAGCTTCACCAGACTATGGATGAATTTACACAGTAACCTTTTTTTGTCAAAAATGCTATACAGAGAATTTAAATCTGAGTTTCAATGATGATTGCAAGCAACAATTCTAGTATTTGTGGTCATCCACTCAATGTTCAGTTTTGTTGTTACGTTACCACACGTGAGAAAATCAGACAAAACGCTTTTTTGTTGATATATATATTTATTCCTGTCTGCTGGAGCCTAGTCTCTAGGGGCAATAAGACTAACAGGACAGGCACAGATTACTGTGACTTGAGTGGGTTAGACATCGTCTCTCTGTGTGCCTGTCTGTCTCTCATTAAGCAGTTTTGGGAGCTCTTTCTCTCTAGCTTATGCCTCAATTCTTCATCTTCCTTCGTCTTGACAGTTGGACTCAAATATCTCCACAGACATACTGTCAGCCATCATCAGGATCAAGAAAAGAAATAGTGCATGGCTGTACATTAGCAATGCACCTCGTAGCTACAGACTTTGTGTAGTTGGCATACCTTTTACACACATATTCAAGATTCCAGTATTCTTAAATAGAGCTAATGCACTCTATTAGCTTTCTTTGCATATCACATATATCCATACAATTGCACATAATAACCTTTAGCACCTTTCCGTGCCTTAGGTCTGAGAATTGGACAATGACAACATTATTGACCATATGCTTACATATAGAGTATTTAATAAACCAGTAAACCTTCTCCAAGCAAAACCGTTAATAAATTACTGTTTCTGCAGTATATTAGTGTGGCGAATTGAATTACAACTGTTATCATGAATTAAGTGCAATTGCTAGATAACAACAGGCTGCAATTTAGTTAAAGATACAAAAACATACCACATGTGCACAAAAGTTAAACAACTCTTTTCTTCCATGTGTAATCTATTCATTCAATACACCATACAGAGACATGATTATTCGGTTATTGACACTTTTTGGAAATAAACAGGTTCGTGGAGTCCGAAATGGTGATTGGGGAAAAAATGTTATCTCTGCAGGCTCTATAGTGTGAGCATACTGCTTGTAAAACTGACAAATTATGGAGGTGTAACATTGTAAGTGATTCTTACACTTCGAGTTCTTGCACTGTTGTTAGCAAAGCTAAGTGCACAAGACTTTCTGGCAGCAGCTTCCCACTTTTAGACAGCAGATTGGTGTGAAAACAGGCTGCAGGAACACTACTGTCTGTACCCAGCCAGAGTGTTTCTGATGTAAAAAATGCATAACTCCAGGGTCTCTGCCAGTGTTGCCAGACCAGTGGCACGCCAGCCCTAAGCTGACCTAACCAAGGTTAAGCATCATGCAATTTTCTAAATTTATTTTTAAGATGTTTTGGAGACATACGTTAAGCCATGTCTGAAAAACTGCAACAATTAATACTTAATATATCTTGTTGCAATCCAGTTCACAACCTTTTTTAAACCTGTATAAATAAAAAAAGCTCAAAAGGGGTTCCTGCAACTGTAAAGAAGTAAAAAGGAAAAAGAAGCTGTGAATGCAAAATGAGATTTATAGGCTGATTTGATCTCCCACTTACACCGAGTTTACCCTCTGCTGCATCTCCCTCCTGTGTCCCGTGTTCTCACAAGGTGCACCCACTCCACCGACAGCGCTGCTGGCCAGGCAAAAACTGTAAGCTCTGACGTGTAGAGCAGACCAACGGCAGCTTTAAATCCGTACCAAGCATGGTGATGTGACCCTTTTGGTGCCTTACTACGTCCATCTCCCGTAGCAAGGGTTAATGAGCAATATCCATGGAAGAAAGATAAACAGGAGTACACAAAGATGCAGATGGACTTGGATACATGCAACCGACAACCTATTTTGGTGACAGCTGGATGGTTTTGTCTGCTTCTTTGGTTCTCTAGAAGCTATTCTGAAGAATAACACAACTTGATCTTTCAGCTGCTGTCAAGCGCTGGTCTTTGCTCCCACTTCATCCGCTTCTCAATCTCATTCTCTTACTCTCCCTTAGTCTCTCTCTCCCTCTCCCTTAGTCTCTCTCTCCCTCTCCCTTAGTCTCTCTCTCCCTCTCCCTTAAAAACACGTATCACGAGCATGCTGGCGATTGGTGTTCCAAGCAGGGGAACAGCAGGGGTAGGGAGTGGCATATCTGCACATATACCGCCAACTGTATGACCACACATTTGCATGCTACCCACAAACACTAAAAAAAACACACATCCATAAAAGAAAAAAAAAAAAAAATAGGGCAATCTTGTCACCTAAATAACTCTGGCTTAACAAGGTACACAGCATTGTGAAACCAAGTAAAGAAACTACCAAATCAGCATATTTTTGTTTTACTATTAGTGCTTTCTTAATTAACTGACTGTGTCCTTGCTTTAGAAATTAAAGTAATAGATATGAAGATATGTTATGATAACATAACTTCTTATCAAGTTTCACATTTAAAATCTATTAGTTTGCAAGTACTGAAACCAAGGCTGACTTTAGAAAGTGAAATTTTGAAATTGTAGTATCCGTTTAATAAAAAAAAAAAGTTTTGCCTAAATCCTTCAGCTCTATCTTGAATAATTTCTTAAATTGTTAAAGGCTTAAATTAAACATTGCACCACAGTGCAATGAGGGCAGCTAGCTTTAGAAATGGCATAAAGTAACACTGCCTTGGCTTAATTTCCCCACCACTACCACGGCTTATTTTATGTGGCAGGCAATTTTCCAACTTTTCACTTAACATGGTAAATTAATTATTTCCATGAAAGTCTTAAGCCTTTAAAAATCCTCTTCAGGTTAAACTGGACTGATCAAATACCTTTAGTGATGATTAATTGTGAAAAAACAGCTTTAAAACAGCTGCCAGTCTAGCAACATTGAGGCCATTTACTAAAAGGCAACACTGTTGAATCCCCTAATGCATGACTATCTCACTTTTATTAGGGCTAACACATTTTATGGGCTGAAGCCGTGATTGTGCTTGTTACTTTGTTCATTGTGCAAAAAAAACAAACAAATGAACCCCCCCCCCCCCCAAAAAAAAAAAATAAAAAAAATAAAAAAATCCACACCACCATAAAATTTCACACTCAAGCTTGAGGCACGCTTGACTTGCATCTTTGAAATATAGGTGTTCAAGCATAAACCAAATTTTGCCAAAATTATCTGCAAAGGGTCTCTTTTTTTTCCAAACTGCTGCAGTAATACTTTTGAGTTCTGTGCCAAATGGGAAGCAGAACCAGTGCATCCTGCGCTAACTGAAAATAAGCGCCATTATACCTGCAGAGCTGAACGTGCACACAGACCCATACCTCCAGCTCATCCATTTTCCATATGCACATGGCAACCATAAAACATTGCACCAAAGCTTAACCACAAATTTAACAACAGCGAGCATAAACAAAGCTTTGTGACCTGCATTAAAAAAAAAATTAAGCAAATTAAAACCTAACATGCTAGCATGGTGTTGCTGATGGACAACAATGTTTGTACAGCCATGAAATTCAAGGAGTATCTTAAATTATAGAATTTTCTTTTCAGGAGTTCACGGTCAACGGTCTTATTACCCTACAGAATAAACAAGTGCATCACAAGTGCGTAGCCATTCAAACAACTCCCATGCAAAATGTGATCCTTTAATCATTTACTTACATTTGTTTTTTCATGTTTCCACAACAAATAGAAAAGAAGTTGTAGAGCTGATGACAGACACCAGTTGTGACTTGGAGCAAGTTCTAATTTCATTATGTATAAGCTTCTATTAAACATGATTAACTTCCAGGAGTTAGCAAGGGGGGAAAAAATATAATGACACTATAGTAAAATACCATGCTTGTCACATGACAAACAACATCTGCTAGCAACCTCACTCAATAATGAGGGTGACAGCACACCTGAAATTGTACAGATGAAGATATGGGAAAGTCAATCTTCGGATTCTCAGCTTTGCTCAGTCTAAATGATAACCAGCCAACACTTTAATCCCCAGTCACTCAAGCCAATACCTCAGCTGTCCTTCTGTGAATCAGCTTCCTTGAAATAACAGGATTACATCAGTAATAATAACAAGCTTCACTCCCACATATGCCAACAATCTTCCTCTGAGCATTTGATTACTACAAGTTCAAGCATACATTTAGGAACACCATTTATGACAAGAACTAAAACCACGTCCACCTGTTAAAAAAACAACAAGATACTGTAGCTCACAATAAAATGGAAACATGCAACAGCAGTTTTCAGTTATGTGGCTATTCCTTCAGCATTCACTGCAACGGCATCACTGCCGCAAAAATAATTTTTTCATATCACAGGAAGTCATGACAGTAGTACTATAATACCAAAGCCTAACCTGGCACTGTAATACTTTCCATTCACTCCCCAATCCATCAATCAGCAAACCTAGTTAAAAAGAAAAGTCATTCAAATCAGAAATCCTGCACATTGTCAAACACAACTCAAATGCTTCAGAGGATCCTGTTAGGGCCACAATGAATGGTTCAGAAGTCTTGAAAACAGGATGCTGGGTGAGAAAAGGCAGGGCAATGTGGGCGCTGGAAGAGTATAGCACGACAATGTATAGCAAGCTGGAAATATATGGAAACTATAGACTGTGTTATGAATGCACAAGACAGATATTATACTAATAAAAGTTGGAGCGGGATCAATCAGCAAATCAGTCAAACCAGCCCTAAGCATGATCATCCTTGGTTGTAATGGTTCAGGAGACTGAGGGGATATTTGTTGAGCAACGAGCAATCACAGCCTAATACTTCTATATATTATTTACATGCACACGCGCGCACGCACACACATACACACACACACTAGGAGAGCTGCAATAATTTTAAAAATAAGGGACAGGAAATGGCATGCTCAAGAGTGTAATGGTTGTCACAGTGTTATTAATCAAATGCTGCTTTGTAATAAAAGTGCTGTAATATATTGACCACTAGGAACAGCTTCCATCAGGGAATAATCTAATTAAACTATGCAATCAGTCCTTGTGGTTTATCAGAATTCCATTGTCTGTAACAGCCTTCATCACAAAGGCCAATTAGGCAGTGTTGCTGCAAAATTAGCAGTAAACCTACAGACATGTTTCCACAGCCAACTGGTAAATCTGGTAAACTCATTCACACAACCACAGATTTTCAAATCCAAGTTTTGCTTCCAATTTTTTTTCCCTTCCTTCCGCCTACCACAACCTCCTGTGGGAAACCCTTTATGACTTAAAATCCCCTCTAATCTTCGTGGAAACTCAAAATCAACGACTCATTTCCCAATGTGCTGTTTGTTTAAGCTCAGGCTCACGGCCAGTGGTTTCTAAAGGTAGCAGGAACACACACTACTGAGGCCACCTGACATCTTCACTCCTGCATCTTTGTTAATCATCAGCTTCTTATCAAACATCCTTTCAAACATTCATACAGTGCTTTTAACCACACATGATCAAAATAGGGCCTGATAGCTAAATCTGACCCAGGGTCTGGACAGAAACTGTGTGCAAAAATCCTAAAAATCAAAAGCAAAATAATCCCTAAAATGAAAATAAAAAAGGCAGCACTATGTTAATGAAGCTGAAGGACTGACTGAACCTGATTCCAACCGAAGGTGCCCCTTTTAAGACTGTTGTGGCCATTGCAAATTATTCATTATTAATATAAGAATGTATATAATATGGCTATCTTAAAAAAATGCAGCCCTCTTCCACTTTTTACCTACATACATGCACACAAATACACACAGGAAACTAGACAATACCCCGTTTAGATAATATTTTTGACTATAGCCCGCAAGTCTTATTTGTAGCCCTAATGTATCCAGGTTAGCTGGCTTTAGCCCTCGTCAGCACTGGCAGGGGAATGTGAAAGCTCTGCTAATGTGTTTTACTGTTACAGAGGAAATTAATTTATTACAGGCAGGGAAAATAATCAGCTGTCATAGACAAGCTGGGCCAACACTGTGGGAAATAAAAAGGAGAAATTTAGCAATATTTTTAAATCTAAAATTACACTGCAGACTTGATTGGGTTATTTAAGTAATTGAAGAAATTAGGTGATTTTAAGTAACTGTTTTAGTAAGTTATTTCATACTTATTGCTTTTTCTTGTTGATATTATTCAGAATTTTATCTTCTGCTTAGCAAGAATAAACAGAACCCTGATTGATGTTAAAAACCAAGGTTCATGTTGAGCAATGACTGTTTTTATACTGTTACAGTTTGCAACAGTTTACTAGCTACATAATCAAATGAACAACACATACAGAATCACTGTGATTAAGGCAGTAAGCTGTCAATGTCCCTCAGCTTTACTTTTAAGCCACAGTTTAAGTAGTCTGCCTCCTTTTTTTTGATTTGTTTTGAGGTACAATATTTGTTGGGGTTGAGAGTGGAGGGTGAATAATAACAATTTTTTTAAAAAAAATGTTATTTTTGACTGCAGGCACGATTACTCAATCATGACTGGACCCAAGGACAAAACAGGGTGCGACCCATCTAATTGTAATTTGAGACCTTGGATGCTTCTATCTCAGATACTATCTGTTTCAGAGCAGTTACACACCTAATAGATTTGGCATGATGCACTGCGCAGCACCTCTGACATCACATCAGCCCCTTCTATCAACAGTGGATCAGTGGCACAATCAGAAGGAGAGAGAGATCCCAGCCTTTACTGGGCCAACTTTACAAGACAAAGTCAGCACCTCATAACTTGCCTGTTTCTGAGCTGCATCCAGTGACAGAAAAAGTGATAAGATAAGTGCTCTCAGGAGGTCATTTCTCTGAATTTTCTTTTACTGCCAATCGCAAGTGTTCTCATGTAAAAAACACACAAGTGGTATATTAAGTGTATGACTGTAGTATTTTATTCAGATGTTTACGGAATACAATTACCTTAAAGAACAAAGAAAATCCATCCAAATCAAAAATAGTAAACCTCATTCTAATAAACTGCCACACAATTCTTATATACTAATAATACCCAAAAATGTGGTCCAGCTTTCCGGTGCAATCACAACCACTACAAACAATTCACCAAACCACAAAGCCAATACAGCGGAAAAGCTTGTGTTGTGAACATGTCTTGCACAACTCGATTAAGAAAGACACAGGAGACTGTGTTGGTGAGAGTCAAAAAGATTCTGGGTATTCTACTCTAGTCCAAAGTTAGGTACTGGTGAGAGGTTTAGCGAATGTAGCAGATAAATATTTGAATTCAAGTTACGCATGATGAAGCAAGTAAAACCAAAGAAAGCCCCCCCCCATAACACGCAGTAATTGCTCCAATGCCTCAGTGAAAATCTTTCAAGCTGAAAAACTGGGGTGAGTGTAAACCTGTGAAGAAGTCTGCATTTCCAGGGCAAAACTACAATTTCCAAAGCAGCAGGATAGGTAGGAGCCTAGATATAAGTGATGTTCATTCCACTTAAGGTTATTCATTACCAAAACAGGCAACAGTGTAAAACGCTGCCCTTCCCCTTCCTCTGTAATCTGACAGCGAGATATAGAATGGCTTCTAAAATAAGAGCTGAATCCACACTCCAAGCCTAGTCACTTCCATATCTCACAGTATGAGGGCCAGAAATGACAAAGCTCAGCAGTTTTCTAATGAGACTATAACAAATGGAAGGCCTATATTTAGGTTATTACAACATCAGCAGTGCGCACGCAGGTTTGAACATGGGTTTCTGTGCATGCCTGATAAAGTCATGACAGTACCCACAATTAGTCAGATGCTTTCTAAAGTACAGTGCTTAGGCAGAATTTACTGTGCTGCAGACAAGAAAAGAAAAAAGGTTTGCAAATGCTTTGTTTTAAGTTTTAGTTCACTTCAATCACAGGCAAAATATTTAGACACGATGGCCATTCTCTCAGAGCATACAGTTGTGCAGCAAACAAGAAACAAGATTTTCTACTTCCCATGTAGCATTACAGAGAACTATGCACTTTACTATAAATAGTAGATAACAGAAAGGTGTATGGATTTCTGTCAAAAGCACAGGCATTGATTTTAATGTATCTGGGCCAATAGTGCCAAGGGTTCTTGCCAGCCTAAAACTTAAATCTAAAACAAGAAAAATGCTTTGTTTAATCAAAGAAACAAAGTTGCTTTGGAAGTATTTGTGCATCACCTGAGCATCAGTTCGAATTGTCACAACTGTCACCAACGACACCTGGAATCAAGTTGGTCTCCATACAATTGTTGATTTAGGTTTTTGATACAACAGAAAAAGAAAGGGAGGCTAAGGAGCTTGGAAAAATAAAAAAAAATTGGAGTTCTTTAAGTTTCTTAAAGACATTTTACCTCTTATTCGAGAAGCATCTTCAATTCTGAAAGAACTATTCAAAGAAAGTGTCCTGATATGTATATACTGACTTTATCCAAACTTAATGATTTCCTATCTTCTTCCAAAAACATAAAAACTACAAAAAAAATTGAATGTTAAGCTGAAAGATTACGTGGAACAGGAAACGAAAAACCTACAGTCGAGTTCACTTGAAAGAAATCTAAAAACAACAACAAAGCTCAAATAAGCCTGGACAACTGCTGCAGAGTGCAATTTTGAATGTTCTTAATCGCTCAGTTTCACTCCATCACAAAGAAGTTCTTTGTATACCATGACTTCTCTGCAGAATGGGCAAAGCTGAAGGACCAACAACAGCATAAACGTGAACAAAAGCGCCTGCACTACCAGTTGTCCCACATCCTTGACGGCATTTTTGTTACTGTTACACTGTATTACTCAGTGTTGATTATTGTGTTTACTGTGTATATACATAATACTTGTTCTGCTTGGTTGATCCTGTGAAATGAGGCTATGCTGACAACAGCTGTCCAAGTCAATTATTGATATGTAGTAGTCCATTGTGAGAATGTTTATAAGGGCATTTACTATAAGTGAATCAGCTCTCTGTAAAAAATAATGAACAGGCATTACTACTGTGTTGCTAGGGTTTCTATTTCATATTGAATCTCCTGACAATTCAATTTGATCTCAGTTATTTCAGTGCTTTCTAGGATAACAGGTGTGCAAACGCACAACAGATGTATTTTAGGTAATGTGTCTTGGGGAACTGAAATTATTTCAAAGCCACATCTACCAAATATACCTCAAGTGCAAAACAGGAAGGCTATGAAAACGCAATAAAATAAATACATTGCTTTAGTGCTTCTATTTTCTAGAAGTTATAGACGTCACTTAACTTGTGGTTTACTTACTGGTTAGTGGGAGGTGCGGAGAGTGGGAACGTCACCTCTTCTTCGTCGATTTCCATCCCATCTTGCATGTCGCTTTCATCCATAGTGCCACCGAGCCCCCCACAGCTAGGAGGCGGAGGAGGTGGTGGTGGAAGTGGTGGGAAGACAGTGGGCCCATCCGGGCCTGTTGATGTGGGTGAGATCCGACTAGCTGGACCCTCCATAGTTGGAGAGCAGCACATGCCGCCCACTGTCCCTGAGCTTGTTCCTTGAAAAACTGAATGTCCACCTCCTGCTACGCCACTCCCTGCTCCGGTCATATCCCCACTAAGCATGGAGGAATAGATTATATTCATCTCTGAAAGGGAGTCCGGAGATGTGTTTGAATGCTGTCGGGTGGCTGGTGCCGGCCCTTGCACCAAATCAGTGGTTCGGACTCTGCTCGGCTTGGGATAGTATGGGAAAGGGGCCGTCGTCTCCGGGCCTCCTCCGCCTGCCACCCCTGTCCCTGTCGCGACCGAGCCCGTATCCTCACTGCTGACCTCCGCTGCCATCATAGTAGAAAAATACGTAGAGGGGGAAAAGTCCAGAAGGGAACCTGCCCTTCCCCTCTGTTTTTACAATAATCCCCCGGTGTTTGGGCTCCTGGGAAACAACACCAAAAGTTTCTCAAAAACGCGTTCAGCTAGCCGGCTAATGTTAGCCAACAGCTAACTTAGCTTACTTGGCTGCACTAGCGGGCGTTAGCTTCGCCTCGCATTCGCTCCCTGCAAAAATCACCGAGCTAACGCTAGCGGGACAGCTAGCAGCTTCGAGACACTTGATGAGTTCTTGCTCGCTATGTCTTCATTGTTTCCTGAGTTTAGAGTTCACGCAGAAACACTACATGAGATTAACCGTTACAATACTTCCAACAGAATATCACTTCACCTATATTTCCTGTTGGTATTTTTGAGTCTGGGGGGATGTTCGGACTTCACCCTCGGCACCAAAGCAGACCACTTGTCGATGAGTGTTGTTTTATTGTCACTGTTGTGTGTAATCCCCTTCTTTTTTCCCAGTGTTGTTTTCTTCAGTTTTAAACCGTCTCCAGTAGCGTTCCCAGACGACTTCAGCCTTATCTCCTATATCCCCGGAGCCGCATGTTGTTCTCCGCGTACTGCCATGTCGTTTACCAACATTTATTATCTGCGTACAAGCTTTATTTCTGGGTTTCGGGGCTAGTGGCTTGCCCGCTGCTGCGCTGCTCTTGTCTCCCCTCCCTCTCCCACTCCTCTCCAGTTAAAGATCAGACACAGCTAAGTGAACACAGAGCGGAACTTTTTTTCCCCCCA
Source organism: Diplotaxodon limnothrissa (assembly GCF_057381915.1). Classification (NCBI taxonomy): domain Eukaryota; kingdom Metazoa; phylum Chordata; class Actinopteri; order Cichliformes; family Cichlidae; genus Diplotaxodon; species Diplotaxodon limnothrissa. The sequence continues at coordinate 18,651,189 of NC_140607.1, forward strand.
AATTTAATCCATGGCATCTTCAATCACGTTAAATCTTATTAAGTTGAATAAAATGCGATATTGTCCTTGTTACGTAAATGAAATATAGAATCTCATTATGGTTTGTTTGTTTTTTTCTTACCAGAGGATCTCAGAAAAGAAGACAAGTAGCAGAGTAAAATCAGTCCTCTAGATATTTTTCTGCAAATAATCTCTTGCTGAACTACTATACTGTGGCAGGAAATGTTTACACCTTTGATCTGCTGTTTTTAACACGTCAGCAGCACCGAACAAGTTTCACTAGTTATCAGATAAGCGGCTCTGTACAATAAACAGAAAAGAGTAATTAGAAAAAAAACATTTAATGGCAGGATTTATTTACAGTTCCCCATTTAATCTACAACTGCAAAAATATTTTTTTTAATTGTACCTCTTATTCTTGCTTCCATACAAGAACACAGAGATTCAAAATCTCCCGTGATGTTATCAGTTACACCTGAGCGTTTCCCTTTCAAGCCCCAACTTCACATTGTGATTTGTGTGTACGTGTGTGTTCCTGTTTTTCCTTCAGACAGGTAATGAAAGTCTAGGTAAATGACAGCATGTATAGTTCCACGTCCTCTAGTTTATATTAAAGCAAAGGCTTTTAGTAAAAAAAAAAAAAAAAAAGGGGCGGGTTAAAGGCTGTGGCTGCTAATTCTAACTAATTTCACCACTGCATCCTGTTAGATAGAAACATACTGGGTAGATATGCTACAATGCTATTCAGCTGTTTAAGATGTTCGAGGCGTTTACCTTAACATATTGGCAATAGCACTACGGGGCAGCAAGAAAACCGCTTAAACTAATTTGCAACCTTTCAGTTACGTTTATACAAAACAGGAAAATGCTTTAATTGCAAAGTCATAAATAGCATGATAATACTACTAAAATACCAATGTGAAGGGAAAACGCTCAAAAAAAAGCACGCACAGATGTTCCATCACATTGCTGGCTCCTAGTGAAATAGGCTTGAATTTTTAATTCTGGCATGGTCCTTTTTAGTGCTGCAGACGTCATTGCTAACCGCGTTAAAATAGCAGCCAGGTTCAGATTTGTGCAACGCACGGACCCAAGTCTTTCTTTCTTTTTATTTCTAGATGCATAAATACAATTTTAGCCTAATTGTTGCAAAGCTGAATTCGTTTCCTGTATCACCCTCTTTCCTCTAGATGAAGAGAATAATCTGCATGTTGTGCTAAACTGCAGCACTATTACAGAACAACACCAGGAGGACAAATGTTTTGTTTTATTCCTTTAACTGAATGGACAACGATTAACAGTGTCAATAAAACTCAATAAATACTATCTGTCTATGTAGTCTACATATATATATATATATATATATATATATATATATATATTGATCTTTACTAGACTTATGCACAAGTTGGTGCAGACAAGCATACACTTAAGGACAATGGAAAACAATGATAATCATGAAGTTTAATCAGGTGGCCAAGTGACGCCTTACTCACGACCTACAAAAACATATGTTTTGGCTTTTTTTGTTTTGTTTTTTCTGAATGCATCATATTTTGAATACAGATAAACTACTGATACAAACTTATATTTACTCTATACATACTCTCAGCACACACCCTTTAAACATGCAGAAGGGAAGGTGAATTTTCTGAATTCATCAGACATAAAACAGTCCTGTCTCACCTACAGCAGAAGTAGTGAAGCTGATTATGAATTAAATTGACTTTTTAAAGGTTTTTTTCATAAGTTCTAGTAAATCAGCCACTGGCTAACTTTAAGATAAGAGTGCATACGTGCGCAGCTTAAGCAGCAGGCCACTGTTGTTCTCCACCCACCATCTACAGTCATGCCCACAGGGCAGCTGCCATTACTGTTCTACCTCCACATAAATCCATTTCGGAGCAGCTGGCACTGTGAAAAGAATATCTGGAGGTCTCATCTTTCCTCTCTCTGCTTCCTGGCCTTTCTAACCTATTTTCTCAGTTTTTGAGCCAACAGCTCTGATCACTTTGCTTTTGTACTAGTATTTCTCAGGTTGATCAGATACGCAGTTGAAGCTAGATGACAATTAAAATAGTATTTTTTGTAATTTTATTTATTTAAAATAAAAGGGTCACATGAAAAAGATATGAAAAAAAGTATCACACCTTCCGATCCAAAATCAGGACCGTGAGTTTCAGATTGGAAACCAGTGATTAGACCTGTATTAGATAGTTACTGGAACCTATCTTCTCCTAACTGTGACATCCAGGATCTCCTGTTATCTTAACTTTGCTTCCCATCTGTTTGCTTGGTGGCTTCAAGTCAGTATCAAAAGAGGTCTTCAAGGCCTTCGTGGAAAAAATGTAGATGACTATGAGTCTGGTAAAATCTTCATAAAGATCTCCCAGTTGCTGAAAAGCAATCATTCTACCATTTCAAAAGCGGTCTACAAGTGATGTAGATTTTAGTGGTCAATCATGATAGACAGTAAGCTGTTATCAGAAGGGGCGATGCTTACTTTTTCCTCACACAGAGAACATATACTCACGTTTTGTAGATAAAACAACTGAACTTTTGTTTGTTTTTCTCTCATCTGTAAACACTGTTTAAAAAAATATTGAATGCGCTTTATTTATTTATTTATTTATTTATTTATTTTAAAGCAATTTCCATGGGATGTAGCCTACTTAGTATTTCACATAACTATTCACAGTATTATCTGGATTGTGTAACAAGGGAGGAAGCACACCCTGCACCCCTGTTGGTCACTCAGGGAGCTGATGCCTGTGTTCTCCTCTAAGGCGTAGAGATCCCTTAAGTCCTGTGATACAGAAGGTCAGCGAGCTGTGAAATCCAGAAGCTGACATTGACTTGACGTATGATCATCAGAGGCACTCGAGTTGAAAGACATGTACAGTGGGGCAAAAAAGTATTTAGTCAGCCACCGATTGTGCAAGTTCTCCCACTTAAAATGATGACAGAGGTCAGTAATTTGCACCAGAGGTACACTTCAACTGTGAGAGACAGAATGTGAAAAAAAAAAATAAAATCCATGAATCCACATGGTAGGATTTGTAAAGAATTTATTCGTAAATCAGGGTGGAAAAGAAGTATTTGGTCAATAACAAAAATACAACTCAATACTTTGTAACATAACCTTTGTTGGCAATAACAGAGGTCAAACGTTTACTATAGGTCTTTACCAGGTTTGCACACACAGTAGCTGGTATTTTGGCCCAGTCCTCCATGCAGATCTTCTCGAGAGCAGTGATCTTTTGGGGCTGTCGCCGAGCAACACGGACTTTCAACTCCCGCCACAGATTTTCTATGGGGTTGAGGTCTGGAGACTGGCTAGGCCACTCCAGGACTTTCAAATGCTTCTTACGGAGCCACTCCTTTGTTGCCCGGGCGGTGTGTTTTGGATCATTGTCATGTTGGAAGACCCAGCCTCGTTTCATCTTCAAAGTTCTCACTGATGGAAGGAGGTTTTGGCTCAAAATCTCACGATACATGGCCCCATTCATTCTGTCCTTAACACGGATCAGTCGTCCTGTCCCCTTGGCAGAAAAACAGCCCCATAGCATGATGTTTCCACCCCCATGCTTCACAGTAGGTATGGTGTTCTTGGGATGCAACTCAGTATTCTTCTTCCTCCAAACACGACGAGTTGAGTTTATACCAAAAAGTTCTACTTTGGTTTCATCTGACCACATGACATTCTCCCAATCCTCTGCTGTATCATCCATGTGCTCTCCGGCAAACTTCAGACGGGCCTGGACATGCACTGGCTTCAGCAGCGGAACACGTCTGGCACTGCGGGATTTGATTCCCTGCCGTTGTAGTGTGTTACTGATGGTGACCTTTGTTACTTTGGTCCCAGCTCTCTGCAGGTCATTCACCAGGTCCCCCCGTGTGGTTCTGGGATCTTTGCTCACCGTTCTCATGATCATTTTGACCCCACGGGATGAGATCTTGCGTGGAGCCCCAGATCGAGGGAGATTATCAGTGGTCTTGTATGTCTTCCATTTTCTGATGATTGCTCCCACAGTTGATTTTTTCACACCAAGCTGCTTGCCTATTGTAGATTCACTCTTCCCAGTCTGGTGCAGGTCTACAATACTTTTCCTGGTGTCCTTCGAAAGCTCTTTGGTCTTGGCCATGGCGGAGTTTGGAGTCTGACTGTTTGAGGCTGTGGACAGGTGTCTTTTATACAGATGATGAGTTCAAACAGGTGCCATTCATACAGGTAACGAGTGGGGGACAGAAAAGCTTCTTACAGAAGACGTTACAGGTCTGTGAGAGCCAGAGATTTTCCTTGTTTGAGGTGACCAAATACTTATTTTCCACCCTGATTTACGTATAAATTCTTTACAAATCCTACCATGTGAATTCATGGATTTTTTTTTCACATTCTGTCTCTCACAGTTGAAGTGTACCTCTGGTGCAAATTACTGACCTCTGTCATCATTTTAAGTGGGGGAACTTGCACAATCGGTGGCTGACTAAATACTTTTTTGCCCCACTGTATACTCAGTTGTAAGCACGCAAAACAAACATTCCCCACTAGGATAGCCAGACATTTAAACATGCTCATTAATCAAAGCACTTCAGTGTGAGTGGTCTGTTCAAGTGTCAGAACAGCCTGTTTTTTGTTTTGCTTTTTATTAAATCAACACTGCCCCTGCTTTTAATTTCACAGAATTATACATATTAAAATATAATTATGTATTTTAAGCATCCTCATGGCTCAGTCCTTTATTTGCTAGTCATCATTTGACCTTGTATGGTGATGTAATCTGGAGGACTGGGATCATCTCATGTGTCCCAGTGGCAGATGACGTGTCCTGCAGATCCTCCCACATGGAGCATAATAAGATTGCAGACAGGATATAGCTAATTGTCTTCCCTTAGTAGACGTGATACAAGAGGACCAGCCTCATACCTGCTGAATGGCAGTTCAGCCACTCTCGGCCATGTCTGAATTCAACCCTGTCTCTGTGCATGTATGTAATGGGGTGTGAAAGACTGATTTTTTATTTTTTTTTTACACATGTAGAGGTGAGATAGATAGTCCAAAATCTAATTTCCAGGACTTCACCCATGTGTGAATTTGCATGCAGTGATTTGTGTGTGTGTGTGTGTGCGTTTTTGTGTGCATCCATTCCTGTGTAACCATTTTTGTCTTTGTTTTTGTCTTTGAGAGAGAGAAAGAGAGAGAGAGAGAGAGAGAGAGAGAGAGAGAGAGAGAGAGAGAGAGAGAGAGAGAGAGAGAAACATGTTGCCTAATACAGAATCAGCTGGTGAGGCACAGGGACCATGACATTCACTGCACATTTTAGCTCATATTAAAATATCATTGTGTGTAATAAGTGTGCTTGGAATTCCTTGGGCAAACGTACAAAAGAATCTGCAGATATTCTAAGTTATGTTTGAGAATATTTGTTGAATAATTGATCCGCGAGCATTAAGTTTCATGGTTTTTAAAATCACTGTACGACCAGATTGAAGTTTTCATTGCTGGATCTGTAAAGATTTAAAATTGGCCTGGATTTTAAGACATTTCTAGTGTTTTCAGTTACACTGTATGTGGTCTTTTAACTATAGTAGGTATCAATGTGACTTTATTACCACTTTTGACCCAGACACATTAGCTGAAGAAGGTGACAGCACTTTGCCATACTGAACAGATACGATGTGTGTGTGAGCAAGAGTGAGGTGACATTTCTCAGAGTGTTATCGCGTCTAAAATAGACAGTGTGAAAGAGGCAGGATCGTGAGGCCTTCTGCATATTTATGTCTCTGTGTGCAGTATATGTTTGTTTCCCTGAATGGCCCACATGTCTTGTAATATTTTAAGTGGCGCTGGAGGAAACTTCCTCTCCTGTTGCCTAAACAAGCGGCCATATATGCCTGCTGCATTACGCGTCCTGTCCCCGGAGCAGGAGGACAAAGCAGATGGGAAGGCCACTGTGATGCGTGGTGTGTGCACACATGCATGTAATTAATGCCCCTACTTGATAAGAAAATAAGAGCAAAGAATCCCAAAAGAAGACAAAGAGCTTCTTACAGTGATGGCACAGGCTTTGTAAATAATAGGTTTGTTGTTTTTGGATAGGAAAAGGCCTTTTCTTTAGCTTTGTGTGTCTTCCTGATGCTCACAGTAGCTGTCAGACACATGCTGACCAGAGAAGCTCTTCGACTTGTGCGCAGAGCTGTTTTTCCACTTTCTTTTTTTCTTTTTTATCAGAGGGCAAGTGAGAAGGGAGGAAGGAGTTTGCAGCTGCCACCCGAATGCACATATGGGCTGAGTTGAAGTGAGAACTGGGGGTGGGGGACAGAGCACATGGCCCCCTCAGTCACACTTTTAGCCATGAATGGCTGTGGAAAGTAGGCGGCTCTGTACAACTCAGCCACTTTTTGATTTATGAAGCAAACTTTGACAAATGAGACAGTTTTTTTTTTCACTTTCATTTATAGTACCATGTACCATGAATGGCTTCTAAAAGTTCTGATGTTTACTTTTGTGGGTTTTTTTTCCATCTGTTTTACCTTTTCACAGCTACATAGATAGTAACAATGATTCACAAAAAGCCAATTTTAAAGTGCTCATTACAACACTTTAAATAATTATTATGATAATTGAAATGATTAAGTACAAGTCCAGCTTGTCTCTCGTGTTGATGTTTGCTGTGATGCCAGTGCTCCTCATGTCATTCTACATGTGCTTGAGAGCGCTCAAGCACATGTAGAATGACAGCTGATATTCATAATACAGGCTACAACTAATGGGCTGTCTCAATTAAAAATAAATAAATAAAATAAATAAATAAATAAAATTCTGGTTTATGGTTAAAGAAACAGGGATTCTAGTTAATAAGCCTAATTTACTTGGCACCCATTCAGATATATATAGCGCTAACAACTTCCCTTTTTATATGACACACCAATTTCACTCAATCTCCGGGATCAATATTTGCAGGAAAAAAAACCTCGATATAAAAGCAAGAGTGAAGGATAAAGACCTTTCACTATATGAAAATGCACTGTGTGGCTCAGAGCCCATGTTTGAGGTTGATTATCAGATGATATCACCCTGGCACCAGCGGTCTGGGCGGTTCCCTTTCCCGTCTGGGGATGCTGTGAGAGATGGACAGCAGCTCCCTGAGGACCAATGAAAGGGGTTGTCATTAGAGGCACTTCCTGTAAAAAGTTACTTACAAATATCAGACTCATAAAACACATTAGTGTGTGTGTGTGTATAAGAGAGAGAGCAATAAAAGAGTGGTTCTATCTAGCAAATAGCCATTGTAATCTAGACCATACGCTTACGGACTAATCTGCATCAGGGGTTAATCCTGCTGCAGATGGTTGTCCTCAGTAATAATACACACATATGACATGTAGAGAAAGAAGCTGTACTAATACTAAATATGTGCCAGAAATGACTCTTTAAAATGCCTATTGGTACTATAGGTCAAATCTTATCACTTTACTAAAACAGGAAGGGTATTACCGGAATCTTTTATCACTGTGTGTTGTTTTGCTGCATAAGGTGATGAGTCACAGACTAAATGAGGTTATCCTCTCCATTAGGACATGCAGGCTGACACCAGAAGCTACTCACTGCGCAGCCTATTTGAGCAACAGCTGAGACATCACACGCCCCACTGTCCAATGCACACATGCACGCGTGACATCATTGTCATTCCTCTATTTTATATGCACCCAAAAGGGATTAATGTCTCTCTGGCTAAATTAAGACTGCTGCTGCTGCTCTTTTAGCTATTTATCTCCTCTGTGTCCCGTTAAAGCCTTTGTAGCGTTTCTATCAGTCATGTCTGCTGTTTTCAAATGTCATCTTTATTTTTCTCTTGTATCTTTACGCTTCCTCTTCTTCTTCTTCTTCAGCGTATTTTTCTCCCTCTCTACTCTCGCATCTTCCTGTGTCAAAGTATGTCCCTTCCTCTCTGCCTGCTTCAGATCCCTCCAGCCCCTCAGGCTGCAGTGACATGTGCATTGCAGTCTGCAGCCCCAGTATACTCTGCTGTGTCCTCAGGCCTTCCCATCATCCTGTAAGCTCCCCTCGTGCTTTTAGGCCCTTCTGTATAATTCATAAGCTTCCTGTGGCTCCTGTCATGTCTCATCGGGGCCACAGGAAGGCATGGTGTAAATAATGGAGCATCCCCAAAGACATGTTCAATGCTGACTGCCACAGCAGTGTGCCTTGCGCTTCCATGGAGGGGACAGGACAACTGTGTGCATACTTTTAAATTTTTTTATTTTTATTTTGGTGCCCTTTTGAACACATACCAATGTAAATTATTTCTAGACATATGGTATGCATAGAGTGAATATAATTACTGGAATGTATACCATTAACATTGTTTTGTACTCTCTCATGAAACTCTTGTTTTATTTCAATTGACTACACGGTGCCAGAAACTATCCAACATTCTCACGCTGTTAGAATCCTCAGCATTGATCATCTCTCCAAGGTTTTATTAGCATTATTCACAGCTGAGGTGGTATTGGAGCAATACCCCATTAGGGAGCTCCTGTGAAATCCTTCCTTAAACCCCATAGCAGATCGAACTGATCAATATTGTTGTGATGCAAATGAGAAATCAGGGCAGCGGTAAAGATGCAAAGGCCTCACTTCACTATCACAGGGTTGTCTTTAAAGGCAGATAACAGGTGATGTGCTTGTTAAATGTAGCAGAGAAATTCATCAAATGGAACAAAGATCACTTTGTCCCACTCAAACGTCAAGCTTAAGGATCTTGTTTTGCATCAATCTTGTTAAGGGTTGTCACAGCGGACCATTTGCCTCCATCTCACTATATTGCTAACGTTTCACACCAACCCTCTGTAAGTCCTCCTTCACTGCATCCATGAACCTCCTCTGAGGTCTTCCTCTTTTTCTCCTGCTTGGCAACTTCAAATTCAACATCCCTTTTACAATATATCCACCCACCATCCTCTGCACATGCCAAAACCATCTCTAAGTTTGTCTCCAAATTGCTCAACCTGAGATGTCCCTCTGGTATATGCCTTTCTAATCCTATACCTTCTGATCTCTTGATGTCAATGAAATCTTAGCATCTTAAGCTCTTCCACCCCCACCTCTAGTTTGGCCTTATATGTTTTTGTCATTGCCACTGTCTCCAAACCATGTATCATAGCAGGTCTCGCTACCAATTCGCAGATCTTCTTTTTCATTTGTGTTCTTAATTCAAAAATGAGCTGTGATAATTGTCTCAAGCCACTCTACTCTGCTCTTCATCTCTCTGTGCACTGTCCATTGCTTTGGATTGCTGTGCTCATACATGTCCTCCACCACCCTCACATACTTGTCTGCCGCTCCTGACTTCCCCATACAATGCCACAGTTCCTCTCTTGACACCCTATCATATGCTTTCTCTAGATCCACAAAACCACAGCAACTCATTCTGATCTTTTCTATGCTTCTCTTTCAACACTCTCAAAGTAAAGTGCTCTTTCTCCCCCTTAAGCCAGACTGCTGCTTGCTGATTGTCACCTTTCTTTTTAACCCAACTCCAACAACTATTTCCTTTATCTAACTACAGCCTTTGCATTTGGATATCAGTGTATCGGTTAAAAAGCCCACTGTCTTCCACAGACATGTCGCCTGAACCAGCGGTCTTTCCACTCTTCAGCTTCTTACTAGCTGCCCTCACTTCCTCCTTACTAATCCTCTGCATTATTTACTTTCTTTATCTTCAGCTGTACTTTCCCAGTCACCTGGTAACTGTTCCCTACCACCTAGAGCTTGTCTCAACGCTTCCCTGAACTCGATGCACCATTCTTCCACCACTTAATCCTTGCCTCTGCTTTCACTCACTTCCTCGTCTTGATTTCTAAAATCATGCTGCACACTGCTAATTGATGCTACCCCGTTAGATTGTCCCCTGACACAACCATGCAGTCTCCTATTCATTTCAAATGGCTCTTTTTGCATAGAGTCCACCTGTGTGCACCTTCCTCCACCCTTATTTGTCACCTTATGTTCCTCCTTCTTCTCGAAGTACATGCTCACCACAGCTGTTTCTATTCTTTTCATAAAATACACTTCCATTAGCCCTTTGGAATTTCTCTCCTTAACACCACACCTGCCTAGCATCTCCTCATTACTTCTGTACCCTTTACCTTCATATTCATGGAAATTCCAGTCATGATTCTCCCACCATAGAAACACTCTTCCACTTCATCCAACTTAATTCAGACTTTTTGGCCAACAGCACTGGATACAGTCAGTGTTCACCCTAACCCAAATGATTTGGTATAGATTTCTCATTCTTGATGATCCACGTTTGATTTGTTAAAGATTTTATATTTTGGGGAAACAAGGCAGGGATTTAATGTAATGAATTAAGGACAGAGTGACATCGGGCATAGATAGAAGTTGGGTTAGCATTGCAATTAAACATTTAATCTAATACCACTTTTAGCCACCTAAGAGCTATTTTTGCTATCTCACTCACACACTTCATTGAGACTCAGTGCAATGGAATATAATGGAAGCTTCTCTAGAGTACTGACTCCCCACCGAACTGAAGAGAGTACATATCAAAGTGAGGTGTCATGTTTTTGTTGGCGCATGTATGTCAGGAAGAGAAAGAGAGAGTGAGGCAGTTAGAGAGCTAAATGAACCGCAGTTTGATCAAATCAACATGGGCAGTCTCTTGGGGCTAAGAACCTGGAAACACACCATGTGCTTATTGATCTGTGGCATGTTCAGAAAATCACTAGACTCCACTTTCCAATCATATGTGTAACCCCCTACTGTTCAACTCTGTGGTGTATTCTTTGTAATTCTGCTTGATCCGTCTCCCCTTGGCTTTAAGTTGAGCCCCGTTGCCATATACAGAATGGAACGGATGCAAGGTTAAGTATATAATCAACTGTCTGGTGGCTCACCAATCAGCCTGCAAGACCCTTTCACATTATATGTTCAATATGAGCTCCTGGTCTTTACAGATGAATAGCCAAATCATGACAATGTGCAAGTAAGGACAGCCAGACTCCTCTGTGTCACTTTTTACTTAAGTAAAAGTGCATCACTAACTGAACCTCCACCTGCCATACTAATATCCATCCATTTATTCATTCTCTTCTATTTATTCAATGCAGGGCTGTGAGCCCATGGGCTTGAATTACATGTGACTTTCACCTGTAAAATGTCTTTCAGAAATGTCTTGATTCTTCATGGCATGAATTCAACAACATACTGGGAACATTCATCCAAAATTATGGTACATGTTGACATGATAGCATCATATAGTTCATCATACAGTTGCTGCAGATTTTTTGGGTTGCACAGCCATGATGTGAATCTGTTCTACTAGATCCCAAAGGTGCTCTCTTAGGGATCTGTGGAAATCAGAAGTCATCAGAAGATGGGTACACACTGGTCATAAAGGGTTGGGAATACTGACCAACAGGTAGGTTGTGGCATTTAAATGATGCTTATTTGGTATTAAGGGTTCCAAAGTCTACCAAAACATCTCCCTCACACCATTATACCAGCAGCAGCTGGAACTGTTGGTACAATGCAGGATGGATCCATGCTTTCATGTTGTTTCTGCCAAATTCTGAATGGCAGAAACATTTCTGCAGCAGAAATGATCTTCTATAAAAGAACTGCATGTACCTAGAGAAGGATTAAATATTAATGAAATATTAAGTAGGAGTTTTAGCAAAAAAAGCTGGTTAAATTCTACATTTGGTCGAGTAAGTAAGTTCCTAGAGATCTGAAAGTTTCAGTGGAACCTGCACCTGTTCAACTTGCGTGTTTTATTAAACTGGACATGGCAGAAGTTCCGCTCTCCATCATCATAGCCTTCATTAATAACAAGTAAATGAGTCATCAAAAACCTCTTACATCATGTTTGATGAGGTGGTTACTAAGAGAAAATTCATCTGGTATACTGGTATACTTGCTAATGCAACATCTGTTTCTACACAAAGCACAGATGGTAACTGATCTCAGAGCAGTGAAAGCAAATCCAGTGATAGCTCGTGCAGCACGCTAATCTCCCATCATTCTTCCATCAAAGCCCATACTTCTCCACAATGCACATGCACAAACAAACAGCTGCAAGCTGATGGCCTCTCAGCTCGACAAGCTCCAGCCAACAGTGGCTGAAGTGCTGTGTTAATTTTGCTTCCAGAGACAATAGGCAACTGTTGCCACAGGATGGCAGTGATGTAAAGAACTGATACAAATATGCACGTAAAGCTTAATGAAGAAGTGCTTTCTGAGATGAAACAAGAGAAATCACTTTACTATACCTTTTCATTTTTAGATATCACGAACCTTGCCTTCCCTGTTCGAACTCCACTGGGTGAGAATTTCATTATTTACTTTGCATGACTTATTTTTCCAATCAACATAACAGTGCCGTGCCTTCTGTTCAAATTATCAGGATAACAGTAGACAAGTCAAAAGTAAGTGACTAAAAATAGGCTAGTATATCATTGATTTCCCTTTAAAAATGCATAGCAACGAGGATAATGGTTGGTATGCCCAAAAATAATTTCACACTTGAAATATAGGTAATATCTTACATTGGTGCCTTATATGTACTAATATCAGCAGCACCAACACAATAGAAGTTAGCACTGTCAGATCAAAGGATGTGCCAAAGGGATAGTTTGCACAGCTGTTAGTGGTTGTTTAAAAAACCCTCCACACTGGCATCAGCATTTTGTTTGATCACTTCAGCTGTGGTGGCCTATATATATATATATATACACATATATATATATATAGGCCAGATGTAGCCATGTTTCTATATATCTATATAGAAACATGGCTACATGTGGGATTATTCCCATTGGAAAGCTCTTTATATGATTCAGTTGCTTGGAAAAAAGCAAATAATCTCTCTGAAAAGAAAAATATTTTCCAGCCTGAATGCAAAACAAATTTAGATTATGGAATAGATTGTGTTATAAATCAGCCGAGTGCCTGGAGGCAAGAGGTGAGTGTCTGCTATCTTTGTGTGCATAATCCTCTCCCTGAATGGATGTCATAAAAAGTGTGTTGCTTACAATGTGATGAACTTGGGTCCCAACATAGCAGCTCCCATGGGCTTCTGAGGCTTTGTTTTGGATTAAGTGGCGCAGAAATGGGGGGATTAGACACCACGCTAAAAAAAAATAAGGGCACTGCAGGTGTGGAAATCTAGAACAAGCCATTAAAAGAGAAAGCACGTTTATCTTTTGTGCTTAACCCATTCATTCCAGCAGAAACACATGTGTGTTCATTTCGGTGTAAATGTGAGGGTGACTGGCTTTCTGTAGCGCTGGAATGCACAGTCCATGGTATAGCCCACCTCATGCCCTATGACAGCTAAGATAGGCTCAAGCCCTCACTGCAACCCTGAACAGGTTAGGCGGTTATAAAAATATATGAATGGAAGGATTTTTTCTTAATTTTTATTTGTTTATTCAAAGGAAGCGTTTTCCTTGCTTTTACCACTTGCAAATATATATGTAGCTGTTATTGTTATTAACTGAGCCCAGAGCCTATGGCCCTTCTGCTCCTCACTGTAATGATGTTGATACTAATGTATAAACTGATGTCAGCTTGAACAAGCCTGCAGCAAAGAGCTTGTATTTTCACCAGAGGCAATCTTCTAAAATCTTCTCTATCTTTTTTCTGCTTCCTCTTTTTGCTTAGGGGCAAAACTTGTTCTGCAGTTAATTAAAGGTTACTCTATCCCCTGCTTTTAGCTAATGTTTTATACCACTCCTCACAAAGGCACACAGAAACCCACACTGACACTCTCTGCCCTCCAGCTGCACAAGTGCTACTTTCTTAGCAACTGTAATCACAAAATAGAATTTGTCCTAGCACCTTTGATTCAAGGCTGAGTACTGAAAGTATCTGTCTTTCTGACATGCCTTGGGATTTGGAAGATAAAGAAAGTGTTCGAGACAATTCAAAGAAACACTTCCTGAGGACTTTTGTTGTGTGTGCTGTGCGTGACTGAACAGGTCAATAGTTCCTGATGTTGCTCTTGGCTTTATTCAGAATACATGAAGGCTAGTGTTTGCATGATGAGGTATGGTTTTATCATTACCGGCTAGACAGGAACTATTTTTACTGCTCCCTTCCTTTACTGTCTTCCAAAGCATGGTAAAAATGTGCCTGAGATGAATGACGGTGCTTTTGCTATTCATTGATTCACTCTTTCAATAACAATGAAGCATTTGAATTCATAATCCAGGCCAGTTTGAGATAGATAGATAGATAGATAGATAGATAGATAGATAGATAGATAGATAGATAGATAGATAGATAGATAGATAGATAGATAGATAGATGTTCTCTCTTGCTTTCTTATTTTTCTTTCTCTTGCTTCTTCTCTATAGACATGCTCCAGCCAATGACATCGAAAAGCCTCTTTATGAAGATCATAATGAGAAGTAAAGCTTTGAATTCAGGCTGGATGCCTCTGAGGCATGTTGCATGTCTGAGCTTAGTTTCATGTCCCATCCCATTCAACAGGGTTGACGAAAGGCCATCGTGTACAAACCAAACAAATCACCCCCCCACCCACACCCACACACACACACACACACACAGACGCGCACCAAAAAAAAGAAAGAAAGAAAAGCAAACAGCAGTTCTTAGAAAACTTGGGTTCAGCCTGTGGTATTGATTTTGCTGTTCACCATCAGTACATGTTAAAAGATCAATGTTGAGGTGTTCTACAGAGATATAAGAAGATAAACAATTTTGAGCACAAAGAGACACTTTTCAAAACCATCAATAATCAGTTTTTTAAGCCACATATTAAGCAAATTTGACATTTAACGATTTCAAGAAAGTGAGCAGAAAGGCAGTGGCTCTGCATGCTGCCAGGCTAATCCCAGTGAGATAAAAGGTGTGGATGAAGCCCCCTCTTGTGGTGAGATTGCAGGCTCCTTGTTTTGACAGGGCTGAGAAAAAGAGCACACATTGTACCATTCATCTGGTGAAAACAACATTGAAAAGGTAATTGGTATCACAGACAATGCACTAAAAGCTCTTCTTTTCTTGCTGCATTCTTCTTGACGTGACGCATTTTTAAGCGAAACATCTGCAAGTGATAAAGTTGCGTGACTGTCACTGCACAATGCCTGTGTTGACGAGACTCCTGAAAGGACAACAATGCCAGCAGTCACAGACATTTCTGTGTGCCACATGGCAGCGAGCCAGCACACAGACACTGCCACGTGCTCTGACGGTTTGACACAGAGATGGGAACAGTTTTCCGAGAGGGCTTCTGTTGTTGTCAAAACAAACACGTGTTTTGATTTATTTCCCATATCTGCAACAAGCCGAGACACTTATTTTTCTATTCTTTCTGTTATCTTCTGGCCAATAGATGGCAATGTAACATCAAGTATGAAACAGGTGTCCTTAAATTGCCATATATATAGATAGAAGCTAGAAAATACATCACCATTATGAGACACATCAGCATCATCTTGCCTCTGAAATTGGGGAACACTTTGGTGGGAATGAAATATGCGCATTGGGAGCAGATGATAACCAGAGGGAATGTACATTTTTTAGAATACATTTCTGGCAGGCTATATTTACATACATTTAGACAAGAAATGTTTGAGAATAGTAGGATATTGTTCACATATCAAACATACCACCCTGGCTGTCAATCATCTGAAGCTATAAAGCAGACAGGCGAATCAACAATAGTCATTATTTCAACACAGGAATCTCTGATCTGGAATACATTTAAATATTAAGCTGCACCAAAGAAAACTTGTCGCCGGCGTGCCCAGACGTGTCATTCGTCTATCTTGGCAACAATAAGAAGTAAAGGACAGAAGTTACGACCTCTTTGTTTGGCTCACAATCCCATGAATTCCCCGGTGCCTGCGTCTTGCAGCTGTAAATAAAGGTAATTGTACAAAAACTTAATTAAACCACATAAATCCTGTTTACGACATCTGGGCTTTACTGAGCCACTGAATCATAGGAAGGGAGGAAGATGCAGTTTGTGTGTACGCTTATTTTTGACTCACACCATCCTACCCACATGTGCTTTCCCTTTGTTTTTTAGACATGCACACAAACACTACGGGGTACACCCAACCTAAAATCCTCCCCCTTCTGTTCTGCGTGTCAACATGAAGCACAACTTTACTGTGGCTCTCGCTGAAGTGGCTTTCTGGGAAACTGGAACAATGATTCATCTTATTCATTAACTTAATTAGAGCTTGGTATATGCTGTGCTGTCTGACTGGCACTCAGGATGGGATTCTCTGTTATTCTACACCACAGACAGCTGAGATCAGCCCAGTGCCATGATCCTGTGACCTGATGACCGGGTATTTAACGAGGGGAGGCAGAGGATGGAGCATACAGACAAGGGTGTCCCCTGTTTAAAAATCAAGTAAACGTATTTATGGAAAGTCAAGCAGAGTTCAGACCTGTCTGCTCACATTTGCTGTGAAAATATAACGCAAAGGTGGACAGTTAGTCACGTTCGTCTGGCTTGCAGAGTGCAGTGGCTGTGTGTACAGCTCTCGGTCTCAGCAGTTTCATCCGGCGAATACAATCTTTTATGATTGATTGATATTAGATTGAACTGGCTCGCTGTTGTTTCAGCGCCATTGACTTCAGCGAGAGTTGCAGCTGAAGATTACAACACTGATTGCGTTTCAATTTTTAATGGAAAGTGCCAGAATATCCAGAGTTCTCTCTCGTAAGTTCACTCACAGTGCTTTGCGTCATTAGCAAGCCTCAGAAAGACAAATTGGTTGTATTACCAGTTGCCTAATGTTCATTTATTATTTGTAATAATAAAGTGGCACGTATGCGTGCTTCCCCCTAAAATTTATTACGGGATACAGCGCACTGTTCGTGGAAGATGATGCTTTTTCACAGCCTCATAAGTCACTTGAGTCTTTATGGCAGTTATTAATTTGTCTAAGTGATGAGGTGTGGGAGAATCCCCTGGGCCTGCTCCTGTTGTGTACACTGGACTGCAGTTAGACATGGCTGAACTATAAGGATCCTAATAGCACTAGAGTCAGTAGGTAACTCAGAGGGGTGGGGAAACATGAAAGGGGATGTGAATAAGCATTATAGATGGGTGGATGGATGGATGTCCTGTCTTTGTCCCATTGACTCAGCTGGTCATGGCAGATGACCACCCCTCCCCAAACCTGGTTCTGCTGGAGCTTTCTTCCTGTTAAAAAGGAGTTTTTCCTTCCCACTATCTCCAAGTGCTTGCTCAAAGGAGGTTGTTTGATCGTTGGGGGTTTCTCTGTATTATTGTAGGATCTCTACCTTACAAGATGACTGCTGTTGTGGTTTGGTGCTATATAAATACAATTGAACTGAACTGAATTGAATTAAAAAGATGGATGACGGTGGATGGTTTGGCAGATTGCTGGATTGGTGGATGGATGTTGTGCTTAAAGTTTGGCCTAGCTCTCTCTCATGTTAAAAGCACAGAGAGTAGGCTGTTAGAAATTACAGGAGAAAGTGAATCAGGCAATCCAAAGAAAGATCTAAATCACTTCTACAGTAATGTAACAGATGAATAATTCACTAGGAGAAACGGTGCTATTCCCACCAATACATCTTCAGCTTTCTCTCTGGCTGACTATAGTGAAGCAGCCCATAATTGCTCAGGGCATGAAGTAGTACTTAAAGCCAAGAACGATGTAGATCAGAGTGCAATGCACACTACAGTGACAGGCACCACAAGTAACTAGTCCATCATACTAACCTCTATACCGTGGCAGGTGAGCAAGTTAGGGGGCCATAAAGCTGCAACATTGCTTGCATATCACCGAAGGCAGAGAAGAGCTTGTGAATCACAGGGAGGCGAAAAATGGCACTAGTTAGTATTTAATGAAGGCACATAAAGTGGAAATCTCAGTGTTCAAGACCTCAGTGAAGTGCTACCCTGGAGGAAGAATGCAGTCTGGAGCGCTGATGGAAAGACTTTGATCCGGCTGCGAGAAATCTTTAAACTGACTTGAGCGCTGGCGGTGCACTGTTGCATCGTGGTTTGTTTTAAAACTGAGAGATAAACAAGTTCTCACATCATCACCAGAGTTTTAAGATGAGGAGATCATAAGCCCATGTAAGGAATCGAGGAGCGCTTAGGCCTCCATCCCTTCCGGTCTTATCTCCTCCAGCAGTATGTTGGAGGAGCACTTCTCTGTGGCAAGCTCAATATTATAGCCAGTGCACCCCTCCCCCCCTGCCCCCCAGTTCAGTTGATTATTACTGTATGTAGCTGTTCTCTCAAAGGTCAAGAGAAGTGATTTGTCTCTCCACAGCTCAGCGCTGTCTCTCACTCTAAATCCCAGCGGCGTCTGGGTGGAGATGATAGAGCAGCCCATTCCAACCCTCCCAAACTCCCTGACCGACCCCTCCTTCCCTTCGTCCTCGATGGGTCATTCCCTTCCGCAGTCCCCCAATTACATGCAAACCAATGCAAGAATGCACATTTTGTTTTGAAATCCCTTATCCAGGAGACGAGGGTTTTGGAGGCTGAAAGCAATGTGTAGTGCCATTTCACGAAGTTTATTGCATTTCTCTCGTGATAATCCCGTCCCAGCTACGCTCATGCATGTTTTATAAATCTGCTTAGCCTTGTGATGGAAAGCGGGGGAAAAAAGTTAAACAAATATTAAAACCTTCTTTTGCAAGTCTCTAGATTTGCAAATCCACTGGCATTTACATTGTATTGTGGAGGGGGGAGGGAGAAATCTGAATTGTGAAAATATTTGCTATAAAATTACAACAATTGTGACTAGTGTCATGTTTCTACTTGCAATATTGATATTTAAGCATTACTTTCTCAGTGTGTAAAAAAAGGCAAGTCTTCTCTTTTGCTTACTTTTCTATTTCTTTTACTCCCAGGACTCTACATCTTACTTTTCTTCTCTTACAGCTGGTCGTGCTGATTTGATTCAGCATTTCCAGAGTTCCCCAGCTCCCCGTTGCTTATTCTCAGAGCATTACTCACAGATGGCTGCAGAGGAGGCTACAGGGACGCTGGGCTTGCAAGCGCCAATTGGCTGGACACTTAGCTACAACATGTAACTGACTACCCATTGTTTTCTTTTTTTTTTTTGTTCCTGTGTTCATCCTCTTCATCACCCTGAGCTAAAGAGTCACTTGCTGTCACAAGCTGTGCACGGACCTTTATCCGTGATTATGCTTCAGAGCATGACTTAAAAGGATGCACAATTATGTTATGCATACATTAAGAAGGAGCTCAAATTCATTCACCTACTCGCTGTGATGCTGCACTTTTTTCTATCACAGACACCCACAAATAATGTATTAAGGGCAATGACATTTCAACACGTTGACTGAAGGAAGCGGAGATCAAACCACCACTCTACCTGCTGGGCTATAGTTGGCCACTTGACAATGACAGTGATTATAATGTGTTTAACAAATATTTAACTCTTAATGTTTGCAGACTGCAAATGCCTTAATGTGATGACCTCAGGTTAAGACCAAACCTTTTGTGGAGAGCGAACCTGTGGTCTCCCATTAATGTGCCCATGAAAAAAATGGAATAAGAATCAAACCTCTTCTGCATAAGTAAGTCATTACTGAGGTTAAATACAGTGATGGAGGGCAGAGTTTAATTGGACCATTTTTTTGTTCTGTAAGGCAGGTCATTCACTTAGCTTTAACAGACCTTCCTGGGATCTTAAAGGAAAGCAAGTTAATGAACCACTGAAGTTTTCAACCATTAAAAGTGAGCTTGATTTGAAATTTAGCGAGAACTTCTTCTTTGTCTTCACTCTGCTCCCTTTAAGGGTCAGCATTGCAGACTATTTGCTTCCATCTCACCCTATCCATACATCCATGAACCACCTCAGGTCTTCTTCTTTTCTTCCTGCCTGGCATCCTTTGTCCAATATATCCACTATCACTCCTCTGTATAACTAAACCAGGGATGTCAAACATAATGTCCAGGGGGCAGAATCGACCCGGCAAAGACTCCAATCTGGCCTGCTAGAAGGCTTTGGAAAATGTGAAGCAGTGCATAGATTTTGAACTTTTAACTGTATTTTCAAATGTTTTACAGCTTTTTTCTATTGTTAAAGACTCCGCCCACAATGCCACTGATTCAGTAAAAAGGACTAGATGTTACAGTCCCTGATAATGCATTGCTTTAGATGGAGAGACTCTTGAGGGATGGCTGTTATGAGGAAAGGCAGCCCAGAAACTTTGCCAGCAGCACACATCATTGTGTGCTTCAACTTTCGGTCTTTTACCCAGGCTAATCTGCCATTTTCCTTCCTTGGTTAGGTTTAAGGATTAGAGATCTGATCTAGATTATCATTTTAAATTTGGGACACATTGTCAGTAGTGGACCTTGGATTCATCGGGTGTATTTTCAAATGTTTTACAGCTTTTTCTATTGTTAAAGACCCACAATGCCACTCATATTATACCAAAGTAGTTCAGTACTAGATAAACAAGGAAATGACAGAAAAGTTCCTGTTTTTTTCTTATCTATCTACTATCTTAACATCTTCATCTCCACCTCCTGTCTTTTTTCAGTGCTACAGCCTCCAAACTCCATACATGATAGCAATTCTCACTACCTTCCCTTTCACTCTTGCTGCTATCCTTCTGTCACAAATCACCCATGACACTCCTCTCCATCCACTCCACCCTGCTTGCATTCTCTTCTTCAACTTCTTGTGCACTATCCATTGCTTTGGATGGCTGAATCCAGATATTTAACTTCATC
Source organism: Diplotaxodon limnothrissa (assembly GCF_057381915.1). Classification (NCBI taxonomy): domain Eukaryota; kingdom Metazoa; phylum Chordata; class Actinopteri; order Cichliformes; family Cichlidae; genus Diplotaxodon; species Diplotaxodon limnothrissa. The sequence continues at coordinate 18,671,951 of NC_140607.1, forward strand.
CCCCTTCGCTACCTCTGCTCCTTGCATCCTTACTGTTACAGCTGTCCACATGTATTCTGTCTTGCTTCTACTGACTTTCATTCCTGTTCTCTCTAGAGCAAATCTCCAGCTCTCCAGGCTCTCTTCCACCTGCTTCCAACTATCACTACAGATCACAGTGTCATCTGCAAACATCATCGTCCACAGAGACTCCTGCCTGACCTGATTTCCCAACCTGTCCATCACCATCACAAACGAGAACAGACTCAGGGCAGACGTAATCCCACCCACACCTTGAATTTATCAGTCACTGCACACCTGGTGAGGCTTTCTATACTCTTTCAATACACCATCATCACTCTCAAAACATTGATTACATTTGTAGTGCTCTGCTGCTTGCTGATGATCACCTCTCTTCTTAACCTAGCTTCAACAACTTCGTGGCTTCATGACATGGCTCATCAACTTTACACCAACATCACCCTTGTTCTTGAAATGCAGGATTAGAACATTTCTCCATTCCTCAGAATCAACTCACTCTCCATGATTGTGTTAAGCAATCTGGTTAATAAGTCTACTGCCCTTTCTCCTATATCCTCTCCATACTTCCTCAGGTGTGTCATCTGGATCAGCTGCCATTCCACTATTCATCCACTTCATAGTTGGCCTTTCTAATACTTAAAGCTTCCTCATTCACCTCTCTTTCACACTTTCTTCATTCATCACCAAGTATTTCCCAAATCCTCTCAAAAAATGAAATTTATTGAGAACACAGAACCTCAAACTCCCTCTCTCACACACAAACACATACATAGATTTATAAAACCCAAATTCTACAGATCAAAAACAAAACAAAAAACGGTATATAGAAAATTTTACCTTAAGTGTTTTACTCAACAACAGGGTAGCCTGGTTTAAGAGATATAAGTGAGGCATCATAAATGGCCATTTTATACTGCTGAACAACCCCCCCCCCCCAAAAAAAATGCAATTAACTTCTAAGAAAAGACGTTCAGAACAAAGAGACTCAAAGTCAAAGAACTAAGCTTAATTGTGTTAGCAGACTTTGAAGGTAGGTGAAATTCAATCTCAAACTTTAAAAGACCATGGCTGCATCAAATTACTTTGTTCAATTTATTCCAGTGAAAATTACACCAAAGTAATGAAATATTATGCTGTAGCCATAGGGGAAGCTTTTCAAGGCTAGATGAAAACATTTATTCAGAATAAGGGCACGCTATGATTTGATGACATTGCATCAAGATAATACTGCTGAGAGTGGCTCCTTCAAGAGCTTGTAATGATAAGCTAGATCTCCATTGGAAATGATGAAACAGCTGTGAAATCCTAGTAATGTGTGGCCAAAGTTCTCTGAGATTTCTTTTTTTTTATTAAACAAATGCTACCCCCAAGTTTCACGAATCCCTTTATTACCTGCGCTTTCTAGGATTACCTTTTCGTGAATTCTTTGGAGAAAAGAAATTCATATATATATTTTTTGCTTTGTCACTTTCTTTATTTTGAATATGTGTTTTTTTTTTTCCACTTCTGAAATGCACCACTCAAGAAAGCTCAGGAGTGTTGGAGCCCCCAGGAGCCGAAGGGCTACATGTTCTATTCAGAGTCACTGTTCTCAAAGTTTGAAAAGAAGTCTGCCTGCCGTCAGTTTGGATTCATAAACCAAAGCGTGGAAGATGTGACGGAGACGGGGAGGTGCAGGGGTGAGAGATGGAGGGGGAGGAGAAAAACAAAGGCGGCAGACAGGAATTCTTCTCAGCCTGCTGAGGAAAAGCTGCCAACAGTGCTTGTATGTGAATTTAGGGAAAAAGTGGATATAGTCATAAGCTTCGTCCCTGGCGGCTTGTCACAGGGGGTGTGTGTATTGTGGCAACAGCTGTCCATCTTTTTGTTTTTGAGCTCGCAGGATTCCTTTTGCAGAGAGAAGAGTCACTGGCTTCCCGGGTAGAGTCAAGTGAACGATGCTTCTGATTGCATATCCACGTGGGAGCTGAGGAGGGGAGGCCTATGAAAAAGAAACAGCTACATGTCACATCAGAAAAACTTTTCTGATCATGTACTACGACTCTGGACTAAGCAGAGGTGTAAAAAAAAACAAAAAAAAGCTCCTAACAGTATTTTGCTATGTAACAAACACCAGGCCAGTCTATGAAATGTGACATTTACATGCAGACTTGATACACAAAGAGTCATTCCACTGAGGCAGTAAAAAACAAACAAACAAACAAAAACTTCAGTGGACTTATCTAGTTCTGGTTGTTGCAAAAGTTTTGTTTTGGTGTTTGATGTAGCACGCAGTTTTCTCCTGAACCGGTCTGATCGCTCCCATTACACATTCAGCAGATGTTTTTTTTTGTTCAGTCAGCTTCCTCATTTGCAATGCGTGCTGAGCTGTCAGGGGGCCGCAATCTTTCCCTCAGTCTTTATCCTGCTTCCTCTCATCCATCCATTCTCCTCCGACTCGCTTTTTCCTAAGTGGCCACCCACCCCCGCCATGACTTTGTTCACCAAATTAACCAGGGCACCTGCTGAGATTGGACCAGCCAGTGGAAAGTCAACTTTAACCTCCTTTATTAATTGGATATCGTGGCCTCTTCTGTCGGTGCAAAGGGGCTGCGGCGCCTAGGGAAAGCTTTTTATTTGTGTTGACCTCCACGTGCACGTGCAAAATCTAAATTCAGCAGGTAACGATTACATCAGGTTCCGATTGGGCATTCATAATTGCAAAGAGAAAGCGGGAATGTCACTCACGTTATAAAGCCTGCACGGGTAAAAGCTGTGATATCTAACGAAAGGAAGAGCCTACAAAACTCTGAGCGGTCCGTATCCAGTAGAAAAGTGAAAGGTAATTAAATTTGTATAACTCAGAGTAACCGCTGTAAAAATAAAGTTAGCACTTCACCACCTTTAAATTTTAAACACCTCATCACTGACAGCAGCTCTGAAGGATGTGCAGAAACATTTCTGTCTGCCGAGGTATTTCACACGCAGAGTACTGGAGGGATTAGGTGTCATGCAGAGGCACGTTCAAACCATCATCTAATTTGTACTACAAATATTTATGCCGCTTCAGGATCAAGAGAAAAGTAAACAAACTTAATAAATAAATAAATAACAGACTTATTTGAGCCTCTTTATGGTTGCAACATCGAGTAACTCTAATGAGGCTTTGCGCCCGAGTTCCTGGGCACCATGTGGTTCAGCAGAACCTTTGAAAGGCGCCATTCACAGACCGAAACTGAACTCAGGCCAGCCCCAATTGTGCCTTTTCGTTACATCCAAAACATCTGTGGTGGTGTCCAAAGAACATCCTGGAGGAGACTGGTCTGCAGAAAAATAAACCATTCTGTGCGCCCCGTGCCTTCCTCTGCCCCAGTCCTCGCTCCGTGCCTCTGGGAGACACAAACCCCTTTCATTCAGATTTCCCCCTGCACAGCACAGTCTTGGCTTAGTCAGTTGTATTGTGTCTCTGTTCCTGCGTTCAAAGGCAACAATTATAGTTGCATCCTGCCCTCTGAACGAATGCACTCGCAAGAGCTATGTGGTGCTATCGAATTGTGTTTGTATGGACTCTTACTGTGCAGCTCAGTGATTCACGAGTTACCTCAAAGTTTAACGTGCCTAGAGTCGATCAGCGTTAATATCAACGAGTGGCAATTTTTGGACAGAGGCACAGAAAAAAAAAGTTGTTTAGATTTTATGTCGATGACAGTCAAGCAAGTTCCTCTTCATGCAGCATACCCTAACCTTGGCACTGACAAGTATTTTACATCTCCCGTTATTTATTATATGTCACAGCTCAGTGGTTCGTTGTTCTCCATGTGGGGGAGCTGTAAGGCTACCCAGGAGCACTACAGTAGTGCGCAGCTGTACTTCTTCTCTTAACTCCACACCTCTGCATCTCTATCCTGGGAGACCACTGTGGAGCTACCTGAGAAATCTTGCAAATATGGTAAACAGAGCTGCAAAAAAACTGGAAAAAAAAATGCTGACTCTCAGACTTCAGGCTGGTATTTGTTCCCTGTGGGAAACAATCCTAAATATACTGCATGGTTCCTATACCTGTGCTGATTCTTTGCTCAGTTCTGCTCTCTGCGTTCATTAGAATTTCTCTGCCTTCTTTGGTCAATCTGTACTTTCAGGTATTTTATCTATTGCTGCTTTGGAGCTATAATACAGGCATTGCTATAGTTTGCATATGTGGCACCATTTCAGGTAGAGACCTGCTGGATGTATAGCAGCTCCATTTAGTCTAGTTATTTAATGCAATTGTAAGTAGCATAAATATATGAAGCATAAAAAAGGAGTCTCGAAAAAATTGAGTGTAATTGCACGCTAAGTACGAATATCCCAGACTTCAGTCCCAAAGTGTGTTTGGATTCGCGGAGGCATGTGTGTGATTATGCAAATAATGTTTACATATTTTTGCCGGCGTTTTTTGTGGATGCACTGTGGATGTTTGTTCATCTGTTTCAGAGGTTTGTATGTGAGCAAATGTGCGTGTGAATATGTAGGTTGGTGGTGGCAGATGCCTCTCGCTGTGTGAAAATGCCTTGGGTTGAATGTTTCCAGTGACAGTAAAAAGAGAAGGAGACCACTGGAGAGCAACAGACGCAGTTTCTGGCTGAGGAAGAAAAAAAAAAAGAAAAAGAAGAAAGGTTCTAATATTTTCTCTCTGTCAGCGGGAGAAAAGAGAGTCATAGCAGCGAAAACAACAACAAGTGATCAACAGAACCCGCCTTTTTTCCCCGCCATCCATCTTGCTCTCTGTTTCCACTAGTCTCACATTGTCAGACCTTATTCCCGCACTACATTTACGCAGTTCCATCGCAGCAGAAATCTCCAGAGAGGCTTCATTCGAGCGAAAGATATCTTTCGCTGTTAGTTTTTCCTCTCTGTGTAGATCACATGGACCCCAACAAACCCAGCCCTGGCAAATATGAGAGGGGTTTGTTAAAGTCAATAAGCAAACAGACTATTATACATATTCATGCAGATGCCACATACTGCTTTACAGCCATAATAACATTCTTTGGAGGTCTGACAAGGTAAACAACATAGATTATGTTCTGTGAAGTATCAGTGAGAGAAATAAGGTGTTTGGGAACATCAAATAGGTTTAAATTAGTAGGTTCTTGTTCCTGCTAAATAAACTAAAACACGACATAATAACTTTCTGGAGAAAAGAAAACTGAGGGACAAAAAATGAAATCCACTTGCTCATTTTATTTATTCACAAGATATCGTTTTTTTTACACGTCAGGAAGGATTTGATAACACGCGGTTGGTAAAATGAAAGATAAAAGGAAATGATTTTCATTCAGAGGGCACAGAGCTAAGTTCAAAATTTACTGTATATTCTATGAAGGAAGAGGGAAAATTGCACATCCATTCACACTGGAGTCATCCGAGGCATTAACATAAGGCTCGGAGTGGGAGAGCGTGGACTGAAGTGGGCATGATTATTTAAAATGGAAACTTTTTCACCCTGAAACTTGCTACTATTAACTGCGGCAGTGTGTAGCGTTACATTATTGAACTCAAGGCTGGTCTGGGATCTGAAGTGGGCTGGAGAGGATTTGGAGATTATGCTGGGTTCAGAATCTCGGCCGGGATCCCCGCCAAGTCTCTGCTTGCTCATATCAAACTGAATGTGAGAAAAGCCTGACGTGACACATGACATATTTTTCTCCTTTGGCTTTACAGCCTCTTTATGATTTGCCACTGTTAAAGAAAGGAAGTAGGGAGGGATGAAAGGGGGAGGGGGGAGGTCTCCTTAAGATAGCTGAGTGCATGCATTGGTATTGCAACATTAATGAACATAAGGGCTGCAGAGTGGAATGAAGCCTGTACAGAGATGTAAGCGTGTGCTTCTGACAAAATGCTTTTAGACATGTTCAGTCTTGCTAGGATTACCCTAATCAGACTTTTAATTTCCATAAAAAATTTAAGTATTCCTTGCAATTTTTAAAAAATATATTATTGCTACTTTTTTCCTGTGACATCCAAAAATGCTCACATAGACAGCTGACTCTGTATCTTGCGAGCATTCATCTCCTATGAGCAGCCATCCCCCTCGAGGCTCTGAACTAATTGTGTAGAGTTCCCGGCTGAGGCAGTGGAGCCCCACTCCCGACAAAGTGGGAGGCGCATGTTCACTTCATCTTCCTGCACTGACAGTTCCGTGCTTCTCCACACGTCAGCATCTTTGAGCTAAAGTGTAGTAAACAGAGGAGGTAGAGGGTGGGTGTGGGGGGGGGGGGGGGGAGGAGGACGAGCTTGGCAGAAAACTTGGGAGTTCATCGTGTCCTTGTAACTTTATTGACTGACAGTGCAGAGTTGAGGTGTTGCTCAGCGACTGGAGACAGCAGCTTTCACCTCGCATTGTCGTCGTGCTGATATGATGGGTACAGGCCGAATCCAGAGAACTCCCCGGTATTGCAACGCAATACAGCGATTGGTGGCGCAGTGGAACGAGGCTGTGCAGGAGTGCTGATTAGAGCTCATCCAAGTTACCCAACAATCCCCCCCAGAGGGGTAATTTAGTCTGGAGAGAATTTGTCAGGCACCCACTCTCTCATTCAGACTAAGTAAATGTTTATAAAACTGTCAATCACTGTTGAGTCAGCTTTCACCAGCTAACAGTTACAAACATAATTGACTATAATGCTGTGGCTGGATGTGAAAAGTGACTCTTACTGGGGGGATTCAATAAAACGTAGAGTCTGTTTTTTTTTTATTAGACTTCTGTGCATGCTCTACACCAGGCTGAGCCCACTATCTTCTCCTCTGAAGTGCAAATGAGTCTATAATTAGATTCCACACGTGAGATGCAGAGCACTACAGAGACTGCAATGAATAGCCACAAATACTGCAAATAAGACAATTTACATAACTGCAAGAACAAATAAGTTAAAGGAGGGAGGATGCAGTGTATGCAGTGAAGGCTGTCAGCCTTTGCAGCTGCGGTTCCGGCGGTTGCAGGTAGCCTTTTTGTTTTATCCACAGTCATCTGCATGACTTTAAACAATCACTTAATGGTGAGCTGGTATGGACTTTAATGACTGTGCTTTGCCTTAATTAGTGTGTGTACACGGGGGGATTTAAAGCATTTAAAGGCAACTAGAGTAATGAATTTAGCAGATATCGCTACGGTGAAGGTGCAAACTCACACAATAGCAGTCCCTGCCTTTCTCTTTCCCCCACCCTCAAACTTACATACTAAATGCAGCATGACAAACTCTTGCAGGAGACTTGGCATGCTGGGTGCACACTCATAGTGTAATTCATTCTTTTTCTGCTTCCTTCCTGCAAACACTCAAAGTGCCACGCAGAGGAGATACAGCATGCCCATCTTAAAAAAATACAACAATAATAATAATAATAAATGGGTGATGCAGACTTCTGTGGGCACTGTAGTACCCCTCCTGTAATATGACCTGTGCCAGCACACCCTCATGTACTTTTCATAAGCCGCTGGTACTGCACTGCAGCTTGGTCCTTGTCCAAATAACAGCATTGTATCTAATTGGTCCTCGCTGTTGGAGCCTGGCATCAACTAGAATTCTTAAAAGCTCCAGTTAGAGTGCATAATGGCAGAGAATAGATCATTTATGACTAGGAAGAGAAAGAACTCCCTTCTTAGTGCCTGTTTTTCACCCTCGGATGCCCAGATATCGTGACACTCCTCTCAGGCTGGTAGCTGTTGGTAAGTGTCGGCGCCAATCTAAATTTTGCACCCTCAGTGGGAGCAAATTCATGTCTTTATAGTCCTCGTCCCCCTGTTTTTTTTTTTTTTCTTTTTCTGAAAGAGGGTCTAAATGTTGGGGACATTCCCAAATTAGCACTGAGTGCTGTGGCACTGAAGTGAACCATTTGCAAAATTTAAAGTAGCTGCGAGCAGTTCTATTCAATTAGTGGCATACTGTCAAGAGTTCACAGTCCAAAAGTGAAGCTTTCAAATGTTTACTGCTGTATCAAAATTGAATTAAAGTAACTCACTAGACAAAATGCTGTGCCTTTTAAGTCCAAAGAATAAATGCGCATAATTTGCAGCATTCTTTTTATTATATAATATGCTGGTTGTGGAGGAATGCGGACGAATGAGGAAGCTGACTTTTTAACAGTCACTTTTTAAGCTGGTGACATGTGTTTGATACTCAAAAGCAGACTTTGTATGGAGGATCACTTCAATAAGCCCCCCCCCCTCTCCCCCTCTCCCCTAATGACACTTGAAAGCTCATTCTTTTTCTCTGTGCAGCAGAGAGTGATCTTTGAGATGCACTTTCAAAGAGCCAACGTGAAGTATGCCTCATGTCAGAAGCTTAAGGACATCAATTTGCTGGCTCGCACACTTAACCGTGATGGTTCATTATGTACTGATAAGGACCATTCTGAGCAAGGATGATTGTTTATGGCTGAGATGGATGGAGCATTTTAATTGGTAAACAGAGAACCTATTGAGACATCATTGAGCAGAATGACAATGCAGCTCAAAACCTCCCGTCTTTGCTGCATTTAATCGGGACATGCGGTGATCAGACTGCTACATTAGTATGCTGCGCTTGTGCGAATGTGGGTGTTAAATGTGTACTAACAAGCATTTGGAGATTCATAAATTGTGTTCTTGCACGCACAGTGTGGTATTGTGATAACGCTGTTTCTTATTTATATGTCGAGAAGTGCTTTTGACCAGAAAAGCCTTGAGCTACTAAGAAAGGTCAACCTGTATGTGCCAAACAATACAACACACCTATGAAATATAACCCTCTACTTGTTGACCCCATTAAAATGTACAATAAGTTTATCGCTACCTCGCAAGAGCCGCATGACCTGAATGCTGCTCTGGCAGAAAGGTATAACAGCAGCATAACATCAGCAATGCAAGGGAATACATAACAGCATGACAGGTTTACAAATTCCTTTGAGTTGCGCGAGCACAAAAGGATATGCGGGGAGGGAGGGGGCAAAAGATATAGGACAGATTGTTTCTTGTGCTTACAGCTTGTCCCGGTGTCTCTTTCCTTATGTCTTTAGGCTAACTTAGGTGGTACCTCTTTGCTGCACATCACGAGGAAATGAAAACGTAACCTTAGCCGATTTCTAAAGATGACTGCAGGCACGTGGGAGACCTGAATGGATATACAAAGAAAGCCTCTTAACATTACCACTCCAAACCAACTGAGCAGCTACACCACCCTTTTTAATACTTTGTCCTTGAATAATTACAGCCAGCAGCACAGGGTTAATTGAACTGAAAAGGTTATTCAGTTGAGTTTAACTGAAGCGCCGAGCCACAGAGTGTTGGATGGGGGCTGGAACAATAACGTATCAGAGTTCTAAGACCAGGAGGACTGGATTCTTTTCTGCAAACCCCCTCACACCGATTTTTAATCTCCCACTTTATTCACTGCTTTCAGGAGCTTATGACAAAGGATTTAAATTTACCACCTACTTTCATGCGTTGTCTGCAGACTCAACATGAGGCCAGTCTAAACAAAATGTGCTTACACAAGGCTGCATTAAAACCAATTAATCTGGAGAACTTTAATCTGGCTGTGAACAACAGTACACAACTAAAAATCACATTTAATGCTGCAGGTTAAACACCAAATATAGCCAAAAACAGCCCCTGGTTTTTCAGTGGAAGCCCATTATTGCCAGGAAATAACCCGTTTAGTAAGTTTCATAATTTATTAGCCAACTGGAATCACTGTTGACTCTTTTAAACAATGCGCATACATGTATGGAAGCTGTGCAAGAAACATGGACAAGGATATTCTCATTTTAGGAGACTTTATTTACAAAGAAAATTAGGTGATTCCCATTCTTCAGCGTCGATAGAACTCTGATGGATAAATATGTTCCAGCTGCCAACCTACGGGAAAGAACAAGAAAATGGGGGAAGTAAGCGATAAGATGACTTGCATATGCCAGGTTGTCAGAAAAGCAATTTCTGAGTAAACACCAGTGACGAGAAAATGTGACAACAACAATTCTAACCCGCTCCCACCTGATACAAATCGATGTCTGCAATAAACTGTCACATTAACTCGCTGAAGTGCGAGCTTATCTGCACAACATAGCAGCAATATGAACCCACATGACATTTGTTACTGTCACTCTCAGACATACAGGTAATTTATTTAAGATATGCCACAGCAGAAAAAGGCTAAAGAGGTGCAGTGAAGGACTGCGATCATCTGAGGTCACTATACAAACCGATATCGAGGAAACTGCCACCCATCATCCTGACATTTTAACGAAAAGCAGATGGGGCTTGATAAAAACGGCAGGTGTAATTACCTTGAAGGCTGAATTACAACACTGGGCCATTTTACTTCTTCAGGATCTGATGTCTGACGACAATAAAGGGGAATGCAAAGCCACTGCCGAAGAAAAGCACCATCATGCCCAGCAGGCGCCACTTGTTGTCCACAGAAAATGGCAGGTTCTGTAAAAAGACAAGACCATTACAATGTAGGCAACTGCTTAGAAAATGGAACATAGTTCACTGAACCACAATTACTACACCTGTGAATGATCAGAATTATAGACAAGACAAATAGAGCGCCATAGTGCACCTTAATATCAGAAAGAAGCTACAGTCGGCCCTGATCTGTAATAAGTCTGTGTGTAAATAAAAAATGCAATGTTTTCTTTAATAGCCAAGACTAACATGCATTACAATATATATTCCTTACAATAAATATGTACATGTACACTTGTAAAACTGGAATTTTTTGGTCATTTGCACTTTTTAAATCACCAGAAATTTTGATAGATGCTTACTAGTATAGAGGGTGAACTCTTAGTTAAGCGCACCTCTCTTCCTCCCTCACTGCTCTGACCTTAGCAGGAGGCGGAAGCACAGCTTGTACAGGAATTAAGATTCCTGCTATGCGAATAGATCCGCAATTTAGTGTTTACGAGACTTTTAAGCCTCTCAATATACATTTCAGATTGGTTTCAAAGTTAAGCAAATTTTCCAAAGTAGGCAGGTTACATAGCAAGCTAAAAGCCTTTACCGGTGTCGCCACAAACCGACTAGCATGGCTAATGCTAGCCAAAAGTTCGTAGTCCCTGTCATCAATTCTGTCTTTGCTGCCACAAGTTTATATAATATGTTACCAGAAACTGGAGGAAACGTAGATGTAGAATATAAAATAACCAAAGCCCGGCTATTTTGGCTCGATATACAATCACGCTCTTGTCAACTGACAGGCATGACCTCCATGTACCGCTAGCTAACGTCAAGGCTGTACGTACACACAAGGCCTCATCACAAAATACCACCATTATGGTAAAACTGCTGCTGTCAGGAAGTGGTCTCACCTTTCCTGGTCCTTCAGCATAGTGTGAAGAACGAACAGCAGACGTTGCGAATCGCCTCACAGCTTGTCCGAGCATTGTGGAAGTCTCTCCTCTGATCCAGTACACTATTAAAGAGTGCGACCTTCTTGTTTTAGCGGTGAGCCGTGGAGCGACGCAAAGAATAGTGGGAAAAGACTAATGTGTATGGGAAATGTAGTTCAATTGTATCCGAAGCGACTACAGGTTTTTTTTTGTTTTTTGTTTTTTCCCATAATGATTATAATCCATTAGGTATAAAAAGCAAGCAAGCAAGAAAAATATAAAAAAAAGTTGTTTAGGCTATATTTGCCTTTGGGATCTTTCATCACAGGGAGAAAAACGTTTCACACTATGCTGTCTCATCCACAGACAGACAACGACATCGATTTGCGGTTTTTCAGTTATCATGGGATTTCAAATGTGAAGGAACCCATTCCTCTCAGAACGGCATACTAAAGTTAACTAAAGTGGAGATATAATGGGTAAGGGTGGTTATGCTGCTCACGTCGTTTAGCACGTGTGATTGACACTGTTTCAGAGTCAGTTATTAAAAATAATCCATGTGTAGGTAAGGCAGCAGATGTCACTTTCTTTATTTGAAAGTATGGAGAGATAGTGATCTGGGGATTAAATTAACTTCAGTGTTTCAGTGCGTGTCCTTGCGGGCTTCATTGGAGTAAAAAAGTATTGGTTGATAAGCTATCTTCATTTTTCAGCATTTGTCACAAACATATCATTGCTAAGGAAATACTGAGACAGAGAGAGATAGAGAAGGAGCAGTCTTACTGAGAGCAGATGGTTCAGCCATCCCTATGCACTATTGCTGCAACCTTTTCACTGATTAATACTACAAACTGGGTTCTGCATTTTGAAGGATGTTTAATTCATTAATTTATGACGGCTGTTAATTTGGAAAATGAATATCAGTTTCACAGGTTTCAGTGTCATATGAAAGTTATCAAAGTGCAGAAACCTGAGCTAACACATATTGCAATCTCCACACTAGGTTATCTGTTATGTGTTTGCTTGCCTGCAGTACCTTCACTTATTTGCCATTTGCTACTCTTTTATTTGTCCTGTATTGTTCTGATGCATTAAATAAAATTTGAAAACCCAAACTCTCACTGCTGCATAGAGAGGTTACACACATTTTCGCTCTGATATGCACAGTCCTTGTTGGGCAAAAAAGTACACATTATATGTAAAGAAGGGCTTAGTTGGCTACCTTTGTAGTTCTGTTCCTCATTAAAGCAAAAGCATGGCAGTTGGTAGCAGGGACACACACACACACACACACACACACACACACACACACACACACACACACACACCGTGTTCGTCGTGTCCTCAAAATACCGCGGTCATTTTCATTCAACTCAACAATTAAGCATGAGTGTTCTTTCAGTGTTTCTTTCATTCCTTAAATGTGCTCTTAATTTAGCTTTTCTAATTATTTAACCAAGCTACTTAGTAAACTTCAGGGATCTCAGTCTGTCTACTTAGGAAGCATAAATCAGTGACAACAGGTGCACTGGATAGGCAACTATAACTCAACCTCCAAAAAGGGGATGGTTTTGCAGGTGGTGTCCACAGACCATTGCTCTCTTCTTATCCCTCCTGAATAATTTTTTTTCTAGTTTTGCTTTTTGCTGGAGTTCTCGTGACAAGAACTTCAGCAAAAAAGCACGAGATAACATCTGGACATGCAAAAAGCGTGAGATAACATCTGGGCATGCATCCTGATGAGACAGCGGATGTGTCATGGAGGATCTAATCCCACATTTGGGTCCTTGACAGTCCTCAGCGTTATTTGATGATGTCGATAAAGTGATATACTCCCCTGAGGTTCGCAGTTGGATTCAGGCTGGCTAAGCCCGAGGGCCAGTCAGTGCCTTTGACATCCAGAAACTGCCTAAATACTGTGTTCACATGAGTTCAGGAATTGTCCTGCACCAAGACACTGCACCAGCACATGTTTGTACTGGGATTCTGAGGATTTTATCCCCATAAATAACACTAGTCAGGGTATCTTTAGCTAAGATGTGGAAGTCTGTGTAATGGGTATGCGTAAAGGCTATGCCTCCCCAGATCATACCTGTGTGTTCACCACAGTTTCTTCATACACTTTTATATCTGTCGGTTCTGGTGGTCTCTGACAAATGTCAGACAAACCGCACAATCTTGGGCTGTGGGCACAGGTTGCACTAAAGGCCTTTGGGCCCTCATGCCGCTCTTATGCAGTATGTTTCTCACAGTTTAGTCACAAACAAACGGACGACCCGCCCTCTTGGGGTCATTTTGTCAGACTCTGGCAGTGCTTCTCCTGTTTCTTCTCACACAGAGAAATGTTGCGAATCAGTTCACACTCTAATGGCATCGTACAAATCGTTGTGTAGTCTTTTTTTCAAATACATATTATTAATATTAACTTAGAAAGCAAGGAAAATTGGAACATGGGGGAGCTGATGTTATTTTGTTTTTCAAATATAGGAAAGAAAAGAAATTATAACCGTAAATGGAAAAAATATGAACTTTTTCAAAAATCCATTATTCATTGTTATCAGCACAATTTAAACACTACAAATTGTTTTTTCCTAGTGAGTTAAAAAGTAAAATCAATTTTTACTTGCTGAAGTTATTATTATCACACTGTTTACATATACCAACATAAAAATATATTTGCGTTATTTAAAAAAAAAAAAAGAAGATAAAATTAATATAAACAAAGTCAGATTCTAGGATAAGTGACATTATACACCCTAAAAAAATGCTCGTTTAAAAATGACCCAATTTGTAAACCAATGCTGGGTTGTTTGAACTTAACAGGGTTGGGTTACTGGTTTGACCCAGCACACTGGGTTAGGATAACTATCTAAAAATTGGGTTAATCTGACCAACGTTTAAAGTTGAGGTTACCAAAAATTGGGTTAAACTGACCAATGCCTAAAGTTGAGGTTAATAAAAATTAGGTTAAATTGACCGATGTTTAAAGTTGAGGTTGCCAAAAATTGAAACTCAGAAGCCATCACAAGGGTTATATTACCATTAACGCTTGGGTTAAGATTTCTACTTACTATAAAATTCAGCATGTAAAAACTAGATTCAAAACAGATTTTCTCAAAAATTATTTTTATTGCCATACGATACATAGAACATACACAGCAAAATTCATACAAAATATATCAATGAAAGTAAAATGCAAATAAAAAAAGTATGTAATTCATTATATTATATACATTACTTCAAATCAGTCTTTGGTTTCAGCACATGTACATGTTAATACACATGAAGACATGCTATGTAAAGCCCTCTCTGTTGTTAGAGCAAATTACATGTAAAAACTTTTAACTTTAAAAAACTGATGAATTCATGTTTTTTTCAGTAGCAAGAGGGAATCTCCCTGTCAGATCATTTCATGCACCTTTATGAGCAACATTTTATGCTTCCATCATAGCTAAATGAGCCCTCATTCATTTGACCATATTTGATTCATGTCCTGGGATTCATCTATTCCTGGGATAGATGACAGTGTGAAGGAATTCCCAAACCTGGACGCATGACTTTGGGTAATCTGTATCAAAACCAAAAAGTCCTTCGAAGCAGCCATCAACAGACCTTAGATTGCTGCAAAAAGCAGAAACAAATCTATCTTCTAGTACCAGGCAAGATGAACATTTTCTTGGGGTTCCTTTGGTTCTGAATTCTTCTTCCTGATAGAACGAAGCCTTTTCCTGACATTGCGTAGACACTCCTCCTGAAATCCAGTTGCTGGCCTACGAGTTCTGCAAGGGCTGAACCACACATCCTGAAATTTTTAAACAAAAGAAAAGGGTCAATAAAGTAAGATTTAAAAGATTATTTGCAGTTGTTTGGTTAATGTCAAGTTGTCTGTAATCCTGGAGCGGTGAGCTCCAACACTATGCCTGACATTTGCTCAGAGAGGACAAATCAACAATGAAGCAGACCAGTCTTCGGTTTTGAATGCTTGCAGTTAATTGTTAGGAGATGGACTAAACCAAGATCAAGTATCGTGTTTCACACACTTTATACTGTAGCAAGGTTTTACAAACCTTTTTGCCAACTTCGCAATAGATTTACAACAAATGTTATTATCCAAACATTTTTAACTGATCTGCTTTGTTTACATCACTCAACGCACACACTTTAGGAGTTGCCACTGGAATAATTTTACTTGGGCCAGCACAGCACAGTGTCTCTGACGTTCTGACCAAGAAGCCCAAATGTAGCCACACAAACCAACACCAAGAAAAAAAACCTTATAACTGATTTAGTTTATGTACAAGAAATACCCACTTTTCTTGTGTGTTTGTTCTATAGCGTGTCATTGCTTCTATCTGATGCAGTGGAAATATTTGGTCAACATTTCAAGAAATTATTGCCATCTCTTCTGTCAGCCCGCACACGTACCATCATTCTTGTCATTCGTGCATGGGCATATCAATAAAGTTGTTGCCGTGGTTCTTTTCATAAGCTTTTCTACTGAAGTGGAGCAAACATAAATAGAGATCCTTTCTCTTTTTTTAAAGGAAGATAATTTAAAATGCAGCATTTCAAACAACTCAACAAACATCATCAAACACACAACTGTTTTCGTGGAGTCTGGATTGCAATCTGCCAGCTAAAGGTACAATGGTTGTATTTTCAAGGGGGAAAAAGTTGTTTAATGTGTGGTAACGTCACTCTCAGAGATGGAGCATTTGATAAAATGGAAATTCAAAGCCTGTAATGTATTTTTTAAAAATTTCAAATCAGTCAATGGCTCTGCACAGGATGAGTTGCTTAGGTTATTTGGCTATTTCGAGATTTTAAATGTCTTTAAAAAACAGATTTAACTAACTCAAATTTCTGTTACTAATGGTTGTATGAAAATAGTGGCGTCTAAACTGGTTTAGTATAGTATAACACAATGTAATGTGGTAAAGCACACAGTAAAGGACTACGGTGGAGTGGTGGGAGGTGGTGGAAGGTGGTGTCTGCTGTCACTTTTAATTCTTCATTTGATAATGTCCTTCTGGTGATACTGTTAATTTCAGCTGCCAAATTACCTTTTATATTAGCTTTATACTGTCTAGAGGCTGGGAAGCAGCTCCTGTAAAACCTACTTGTGGGACAGAAAAGCTGCCTGAACTATTTTTCTACCTTCTTCTGCAGTTTGAGACTATAAACCTTTGTTCAAAAGGAATAAATTTAAACTTGCTATGCAAAGGGTGCATGTCAAGTAAAATTCCGTTAGATAACCACTGTAATTGTCTGGTGTAGGAAGTGTTTGGATTAAACTGTGGCTCACCAGCCTTTTTTTTATTATTATCATTTTCAGAACTGAGTGCCGATTTAAAACATTAAGGTTTTTAATTAAAAATACAGCCTATTCATTCAAATCAGTTCCAAAGGCAATGCTGAGATGGGTGAAGATGGCGAGACTGGTTTACAGATGGACTTTCTAAGACATTGAAAGAAAAATAAAGAAAGTTTCTTTTCATCCATTTTTCACACAATGAAAGAAAGACAATTTAGACGAATTCTATGTATGAACCAATTTAATATTTTCCACATCTGACTGCCTGAAAACAATTTCTGAATGCAGACAGAAATTTATTACAGAAAGAGGAGACCAATGTTCTCTGTTATGAATGAGCAGGAAGAATTAATCATTCAACGTGGGGAATCTGACAATAGTGTCTTGCAAAATTAAATCTTTTGAGTTCGCTTACTTATTTGAAGACCACCTTGGGAAAACTTTCAAAATTGCTGTTTTGACCTTTTAAATAAGTGACTGAAGTAGTGCTTTACTTGTTAATAAATGTCTAATTTTCACTGTAAACCTTAGTATTTAATAAACAGGACTAAGATGGAGTTTCCTCCAAAATGTACCCCTGGCCTGATGTACCGGTGTAACTACTATTGTGTGTGATGCCTGTAATGTGTCACCCTCAGTAGATCATGTTTCAGACCAAAGTAAATGTTTCATTCCCGTGTTGACAGCTAATAAAATGCTGTTCTCTTGACAAGTCTTAGGATAGCTCTGACATTGTCTGCTATGATGCTGGATGTCACGGCAAGCTGGTTCCCATCGTCATGGCTGCCACATCCATCAGTGCAGGGTCATCACCTGGCCTGCTGTCACGTGTCTGCCCTCTCATTGTCAGCACAATCTGTTGCAAAGCAATAAAGGACTGGGAATCATCCCGGGGGCCGGGTGCACATCACAAACAATGTCATCACACCCGGCTATAAATATTGATGTTATTACATTGTCTACTTGTTGTATAAGGTTAGGTGCACAGTCCCGAAATCCATCCCTGCCTCGTGTTCTCAGGTTCATCCATCCCGGCGGTCCAGTGTTTGTTGTTTTTGTTGACTGTCTTAATTTCTTGCTATTGACTTTCCCCTAGCTTATAAGCAAAGCTGTTTTTTACCCAGAGTGCTCTGTCAATAGCCATGTGAGATCCTTAGTGTGAAAAAGAGCAGCTCAAACATACTGTTTACACAAATACTCAAAGCCGGCATCTTAAATAATAACTCACAATCTCATTTAAGTCGGCCAATTACTATCCCGTGAAACTGGGGCTTAGTCATATCAGTAAACAAACCTTTCATCAAATGTGTGCATGACTTTGCATGTTAATATAGTAGGCCATGTGACTAATTACAGTACATGGTAACATTATCACAAGCTTGATTTACAGAGTTATTACAGCCAGTGTGGAATATACTGTATATCAGCACGTCAGACAACTTCAGTTTATTTCTATAAGTAAATGCTTTTTGCAGTTATTAACCAATCTGCTACAATATATGATGAATAGCAGGCTAGCTGCCAGGGTAAACAGCATCTCTCTCCTTGTCTAGATTTGCAATAATGTTCCACAAAGGGGTGGAGAGGTAATGGATGCAGCTGACAAGAGCTGATTTGCACAATCATAGCGCTTTGTGGAAAGCGAAGGTTCAATTCTTATTTGGACTGAAGTACAATTTATTTCTGGCTTCATGTGCAGTGATGAAAGGGGACTTTATCAGGTGTTAATCTGTCTCAGTTTGATCTAGATGGCTTCATCTGCTGTTCCAGGGTCTGAAAGGAATGACGGATTGCACACAACTGTGCAACCTCCCTTCATTTCATTTGCTCTGCTGTTTATTTTCCTAAATTTATGCCTCGCTTCGTCTGTTTTGGGGTTTCAGGGAGTCCTGGGATTTCAGTCAAAAGTGTAGGTGGGAATCCTGCATGTTTACAGGAAATGCACAGGCACACTCATCCACGCAGGCTGCAAAGCGCACAGATGTACACAGAAGCTCACATTGCCTCCAGCTAGCTCACTACTGTATGGGAGTTTATAGCATGCACATAAAAGCATGATTTGTCATGAATCTTTAAAGTGGATTTAGAGGAAACTGCACAGCTGACCTAAACCTCTTGGGATGAGCAACCTGTGCCCCCTGTATATTCAGACCTTTTTAAATAACAAGCATCCTTACTTAGATTTATGTTCATGCAACACTGCTGTTCCTCTAAATCATGTATATCATGTTTGCACTCCAGTTCCACAAAAAGGGAAAAAAAATCACTGAGAGTGTAGCATAGTGTCAGTCAAACATCTGAGTAGAAGAGGGTGCTAATCAGTCTGACCTGCTTTGGTTTTAACAAAATTAACAACAGAGGAACAACAATGAAGCAACCCTCAAAATAGGAATGGTTTTATAGGAGGGAGCCACTGACACTTTTCCCTCATCTTTTCTGCCTGTTTTTTCACTAGTGTTGCATTTGGCTAGGGTCAGTGCCACTAGTGATAGCATGTGGTGATACTTGGTCCTACAGACATTGCACAAGTACAGTAGTTCTCCTTCAGGATGGCAAATCAATGTGTGCTGTTGTCAGAAGATTTAGACTTTAGACTGTGCTGTGTCTCCCAGCACAGTCTAAAGTGCACAAGCATATTCCTGCAGCTACTTGTGGAGAGCTGGATAAGAAGGTCCATAACCCCTTAGCAGGAGCTGCTCCTTTGTGCAAGGAAGAACAGGATGAGCACTGCCAGAGGTACAAAATGACCTCGAGCAGGCCACACAGGTGATTGGGATTGGGATTTGCCATAGAATGCCAGGATTAGCAGGGCCACCACTGGCACCCTGTGCTTCTCACAGGCCTAGATCAGGGTGAGTGATGGTCTGTGGAGGCATATCCATGGAGGGACACAGGGCAGTTCCTGGAACTGGCCCCCACACTCGCCTGACCGAAATCCAATAGATTATCTCTGGGACATTATGTGTCGGTCCATCCAACATCATCAGGTTGCACCTCAGACTGTCCGGGAGCTCAGTGATTCCCTAGCCCAGATCTGGGAGGCATTCATACAGCATGTAGGAGTCATTCAAACCACTGAGTATCTTTTGGAGCTAATGCAATGAAATTTCAGCAAAATAGACTAGCCTGAGGCATCATTTTTTCACTTTAATTTTCAGGATGTCTTTGAATTAAGCCCTCTGTAGGTTGATCATTTTATTTCCCATCAAAAAATGTGGCATCCTTTCATTCCTCTGAGGTGTGATGTGTTTCCAAGGTTTTCCGTTAATTGTTTTAAGGTTACCACTAACAAAAAAGGGGTAATTCCTGCATAAATAATAATACTAAGCACACAACCATTTACTAAAAATGTGCGCCCATATTAGAAAACATATGTAATATAGGAATGCATAGTAATACAAAAACCACATGCCCTGTTATTATCTACATATGTTAAATGTTCCTAACTAATCTAAAGAATTGCTCACACTGAAAGATGGCTGGTGGAGCCGCAACAGCCAGAATGCAGTCCTTTCTTGATTGATTGATTTTATTTAATTACACATCCATCAGCCATCAGTTGTTGGTTATTTATTCCTGAAAAATGTCTATAAAACTCTAAGAATGAATATTTATTACATTTTTTAAAAAGCTCCTTCATTTGGAACATTAAGAACAAACTACCAGCCTTTTTTCAAAAATGTGTCTTCCTTTTATATTATTTGTCCTTAACATTGCATTATTTTTAGAATAAATGTGTGCTTTCACAGTAATATAAAGAATTATTCTCTTGAATTCCAAACAAAGCAAAGTGGGAAAAAATCCTGACAAGGTCACTTATTCACAATGTTTAGCTGTATTCACTTATTACATTTTGTCCATTTCCCCTTTTCTTTCCAACTGTTTGCCTGCACAGGATTATTACTGACTGTATTACTAGTGTGCCTCACTCTATTTTACCCTCGAGGTATTGTACAAACTTCAAAAGGTGTATTGGAAAAATCATTTAACTTTCATTCTGTTTAACAGAAGTTTCGTGCCTCTGGCAAAAAAAAAAAAAATTCTTTTTCAGCTGGTGAGGAGTGAATGTAAGAAGTGAACTTTTGAGCTTCGTGCCATAACAAATGAAAACAGCTACAGAAAAGAAGAAAAAAAAGAAAAAAAGGGGAAGATTTCATTCCAAACCAAACCACTGGACCAGAGCATTGAGAGAGCTTGCTTTAAAGGCTGTATGACCAAATGCAGTTCAAGGTTGCATATATGAGCTTCCCATTATGATTGCCTTTGAAAATCCTTTATAATACAAATAACAAGCAATAAGCAAGCATTCGTTTTTCTTTCAGGTACCCTTTTTCTTGCAAGCGCTACAGTCATAGAAACAGTCATAGATGCTAATGTGTTTTTCCATTTCTTTGGTTCTCCTTCACTTGGGCTTCAGTGTTTACATGTTCGCAAATCCTTCACAATTCATTTAATTATAGTCTTACACTATTCATGCTTGTGAAATATCCACCGTCCTTGGCAATCCCAGCAGTCTATTGAAGATGAGCTTCTGCTTTGCCACCCTGTCAACCACGAGACAGAGTGCCACAAAGCCACCTGTCAGTGGTCCGTTAAGCAAAGCTCCAGGCTGACCAAGGACTGACCGGGAGCATCTGTGCCACTGTTTGTGTCTAATACGCTAATGAGAGCTGTCAAGCTGTCAAATGCACTCCTGTTGCCCTCCGGCACTAACAATGGCACGTTCAATTTGCCTGTCTTGAGTGACATTAACAAACGCAGCCACAAAGAGAACAGACGTGTGCCTGCAATGCGCTGCACTGACATGTTCACAAACAAAGAAAGAAAACAACACACAAATACATCCTAAACACACATACAGACGGATAAAAAGAGTGGTAGACAGAGAAAGATTTGTTATATTTAATAATGTAGTTATGTTTTTCACCTGCTGTTCCTCATGTTAAGTCCTGTTTCTCTGGCTGCCAATAGAGGCCAGTGTTGCTCAGTTGCAGGAATGGGGCTTCCTCTCTATTTCAACAGCATTAAACAAGGCAAGAAAGATCTAACAGTGCATTTATCCCAGATTAAAGCCATTAAGGAAAAAAATAAGTCATCCCCTGCAGTTTCACTAATTTCACATGAGTATTCCTGATTGATTCCACGAGCCAGGCTATGCAAACCTTTGCCACCCAATGAAAAGAGCAGTAGACTCCAGTCAGTGGAAGGAGTGTGTGTGTGTGTGTGAGAGAGAGAGAGAAAGAGGTCTTAAGGCGCTCCACTCTAAACCTGCCAAGCATCCATCAAGCTCACTCTGGCTCCTCTCAGCTCACTTAACATGTTTCCCCCTGCAGTATTCTGGGGCTCTGACCTTGTTCCACAACAACACAATCTTCCTGGCGAAAAAATGAAATATATGTGTATGAAATGGGAAAAATGGTTGCTCTTTGGGGTGCTGGCTGAAACCTTGACTTTCTGTATTGTCAGTAAACAGCCAATAAGTTGATCATGAAAGACTATCAGTCCTATCTGTCTACACACTCGTACACTTTGTCATGCAAACACAAACACGCTGGACTTTTTTTTACGTTAAAACCTGCAGTCTTGAATCAATTTGCATAAAAAGTCTTTGCATACAAAAGAAGCATATTAATAAAACACAATAACAAGTTGTCAATCTGTCAAATGAGCTTCGGCACCAGCAATAAATCCTGGCACAAAACCCTAGCCGGTTCATCTAATGGAGAAATTAGAGAAATTAAACACTGATACAGGATCTGAAAAAAACCACTTCAGAAACATGTGAAAATAACACATCCTTACTTTAGCGAGTGAATAATTTTAATTCTAAGTTGTTGGATTATTTTTGCCTTTTCAAAATGACGCTTCCGTCACAGTCAAAGTCTCACTGCTTTTTCTTCCTCTTTGAACTTTTGCAGATGATTTCTCATGTGCATGGTTTATAACCTAGCAAAAAAGCTACTGTTTTTTTTTTTTCATACACTTGTTCCACTTTCTTATGGGGAGCTGGAACCACACTTTTTGCAGGTTTATTCATGTTACTCCTTTGAGGTTGGTTAACTTCCCCGAGTATGTAAAGGCTCACACACAGTATAATGATGTAAAGGAATGAATAAAAATGAATCCCTGGACAGAGAAAGATTTAACATTAACATTAAAAGATAAACTGCGGTTTCAACAAACACTAGTATTTGAATATTACAAAACATGTAAAAATGAAAAATGTCTGTTTGGTTTCCATTTTTTTTGTCATTTATAATGTTTATCAATCCAAAAGGAAAGCTTAAAGTGAAAATATGTAAATGTAGAATCATAAAAACTGTTATCAACTGGAACTCCCTTCCATCCACCCTGCTATCACCATCACCTGGGGAGAGAAGGTGGGTGTTGCGGGAGTCTGATTAGAGCCCGAGCCTGCCAGGAGCTGACAGATCGTTTTTATTCTGCCAGAGATCAGACTCTTTATCTGGGGCAAGAGAAAGGGAAGTGAATCCTGGTGAAACACAGGTGGAACTGTCACACACCTCCTTTGGCACAGATTTTGATCGATTTGCCTTGTTTAGGTTGGTTTGCGGTGATTGGAGTGCTTGACATACGGTGGGGACAGGTGCATCAGAGACAACGTGGGTGAAAAGCATCTGCGCAGGGCTCATCTTTGCCCTCCGAATGGTGGTTGGTTGACATTCAAAATTCACTCATCTGCACCGTGACTCATGAGCTGCTAATGGCTTACTGTACCTCACAAACCTAGTTAAGCTCCCTGTTCAGTTTCGATTTCACTAACAGACAATGAAAGTCTGAGTGAATCCTAAATATTCTCAGCATTACACGTGTAAACAGAGCTGGCAAATTAAGCTCCCCTTCCTGTAATTTGTTAACACTGATGCTGACAAATATGAGGAAATAATTTAAAAATTCTAACTAACATGCAAATTTAATACTTGATCCGTGTTTATCTGTTCAGTGTAAAGGACTCAGACACAAGGCAAACGGTTTCCAGCTGCAACAGCATACTTCAAAGAGTCCAGGATCGTTGTAATTAAAGCGGGCATAGGATTCATTATTATGCTCATAAATCTCCCCTTGATTTCCCCTTGCTCAACACAAACTGGCACAGTTGTTGCTCCATTGCCTCATTGGCAAGCGCTGGTGGCTCACTGCAAAATATTGAACCACAGAGTAACTACAGTAGTTTTGCTCCTCTGTTACTGTAATATTGTAATGAATGATATGGATGGGCATACACGTGGATTTATAGGATTTGTATGAGTATTTGTATAACAGTTTACCCTAGTGAAAACCTGAAAGTGGAGGTGTGTAAATAGCTTTCGAGGCAAAAATGATCAGCTGGAAATATTTGACAGATGTGTCCTGACATCTCATGCTGAAGAAGAATTTGCTTCATAGCACTTTCACATTTTATCCAGCGGCACAGTTATTATTGATTACTGTTTACTTACTTGCACAGTTAAGTCAGCTTGGGAATGACAGTGTTTTGGTTCAAGCTGTTATATCAGGATGGTGCTAGTGTTATAGCTTATACCATATTTGTGATATATAACTAGAAACGCTGACCTTACAAAGAAAACATTTGGTCAGCATTTACTCTGCTATTTATGTTAATCTGCTGCATACATTCAGCATTTTAAATGTTCACTCAGTGGCTCAGAGTTTTTTCCTCCTTAGGGCCTGATGGATTGTTGACCTTCATCAGTGACTTTCTGTCACTGCGGATGTCTGCAGCATCCATTCTATGCAGGGGAACTTTCCAAGAGGGCACATGGGGGCACTGAGTCATCCAGCCAGTGTAAGCACTGTGTTGCTTGACTGGGAAAGACACAAATATTTGATGAGTCCTTCCAGCTCGCACTGTGTTAAAGATGCACCGTGTCCAACACGAACTCTGCAGCAGCTTAAGGACCGGTTTACTCTGAGCTGACTGTGATCAGTGATTGAAAAAAAGAAGAAGAAAGAAATTATACAGAAGAAAAGCTGAAATTTTGTGCAAACATTTTCTGCTCAAGAACCGGGGAGGTTCAAGTCCGAGTTCATCTGCCAGACTAGGCATTAAAGATAAATAAGAAAAAAAAAAAACCTATCTAAGAAGTGGGAGCTATTTCAGCAGCCACAGAAACACTTTCCATAACATGAGATAAAATCCTTGGACAAGTCCAAATATTTCTGCCTAATGTATAGCTCATATATATGCTCAGAAAAGGTTGATTAGTTGGGCATAAAATTGCAGTAAATATGCTGTAAATCTGGCTGGCTTTACCACTGCTCTGCTCATGCTCTGATGCTTTTTAAGCACCAGCCACTTGCCCTCATGGATGACATGCGTAATCACATTACGAGTCTGTCCGGCCCTCTATCAAAATCCTGGCTTTGAGTCTGCTGCTGTAATGTGTCTAATACTATTCAAAAAGCAAAAGTAGAAAAACAACAATAGACCTTATTCACATGCTTAACCTCTCCATGCTGTAACCAATGGCATATATACAGTATTTATTTATCAGTATTCAGGCAATTGCATGGTGGTCTTACCCCGACCCAGTGAGCCAAAGCTGATATAATAAAGTGTGAAATAATTTAGACTAAGCCTTCTAAAAGATTTGAAACATGCTGTGGGGCAGAAGCAGCTTTGCAAAAAGAAACAGATCAAGACCACAGCATTAGGATGAGGCAAAGTCCTTATCTGGTAACAGGGAGGAGAAATGGGAGAAAAGAAAGAAATTCACACCCATATTCCAAACCTATGCTGTATTTCATTTCACACAATTATGCCCAACTATTTGCCTGCAGTTACATTCATTGAAAATCCATCCCTGCGTTAATGGAATTATAATGATGTAGTGTATGCCGTGGCACCTAATCAAACAGAATTGATTTAAGTTGCTTTTTGGCCCAGGGCCCTCGCAGCTCAAGGGCTCCACGTGTGTCTTCTGTTTCTCTGGCAGCCTTTGGCTTTGGGGAGGAGACTTGATAGAATGAGGACTGTGTGTGTACCTGCACATGCATGTATCAGAGTGTTTAACAGGTTTGTTAGCATTTTCCATTCGGTGATGTACTGTATGCTGTTGGGTTGCATCAGAGTGAAGTAATAAGCTACTGTAATTCCAGCAAAGGTATGGAAATAATAACACCTGGGTAGGAGTTGTAAGGCTGCTAAGATGCACGCTGTGACAATGATAAAATGCAGATGGTATAAAAATGATAAAGTCTGACCTGTTAAAAGAATCAACATTTTAAAGAAATTCAAACTATGACCAGCAAAACAGTCTCTGATTGGAAGAAAAATACTTTTACCTCTTTTGTTTTTGATAGCGCGCGTGTGTGTGCGGGTCGTTCTTTCTGTCTGCAAACATTGTGGCTCAAAAGGGTTTGACTTTATTCTGTTACAGCTTTGTAGGGGTGTGGTGTATGGAACGCCAGGACTGCCATAATGAATTAATTAAATACACCATTAAATAATTAATTAAATGTGGCAATAATTAATTAAAATTGGAATTAATTAATTAAATAAATAGTTATGACACATGTAATTAATTAATTATTGACACATTTAATTAATTATTTATGTATTTCACATTTTAATTAATTATTGACACATTTAATTAATTAATTATTGACACATTTAATTAATTATTTATGTATTTCACATTTTAATTAATTATTGACACATTTCATTAATTATTGACACATTTAATTAATTATTTAATGATATATTTATTTATTTCATTTTGGCAGTCCTGACGCCTGGCTCTCGTCATGAAATAATTTTATCTGTCAGCCTCACCCATCAAACTCAGGGGGCGGGGTTAACGCTGATCGAGTCAAAACCATTGCTTTGGCCTGGTGGCCATTGTTTCTAGCACACAACAACCGGCATGTGGAAGCTAACAGAACTGAGCTTTGAAAAACCCTGTTTGTGTGTTACCAAATACCGTTTTAATATTTTTTTAGCCGAGAATGTAGTGGTTTAATCTTCATGTGTCTGGTCGGTTTGTCAAGATACAGCCTCTTTGCAAAAGTGCTTCGATGATTTCGGAGATGTCTGCCCAGTCTCACGGCAAAGCGTGGGATAGACCCGCTCGCCTCGCAAGCAATCCCACCGACAAAGCGCAGGCCCCGGTACACAGCTGTAGTAACCCCCGCTGACTTCTTTTACTGAGGTTATATTTATCGATGTTTTATTTCCTGATGTTCTTATGTGTCCTACGTGTTTCAGTCGCCAATTCTGAATTATAACTAACATTAAAAACATGTTTAAGGAGGAGAGAGAGCAAATAAATCTGTTTAACATCTGATCTTTGGGTTTTTGTTCAGTAATCAGCGTGACCTGTGTATAAACACATAAAAGAGATAACGTTGGTGTTTCCGTCATGTAGTAACTGCTGGCTTTAACTGTACAAAGGTTGTTCGACACTATGAAACACATACAGACTTCATGATGTTCGGCTAATATTTTTATTGTGAATATTAATCATGCTGACCTCGCTCTGTACACCACGCAGCGAGGTCAGCATATCCACGATATCCTCAGCTCCATGAGTTAACACAGTTTCCCAGCTGACTATCTAACTGCCAACTATTCCAGAGACGTGAAAATATACAGCATAAAGAAAAGTGTAAGAGACCCAGCAGCAGATTAGAATAACAGTTATACATTTAATAAATCACCAAATGAATCCAAGAAACGAGCAAACCTGTTCCGACAATTTGAATTTGTATTCCCTCAGCTGCAGACTCGCTGCTGTTTAAATGTTTGAAAAGGAAGATTAGATATAAAAAACGTCAAACATAGACTCAGTCTGCCTTCACATTTGATATGAGGCCAGCACGTATAGTGGCCTCAGCAGGCTATTACTGAAATACACGTGCTATATCATAAACTATGATATAAACAGGGAGGTCCTATTAACATGTTTAGTTTTAAAGGACACCTTCCTGCCTTTAGTCTCATTCATGAGCAGTATTAGTTTTCTTCTAACATTCAGAAGTCTGCACAATGTGTTTCATAGTTTGTAACAAGCCTTTGACAGGTAAACATAACATGACCGAAAAAGCAAAAAAAAAGAAAAAAAAAAGAGAGAGAGTGTTGACATAAGAAGAGAAAATGCTCTCAATTATGGAGACAGACAAATGGTTCATTTATGTTTGATGTGTGTTTATTCCTCCCTAAATATCGTCGGTGAAGTTCGCCATGCATGTCAGATTTTCCTGCGCATTTTTATACCTCTGCCAACAGAGAGAGAAAAAAAATCACATTCTAACAGACAGCTGGTGCTTAGAATACAGTTGAATAACTATTAAAAAACAGATGATATTTAGATGATAGTTCAGTCTAACACATGTGCCAGTGGTTCATTAAACGTCTGTGAAACTATGCAGTTATGAAACGTAACTTTAACCTCAGCCAAACCGATTTGCTCAGTTGTAAATAAAACAGCGAAGTAAACGTGACCCGACAGACAGAACCTGAGTGAATGAAGTCCAGCGTTTAACCACTGAGAGCTAAAACTCAGCTGAGGTTTGAAAGCTGTGTGCCGGTGATTGGACATCAGCCGCTGATGAAGCTGCTCGCCTATAAAGTGCTCTGTAAGGAAACAAGCTCCAGCAGCTCTGCGCTCGGGGAAAACACTATATTTACTTATCTTGTGCAGAAAAATGCGCTGACATTGCGTTATATCGAGCACCGGCTGCCCAGTTAAACTGTGACTATCACCAGGTAACGTAGGCGTGTTTCTTGAATTAGCAGCAGGTGTTAAACAGCTGACAGATGAGGAGGATGCATGCATGCAGGTAAACTGAGGGTCTGTTGAGCTGATCGCTGGTTTCGTGAGAAAAATGTCAGCTCGTTCTTTATGTTACAGAAGCACAGAGACACAAGACCAGGCGGAAAGAGACGATCGTTCGGTGAAAATGAGAATCTGCGAATGCAACATGTGGAACACGGAGAGTGGAATATGTAAACAAACCGGTTAACGTAACCCCCTCGGTGCACTCTGCATGCTAACTGTTAGCAGAGCTAGTGAAATCTCTGAAAACATCTGAGCACTTTTGCAAGCATGTTCTATGTTGACAACCTGACCAGACATACGTCGCGACATTCGCGGCTAAAACACTGTTAAAAGTGTAGCTGGTGACAGAAAAACGGGGTATTTTAAAACTACACCACCACCATTGCTGCTTGTGATTTGATCTGCATTCTGGGATAACTGGCTGCCCCAAGTCTACACAAGCAATCGATTTTCTAGGATCGACCTGTTTTGACTTACTTTGCACGGCAACCAATCAAATGTTAGAGAAGCTGCATGGGCAGCGTTAACCCCGCCCCCTGAGTTTGATGGGTGAGGCTGACAGATAAAATTATTTCATGACGAGAGCCAGGCGTCAGGACTGCCAAAATGAAATAAATAAATATATCATTAAATAATTAATTAAATGTGTCAATAATTAATGAAATGTGTCAATAATTAATTAAAATGTGAAATACATAAATAATTAATTAAATGTGTCAATAATTAATTAATTAAATGTGTCAATAATTAATTAAAATGTGAAATACATAAATAATTAATTTAATGTGTCAATAATTAATTAATTACATGTGTCATAACTATTTATTTAATTAATTAATTCCAATTTTAATTAATTATTGCCACATTTAATTAATTATTTAATGGTGTATTTAATTAATTCATTATGGCAGTCCTGGCGTTCCATAGTGGTGTGGGCTCATGTTAACAATATATTTAAATCCATTTTACATCCACCAAGGTGTTCAAGGACAACTTAATTATTTATTGGTCAAAAACTTACAAAAAGCCTTATATCTTAGAAACTGTGATTCTTGCAAGCGTGTTAAGTACTGTCAACATATAGAAAGTACAGTGGAAAAATTTAAGATATCCAACCACATTTGAGCACTGGCTTTTAATACTGTATGAGAGTTATTTGGTATTAATATTATAAGTTGTAGGTTATTTGGTACAGGTTATTTTGTTATCCCTGTACAACACTTTGGTCTACCTCGCTGTTGTATTTAAATATGCTACATAAATAAAACAAACTTGAACTTAAACTTGAACTGTGACCTCTGACCTCTCCTTCAAGGTCAATAAATAATCTCAAGGTCAAAGAGAAAATAATGCTTCTACATCAGAACACAAAACAAGCTTCTGATCAAAACATTTTTCACTTGATATTTATTACTACACATTTAAATGATTTTAACTAAACAATTAAATGAGTGCTATACATGTTCTAGATTGACATAAATAAAAAACAACAACAACATGTACTGCTATAATACAACAATTTCCCTTCTGGGATCAATAAAGTATTGATCTGTCTATACCAAAAATTATTTTAAGTGTATTAAAATGGGTTTCAAGAAGGCAAATATCAAAAGCCTGCACGTTGCACTTGCTTTTAGTACACTACAAACATTTTAAAGAAAAGAAACAAAATGAATATATACAAAATATAATAGGATTCTCTTAAAAGTAAATATTGCCCAATGAGTGCGGGGCCTCGGCAGAGGTTTGGAGTGCTTCTTGCTTGTCTTTGTTTACAAGTAGAAGTAACAGTATTGACTACAACATTTAAACCATTTGCCTAAACATATTTTTGCTTTTTCAATTTTATTTACATTTGTAAACAAACATGAAATATTGGCTGCTGTTTCCAGAGGAATCATTAGAACAGTTGATGGGTTCCTAGATTATCAGTAATACATTAGTTATATAATGTACAAAATTTCATTGCAATCTATTGGCATTTTCACACAAAAAAAAAAAAAAAAAAAATCACAAATATGAGACTATCAGTGATGCAGAAAAGTGAGGAGATCAGCGAAGTCTTTTGGACTCTTGGCCAGCATGCAGTTTGTGCTTATCAGTTGAACAGATGTTGGAAGTGCACAGGGTACACGAAAGCTGATCTACTAGGAAGCTAGAGAAAAAAGTCAAGTCATCACCAAGATCATTCATCACCTGAGAACCATCTGCTTCCCCAGTCTCACAATGAGTCATCCAGCTGTTAAAACAATCACTGAAAAGCACAAATGCCAACCTACTGCCCAGTCAACACACATACGTGGGGCCCAAATAGGGAGCATCAGGGCTAATATTTGGGGCCCACTTGGGAAACCCAACTGGGGTCCAGCTAATTTTGTCCTCAGTTTCCATGGTGGCCCCAAATGTGTTTGCCCACATAGGTTAATGACGGACCCTGGATGGGCCCCAAATCAGGCCCAGCCAATAAACAAGTGTGGGACCCAGATGGGTAGAAGTGGGTCTGATAGTTGGGGCCCACTTGGGTTACCCACCTGGGACCCAGCTACTTTTGTCCTCAGTTTTCATGGTGGCCCCAAGTGTGTTTGCCCAGATGGGTTAATGACGGGCTCTGGATGGGCCCCAAATCAGGCCCAGCCAATAAACAAGTGTGGGACCAAGATGGGTAGAAGCGGGTCTGATATTTGGGGCCCACCTGGGTTACCCACCTGGGACCCAGCTACTTTTGTCCTCAGTTTCCATGGTGGCCCCAAGTGTGCTTGCCCAGATGGGATTTTGGATACTACAGTAAGCTAAAATTTAAATCACCTGTACAACAAAGTCAGTTTATCTTTTTTATTAATACTGATTAATATGACATTTTAAAACAGTATGCAGTATAACAGTAATTTTTTATATACTATACAAATATTTTTTTTGTTTAGAGAACATGTTGACAAAAAAGGTCCCCAGTATACACAAAACAATAACAAATCAATGTTATACAGTTTAAACGAAAAAGAAATGCACTGAAACACAGCTTCTCACTCATTCAGTGATCCATTGGTCCTGAAAAAAAAAAAGTGCATTTTTTCACAAATAACATCAGATTTGCAATACTACTGGAGTTGTTTTGAAAGTTGTGCTGATCAAGTTGTTTGACTGGCTGGAGTTCCTGGAGCTGATTGTGCAAAGAAGAATATTGCACAAACTGCTAAACATAACTGGAAATTGTTCACATACCGTAACACAGTGAGGAACCAAAAAACGGTTTAGTGAGAGCTGTCTTCAAGTATGCTGCAAACCAGAGAGAAATATGTGGTCATTCCTGGCAGCAGCCATCACCCTCCAGAACAACATGAGCTGATGCCCCCCCCCCCCCCCATAAAAAACCCAAACATAATTTCCCTCAATAATACAGTATTTGTAATTAATTTAATCTCCACAGTCTATCTAAACCGAGTCACTAAGGTATACCTCTCCTGCACGCGACACTGTGCCCTTGCCATGCGATTTCCTCCTCTATCTCTTGCACCAATAAACCACTTGGATGCTGCCTTTTCTGCCTCTTTTCTGGTAATCTGGCTTGTAAGAGCATTTTTTTTCAAGCTGCCTGTAAAGCACAGATATTGACCACAAGAAAGTGAGACTATATTACTGAATCTAAAGACACAGCTGTAATTCTCTTTTTTTGTTACATACTTATATTTATACTGTGACACGGCATAAGATCTCACATAAATGTAGAACCAAAGTATTAAAACCTTAAATCAGTGAGCTCGTTCAGTGAGAGACTGAGATTACCGAAAAGCACCACTGAACGACACAGGAAATCATTCCTGCCTGTGGCCATCTCCCTGTACAACGCATCCACTTAACACACTGTTTGCTGCTACAGCTACACATGTTTCTTTTCCAAATATTTATTTATAAGTGACTTATGTATGTATGTATGTATGTATATATATATATATGTATATATTGTACTATTCTTAGTTAGCGTATTGTCTGTCTTGTCTTAATGTTGGTTTAAAATGGAGCACTGTAACAAAAAATAATTTCCCCCAGGGATCAATAAAGTATTCTGATTCTGATAAATTGATTGGAAGACTGACTACAGCTGAAATGAGCATCTGTTATTCAAACATCAACAAAATATCTTACAACTAATGAGCTTACCATATAGCACTTCAAAAATCTTAAGCCCTCGAAATTCCCGCTTTCCATGGCGCCCAACGAAGTTATATTGCCTGGAAAGAGCATTGTCCATAATGAAGGCCATCATTCTTCTGGTGGCTTCATCAACAGTGCTCCCTCCGATCTCTGCCACAACAGCAACCTTAGGACACACAAGGACAATAATTTTACCGACAGTAGTACCATCAGTCACACCTAAAAGAAAACCTGCACAGCTACACAGTAATTAGGCTTAATAATTTTGATGCTATTTGATTGAGAAAGAGTTAAGTATCAAAGTCAAACACTGTCTGATGTAAATGCAAAGAGCTAAATGACTGATCCACCAAAAGTAATTTCTTAAGGTTTGGCGTGGCACAACTTGTAAAGTACAACTTATTTTATTTTCAAAAACAGCAACTTTTGTGGAGCTCACCTTCCGCCACTTCATTGCACTGACCATGTTTGAACAAACACCAACTTTCCTTAATCATAACTGCTAGCATAAAACGCAGATTGAGGCATTAATCAATTATTGTCATTACATCATTATTATTTACCACTTCTTTCAGGAAGACAGGGTCTATCAGTTTTTGTTCCAGTGCTTCCACGTCTGCGACTGTCCGGAGAGGAAAAACAGCACCCTCGGGTAATACTGCAGCAACTGGTCCATCACGTTGTTTGAGGAGAGACTGTAGCATTCGACTGTGGATCCTCTGAGTCTCCTTAATGTCTTCCAGGAGGGTTAGAACACGTACAAACATGCTGGTATTGGTGGCTTGTACAAGTTGTCTTGGAACTGGTTGTGAAACCACAGGTGAAGGAGTTGAGGGTGGTGGTAGCTGAACAAATGGATGAGTGACGTTCTGGTGGGGAGTTTCACTTGAATGTCTATTCTCCATTGCTGATGTTGATGAGGTCTCTGGCTGTTCCGCAGCGTTGTCCCAATCCTCATCCGAGCTTGACTGGATCACTGGCCTTAAAATGAATTTAAAAAAATATTAAAAAACCCCACAAACAATTTAGTTACTGGTTAGTCCTACAAACTAAAAACATTAATGTATAGTCCGGCATCAAAAGGAGTCTAAAACTGATTTTTAAAAGTCAAAAAGTTACAAAGTGCTATTTTAAGATCATATCTAAATCTGGTGAGCAGTAATGGTCTGCTAAAGATACTGTCAGCTTGTTTTTGTTTTTCTTATAATCACCACAATAAATTGTTGCTTTTAAGGCGTTTTAAAGAAACATAATTACCTCCTTTTCCGCTTCCCTTTTCCCAATCTGCTTCCAGAATCTGACTCAGTCTGCAGATCAGAGGTTGCTTCAGACCTCCGCAGTTTCACCCTGGCATTTTCATAGTTTTCTGTAAATTTTTGACATACATCAACAAAATGTTGTTAGTGAAATTACAGGGAAATTTTTTGTTCTGTCTTTAATGACAGAATATTTGGTAGCAATAAACAAAAATGCTTCTTACCAGCTTTCCCCAAGATGCGAACTCTGTACTGTGACCAGTTTGCATCTGGAGTAACTCCATCCTTTACAGCCTTATTGATATTGACTCTCCCTGGTGGCCAGAAACAAGAATCTTCCGCTGGTCCTGTAAACCACTTGCAAGGAATTATGGATACACCTCCACCATCCAGAAAATCAACAACTGCAAATGGATGCATGCTGGTGAGAAAGCAAAAAGAAGCCAACTAGTACAGCAGTGGCAATGCCACATATCCAGACTTCAGTGGCAAAAGCACCATTTTCTGTTTTAGTTCATCAAGTAATACAAGATTAATTTGTTTAGACAGATTTGAAACAAAGTAAATTCCAAGGCATGTTGAGTCCAATGGATAGCTGAAAAAGGCATTACAGTTTTCAAAGACCTGACACAGTGCTTTGACAACTTGGCAATCCTGTAAAATGTTTGCCACAATAAGAATTTTTCCCCCTACATTGAAACAGTTATCTCCCATGGAGCAAGAAACATATGTCTGTCCATCAGTGTATTTTCTGTACTGCTTAAAAGTTCCAAGATCACTTGTTATTGGTCCAGAGTTATGAGGCTGTTTAAGAGGAGAGGGAACAGACATCCTCTCTTTTCTTTTCTTCTGAATACTTTGCGTCTCATAGACGCGCTTGACAATTTGTTCCACAGGTTTATGAGGCCTCCGCACAATCTTTTTCAGTTTACCCAGGAAGGTTTCAAATGGGAAGCAGGAAATACTGTCCAAAGGTCCAAACTTTTTCGCATCTTCAGCTAGGTGTATTAAATTATGTACATTATAACCAACAAATTCAAGACCATAAATCGAACCAAAATCTTTCACAAACTGCTTTAAAACATCCTCTGCATAATCACAGTTCTCAATACACAAATCAGGACTAAGAAGAATTCTTATAGATACAGATAAAAGTATAAAGTGTCTATACATTTGGCTTGGTATATTATTAAATAAAACAACTGGGCCTGTGTAAAGCAAAAATTGTCTCAATTCAGTTGCTTTCCACATGCTAATTTCAAGGAGAGATCTTGGTTTCCTTGCAAAACTTTTAGGCAAATGTTGCCTGACAGAAACCATGAATGCTGAAATCACGGTTAGAATTTGCATAGACTGTCTGCATTTTCGGGGACCTTTTAACCAAAGATAAATAAGTTTTCGCATTACCCCCAGACACACAAGGTGCATATAGTCCAGCACAAAACCTGAGACTAGTCCCACACCCAACTCATTCAGAGGTGACACCCCAACCTGATGCTCTTTGTAGGTCATAGCACGAAAAGTCTCATCAGTCCTTTTCTCAGCAGAAATTTCAGGAAAACACAATCTCCTATTCACATACATGCCCTTTTGAGTGCACCGCTCACACGCATAATAGCCAGTGTGTCCCTTCACACATTTAAGAAAAGCACGAGCAGGTGCATCACAAATGAATGCATCTGGAGCAGCAACACTGAAATGGACACCATTATACTGAACTCCATCTTGTATAATTGCCCTTACATCTTGTACAAAGTCATTCAAGTACTCCTGTACATTAGAAGGTTTGGTTGTACCTGAGTATAACCCGATCACAAAAACATCACAATTTGGGATCTCCTTGATTCTACCCAGAATAGGCCACAGACTAACATTGTTGCTGCGGAATAAAGGTAGACCATCAACATTAATTCTAAGTGTTAGATTGTTTGTTAGTTTCTTTAAATCAAAATCTAAAAGCTCCAATGCTGCAACAATTGAATTCTTTAAACCAAAATGGTAGTATGATCCCCCAGCCACATTTATCACATTACATTTGCGGGCAGTTGACATCAATGTTCGAGCATCTAGTGGTACATTAAGACCTTTCTGTCTAAGAATTTTAAGAAGGGCAGACAAAGCATTATGTGACACATTGTATTCTGCAGCCCACTCTGCAAGTCCTTTTGTATCATCTGGTGTGTCTGAAAAAGCATCAGAATCGAAACAGTCATCGTCCAGATCAAATTCATTAAACTCAGACACCCCACTTTCAGAGTCTTCAGGAAACACGTCAAAGTCCAAAGCATCATAAAAAATGTCTGCAGATTGTTCATTTTGTGAACTGACTCCAGCATGTTCATCGCAATCATGGTACTCTTCCACAAGGGGTTTATTCTCAAAAGAATCTGAGAAAAAAATTAAGTCCTGATGATGATCTAACTCATTCTGCTGTGAAACGAGACGTAAATGTTCAACAACTTTCGCAGCTATTTTTCTTCTCTTTGTCCTCTCAGATTGCTCCATTGCTTTCTGAAAGATAAAATGTATAAAAATGATAAAATGTAGTATTTTTCAGTCACCTGGGTAACAGCTTGGATAGGTTACACTAACTACATCAACAGGTCCTTACTCAGAAATATTATTGGGGCCTGACAACTATCCAAAGCACATTTACATGTTATTAATCGTGGTTAATAAAGCCATTTTCTTAAATTTCATTCACTTTAGCATTTGGCTGTCACTTGTGTATTAGAAATATAGGAACAAAGATGTAAACACAAAGCGCGGAACCGATGCATCAAAATGTGTGAGATGTCAGCTTTTTCGCCGAGGGCAGGTACACTGACACTCCGTCAGGGCTGAAAGCCGACAGCTCACTAATTCTGATGATGCAGGTTTCATCACTCTCCAACCAAAATTAACTGAACCAGCAGCAAAAGAAGATCCAAACTACACTTCATATTTGATAAATACTGTCATTAATTCCCTCTTGCTGTCTTGTTTTCACCACAATTTAAAAAAAAAAAAGAAAAATCACACTTCCTGCACAGCTCTCTCGTAGTGTACTTCGAGAAAAGTTTCCCCATCTGAAATCTGTTTTCCACATTATTCCCTTGCTTATTATACATCAGTGTACGGTTGTGCTTAGCGCTGTTGTCAGTTGTTTTTTTGTGCCAAATTATGCCAAATTGCAAAAAACTCAGCTTGTTCTCTAATAAAACCTCTAATAAAACCTCTAATAAAACCTCTGTAACTTTGCTCTGCTTTACTTCAGCAGCATCAGGTAATGTTCATATATTGATTCATGGTTTTCTTCAGTTTTTGTTCAACTGCAGAATATTTCTAAGGTTATCTGATTTAAAAAGCCACTCCAGGAAAATCTCCTTCATGTTTTTCTGTGTTTTATCCTCAGTTACTTTGGCATAAAGACATCTGCTGTGATGCTTACACCAGCCTTAAAAGCTGTTGTATTACAATAAAAGACCCTGACATCACTTTATAAAGTAACAATTCTAATTGTTACAAACTCAAAAAAAGATTCCTACTAGTATATTTCTGGCATGAATCAAATTTTGAATATAAATGAATTTTGAAATATACACTGCTTCTTATGTCAAAGTCTGTAAAAATAAAGAAAGAGATAAACCACACATAACCCTTGCTACTATTCACTCCACTGTCCAACAGCAAAATCAAACCAATATACAGATATTAATAACATATTAATGTAATAGTGTGACTATGCAATTTATAAGTAGCCATAGTCAGCCAAGTCATAATCAAAACAACAAACATCTCAAGTTTTGAGATCATTGCAAACCCTCCTGGCCAATAACCACACAAGCTGTCCATGAAGGAAGGTTGATAAAGGAGCATGCACAAAATTCAAACAAATTTAAGCCATAATGAAACAAATTAAAATAACAGTGCACATGCACAAATCAGGCACCAGACAAACACTTAAAGATCACAGATCTTTAGAACCACATCCAAAGAGCAATTGCTTTTCTTTTTTATA
Organism: Diplotaxodon limnothrissa; assembly: GCF_057381915.1. Lineage (NCBI taxonomy): Eukaryota > Metazoa > Chordata > Actinopteri > Cichliformes > Cichlidae > Diplotaxodon > Diplotaxodon limnothrissa. The sequence goes on from NC_140607.1 coordinate 18,709,823, forward strand.
AATAAATAAATGTGTAGATTCTAGCCAAATATACATTACAAAAGGAAAAAAGGAGGGCCACAGCAATCATAGTAAAAGGAGTTGGCACTGTGGCCCTAACAAGACCGATCAGTTCTGCTTAAATAATCAGTTTCCCTCATGTACAGAGCTTGCACAACAGTGAGAGGCAGATTCTAGAGTCAGTACACTATTTCTGATTAAGTTCTCACTAAAACAACTACACACATAAAGTTGCATACTAAAGTGTGTATGAAAAAAAAAACCCAAACAAATCAAGAACACCTATATTTTATTTGCTTTTTCTGGAAAAATGAAAACAATGGCAAGAAAAATGATGATGTCTTCTACAGAAATAGAGTGCTCACTGATCTGCCTCTCTGACTGCTGTGCATGCTCCTGACACAGGGGCAAAAGCTGGGGACTAGTTGCTCATGGCCATGGCCTACCCTCATCACTTAGCGGTGAGGAATGAAGCTGATAAAGACAACACCAAAGCAATTTTGGTTGCTCTGATAGTGAAAATACCCTCCCATATTCCTCTTAAAAAATTAGAACTTCGTTAAATTGGTCTAATACAGTCCTTTATTAATACTAATCATAGAGAAAAACCAAGATAACGTTTAAGTACAACTTGATGTTAAGTACACGCAGTAATTAATTTTGGTGCTAGTTAAGCAGTATACAGGACACCAGAAAATGCTTTCAAACTGTGAAAATTGGCTAAATCCAACATTACGTAAAAATTTCAACTAGCTTAGCATTGCTTGAGTGCTAGGAAAAAGTTTGCCAGCACTTGTGCCATTCATTACTTTGCAGCATCATAACTTTGTAAACATTTCATTTATACTTAGGGATTCAAATTAAGTCAAAAAAGTTCTTACCCTTACTGCAGATAAGTTCGTAGCTCAAAGATGCACTTAATCCAAAAATTGTCAGCTTAACTGTCAGCTTTGTCCAAGGGCGCGAAATGAAGAATGTTCCAGAATGGGGGGGGGACGGGTTCAAGAAAACCTCGTGATATTTCATGAAATAACGCGAGATTTCAAAAAGGGTTAACCCTAACCCTCCTACATGGAGTGAAATTTTTTTCCCACTCAAATGTAAAACCATTTATTTTATTTTATTAAGCGTCTTACAATTTTAAGTCATATCTGTTCTTTGTGTTTCACTTATATTAATATATTTTATATGTATATTTTGTTATTAATTAAATATACATATGCTGCCTGTGGCATAATTTATTATCAGTTATTTCATCTTAATTCATGTTTATACTTACACATGACTAATAATTATACTTAACTAAGGTCATTAAACTCAGTTGCCTGTTCATGCAACTTCCCATATGTTACCCATATGGTGCCCATAGAACATAGCCCATCTGGGCTGGCTCAGGTGGGTCCTACCTGGGTGGGTCCCAGATTGGATGCCCATTGTAAGCCCATCCCCACTTGGAACCCCCATAGCCCATGTGGGGCCCACATACTGGTGTTTACTGGGTGGTGGAGCTCAAAAGATTTTCAGAGTTATTAAGCTTCATTTCCCTATAAATAAAATCTCATCATAGTTGTGGGCAGACCAACAGACTGACCAACCAAACCTTCCCCAGAGATACGCCGCCAATGTGGCATAAAAATGGTAAAAGTCCTCCCACATGAAAAAAGCATTAATATACATTTTGGTCCTGTGAAACAGTCTTTCCCCTGATAAAGTTACAAAATGTCCATTTATTCCTTACACGGTTTACTGCTAAAAAGATACGAAGGAGGCTCTACCCAGAGTCCCGAACTGAAACCAGTTGTCTTTTTTTAGGTGCTTTTTTGAGCCGCAAAGTCCTGCCCGCATCGCATCACTGCGAGCAGGTTTATCCATCAAACGCTGAACTTCAGCTGACCGCCATCCTCCTCACTGCCCACAAAACTACTCTGCAAACCGATTTTACATAGCCAGGTTGCATATTGCATTCACCCCACTGACTAGCCTTTTGTGAGGCAGCTGCTAGTCTGGCAACATTGTCTCACGAAGCAAAGCAGTCAATGTCAGATGTCCTTGTGAAGAAAAAAAAAGAAGGTGAATATGTTTGTCAATTAGACTGTTATTCAGTGTGGACACAAGATGGCTGCAGAAATGCCTCAAGTCTGAATTGAATCAGTAAAGCAAGAGAGGTGAATCAGAATGTGTAAATAACTTGAAGTGGAGCAAAAAGAAAAGGCGTACACAGACAAAATGTACGATGGGCCTAGGAAGAGTTTTGCACATTCACAAAACCTCATTCTGGCAATTCATCGCATCAGATTCTTGCTGAGTCTCCAGTGATGAGGTAGAATCAGATAGAGCAGAGACCTTACATAAAAATACAGCCTTTTCCCACTGTGCTCTGAAAGCATGCAGCCAATTGTGTATGACAAATTGAGAGCATTTTACAATGCCCTTTACCAAGCGTCTGAAAAATTAGTTTCCCAGCCTCTTTCTCCTGTCTCCCTAACGTGGACACCCACGTCTCCCATTTCCTGAATACCTTGAAAACACAAAAGGAGAGTAGTGACATTTATTAGGCCTGAGTTTATTTGTATTCCAGCTCTTCCTTCACTACACGTCGGCTTTTATGAGCTCACTCAGGCGAAACATTAAAGAAGCTCATTCTTTATTAATCCTCACAATGACAATTCAAAGCTTCCGACATACTGACTTTACTGTGTGTGCTTGCACTTTCTACGCTATGAAATCAGGTTACTGTCATTATTTTTTAAACATCCCTTGGTTGTTGCCGTGTGTAACGTTTTGCACTAGTTGGGCTTTCCATTTCATCAAATGGGACAAAGTCAAATTACTGTACATGAAGAGTTGAAGTAAGTACTTTCCACTTGCGCTGTGTGCTAACCTTGTTCCGTGTGAAGTTGCATATGAATCTGCACTCAGCTGTTGAGTGAGTTGACCTTGTTACGTTGGCACTCCAAATCATCTTGTTTCCCTCATGTTTAAACAAATTTATCAACACTGAATTCATTAAGAGCACACAATCCAAGGCTAAAGTTTATTTTCTCCCCCCCATTTTTAGCAAGATTTTTTACTCACAGATATACAGCCAACTGAATGCTAATTTAGTCACTTTGCATTTTTCAGCTGCCCTGGGCTCGATTTTACAGTTCACCATCTGTGCAGCCCTGAGGAGTGATAACCACACATGTCAGATATTATTGCACATTATTGTACTTGGGGGACAAAATGGACTGCATTTGCCTGTCTGCATTTAAGCAGGAGTTTTAGTTACAAACAGCAATACAATATCACTGGGTTAACTTAATGTTATATTTAAGGATTTATTGATGTTCAAAATTAATTCTAAGATATTTAAAAAAATAAATAGAGAATGATGTTTGAAATAATTTGCTTATGTTGATGGCTTTTTCCTTCCTTTACTTATACATTTATTTTATTTTACTAAGATATTGAAAATGATGCTTAAGCTTTACATAGTGTACAGTTCAAACTCATCTGATGACTTCCTAAAGTGACTCAAAGAGACACAAATGAAAATATTAAAATCTAAATCTTAAAACTGTGAAACTGTACATGCCAGTCATGAACGCAGCCATGACCCTGTCACGAGAACTGTCTCTGTTCCAACCAGGTAGAGACAGGAACCTGCTGGTCTTCGAAGGGCCACGTGGGAACCTCGGAAACAGTCTATCCACCCATTTTCTTGTGTTTAATGGTTGTGTGTGTGTGTGTGTGTGTGTGTGCCTGTGGGAAGAGGCTGGAAAAACATGCAAGCGACACAGAGGAAGGCCCCAGCCAGCTGGTGGATTTGAAGCCAGGACCTTGTTCATGTGAGACAACAGTGCTAACATAGGAAAAAAAACCAATACAATGTACTGTTTTAAAATGAAGTAATTCACCATATTAATTTCTTATTGATGGCTTTCTGTATATTTTAAACACATGTTGAGTTTTACTATTTGCAGAAATAACAATAAAGAAAAGGATAATGTACCAGAACATTTTCAATTGGCACCTGAGCTCCCATTTCAGTGAGTGTAGGAAACACTTTACCACTGCTTTGAAATAATCAATTTGTGAAATGTTTCCCATTCTCATAAATAACTTTTATTATTGTTGTTAATTTTGTACATGGTAGTGTTGTAAGTGTTGTAAAATCCAAAATTGTAAATTGATCTGTAGATCAAAATTCATTACAGACCCCTGATCCACACCCTGGGCATACAAGAAAGGTTTGAAATATAAACAATATACATCAAACTAATGGCTAGGGATGGGTATCGTTTAGGTTTTATCCGATACCGGTGCCAAACCGGTACTTTTGAAACGGTGCCGGTGCTTAAACGGTGCTCAAACCGGTGCTTAAAGAATGGAGAACACAAAATTGGTCCAAAAACCTCTCATGTTCAGCTGTTTTTTGTAAAAAGATAACAATGTTAGCCTTTTCTGCAGCTATGGGGCATATATGGTATCACTCTTGGCTGGAAGCAGTGCTTAAACAATGGAAAAAACACAAACTTTGTCCAAAAACCTCTCATGTTTAGCTGTTTCCCTCTTTTTCTTTGGTCATTTTAGCCTTTTTGGCCAGGGTGAAGGGAGTATCTGCCATCAAACAAGAAGACAGCCGCATGTAGCTATGATGATGTTTGCTAGTTCACCTTACATGCATTAATGTAATAACGTGGTTAGCCTACTCAACGTAAATTACACGAACAACATTAAGCTACTCACGCAGAGAACGGCTGCTGCTGCATCATCATCCATCATCATTTCTGCTACACTGGCAGGGCTAGGGGCCAGGACTCTCCTCTTCGTGTTTTTGGGTATGTTGCTAACTCCGGGTCCGATAACAGGCACCACACCGCAGTAGATGCGCTCGGTGTGAGGGCTCGCAGCAAGCTATCAAATACAGCGCATTTCTTGGTTTCTGAAAAAAAACAAAAAAACGCTATGCGTCGCCAGGTGTTTCATCGGATTCGAGGTGTTACCTCCTTTGCACAGTATCACAGTATCAGCTTAAAGCACTTGTTGCAGGCTGCTGAGTTTGCATATTTTGCTGTGAAGTACAGCCAGACTTTTGACCGCTTCGCCTTGGGCATTTTTAATCTGTAGCTCTGCATAAAAGAACGTACGTACCTGGCCCCGCCTACTATCCTCGGAAACGTAAAATGATTGGCTAGAAGTGTATCACAGCTCAGGAAAAAAAAGCACCGAAATAAAGCACCGAAATGTGCACTGCTTTTCGGTCTGGTTACTACCGTTTATGTCAGAACCGGTGCCATCATGGCACCAGACACCGGTACCCATCCCTACTAATGGCTTTTGGAAACAATTGTGATGGTTAACACTCAAGTGTTAGATCATCAACAGAGACTGGGAGAATATGGAAGAATGAGATATGGTCAAGCTATTCTAGTATATTCAGGGCTCTTTTTGACACTGTGTGTCTGTATGTGCTTATAAATGGGGTCATGGACATTTCACTGAAAACACATCAACTACTTCTACCTTAAGTGAGACAAATGAGCTGAAGTAAGCCAAATAAATGCCATAATATAATCAAACCAGAGTTAAGCTCCAGATGATAAAAACACTGCTAATTTTTTCACTTTTTAAATACACCTGATTTAAACAACTCTCAAAGTCTTTTTCGAACAAGGTTGGTAACAATGATTGATTGATTGATTGATTGATTGAATCTTTATTTTGAACATGTTGAAAAAGTATAAAAAAAAAAAATAGAATTAAAAGAGACAAATGAACAAAGCAAACAAAAGGAAAACGAGCAACCACAACTCCAAATAACGTCCATGTTCAAAAAGGAGCAGGAAGAAGCATAAGCTTATTTAATCCCACCCCTTTTCCACTATCTAGTATCAATAGACTACAGAAATACCTCCTTGTAATTACATTATATGTTATGTGTAATTTTTTTTTTTTTTTTTTTTAATATATACACATATATGTTTCTATCTATCCATACCTACGTATATACACACATACGCACATATACACATTTTCAATAACCCCATTAACACCTGAAGGATACACAACCTACAATTTTATATATATATATATATATATATATATATAGCTGGAGCAGCTGGATAGTGTAGTGGTTAAACTACACGCCTTTGGAACAGAGGATCGCAAGTTCGATTCCTGCCTGGGGCGTCTGTATCCAGTAAGGGTCCTAAGGCTAGACCCCCTATGCTAAGCAAGCCTACCGCAGACATGAGCGAGACAGATAAATATGAAGGCATGCCGGCTCGGACGTCGCCCGGATCAACAAGGTCCGCGTCAGGTGTTGAGGAACCAGGGCACCCTGACGAAAAGTGGGCTACTGGAACAAGAAGGCATCGGTGGGCAAGGGACGAAAACAGGGCGTTGTTGGAATGCTACTACGCAAGTAACCCTGGCGGAAGGGGCTACATGAATAGGATGAGGGACCTATGGATTCTTCGATACCCAACATCCACAATGACGGCGAAACAACTAGTAGCTCAGTGTTCCAACATTCAAAAGAAGGGACTGCTCTCACAGCTAGAGATTGACGAGGTACAACACAAATGCTACGGCAAGGAGGAGTCAGGACGCCAGGTCAGGGGGGAGATATCATCACCCCCACCCGAGATTGGGTACATAGCCCCAAGTGCGATAGGAGAAGGATCGTTGAGTGCGAGAGGAACTGACCTGAAAAATAGGATCATGGCCAAGCTTGAAACCTGGATCCCCCGTAGCCGGTTACCAAGATTACGTGAAGTATGAAGAGTTGGACAGCACCAGGGCCCGACATGGTTCACGCCTACTGGCTGAAGAAGCTGACTGCACTCCACGAGCGTCTGGCAGCACAAATGAACCAGCTGCTAGTTAACGAGAGACACCCGGAATGGCTAACTGAAGGCCGGACGGTCCTGATCCCCAAGGACCCCAAGAAGGGACCGGTCCCCTCCAACTACCGACCAATAACCTGCCTCAGTACTACATGGAAGCTCCTGTCAGGCATCATATCGGCTAAGATGAACAGGCACATGGGTCAATACATGAGCGGGACACAGAAAGGAATTGGCAAGAATACCAGAGGTGCAAAACACCAGCTACTGGTAGACAGAACAATCAGCCGAGACTGCAAGACCAGACTGACCAACCTGTGCACTGCCTGGATTGATTACAAGAAGGCCTATGACTCAATGCCCCACAGCTGGATACTGGAATGCCTAGAATTGTACAAGATCAATGGGACCCTAAGAGCCTTCATCAGGAACTCAATGGGGATGTGGCGTACAACACTAGAGGCCAACTCCAAGCCCATAGCACAAGTTACCATCAAGTGCGGGATCTACCAAGGAGATGCTCTGTCCCCACTGCTGTTCTGCATAGGCCTGAACCCCCTCAGTGAGATCATTAACAAGACTGGCTACGGATACCGACTACGGAACGGAGCAGTTGTCAGCCACCTCCTGTACATGGATGACATCAAGCTGTATGCCAAGAGTGAACGAGACATCGATTCACTGATCCACACTACCAGGCTATACAGCAATGACATTGGAATGTCGTTCGGACTGGAGAAGTGTAGTCGGATGGTAACAAAGAGAGGGAAGGTAGTCAGAACTGAGGGGATTGAACTACCAGAAGGCAACATTGCAGACATAGAGGACAGTTACAAGTACCTGGGGATCCCGCAGGCAAATGGGAACCATGAAGAGGCCGCTAGAAAGGCTGCAACCACCAAGTACCTGCAGAGGGTCAGGCAAGTCCTGAGGAGTCAGCTGAATGGTAAGAACAAGATCCGGGCCATCAACACATACGCCCTGCCCGTGATCAGGTACCCTGCTGGGGTAATAGGCTGGCCAAAGGAGGAGATAGAAGCCACTGACATAAAGACAAGAAAGCTCCTGACCATGCATGGAGGGTTTCACCCCAAGTCCAGCACCCTGAGGCTGTACGCTAAGCGGAAGGAAGGGGGCCGGGGACTGGTGAGTGTCAGCACCACAGTCCAGGATGAGACAAGGAACATCCAAGAATACATTGGGAAGATGGCCCCAACTGACCGAGTGCTCAGTGAATACCTCAGGCAGCAGAAACCCAAGAAAGAGGAGGGAGACGAGGAACCATCATGGAAGGACAGGCCCCTGCACGGTATGTACCACCGGCAGATAGAGGAGGTGGCTGATATCCAGAAATCCTACCAGTGGCTGGACAAAGCTAATGGACTAATCATGGCAGCACAAGAACAAGCTCTGAGTACAAGATCCATAGAGGCTGGGGTCTATCACACCAGGCAAGACCCCAGGTGCAGGCTGTGTAAAGATGCCCCAGAGACAATCCAGCACATAACAGCAGGGTGCAAGATGCTAGCAGGCAAGGCATACATGGAACGCCATAACCAAGTGGCCGGCATAGTGTACAGGAACATCTGTGCCGAGTATAACCTAGAAGTCCCGAGGTCAAAATGGGAGATGCCCCCAAGGGTGGTGGAGAATGACCGAGCTAAGATCCTGTGGGACTTCCAGATACAGACGGACAAAATGGTGGTGGCTAACCAACCGGACATAGTGGTGGTAGACAAACAGAAGAAGACGGCCGTAGTGATCGATGTAGCGGTTCCGAATGACAGCAATATCAGGAAGAAGGAACACGAGAAGCTGGAGAAATACCAAGGGCTCAGAGAAGAGCTCGAGAGGATGTGGAGGGTGAAGGTAACGGTGGTCCCCGTGGTAATCGGAGCACTAGGTGCGGTGACTCCCAAGCTAGGCGAGTGGCTCCAGCAGATCCCGGGAATAACATCGGAGATCTCTGTCCAGAAGAGCGCAGTCCTGGGAACAGCTAAGATACTGCGCAGGACCCTCAAGCTCCCAGGCCTCTGGTAGAGGACCCGAGCTTGAAGGATAAACCGCCCGCAGGGGCGTGCTGGGTGTTTTTTTTTTTTTTTTTTATATACATACATACATACACACATATATATATATACATATATACATATATATATATATATATATATACACATACATATATATATATATATATGAAACTTGGAATGTCACCGTCTGATTGTACTGGGACTTGATGATTGAGCAATTTAGGGAAATTAGGACTCAGGCAACATTTGGTCTTAAACTGCACCAAGGGAACATTAGGCTTAGCAAAAACAGAAGTGTTGTTATTATAGGGAAATCAATAGTACTTTTTAATCCTAACTCAATTTGAGGGAGCTGGAGTCTCTGTAAACAGCTTTTTTATTTATTTTTTCCTTAGTGGAGTGTGCATGGACCGGGTAATCAGATAATGTTGTTTTGTTTCTGTGGTTTTTTGTTTTTTTGTTTTTAGCCCTATCAAATAGCAACCCAATTTAATACTTGATTGTGAAGTTACTGACAGCTTCTGATGTACAAATGTTATTTTACTTTGATGCCGACGCCAACACTTATCAATTACGTTTGAAATGCTGTCAGACCACAAATAAGACGTTTGTGATTACAGGAGGCTTTCAACCCACTGCATCACAGAATCACTCAAATCATTTTTGGGACAAATAAGACTTCTAGTGAAAGGGCGACATGGGTACATCAGCAGACAGGTAAAAGAGTCTAAATTTGGAGAACAAATGGCTAAAAAACAAGGTGCCCTAGGGAATCAGATGCAAGGAATTTAAGAGAATAACACAAGAAACAAATCAGCAAGTAAAGGGATGAATATTATTAAGAGTCAGAATTCTTTTTAAAGTGCAAAGGGAAAGCACGGTTATAGTTAAACCTCTTTATTATGTATCAAGATTGAAACACAGGGAAGAATCAGCGATGATAATAAAAAATGTTGAATCGAGCAGCAACATTTTCAATTCATGCGAGAATGTTTCACTGATAAGCTCACACAATAAATACAATACAATGAAAAATTACTTAAAACATTTCAATAAAAATCTCCAATAATTTAACACACCTTGAGCGGGGTGCAGGAGGTGGGGGCAGTCGTTCCCCTTCAAGACATAATGATGGATTATGACCAGACTGGACTGTATGGGAAGTGCACAATCAGCTAAATGTAAGCCAGAGGCTGAGATTTTCATAAATATGTATGGCATCTTACATACTGTTAAGAGGCTGCAGTGAATTACAGATCAGCATTATCAATTCAGAAATACATAATTCTGCTGAGGTACATTTCAAAAGCGGCTTACTTCAATAGATGCAAATATGACACAATAGCCTCAAAGAGCTGAAGAACTTTAAGCGCCTCGCTTGACTTTCTGTTGCATACAGAATGAGTTCAAGTGACATTTTGTCCCTGCAGTTTTCACCTATCAAAGTACTGTTTTAAAGAATCCATCCTCCAAGGACACTTTATTACACGGTGATAAGAAACTTGTAAAGAAAAGTTTGCAAAGTCCACTTGATGGGAGAGCGATGGGGCAAGAAGCACGGAGCAATATTAGCAGCAGTCCCTCGTACAATCTCGTTTTCCGTTTCTGAAGCAATCACAGGCCAGCAGAGCACAACTGCACTGCAATTAAGCTGTCTGTGATTTTTAATTAAAACTAAGAGGCGTGATCCGTCTAAAACTTTGTTTGCCTTTCAGGCAACACAAGTTATCATCTTCGTAATGGATAAGATTATAACGTATGAAAAATGATCACATTACAATTCACAGTTTGACATAATATAAGGCAGACAGAGAAAGACAAAGTAAGTTTTTTTTCCCCCTTCCTTGCAGTTTGCCATCCAAACATTGTTACAATTAGGACAATAATTGTAATAGAGACATGAATTATTCAGAGGTGTTTCAGCTGTACCCAGTAGGCACAATCAATACACTGCCTGACGCCTTCACTAAGGCAAAGTCCATTACAACTTCTAATGCATCTGAGTAGCTTCTGAACCAAAAAGCAATTTAATGTTGATATCTCCGGGGACTGCACAAGAGAACTTGAGAGAGACCAATAAACAAAACCAGCACAGCAGCGAGCATACACAACCCTGAGGGATACAAGCTTTTACTGTACAAAACCATTGACTCTAACTTTGTATTGACAATATGAACATCAAAACTGTAGCTCTTTTAAAGTCCAGTCACAGGATACATGAGTTGGTGAAACAGCTGCCAAAAGATGCACTAAAAACAAAGTATTTTTTCCTTCCACTGCCGTTTTCTTTTTAGTGTTGTACACAAAAACCTCTACAAACATTAATTTTTTGGTTACTTTACAATACCTTTGCAACAACTTCCTCTTAGTCTAGAGAAACTGATCGAAGAAATTCTACAAATATGTGGCCATTAAAAAGAATATAAAAGGACGCCTATTTTAAACATAGTTATGACTTGTGGGTCACCATTGAAAGTCAAGTTGCATCCTAGACATCTCCTTAGAATCTAAACATACTTGGAGGCAAAGCATTCATGTCCAAGATGAATGCAAAGATGGCGCCGGTGTACGTGGCTGCTCGTCTGTCGCTGTCAGTTTTGTTTGTTTTTATATTGCTCCTGTCGTGTGTCACTCAAGAAATCGGGTCATTACTGGTGTACGATCGCCAATCGCTTCTGAACCTCCAAAGTTCTGGACAAAATACAGCTCCATTTTCTAACGGAGGTCAGAATTCATGGTGTCCGTTGCTGTCACATATCCCAACTTGCCCATGCCGTGCAGTCATGCTACCTCCCCGGCGAAGACGTCGGGGTAGGCGCAGTGGTCGGCTGGTTAAACTCAAGATCTCTTTAGCACACCATCCCACTACCGTCAAAGGAATACAGAGATTATTTCCTGGAGTTTTTGTGCACCGACGTTTCCTGGACCCCGTGGGTTCCTGCCTCATCCCCGTGGTCTGCCAGGATGATGCGCCGCCCCTCCATGACCCCTGTCCCCCTCGGCTCAACGTGCGCCGGGCGAACCTCCGCAATCTGAGGCCGCTGTGTCGGACTCCCTGTGCCGCTGGGGTTTTTACCTCATCCCCGGCTCCTGTCAGGATTGGGCTGGTAAACGCCAGATCGCTGGTGAACAAATCTTTTATTCTGAATGAGTTATTCACCTCCTGGAAACTAGACTTCATGTGTGTCACGGAGACTTGGCTTAATACTGGTGAGTCCAGTACTTTATCTGAACCCTTACCAGCGGGTTGTTCCTATTTTAACACACCAAGGACATCAGGGAGAGGAGGAGGTACGGTGGTTGTTTTTAAAAAGGATTTAAATGTAAACAGTGTGTTTTACAGCCCTCGTTTTCCAGCTTTGAGCTCACGTGTTTTGAAGTTAATCGCTCTAACTCTGTGCTCTTTGCTGTTATTTATCGTCCCCCTAAATACAATAAGAATTTCATAAATGACTTTTCAGAATTTCTAGCTGGGAGATTTTAATATCCATGTCTGTTGCCCTGATAAACCTCTGGTGAAGGAGTTTTTAAGCCTCATTGACTCTTTTAATCTGGTCCATACCTGGTCCCACACATGAACACGGACACACACTAGACCTGGTCTTGTCACACAGTCTACCTGTGTCTAATGTGGAAGTGACTGACACTGCTTTCTCTGACCATATGGCTGTATTATTTGATGTTGTGTTTTCACGCACTACAGCTCAAACCGGTGCTCCTGTTCGCCGCTGTCGGATTATTAACCCTTTCACTGCTGCCCAGTTCTCAACTGCTTTTAACCAGCTGTCTATCCCCGCCGATCGTACTCCCTTGGACACAGAGAACCTCAGCTCCTGGTTTCAATCTTCTTGCCTAACCATTCTGGACTCTGTGGCACCATTAAAAACCAGGAAGCCCAAGGCTAAAACCGATCCTTGGTTCCCCAAATGATCCTGTCCCACCACAATTTTTTAAGGAGATTTTTCCTAGCATAGGCCAGGCTGTTCTTAGTGTTATAAACAGCAGTTTAATATCTGGTGTAGTCCCTGCTAATTTTAAGCATGCGGTAGTACAACCCTTGCTTAAGAAACCTGCCCTGGACCACACTGTATTGGCTAACTACAGACCTATCTCCAAGTTGTCTTTTATGTCTAAAATCTTAGAGAAAATTGTACATTGCCAATTGATGGATTTTTTAAAATGAGAATGGTATCCTGGAGGTCTTTCAATCAGGTTTTAAAAACTTGCATAGCACGGAGTCAGCACTCTTAAAGGTTTTTAATGATATCTTCCTTTCCTGTGACTCTGGCAATCGTGTTGTTCTTGTCCTCCTTGACCTAACAGCTGCCTTTGACACTGTAGACCACAACATTTTACTGTCTCGCTTGCACCATCTTGCAGGCATTCGTGGTACTGCTTTGAAATGGTTTAGGTCTTATCTTTGTGACAGAACTTTTAGTGTTAACTTTTTAGGGTATGAGTCTTCCTCTGCCACTTTTCAGTCTGGGGTCCCGCAGGGCTCAATTTTAGGGCCTCTGCTTTTTTCATTATATTTACAGCCCCTGGGAACCATCCTCAGAAGGCATGGAATATCCTTCCACTGCTATGCTGACGACTGTCAGATCTATCTGCCTCTGAAGCAGAACGATGCCTTCTCTATTAAGCCACTTTTAGCATGTCTAGAAGACATTAAATCTTGGATGTCCCTAAACTTTCTAAGATGCAATTCCAGCAAAACATTCTGTTTGGTCCTAGTGGACCTTGTGAACCCTCCACTATTGATTTGGGACCCCTGGCAGAGTATTTTAAATAAGTTGTTACAAACCTGGGTTTTAAGATGGACAGTGATTTTAAATTAGATAGTCAAATTAGGGGTACTGTCAAGTCCAGTTTTTATCATCTAAGGCGCTTGGCAAAGATAAGACCTATTTTATCCAGGCCGCATCTTGAAACGGTAATCCATGCTTTTATTTCATGTCGTTTAGATTACTGTAATGCACTATATTGTGGAGTTAGTCAGCATCTTCTCTCTCGTCTGCAGCTGGTCCAAAATTCTGCTGCACGACTTTTAACCAGAACTCGTAAAAGAGAGCACTTAACTCCCGTCCTGGCTTCACTCCATTGGCTGCCTGTATATCTTAGAGTTCATTTTAAAATTCTCATGTTTGTGTTTAAATGTTTAAATGGTCTTGCCCCAACTTACCTCTCTGAGCTTCTGCATCTTTACCCCCAGATCTCTCAGGTCAGCTGACAAGCTGCTCCTGGAGGTACCCAGGTCCAAGAGAAAGCTCAGAGGGGACAGGGCCTTCTCTATTGCTGCTCCTAATCTGTGAAACAATCTTTCCCAGCACATTAGAGAGGCCCCTTCACTGTCCACTTTTAAAACACGTCTTAAAACCCATTTTTACTCTTTGGCTTATGACACAGTCTGACCCTGATTTTATTGTTTTAATCTAATGTGCTGATTTTATTGTTTTAAATGTTGTTGTTTTTTAAATATATATATGTTTTACTTATCTTATATTATTATTACTATTTTTCTCATTTTTTTTAACATGCTCAATGTATCATGTTTGGCATGTCAAGTGTACAGCACTTTGTGTTCAGCTGGTGGCTGATCTGAAAGCGCTATATAAATAAATTGCTTGCTTGCTTGCAAGATGATCATTTATGATGAGAACAGCAAACAACAAAAACAAACATAAATAGAATTTTTAGCTATTTATTCTTCTGATAAGTTGTTACTCCCTCCCTATATTTTCACACAATATCTTTACTTTCCAACTTGCAGTTATGTTTTTCACTGCACACTTTCCAGACATCAAACTAAGTTGAATCTAAAAGGAGGGAACTTCAGGGTGAATTTACAGTAAATCATTGAGTTTTACTGATGAGGAGAATTTGTGGCTTTCTTGGTTCTTGGTTAGGTTACTTCAGTGGTTGTTGACATCATATTGAATTTAAGCTGATGAACCTTAGATTCGTTTTTTATATCAACTTCATTCTGTCTGGTAAAATGACAGAGTAAACATTATACTGTCAGTGTAGCAGTGTATGCCTCATGAAACATCTTCTTATATATTGATAAATTGGCCCGTGTGGCTCCATAAACCTCAGAGCAGTAGCAACAGATCAGCTGATCACAGCCTGTACACACAGAGCATCTTTGTCTTGTGTTTTAAGTGATTGTTTTCCCCACACTGCACACGACAGCCAGTCTTAGGTGTAGCACATCTGGCTAATCCCACTTTAACCCCTGACTACAGTCATGTTGTTAGAAGCAAAGTCACCCATCGACAATAGAGCTGTAGACATGTCCTTCAAGGAGCTACATTTTAATTTTATACTTTGAGTACTTTTCAGAGCTTGTACTTATTAACTTTTATACTTCAGTAAAGATGTTGAACAAGTCCTTCAAACTTCACCTGACTGTTTTTTAGAAGATGTTTCCATAATTCTACTCAAGTGAAGAATGTCTGTATCTTTGCTACCTCTGCATTAAAAAGCTGTTTCACAGCTCTGTTGTTCATTGCTGCAAAGACATGCTATACATGTTTTTTGTAGTTAGGATTGCTACCAGTCCAGCTCTATATCCACCACAGACATATCCACCATAAATTGAACCACAAGAGAAGGAGAAACCTGAATATTAACTGCATGTCTTTCACTCGTCACAACAGAAAAGCAGCTGTATGCTCATAGCAGCAGCTAAACACTGAAAGATCACCCTCATGACATGATTAATGAGCTCAAAATTCACGACGTAGAGAGTCATATCATCTGTCCTCTCCTTAATATCTATAGTCTTTCCCACTATCAGTTCACTGGCAGTACAGTATTGCATGATAGGACCAACACTAGAATGTTCAAATGAATCTCAGGGAAGCATACTGTGCATTAAGGCAAATGTTATTGCAAGACAACGTGACAGTATTGCAAGTTTCTTGCACTGAATTCTTTGCAGGCACAGTGAAACGTAACAACACATCAGACGAAAACCAAAAAAACCAAAAATGCAAGACAGCATAGAGGTAACTTTGGATGATCTAACGTCATTTAAAAAGCTGACATTAGAAGAGAGTGGGGTTAGTAAATGCCAAAATAATCATTTCAATCAATTTACCAAACTAAAGTACTTTGCAAGTCACGATATACTATTAAATGTTACCTGTTTGATTAGGTATTTAACATTTCCTGAAATGTAATTTAGCAAAAGCCATCAGGAAACATTAGAATACACATTTAAAGTAATAATTGATTGCCTTACAGCTTCTCCACAGACCATTAAGAGACTCTGTAAAAGAAAAGTTTTTTGTAAAGCAACAATAAATCAGAGAGGCAAAATTTTTATACACAAGAAAATTCTTCCTTTGTTTCTTTCTTTATTTTTGGTTGGCTGTGACTGTGGTGGTGTAATTTAAAATAATATAAAATAAATGTTATTTCTGTTATGACAAACACCAAGTGAAGTTGCTGTTGCTGTTTTTTCTTTGGCTCTTTTTGGTTGGTTTTACCAGCTAACACCAGCACTGTTGGAGAACAAACAGCTATTTCTGTAACCTCGTTGCTCTGCAAGGAAGTGTAGCTTAGGGGAAAGGTGGTCATGAGTCGCTGGTGTGCCATCAAGCTAAGAAAAGTGTGGAACAACAGATGATCCTAGAGGAAGACACTTAACATTTCCACAAAAGTATGCTCCTCCTGCTATAAAATATTTAGTAAATTATGGATATTCATTGCTGCACAAGACAACTCTCTGTTATTGTATCCAGTAGGTGATGACCTAAGTAGTTGTCTAGAAAATGCACTATGATTTATGTTGATATTTACAGCAAACCTTCATTATGACTGATTTCTTACTGCAGTCACAAATCAGCAACATATTCAATGCAGTTTGCATTAGCCTATGTCAGCAAATGACTTCCATTTGCTGCATAACACCCAAGATCGATTTACTCCGCAAAGAAAAATGACCCTATTTGAAATATTCAAATGTAAGTTCTGCCTTGAAGTTAAAACACTCAAACAGACATATTACTTGGTGCTCCTCTTTTTTTAAACTTAAATATTTCCCTTATTATTTCCTTTTCGTTCTTAAGGACTCGTGGTCTTTCTGGACCTTCAGCAAAGATGTGCTGCAAATATTGCAAAGTTGACAACGTAATGTAATCGAGGTAATTCATCAAAACTGACAACTGATCTTCAAACTGACAAGGCTTCAGTAGGATCTTAATCTTTATTGCCCAGGAGATAAATGAACCAGAGGAGTAATTCAAAGTGAAAAATAGGAACTGAGAAATAATTCCCCTGTTCCAGGGACGGTGAAAAATTCCTGTTATAAAATACAGCAGTTTTCTTTTTCACTACTCTAATTTACAGTTGGCTGTTAGATGACAGACTCCAGCTTGATTGTGCGATCCAGTTAATATGTTAATTCCTTGAGACGAAATATTAGAAACCTATCATACTTTTATATTAAATATGGCCATAGAAAAGAGAGAAACATCTTGAAGCTAAAAGTATTTGTTAGTCTTTCACAGTTAAAATGTCATTCACAGTAAGCATAAAATACATTTGTGAGATCGAAAGCAATTATATTAATATGACTCCAGTTTTTTTTATGTCACAAAGGTCTTTCAGAACCGTAGCATAAACTGAGTAGCAATAATTAAAGGAAAAATACCTTCATTTGAGAGAAACTTTCTACATAGTTGTTGTGAGTGATGATTCATTTCTGTTGCATGTTCTTATGATCATATCCATCAGGAGGTTTCTTTTTTTTGCTAGAAAGTTTTGGCTGATAAGTCCTAGTATAATGTGATGGTTGAGCAGCTCATAAATGGCCCTCATATCATATTCAGCGTGTAATATTTTACTATATGAAAAACCTTAATTTAAGATAGAAAGAAATGGCATCTACACGCGTTTGTGTGTATTAGGGATGTACCAATATGTGGATTAAATATTGGTGACAAGGAGCAGATCTATGGTCTGATTATTCAGTTCAGTTCTAAGCTGTGTAATGTGGAACTGCCACCACAGACCGTATAAAAAACAGACATAGATACCGAAATATCACCACCTAGCTTTTGAAGCCCCATTCTGAAGCCTTGAAATGAGCATTTACAACACATCAATGTGTTTTGGTGTCAAAGACCCTCAAATTTGAAGTGCAAGATTAACAAAACTGATGAATTTCTTTTTCTTCAATATGACCTAAAATAAATGACTGAGCTCATAAACTCAGCAGGAAAGTGTTTATAGAGGTCAAGACAGAAAGCTGTTTTCCCATAAACGTCTCTGGGACCAGAAGCCTTTTTGCAAACAGAGCCCTTACCATCTGGTTGTATTTACACCAGAATACTGATATTCTGGCATTTCTGTATTGGCTGAATTTTGCTGATCTGATTCATATCAGAAAAATGATACTGTTGCATGTTTGCCACATAATGCCAGCAGCTAATATCAGGGCTAACCTAGCATAGGGTTAAGCAGTATGGAGGTATTTAACCAACAGCTTATGTTTGTATGCTTGTAAAATAGTTTTACCTTTCTGCAAACTGTGGTCAAAGTGAGCTGACATTAATGATGAAACTGTCTCTCACTCGCTCCCTCATTTACTTTCACTCTCATTATATTCTGTTCTTATGTAAGGACCTCTGAAGGAAGTTAGTTTGGTGTAAAACCTGTTGGAAAACTTTTATTATACGTAAGGTATCAGAATGTGTTGTTTTCAAGGGAATTAAACACATTAAACCTCATTATTTCACTTAAGCTGGTTACTGTCTTCACAGGTGTGTGTGAGGAGGAAAAGGAGAAGCTATGTGACTATAAATGACAGCCTTTTACCACCTAATAGTTCTAACTTTAATCCAAAATAAGACCAGTGCAAATAAACTACATAACTCTAAGTATCCTATATTAATTTATTATTCACTAATAAATACCAATAACTCTGTGAATTTCTATACTTGATTATATTTATTTCTTATATTTCATGCTCAAGGTAAGGAATGATGTTTAAGTCCCGCTTGATGTTTTCTTATTGTAAGGTATACAGGTTATTAATTTTACATAGATATTGGATCTGTACAGTATCTGCAGATAGCCACAGCCAAGTTATCAATATCAGATTGTAACTGCCTGAACTGAACTATCCCCGGTGTATATATAATCTTTAGTTTATGTAATCTACCAAGAAAACAACTAAAAAATACTGAAAAAGTATTAAGTCCTTCCTTTTTTTTAGAAGAAGTCAATTTAGTTCAAAGGAGTCCTTGAAAATTTTGCAGTGTTTGTCACAGTCTGGCGAGGGCAGACTGTATGAATTGAAAAAGGACCCAAAATGCAGACTCCAAGGAACAGGGAACAAAACTTGAATGTTAACAAAAAGCGAGCCGTTTAATATGGCTGGAAAAAAAGGTACAAACAAAGGGCAAGGCAAACTGAAGCAAAATTAACACAAACCTAAACTGGGAAATCTAAACAAACAATAAGAAAAACCTAGACAAGAAACTTGGAAGCATGGCATAGGAAACATGGCGTGGACAACAGACGACCTGACAATCACACACTGAAAACAGAGGACTTAAATACACAGGAGGTGATTAGGGGAAGTGGGAACACATGGAGGAACAGCTGAGGGTAATAAAGCAGGACGAGGCAAGGGAAGCAAAACTAGAAACACTCACATGAGACATGGACCTTCAAAGTAAAACAGGAAACACACTGACTGAATTCTAAACATGCAAACTTAACAGCAACTGGGGAGACAGAATATAGGAACCTGAAATATGGTACAAAAACATCACAGTGGACATAACATGGAACACAGGGAAGCCATATGACGAAGCCAAAGAGCAAAACCTAAGATAACCATAACTGAGATCTAGGGAAACACGAAACAGTACCACAAAGGACTCAAAACATAATCCATAATATAAAAACACGAGATCTCTCCAAAATGAAACAGGAACATGAGAGGCAGACATAACAACATAAGACAACAGACATGAAACACACGAAGGGCAAGGGAGATTTAACATAGTTGGAACACGAGGGGGAAATAATAAGAACTAGAAACACTTAGGCATGATAACAAATAAACTTAGGAAACCTGATAAGCTTAAACATACACTATGAACATCAAAAGAACTGAAACTCAAAACACTGGGTCATAAGACCCAGGACCGTGACAGTGTTTGGCACTTCATCACTATGTTAGCTGCCTTTTTTTCTTTTTCTTTTGAAAAAAATAAATCATAGCACAGTGTGATTATCATCAGTTCTTATTAGTCTATGGCATTTAGGAAACAGGAGGACATAATCTTCATATGCTGTGTCTCATTGTAATCACCTTTTCCCCGAGATTAATGGTAGGAAATGGGTCTTTAGGCGAAGATGAGTCACCCAGGAAGGGAAGCCAAGTGGGAGAACATGAAAATGGCATTTTTAAGAGTGGGAATCATGGCCACTATCTATGTGTTTCTATTTTCAAAGAGCCATTAAGCACTGAGGCAGAGCAGGATAGACTTTAAACACCCTGTGTCCTACAATATTCCAGTTTAATAGCTTGTATATGTTACCTGCTGTGGGGATACAGTGAAGCTTGTAATATAGATATACCAACCTCCTGCTGAAGTGACCTTCTTGTCCTCTCAGATGCATATACTTCCTCAATGGTTTTCTGTACTCTTTGTTATTATGTCAAGGCTAATATAGTATCTCCATGTACCCTTAGAGTTGGATAAAGCCTTTGAAACCAGAACTGGAAACAATGAATAGCATGCTGTTAGCAATTACTTGTTGCACAACTTGCACAAACATTTTTTTTCCATTTGAGTAGGAAATAAAAGTGCTGGGGCAAATACCACTTTGTAATATTTCGTTTTAAAAGGTAGGGTGTGTGAAATATTGTGGCTTGTGTGGTACAGAAGAAAAATCTGTCTCCTATCCTCAGTTTGAATGTGGCACACGCTTCACTAAGCCAGAGATGCATGTAGAGGTGCTCAGATGTCCAAGGCATTGTTCATTTTCAGTTTTCTGTTTGGCTTCAGAGAACACAATTGTCAAAATGTAAAGATGTTGTCAAATCCTACTGTTTAACAAACTGAGAGCGATCGAGGTGAGCCAGCAGGGAGACGAGCGTGATGGGTCTTTTTATGTTTTTGGACCAATGAGACCAACCTGTGGCAGACACAGTCGCTTTGCATTTTGTTCTATCTTTGTCAAACAAAATGTATTAAAACAAACCCACCAGAGTGCCGTCTGCTTCGACAGTCTCTATCACAGACGCCCGAGGTAAAGATTCAAGTCACCCGTCACTCGTCTCGAGTCTCTCATATATCCTTAGGAATGAAATGGAATCTGCCCAGTTTGTGTTAAGTTCAGCTTCTTTTTGAATTAATTTTAACCTGCGTTGCCTTTCCATTCATCAGAGAACCTTCACATAACCTCTGCGTGTCTTTTACTGTAATCACCTCTGCCACATATAGTTTGCCCTGCAGATGTGATGACCAAGAAGCGGTTGAAAGTGTCCCCGGAGACCAAAGGTCAAAATGACTCTGCCCTCCATTTTATTTTAGATTTCTGTACTTTCCTTTCGCATTACAAGGTTGATTTACTTTGGTCTCAGAGGGGCTTAAAACTATTATCCAGAGCACTATGTGTGATCTCAAAGAACAACTCAAAGCCAAAGATTGCAGACCGCTTATAGAGAGTGGTTAATTCACTTTTAACCTCTTTATCCTTAGCTTGGAAGGAAGCGAATGAAATTTCAGTTTAAATGCCTCTTTCTACTTTGTAAACAATCCTCTTTAATTTCTTTAGCACCATAATAGATAATTGTTCAAATTCGATATAATGAAATTTGGTTGCACAGGTGTGCTATAAAGTGCCATACATTTGTGTTGTGAATCAATATGCACTGTATCTTTGTCACAAACAAGGATGCGATGGACTCAAGAGCAGACTCAATTGCTTGAACTATGTATAATTTATTGAAAGGAACAAGAACGTGAACAAGACTGGGTTTAACAGAAACCATTCGCAGAAACTAAGGGAAATCCGTGGGCGGAGAAACAGGCGTAGAGCACAGGGAGAACTCGAACAGGAACTTCTGTAAACACAGGAGAAGGGTATTACTGAGTGAAAAACGAGTAAGGGACAGAGGTACGGAGACCCTGGTTATTAGGCGGGGAAAAGGCTGCCGTGGGAGCATTCCAGAGAGGGTCGAGAGTGTGGAGAGTCCGGTCCAGATTCCAAGGAGGTGGAGAGTACGGACTGAAGGGTAGGCTGAGAAGAAGTTGAGTATGTGGTCCTCGGGTTCCGAGCAGACGGGAAACCAGGATGGAGACAGAACCAGCACTACTGGTGAGTGCGACGGGTGGTGAATCACAGATGGTAGCAGGATGAACTGGCGAGGAGTGGCAGGCAGTGCTGGCTTAAAAACCCTCTAGGTGGAGCCCCGGAGATTGAAAACAGGTGATGAGCTGGCCAACTCCACCCCAAGGGACGGATGACAGGAACCTGGACCACGCCCGACCAGACACTCCCACAGCATATGACAATCTTAATATTTATACATTGGCGTATCAGTGTGGTTGTTTTTATGAAAAAGCATTCATGGAAATAGCACATTTAAGACCTCGGCATGACATTCAACAAGATCTACGTATTGCTGAAGTAGAGCCTAACATATTAAAGTCCTGGTATTTACCCTAGAAATGTAGTGGTTTTACATAGCAGCAGGCATTAATTACTCTGAGTCCAGTGGTTTCTTCTTAGCTTCCATTGGAACCAGATGTATTAGGTCTTTCCAGTTATTCAGGATGATTAAACCAATGGTCAGGTATAAAAAGCATGGACTTGCACTAGGAATATTGTTATATCAACAACTTAATTCTGTAATCCAAATGACAGCATTAAAAAAATACTTAACATAACTGAAACCAGCTGTTTTTATTGCTGTGTCTGCACTTTGCATTTTAGTTACCATTATACCATTATATGAAATAACAATAATAAAAACTCCTCCCAATCCTTTGATTACCACTGTCAACTGATAACAGGATTAATCTATCACTGATTTTTTTTTTCCCAATTCCTGTCTGTCTGGCTTCTCCGTTGGGTTTCTGTCCCTGTGAATTGATACTTTACACTTTCAGAAGATGTTTGCTATCCTTTTTGACCACTGGATCTGGGTTTTCACTATACTGATAAAGGAAGGAGCCGGGATAGGCTCCAGGCCCTCTGACAACCCTGAAATGGATAAGTAAAAATAGATGGATAAAGGAAGATATAATAAATTGAATCCATAGATGATACACTGACTTTCCAATAACTTAAATACTGAGGTGCACTCTTTCCTTCCCTGTCTGAAATGCTGGGAGTTTAGACAATGAACTGAATTTCAACACTGCTCTGCAATTCAAAACGGTATATTTTGGTTCCAAGCAGTCATTCTCTGGTGCTCACATTGGAAAGTTATGAGCACAGCTATACTGTAGGTGCAGTTGTTTGCTGCGTGGGTGTTTTTTAGTTTTAAAGGAAGGCATTTGTGTGCAGTAGGCATAATATACTGTGTTTACACATGGCCGCTTGCGTGTGTCATCATATATTCACCTGCAAATACAAGCTCCTGTCGTGCCATTCTGTCACTACAATCATAGTAATGGCCTTGTCACGGATTTATTTATTTCATTTTTGACATAAAAGAAGCATCAAAGTCATCAAATTTCTAAGGTGGAGAAATGGAATAGCAAAGCGGCTCATTCAGGTTCCTTCTGAATGGTAAATTGGCACCATATTGCCTTTCTTTGTAATACTCATGTTGTGGGTGACAGTGTGTTCAGGCACATTGTGGAAAGTGACAAATTGTAAGTCTCTGTAGCATAAATCATTTAAACATTTAGAGAAATCTTTGGTTTAAGGTCAACGTAAAAGTCAACTTATTAGCGATTATTGTTGTAGATAAGGAAATTAAAACTTTTATTTTTCTTGTTTTAGACTAGGCCAACAATGTTCTCTGCATTCTGTCATACAGCAGGGGAAACATTGGTGGACAAGACTCCCTGCACAACACATGACTTCCTTTTCAAATAAACAGCAACACTGATAAGGATACGGTTTCAAAGAGAGCAACTGAATGTAGAGATGCATATCTTGCAAAACTTAGCCAAGCAAGTGGCGCTGCCATCCTCATTACTGTGAGTATCGGCTGCCTGCAATTGGATATTGATTTGTGAAGCAGCTGACCATTCCCTAAATCCTGTACCACTTTGACAGTTGAATATCTCATTTCTAAAAAAGTAGTACTTAAATATCAGGCAGATGTAGACATAAAGAAATAAAATATGCATATCAGAGTTCCATTTACAATATAGTTTAATGACAAAAAATGAATGAATAAGACTCTAAAATCAAAGGAAAGGCTCAAAAGCTCACTTTTAGTGCAAGGAAAAGAAAGGAGATGTGGTTCATGTGTAGGACCAGCATATTTTTTAGTTTATGTTAGTTATGCTCATTTGCAGCTTGTGTTATGTATTAGATATTTTAGTCTTTTTCTTGCAAAAGTAAGTTTTCCAGCTTTTCCATTTGTTTTCCTGCACACCTGCTTCAGATTGCTTTTATATCAACACTCAACTGGCCAATTAGGAGCTTAGGGAGCATTCTCAGTGGACCGCTTAACTGCAGAGCCAGTTTTCTGATCATAAATAAAATAAGACAGTTTAATTTCAGAATGATCACATTCATTAACCACCTGTAAAATGGAGTTCATTTCTACTGTGGCTTGACACTGCAACCTCTGGATGGCAATAGATAGAGTGGTTGCTACCACCCAAGGGGATTCGTGCTCACAAATCATAAAAGGTGATTCAGCTCATGAGACTGGTCTTTAGTCACAGCATCACAGAAACCTTGTCAAGATGACAGACAAAAACTAAGCAGTGATGAATCATCAGTTATTACCTGTGCACTTGTCGCCACGTAAAATGTCATGACAAGTCAAATGTGATATTATTTGCATTTTATATTTACCTCATACTTAAAATAGCAAAGTGAAGCAGGTATTTTATCCATATCAGACATCCCTCCCAGTTATTGTGAGAGGCGTGTCAATATATAAGGTATGAAAACCAAAGAAAAAACACCAATCAGAAAAGAAAAAACAGCCCCCAGTCCAATTAAATATCAATAATGAAAACAATTAGAAAACTAATTAGCATAATTACTTTCCAGCTTCCCCTAAATACTCTGATATGTATGTAATCACATTTTCCAAGCTAAACTGGCCCAATGAAGAGGCCTCAACAGGCAGCTGAAAGAACATGAGTCAAAGGGAAAAGAATTTTCAAATTGCAATGCACTACTACTTATTCACAATGTCACCAAAATGACGATAAAATAACTTGTTATTATTTTAACTACCTCTGTATTTTGACAGAATAAGTATTAAGCAATAAATATGAATTTGTGTATGTGAGTACTGGGTGCTGTTTAAATAAAAGGGTGTACTGGTCTTATTTGTCTGTTCACATTATACACATTGTTTTCCTGTAGATAGAATTTTCTTTGGCTGTAATGGACATTTAATCATCAGTAAATCCATTTGGTCTCCAGTCATACAGTCAGTTTGCTGTTCACTAAAACATTAAGCTCTTAAATGCATGTTGGTTTAAAAAAAAAAAAGGTGGATACAGCTAATTTAATCCTTCTGCTGTTTGGAAGGAAATAATAATTTATAAATACTAAAGTGACTTATGAAAGCAGATTACACACACACACACACACACACACACACACACACACACACACATATATATATATATATATATATATATATATATATATATATATATATATATATATATAATTGATTTTAACGTAACGCAAAAATTGGTTAATTCTGTATTAGAACCTTAACGTGATAAATGTTTAAATGAGTGTCCCGTTTTACAGCTTGCACTCATTTGCTGCAAGAGGAAATATTCATGTCAGCTTTTCCTCATAAAACAGGCTGTAAATTCTGCTCCTGAAAATCCAGCTTTATAACATCATTTAATCAGCAGATCCATCTGCGCTGGCATTAATTAGATTCCTAATGAAAAAGGAGAGAAAAGTGGCCTCTAACATCTCTCCATCTTCTCGTTTCCTGAATTACCATATTCAGATGTAGCACCATTAGTGGTATGAATTTCAGGGAAATCTATGGAAAGCTGTGATGGATGTAAGCATTTTATGTTTTAGTGCTGTTTAGCATAAGGTACTGTGATCCATGAAGGTAAATGCCCATGTTTACTAAAATTCCCCAAGGCAGATAAAACCTTTATCATTAGACCTTTGCCATGACATACTCATACATTATGTGAAACATGATAGTTGAAAGCAAACAGAAGCAGAACTATGAATAAAGTTAAGTGAATTTGAGAAGAAAAAGTCAATAATCCTGAGGTGTTATGTTTAGTCAAACTGACCATTGTAATGTTGCATTTATGTTTTTTAACTTACACGTTGTTATGTTCATCCTCACAAGCACTAAACTATCAGTGCAAATTTCAGACAAATTGTATTATGTACTATAAAAAATGTGTTTTCTTAATCACTTAAGCCCACATCCCTGGTACCGGGGGCAAAAAGCAGGAGATCACGTTTAATCGGTTATAACACGAGGTAAGAAATATAAGTTCTTCAGACTTCATGTAACCGGCTAAACACAAGCTGGTTATCTTCCAGAGCTATTACTGACTCCAAACACCAAGTTTCACCACACTCTGACCAAAATTCACTGACTGAACCGCAAAAGAAGACCACATTAACACATCGCAGCGCAAATGCGCTAAGACAGAAATTGGCTTACAGTCCCGATTTCCTCCGTTATTTTCGCCGGTAGCCGGTAGCCACGTGATTATCAGCAGTTACCACGCCTACCTAGCCGCATCAGAGCAGTTTTCCGTCAACAACCTCCATTTTAGACCCACCTATAAACATGTGACTGGACAGACTCACGTGCAATAAATTTGGGCCCACGTGGATTTTGGCCTTGCAACGTCTGATTGGTTGAAGTGACATGAACGTGGCATTGTTACTGTGATCCTATTGGTTCAAACGATTAAAAAGAGGTGTCAATCATGCAAATGGACCAAAAGAAACCAAAGTTACAGCCCTCAGAGTTTAAAGGGCCAGTGGCCAATCAAACGCTCTATGCGCACGGCAGAAAAGGGCCATTGCCATGTAAATGTGTGGTTAATTCTTCAAAAATATATATATATAAAAAAGCATTTTTAGGCCTGTTAATAAAATTAATTTCTGCTCTTTAATACCTAAAAAATTCAACTGGCATGGTGTGCAATTGTGTGCCAAAATTGGACATTTTTGTCCAACATCTGGATATTCATGTATTGACAGTGCTGTAATTTTTCACTGTTTCACTTTAGAAACATAAACCTTTGCACAGATGATGTTTATATGTTGGTTACTGAATTTCTTGAATGAAATGTGAACTGAGGCATATTTTTGAAAGGGTTATATGCTAAAAATTAAAAAAGAAAAATTAGGCGAGGATAAAATCGACTTAATTATTCCGTGTTCCAGTCTCAGTAACTTTGACACAGTAATATATGCTTCAATACTTACACCTCTGATGAAATTTCACAAGTGTTATCTTTATTTTGATACCAAGATTGTAAGTACAGAGTTTGTAATTGCAGAGAAATAATCAATTACATTTGGGCATTGCATTTTCGAGCAGGAAGCTCAGAAACCCCTTTGGGGCTTAAACACATTAGTCAATTTACATCATTTTTTTTAACACCTGCATCACTCCACACCAGTGTCATTTCTTTACAGATTAAAAAAGGATTTTTAGTAACAGCCTTAAATGATCTGAGATAGGCTAGAGTCTCAGAACAGCTCTAAACTCCTTTTTAATGTGAATTTCAAGTAAACCCATCCACTCCACAAGGAGAAGTTTGAGGCTGAAGGTGTAACTTTCTCCTGTCAATCACAGCTAAGCAATTACATAGAAAGCTGGAGGAGGAGACAGGAGGGGTGTCATTTCATGTGTCAGTTTGACTTCCCATAATTTGAGCTCTGTCCCCCTAAACTTACCTCCAGCTGGTAGTTGTTGAAGGAGGTGGGAAAGGCATGTACAGTATCTCAGCAATGGGTTTGGAGATTATTGACTTCACTTTGATTTTTATCCAGAGGGCGAAGAAGAGTAGGAAGTGAATTATTATTCTCGTCTAGACACCAAGGGCTCTATTTTCACAAACTAGTGGTTTTTCCTTCTCTCTTTGTACAGTATCTGTCTCAATATGATGTGGTACGTATAGTTTGTGAGACACTATTACATGTAGACAGTATTACATGGCATTTTCTCTTTATGCACCTTTAATGAGGTCTGTTCAAGGTCTGTTAACGTGTAGAAATTGCAGATATTCTACACCCCCCAAAATTCTGATAGTTAGTAATGTTAGTAATCAGTGTTAGGAAGGTTATTTTTTAAAACGTATCCCACTACAGATTACAGAATACATGCCCCAAAATGTATTTTGTAACATATTCCGTTACGTTACTCAATGAGAGTAACGTATTCTGAATACTTTGGATTACTTAATATATTATCATGCTTTTTACAATTACATGAATGTACTACTGAATTACTGAAGGTTACTCCCCATACTAATACCAACTAGATTTTTAAATCTTAATATAAATGAGTAACAGTAGGGTGGACATTAGGTAAGGCTGCACTTTTTGCAGCGATCTCGTATAGAAAACTATTCCACGCGTATATATATGGGTAGATTAATAAAACTCCAGCAGTGGGTCTTTGCCAGTTAGAAACCGTGACCTTGGATTATGCCACAATGGCCCCGGGGTGTGTTACTGCAGACCACTGCAGCTAACTGTTTAGCTAACTCTTCAAATAATTCTTTATCAACAATATTATAATATGTAAAATTGCTTGCCATCTGGGTAATCTGTTTGGGCATCATATCCCACTCTACCCAATGCTCTGAGATTTACTTACTACGAACAAGGACATGAGAGACAGACATGTAGAGACAGAAAAGGGGAAGTCTCACAATGGAGTAGAAAGATCATTTCAGTCTGCTATATGTATGTATGCTATACATACAGTTAGGTCCATAAATATTTGGACATTAACACTGTTTCTGCCTGCATATACTACCACAATGAAAAATCAATATGTGATTGAAGTGCTAACAAACTTTAATTCGAGGGGCTTAAAAAGTATAAAGTAACTGTTTAGGACTTTTAACAATTTTTATTCATAATCACCCATTTTCAGATGATGAAAGGTAATTGAACAAACTAACATAATTTTAAATATAAGACTTGCCTCTTAGTCATTTTTAGCCAGTCATATCTGATACACATATCATAAACCAATGATAGCATTATTATTTTTTTAATAAAAATGTTCATTCCCAGTTGATATAACATTATGTATAAGGTATTTAAATGATTGTTTCTTCTTTTACACTTTTCTTCTTTAACTGCATGATTCATTTGCCACCTAGTCTGCAAGTCTGCCAGCTTTGGGAGAGATGTGTTAATGTTCAACACTTTTGTTGAAGAAAGTTTGTTCTTTGGTGGCATTCCCTTTTTCTACATTTTGCCAATTAATTATTTACGAAACATATTTTTCAACCACTTCATAAGATTTGATTGAATAATATTTGATGTTATATTATGAATCAGACAGCGATAAAAGGTGTTTTCAAGCCTTGGGTTTCTTTATAGGATTTTAGACTGCTCTTGGGCAAAATGTTGGAGCAATTTTCCTCCTTTTTTAATGGACTAAATACTATACTTGTGGAACCAAAAAGTGGAGCAATACAAAAGGGATCCAGTTCTTTGTGAAGTCACACTGTGGGTTTGTTTGAAAGAGGACTCTGTTCTCTTTCTGGTCCAATTCAGCTCTGAGGGGAGTCTCCTCATTCGTCCTTAAATCACACTACAGAACTCTCAAAATTGCTTTACTGCGTTGAATTATGAATTGTGATGGCTTTGCTCACCCAGATTTTCCTTTTACAGCTTTCTTAAAGCTCACTAATGTGATGGAAATCGTCAAACTGTGAAAAAATGGTGCTCTGGCTAACAGGAAATGGATGTGTGGTCACAAACTCAATGTTTGCAGCATCCTTTGTCCAAATCAAGTCACCTATCTTTTTTATTATTATTTTTTCAACTTTTTCAACTTATATTTGAATCTAAAATTTTGCATTGTGGAAGAGAAATGGTTAACTTATAGTTTGCTTCCTTCTTGTGTACCTGAACGCTCAGAACTTCAGAACAGAGAGGGAATAAAGAAAGAGAGATAAAATAAACAAAACAAAAAACAACAAGTATTTTTGCAATATTCCCGAGTAGCTTATCTAATCCTAAAACAAACAGATAAAACATGATATGAAAGATGGTCAGAACTGATGTTGTGCAATAAAAGTGTGAGATAAGAGAGGGTCGAAGCTGCTCTGGACGATGCAGACAGTTACTCCTGTCATGACTCACCACTCTCTAAAATAAATCACTATGATATAAAGTGTAAACATAGCTTACATTATTAGATCTCATGCACCAGGTGACCTGGTGACACGGTGACAATAAAGAAGATACGAACAGCAAAGTTGATTAAGAAATTGTCTGTTTCATTAAAAAAGAAACACGGGACAGGCAGGGAGGGGTAGTCATTAAAGTCAGAGGTTTAAGTAAAGAAGTGCTGAATGCAGCGTTGTACACTACAACACAAAGCAACCAGCAACTAAAATCCAAAGGGCTGTCTCAAAGAGGAAAGCCGAGCAGCAACAGAGCTCCAGGGTTTGGAACAGTCATAACAGGCACGTGTGTTGCCAGCTTTGCTGACTGGCACAAACACACTTCCTCTTCAGTTCCTGCAAAGTGAAGCTGTCACAGGCAGGAAGGCGGGGTGGAGATGACCATCACAGAAGTAAAGCAGTTACCTGATCTAATGTTTTTAAAGTATTAAATATTAAACTAGGATGTAAGTCACCTTCAGTCTGATCGTCAGTTATTTAGATAAAAATTATTTTAGATGTTGAAAACCAACAAAACAAAACAACGATAAGAAAATTGTCTTGTGGTATGATAAATGCTATTCACAAGAAATCTTGAAGAACTTCCATGCTGGAAACAATCCATGACAATAAGAGATTATTAAGTACATAACATACTGTACAGTACTCTGTATTTCTTTGGTGTTGCAGCTGGCTCTTTGCAAATCATGCAATCAGCCCCATTTTATCAACATCTGCAATCAGCTACACAGCTGGAGAGCCTCGTGACCTTCTTCCTTAGTTTGTACAGACAAAAGTGCAATAAAGCTTAATTTTTCACAGTTAGGGCTGATTGTTATTCCCGGTGTAATCCAGTCTTGATTGGATTTAATTGCGTTCACTACAGTTTTTTTTTCTATTCATTTTTAGACATGCAACAGTGTGACCCACAATTAGTGCATCAATACAATAATTCAGTGTTCCTTAAGTATCTGCAGAATAACCAGCAAGATTATAAAGTAACACGCTGTGAGGAATTTTTAGAATTATATACTGATTCATTTAGCAAATGAGCTACATGAGCTGTCTTTACATCTTAAAACCAGACCTGCAGCCACCAACACTTCAGCAATTGTCTGTTAGGGTCTAAAAATGTTCACCATTCAGCTGCACCTGCAGGATCAGCTGTTCATTTCCCAAGGTTTAACACCCACCCACTCTAACCCCCATTGTATGCGCTGCAATTTGTCATTCAGTCTTATTTGTCACAGGAACAAACACATATGCTGTAATTGTAAGTGTTCAGTTGTGTCCGGTGGCCATAAAACCTACTGAACTGAACATAAAAATATTGCAAAGGATCTAAGCAACTTTGGCTCTGCTCATT
The DNA here is from genome assembly GCF_057381915.1 of Diplotaxodon limnothrissa. Lineage (NCBI taxonomy): Eukaryota > Metazoa > Chordata > Actinopteri > Cichliformes > Cichlidae > Diplotaxodon > Diplotaxodon limnothrissa. The sequence goes on from NC_140607.1 coordinate 18,741,588, forward strand.
TGAGCTTTACATTCAATATCGCTCTGAAATTGGCTATTGACCGAACCAGTTCGAGGCTGACATTAAACATATCCTCAAATCAATTCAGAAGTATTCCACTGAAGACCCAGAAAATGTCCACACTAGCAATTATTTTTTTTAGTATGAGATCAAATTTGGTAGTCTTTAATAATAATACTTTACTACGTTGTTAGTCTTTAGAAAGGTAAAATGCACCAATATCGTTTTCTGAGAGGTGATATGCATCGAGTCCAGAGCAAGATATTTGCAGTATTGAGATAAACCCCCCTTCATGACCTGTTTAATAGACAGACATAATAAAAACTCTGTAAATGTGAGGGCAATCTAACAATGTGACAGTGTCCCTTTCCCTTCATGCATGAAAGGTGTAGGAACACGTATTGTAATTTACAGTCCAAAATGAACTGCAGACACTTCTTTAAGCTCAACCGTGATTCGGTAAGAAAGCCTTTGTGATCTTTAAACCCTTTTCATGAAATGACCTACATGAAGACTTCAAAACCTGCTCCTCTCTCTGGCTGGCTTTTAGTTAAGGTATTGGGATATGAAACTAGTGGGAATTGCCTTTACTTTGAATAAGTTGACTCTGACTTTTTGTGCTCCATCGGAGTAGCTTAGCCCACGCCCACAGTTTCTCCATGTGCATGTGTGTCTCCGTGCTGCTGTCCCTCAGCAGCTGATTATTGGTGACTCGAAAAACTTGTAATAAATGTGACACCTCCAGGGCTTAACATAACATTTTTTTTTGTTATCTTGGTCTTCGTGGGTTTTGGTTCTGCACAATGTGATTTTAGATACAGTGAAAGGAAGCACTTAGTTGCTCTACAAATGCCATACTAATGCTACATTTACTGCAGCTACTCTACAGCTATTGATATTGCTATCAACGCTGCAGCTACTGTACAAAAAGAAAGATATGGCACAACAAAATGATGTACTCAGGATTCAGCTTTTTAGTGTTAAAGTTGAATGTTCAATTAATTCTTCTTTCCGTACTGTTGGTATTGTAGAAAGCAGGATGGGAATGAGTGGCTGTATGGACAGGAGTGATAAAATGCCCAGTGATCCTAATTGTTATCTATTAAATACACTTTTGGTTTATTTAATAGATATACAGTATGTCTTTTTACATATTCATTTAGGTTTTGTTCTTTTTAATATATTTAAAATATTACCAAGAGTGTTTTGATACATGTATGAGATGTTGTAGAAAATATACTTTCAAAATGACAGGCTGGCGACCTGTCCAGGGTTGCCTTATGGTAGCTGGGATAGGCTCCCCCCCCCCCGTGGGTCTGATAAAGATAAGTGGAAGAGAATGGATGGATGGGTAGATAAATTTATTAGTAAGCGATCTGAAAAAATAATTTGCAAAAAACTTGATGCTTAAATGAAATTAGCCAATTAACCCTACCACCTCTACAATGCCAACAAAGCATTTATTAGCTCATAACCTTTATATGTGCCCTCAACTAATTTGCATTACAGGCAAGCACAGTAAGGGGCCGCGTGAAAAGATACCCACCCATCCCCAACCCCCAGCCATTAACTTTTGCCAGGAAAGAAGGATATAATCTCTATAATCTCTTTTCACCAAATCAGTTTGGCAAGGATTTGCAAATTAAAACAGCTGATGTGAGGGCACAGACTTTGCATTATAAAGATGGAGTTACACAGCCTAGTTTGGCCGAGGACAAGTACAAAAATTATTTTGTGCTATGAAAAGTGCACTTTAAATGCGAATTTTAATTATAATTCACCATGATTGTTATGATTATTGTATTTAAATAAATAGCTTCATTTGTGTCTGCTTACACAGAGATTGTGAGCACCCTGGACAGATCTTACTGGGAAATACTGATTTACAGTGCTGCCATTTGAAAACTGTATGTATCAAATATGATACACTAGGTGATAAGGGGTTAATAATATTATATTTTATATTTTTCATGAAGTCAAATGTTGGCTGACTGATTTGGTCGGACCATCAACGGACAAGAATAGATATGACTGAACAAATTTTAAACAAATCAATTCAAAAATGAAAAATTGCTGACTGGTGGAGATCTTGTAAAGAGTTAGGGAGTTCTGAACAGAAATTATTAACTATTTTCTGTTCAGCCTCAATTCCAAAAAAGCACGGTACAAAATGTAAATAAAAACAGAAAGCAATGATTAGCATCTTTTAGACATTACAACATATTTATAGTCCAAATAAACCTGTATTTTTGTCACAATAAAACAGGAAAACTACAAAATGTTTAAAATGGCATTTTCCTATTTCATAAAAATATCTCATTTTGTATTCAATGGCAGCAGCATGTCTCAAAAGTTGGGCTGGGGGCAACAAAAGGCTGGAAAAGTAAGCACTACATAAGTAAGGTCATTAACATGATTGGGAATAAATTTATGACCTTAGAGAGTTACACAGAAGTAAAGACGGGTAGAGGGTTACTAATGCCCAACCACATCTTTTACAGCATCATAGGTTTATAATGGAAGACGAACTGGCCTGCATGCAGTTCTCATCTTTAACAAAACATTTGACACATCATAAAATGGAAAAAAATGACACAAAGATGACCGGGAATGAGCTGAGTTGGAGTTGTGTACATAAATACGTTCCTTAAGGGCATATTTATAACGAGGGCAAACAGTGTGCCAGCAACAGGTTAGACACTGAAAATAAAATGAGTGTGTAATTTCAGCATACGTCTGTGTTCAAACCCAAACAGTTTTGAATATGAATTGTTGTCACGGGCAAAGACGTGAGAGATGATCCCTGAGGATACTGTGGCATGAGTGACCTCTAGCTTGAATGTCCTTAAACAAATTGCAATTCAGCATCTGACAACTCCATTCCAGTTCAGTGCTTTCAAGAGAACTGCTGTGTATGTGCGCCGTGCGTTCTGCCTCTGAGGAATACAAATAATTAGACAAGTGCTCATCAATGTAACTAATTAGTGTGGAACTCAATCCATTGTCAACAGGTTGTACAGAGTGTGCACTCTGGACTCCGCACTGTCCTTGTCATGGCTGACTTCTTTAGTAAATAGCTCTGACAAGAATGGATGATATACTCTGATGAACAAAAAATATTTTGGTACCGTACCTGTGATTTGTTGCCAATCTCCTTTCGATATCGTGGTGGACAGGCCATGGAAGGCATTTGAGAGATGTCTTACAGAAAGTGCCTGTCATGAACGCGAAAACCAAGGAAAAACAAAACAAGTCGGGTCGAAAACATCAGCTCTCTCAAATCTGACATCCATTACCGGTGACCTTTCAAGTCTCAGCTCATCTTGTCTCCTTATTTCAGCCTGACTGATTTGTCAGGTACAGCAATATGATTTCTCTTTGTCTGTATACCTGTCAGGGAGAATAACACGTGCTTCTTGTTGAGTTTCTTTTTTAAACCATATACAGTAGCTGCACAATGGATACATACCGTTTTTCATAAATCAGCTCCGATAGACATTGATTTAACCTTTCGAAAGGACAGATAGATCTGAAGGGATTTTAATTCAGGGAAGGAAATGAGCCAAAACTACAACTGTTTGAGTTTCAGAGGTGTAGAGTGAGTTATACCAAAAAGGTTTCTCAGAACGCATCACAGTCCTTTAGTTGCCTGCACTTTAATTGGGCAATGTTTAGATGCACTGCTAAAATAAAAGAGAATGGAAATGTTTTAGTGGAAGTTATAGATAGAAAATCTAACAGCTTTCTTTATAGCCTTTAATGTGTTTGGCCAAGCTTGTTCCTGGATGCAATATCTCGCTACATAATAGATAACCTCAGCTTTGCAATCTTTTATTGTGGGAGTAACGCTCCAGCCTGCCTTTAGGGTTTTGCTGCCAACTGCATCTGTGATTGGGAAAAATATTAAGTGCGGTAATTACTCTCACTGGTTAAGAAAGGGCCTTGCACCTATTTTTCTGGTTTAATTGCTTCCTTTTGCATAATTAGTAATCATTAAGAGATAGCCAATTGGGCATTTATGCACTGTCATGATGCACTGTACGACACGTCCAATATTATGTGGTGCATCATTAGCTGAGAGGTCAGCCGAGTGGTGTTGTTCAGACTAGACCCACTGTTATGATCCACTGAAAAAATACTAAAAGCAAAAAACTGAAAAAAAACAGTGCTGCCAAGAATATATTTATGGTTCCACAATAAAGTGAAATTTCCAAAAAAAAAAGAAAAAAAAAAGGAAATCGATCAGAGCTGTAATGAGTAAAGGGCCCAACTGCACCACAACTGAAAGAGTAATTTTATGACTCACCTCCTCAAAGTTTCCAATTAATTGTGTGGCGTGAGTGTCCTGTTATGAAATGCGTGTCTGTGCTGCAGGTGATCTTCAGATACACTCTGGCTCTGTTCAAATACAAAGAGGACGACATCCTGAAGATTCACGACAGCGTGGAGATCTACCAGTACCTACGCTTCTTCACAAAGACCGTCTCCAATGCCAGGAAGCTGACCAGCATCGCCTTCAACGACATGAACCCATTCCCCAGCCGGCTGCTGAGGAACCGGCGAGTGCTCCACCTGGAGCGCCTGCAGGCGGAGCTGCGTGAGCTGGAGGAGCAGCACAAGGAGTTCATCACCGAGAGCGTCGTACGGAAAGACAAAGAGCTTGACGTCATGGTGAGCGAGGACGACGAGGACCTCTGATCACACGGGACGCTTCAGCTGCTCACTTCGAGACGACGATGAGTTTTCCATGAGTTCAAGAGAATTTTACTAAACCGGCTGTTAACTGGTTTCCTTCACACCAAACACAGGATTGTGTCAGGTTCACCATCTCTACTAACACTACAAGGAAACAGACGCATACAGATTTAACTGCATCACATCTCTGAAACAAGCTTGCAGTAAACAAATGTGTACTGTGTTCACGTGTGTAATAAGTCAGGCTGCAGAAATGTGCAGATGTATTTCAGTGAATTCATTTGGATTAATATGTGATAGCTTATTTATTTCATTGCATCTTTTGCTTTATACCTAAAAATGCGTGACATTTCTAAATGTAGTCACATCCCTATGAAACATGGTTTATTATCAGCTGTAGTCACAGCTGGTGATAAAGTAATTAAATGTCCAGCTATTCAAAAATAGGGCATTCTGCACAATGAGTACTTTTTGGTACTTGAAGTATATTTTGATGCTGATGCTTCAGGGCATTGTGCTGCATTGTCGAAGCTCTCTGGGCTTCCGGTTAGAACGACCTCACAGTGTTTTATTTTGATCTGGTGTAAAGTGCATTGTGCAGAAATGACAGCATGATAGTCACATGATAAAACTGACTTTTCTTTTTTTTTTTAAATTTTACTGGGTGTGCATCTTGTTCAAATGTCTTTTTCAGCATTTGTACATAAATATTCTGTATATAAATATTTGATTTTCATTTAAAAAAAAAAAAAAAAAAAAAGAAATTTCCAATTCACGCTTCAACAGAATTAGAGTGGTCTGTGATAGTGTATGTTAAGGTGGAAATAATAGTTACTGTATTTGCATTGACAAATATCGCCAGCTGTTGTAGTTAGTCTGTCTAGCTAATATACTGCTCATTTGTTTGACTGTGGCAGTTACAGTGGAAATCGGAGGGCTTGTAATGATGTCTGTACATCATGCTGTGCCCTGAGCAAGGTCACTTTTCCGCAGTAGCTTCTACGCTGCACTTTGGACAAAAGGTGAACTCTTTCTGTAAACTTAACCTGAGCTGCCACGTGCACAATCATTAACAAAAGGAGAATAAGCTATTCTTCAGCTAATTCACACCACCTGAAACTGCTGATTATAAATACAAAATATAACTTCAAGCCTAATTTATACTATATGCAAGAGAAGTTCTCTGCTCATGGGATAATATAACTAATTTATGTCGTTGCTTTATCCCTCCATTAACATTGTGATGTAAGGATGAAGGTTGAGGTTAATGTGAAGCAAAGTGTCTGCATCAATATCTGCCAGGAGGAAATAGCTCTAGAGCTAAGTAGCTCACCTTGTGCACTGGATGATGTGCGGTCTCATTATGTAATGATTTAGCAGGTAAGAGCAAGGCGAAGACCATCAAGTTGGCTAAAAATTTTAAAGGATTTGTTTGTCAGTTAAAGGGCTTTATTGCTACTTTAAATCCTTGTTATGTATTTTCCCCATGTAAACATAGTCTTAGGTCCCGCTTGGAAATAATTTTTATATTTCACACACACCCAGCTCTCAAATCGAAAGTTGTCAAACTATTTGCATGGAATATCCTTGTAAATTGTGGGCAATTGCACCAGGGAGATGTGTGGGACCTGAGGGAGTCATCCCTGAAATCTGTGAAGTTGCAGTAATATTATGATCTAAACCCCCTGCAGCAATTCAATATCTCACCACTGCCCGTTCTCATGTTGTCAGTCAGGGGACCAGAGGCCCAGTGGCAAATTGTCTGTCCTTCTTGTGCAGGTATGTGTTTATAAATGCTCACCAGTGACTGTGGAGAGGGGTCTACATGTCAACCCTGCTGCTGTAAGTGATCTTACATGTTCATTCAGTCAGCATAAAAACCTAACACTAGCAAGTGGGCGTGCCCCATAGCGCCAGAGGGGATGAAGAAACCTGAATCCATTCAATAAAAATGAAACGCATAACACAGCCGAGCTGCAGCAGTTAAAATGCAAGCGAAGCAGGAGCCATCTGATCCTGCCAACTCTCCTAAGGTCATGAAGACCTTGGTGGTTGAAGCTTTAATCTGGAATAAAGGAAGATAGGAAGGCATTCAGGTGCCTCAGGGAGTGGGGTGGAGAAGAGGAAGTCTGGAAGAAAGAGAGACTATTTTGTCTAACCATTCTAAAATTAGGTTGTAAAATGGTCTTTCTCATGTCACTGAAACGTTGGTTGACTTCAGAAGTGTTTAATCTTTTTATCTGTTAATGATTCTCCTTGTTACAGCAGGAAAGAAAAACAAAACAAAACATCTAATGTGTTTAAATAAATGAGACTGTAATCCAATCAATGTGTATGCTAAAGTATAACCTAATGTAAACTAATAACTAATTGAATTCAATACAAGCGTGCAGATGGAGTAAACAGTCCAACTTCTGTGCAGTTTTTTCAGTGTCTAGATGACAAATTAAAAAGATCTCTTTTCCATTTATGAAACCACTTATTATTTACAATAATTAAGAATATTTATCATTTTCTATCCAGATGAAGCCCGTCACATGTTGTCAGCTGTTTGATACTTAGCACATAACCCCGGTTTTACTATTTTTATTAGCTTTTTTAACAGTAAATTTGATCAGTTGATAGATAACGTAACAATAATTTGGTTAAACATTAAAAATAGACTTTTAAAAGCCTTGTGCATACTGGTGGATTAACCATAACTGAAACATAAAAAGTAATTTAGATAATTACCAGTACTGCATATTTAAGGCAGCTGTGGCATAAACAGCACTGCACGTTCAGCTCTTTATTCACTGGATCAAACCAGATGAGTTGCAAAGATCTGAGGGATTCCACCATATGTGGCAAACTTACAGTTGTGACACTTTGAATATAGATTTTAAAAGGGAGAATAGTATTCAAGAGGATAAAGCTTTACAAATATTATCATCGATTTTTAATGGTTTTAATCTGTTAATTCATTGAAGAAGCCTGACACAGGCTTTTGTCCCTAATTGTTGCAAATGTGATTTTTTTGTGTGCTTTAAACCATATCCGTAACACCATGTAGCAATTGAAAATTCAGAGCAGCAGAGGAGTCTCACATCTTTGATCTAAGTGGAGGGTCTTTGATCATGTAATGCAGTGGCATGTGTTTCTACAGAGCTGCACCTTTGTCTCATGATTTCCTCTTAACCCTTATCTACCAGCGCACAAACACACATATGCATGCACTCTTTAGATGCATATTGTTCGGGAAATGTTAAATTTCCCATGCAAGTACGTCACTTTGTGAAACCCACATCTGTTTCTCATGTATGGAGACAGCCAACGCGAGAGGTGCTTGTGGATAATTGCACGTATAAGCGAGAATCAGATGAAGGGATGTGGGAAAAGAAATGGTGGAAAAACAGGATAGAAGTGGGAGTTTGAGACAAGCAGGAAAGAAACGAGAGGTAGATTTCAGCAAGTGAAAACTCCCTATAAAGAACAAGGGCAAAACAAAAACCACTAGAGAAAAGACAACGATAACCAGGTGTGATATTTCTTTTCCTTATTTTATCTTCTGCGACACGCTATTCCCTGAAAACTTTTCATTGCACTCCCTTTGCTTGTTATATGGCAGGACGAACCCTGAATTAGTCACATGCCTTGGAAGTAGGCCAGGACCCGCAGCACACCTGTCCTTTTGGTTGACTTCAAAATGTACAGTGATACGTGAATAAACTCAAACACCTGCATATACACATGCATAAACACACCACACATAGAGGAAATAATAGATTTGCTGCCGGAATGAACACTTGCCCTTTGATACTGTTGTAGCTGTCAGAAGCTAAGAGGAAATGTTGATGCAATGGAGAGAAATCCCAGTAGTTTGATGTTTATTTGTTGTGCAGTTTGGTGACAGCAAAAGCCCAGAAATTAATTTATTTCATCATAGAAAGGGGCTAATCCAATGCGCAGCTTCCAGTAGTTACTGTTTTCCTCCATGCCCCTGTGAACGGGACATCACTTCAAGAAACACAATTCATTTAATTGAAACACTTGTAAACGGAACAGTAAAGAAAATCTAACTCTCCCCCTAAATGTCAGTTCATCCAATGAAGCCCGGTGCTGTGAGTGTGTCAAGAAAATCGATTTGGGGTCTCTTTCTCAAACTCTCATACAACATTTCCACACAAAAGGGTAGCCTGCTTACTCTTGTGCCTGGCACTGTGGGGCATTCTAGGAAAAAGGTAATCTGAACCATTAAATTATCATTGACAGAGCAGGTTAGAGTCAGGTGCACATGAAAGGTTACAGGATACTGAAGGTACATTTTAGTCATATCACACCACCTGGAGCTCTGCAGGCCATTTGCACAATTGATACCAGGGTTTATAACCACAGGGCTTTTTTGTTTATAACACTTGGATCAACAGTAATCGTTAGTCTCAATTTTTCTGTAGTCCTTACACAGATATAATGTAAAACTAAATAAATAAAACCGCTCTGTGCAGAGGTTTTGAGACAACCCTCGTTTCTTTACATTTTGCCTGAAAAATGGGAAGCAGGTGCACAGTGTTTTACTGAAATGTGTGTAAAGCAGTTGCGCCAGAATGTCCTGCTGAAAAGAAAGATTCTTTAAAATACAAGGGGGAGCAAGCGAGTCAGATACCACGGGCACAGAGATGAAGCAGGTCTGATCAGAAACTGTTTATTACTAGGCCAGGGAGGACAAATAAAAACACACTTAAAATGTACGTAATAAAATGTTGTCAATCTACTAAAACTAAATAAAACAATTTTAAAAACTCATAAAACTACCATTTTCTACATTCACTAAAAAACCCCTGCTATAATTATGCCACATGTTCATCATGGGTCCATCAGCAGGCCAGGAATTCCTTCTTTAGAGCAGAGCCCACGCCAGCCTCGTCTTCGGCAGACAAGGAAGAGCCTCCCATCTTCTTGTCCTTCCACTGGCCCATCACATCCCAGCCCAGCTTGCGTTCTGCACCCGAATCCATCATGCGACCACCGCCACAGCTCCCCTTGCGTCCGTGTCCTGTAAAATAACAAATAGGGGCCAGAACAATGGTCCCAGAAGCGGTAAACCTCTGCCCTGCTGCCAATCACACGCATTGTCTCCTACTGTTGCCGTTCCATGAGGTCAGGACTGGGTCGCCGTGTCACGCTGGCCATCTAGCATTAACTTTCCAGTCTGGGGCCTCTCTCCTTCAGTGCTCAGCTAGCCTGCTTTAAAAGGTCTTTACACAGCTGATAGGCCACCTCTGGACACACCCATGCCTCAGCAGGTGGTCCCTATCAGCTAATTTGTCCCATGTGTAGCCAGTCCACAGTGGATTAAAAACTATGTCACATAAAACACTAAAAACCATACAATAGAAACAGAATAAAACCATGCAAATAAAACGACACTCATAAATAAACACTAAAAATCAGAATAAAAACAATATACAAGATAAATTCAAATTTCCACTGTGTGACATGTGCAAACATCTATGGAGATATAGTATATACCCAAATGCAGAGTTTGTGCAGTTCTAACATGGTTGAAAGTTAATATTAGCATGAGCACCTTAATTCTTCAACACAGCCTGAACTCTCTTAGACAAACTTTCTTGTCATTGCTGTAAGTATTCCTCAGGAATACTTCTCTAGCTTCTTGAAGGACATTCAAAGCTCTTCTTTGGATGTTGGCTGCCTTTTTGTTCTGTTCTCTGTTAAGATGATCCCACACTGCTTCAGTATCGTTGAGGATTTGGCTCAGGGGAGGCCAGTCTATGACTGATATTATTCCACTGTGTGTTTTTATCTGGGTATGCTTTGTCTAGTTGGGATTGTCATGCTAAAATATAAATCTCTTGCTGATCAGGAGTGTCCCACATAGTACCTTGCAGTGGATCGAAATCCTTTTCTTTAAATAATGTTTATTATTCCATCAATTATGACTCAATTCCCAACCTCAGTCCTCACCCTTTTCTTTTCTCCTTGCTTCTCTTCCAGCGAGCAGCGGAACATCAGTTAAGCATGATCCAGTTTCTGCTCTTTGCTTTGTTTGAGCCTACCACTGCATTTTCTGAACTTTACCCAATGAGCACAACTGTGTTCACTGCAACTTGTATTCACAACTTGGCACAATTGACAAGAATGCAACCATGTTGTGCATTTTTGGATACATTTTCTCACTGTGACTTACATGTTAAGAGTTACGGAAGGAGTTCTACACAGAGTGCCTTCTTTCTTCATTCGTCTCAGATCAAATACATTTTAGGAACCAAAATGTCCTTCAAGAAAAAAATTGCAGGTCACAGGCTGGAGGAGGGAGAGAAGAGGATATACAAAGATATAAAACAGAAAAATGAGAAAGGCCTCAATGGGACTGGCAGGGGCTGATCCAAATGCAAAGGCGGGAATCCTCATTGTGCTTCATAAGGAGCACTCTTGGAACCCATTGGCTAGTCTGTTGACTTATCCTCAGGGGTGTAATGGGTCCAATCTAACCAGTGGCTGACCTAGCCAAGTTTTGCGTCTTTACGCACCATATGTTCTTTAGTAGATATCTGTTCATAAAAATTATACAAGGATAATGTGATAGCGGGCAAATTTAAATCAGGAAGTCCTATTTTATTCTGCCTGGGTTCTTATAATATTCCAGCTGCCTTGCTCAGGTGTTACGTTTAATACCCAGGCATCCATGACTCTATGACATTTATAAGGTTTAGTAGAGTTAGAAGTTAGCAAAAACAGTTTCCACCTAAAAATAATATCCCATGTTCTGACTGATGCATCTCTGAAAAATACTAATAAGTGCAGATCTGCTATCACTTTGAAAGTAAACAAAGATGGGAAACTAAATGATGACATTTAGAGGGTTGTTGAATCCTGTCAGACATATAACTGACATATAATATCAGCTAACTGTGGTTAAGCTAACATAAATACACGAGTAAATATGCTGAATGAGGATCGTATATCCTACCAGTAGAACACGTATTTCTAAAGTACTGCACAGAATGTGTTTTCTTGGCAGCATAAGAACGGGCCCTATAAGTACAAGAAACAAAGAGGCACACAGCTACCAGCAGGACCAAAGGTGCCTGATGCTCATTACCCACCACAAGCTACAAATCAGTACATTGAGAGGCATGGAGTGGCTGCAGTAGTCAACAGGAACATGAGTACTGAGTGCTCATGTCATAAGAAAGTAATGAGCCCTGAATGTTGGTGGTGAATTGGTGTTATTTGAAGTCATGGCTAGTCATGACCCATCGGAAAGTAGGCTCGTGTAGCATCTTTGTTTTCATCAGACAAGAGGTGTGAGGTGTGGATGCTTCTTGTGGTCTGTAAGTCATTAAGGGGCCTTTTGACAAATTCTCAGTGGACTGTCATGTTCCCCTTAATGAAAAATGGCCTTTGTCTGACGACTTTACCACAAGGGCCTGTGTTGTATATATAAATATTGTCACAAAGGAATACTAGAAGTTACTGGCCACAAGTTTCTTGGTTAAAAACCTTTTGCTTCACATAAATCAGGGAATGGCCAGATCTAGAAAGAAAGTTAATGGTACCAATCTCCTTCCCTATGCGAATGACTGGAGAAACGAAGCTCTTGGAGACTTTAAATGCTGCAAAAATTTAAATGACAGATTTCAGTTCCATGAATATTTTATAGTTTTATTTTGTAGCTACATGGCGATAAAGGAGCTGTTGATCACAGCAGTCTTGTTTTGCAAAACTGACACAATGAGTTACATTCTCACTGTTGTTTTCACTGTCATTTCTGACACTTATCCTGCATATATTTCTGCATCAGAAATATGTAATTTTTCTAAGTTATTTTTAAATTGACAGAACAGACCAACAAGAGAGAAACAAAAAGAGGATGTGGATTGAAGAAAGACAAAGAGGGATACATAAATACTTTAGTACGCGTTAGTGCAAGTGTGCACAAATTTGTGTTGTATTTCTATTTTCCGTGTATGCATTTATGCATTTGTCCATCCACGTGTGCAGTCAAGCGTGCATAGCTATGTGTATGTATTCGAGCACGAGGGGCACCTGCAACCTGTGATAGAACAACGTGAAAGCAGGGGGTGGACGGTGTGACAGGAAAGGGAAAGGAGGATGGGCAAAGGGGATAGAGAGAGGGTTATAAGGGTAGTCGGATCAGTGACAGCCAGGAGCTCTTTCCCCAGAGAGAGGCCATTACTGGGGGAATGGAGGTGGGACATGTTGGCGGGGCCTGCCACAGAGCTTATTGGCAATCTGTTAGCAAGGGAATAACAGGTCCAGGGACAGAAGAGTGGCTGTGAGAAAAGAAAAATCTACTCTCCTCAGGATTCCTGGCAATAAGAGAGATATGTGGAGTGGGTGTTGGTGCGGGGTCATGAGTCGGCAGGACCAGAGGAGGACAGCAAAGAAGAGAGTGGGGTAGAATTTATAGTGGCATTTTGTTACTGGTGAGGCTGTTTGGGAATGTCCTCACACTAGAGGTTTGCATTTGAATTTAGTACAATACAAGAGAGGTGAGAGAGGTGATTTCTTGTCTGGAGAGGGATTGTGAGCACAGAGCATGAAGATGAATCACAAAGATCACATCTCGAGAGAGGCATTAGCAAGGAAGAGAAATAAATCAAAAGGTGTGAGTGTGTGTCTAGTATAAGGTAAATTATCCTCTTAGACAAAATAACTAAATAGATCCAATTTTCCCAGGGTATTACATACCATTACTGACCTATTGCTGCTCACTGTGTCAGGTTTTTTTTATATGTATCTGTTTTCATTGCACGTGAACAAGGACAGACAGAAAATGAAACTGTGACAAATCAAAAATTAAAAAGAAAAAAACTAAAGACAATATAGCTCATTATTATTCTTCCTCTTTAAAGTTAGCACTTTCATTAGTTTTAATTTATTTACTAAATAGTTCTGACATTGTAGGTAAGCAAATATATCTCACAGTGCAAACGTTAGATATTACCGTTCCTATGAATCACTCAAGCATAAAAAGAAATGTAAATCAAGGGATGAACCTGTGTTGTTTCAGACAAACTATCTTAAATTGTATTTTTAGGCACTTTCTTATTAGCAGCCCACCGCAAGCTACAAAAAATGTCAAACATAACAAAGTGTTATAGGCATAAAATAGTATTTTTGCACAAAAAGACAAAATGGGTGATTCCCAAAGAGTTATTAGCTGAAACCTTGGCATAAGTTGACATTGTGTGCAGAAGAAGTGCCAGGTCTAAAATAAATATGCAGTAGATGAACAGTATCTGAAAGTCATGTCTTTAAGAAAGGGAAAAAACACCTACTAAGACCTGAGACAAGACCTGGGAGGTTCATCTGGCCCTTCAGTTGTTCCAACTATTGGTCACTGCTATGGTCTCACTGGAAGAGTGGCTATCAAGAAGCCATTCTTAAAGTAGAGAAGTCATGGCTTGACCTCCCCAGAGTCCAGACCTCAACATTATGGAAGCAGCGTGGGATCATCTTGAAAAAGAATGGAGAAAATATCAGCCAATATCAAAAGAAGCCTGAAGAACTATTCCTGAAGATTACTTAAAGAAATGATGAGAAAGCTTAGCTAAGACAGTCCAGACTGTGTTAAAGAATAAAGGTGATCATACCAAATACTGACTTTCAAACTTGTCAAAATTGCACAAACTGTGTTTTGCATACATCAGTGCAGCTATTTTCTCAAGGGGTCCCTCCAGACCTTTGCACAGTACTGTATAGTTTGCATTCTTGTTGTCTCCTGTGCAGTTTATGTACTGTAATCCCAGTTGTTGATCCTTTTCCCGCCAGACATGCTTTAATGATATGGGACAGATTAAGTGTGTCAGTGAATATAATACGTCTCCGAAAGAGAGGAAGTGCCAGGTGACAGATGCAATATGAATACTGAAATCACCAAATGATTTATTCGAGTCTGACATCTAAATCTGGCAATTAAAATGGCACCAGCTTGTCACCATGTATATGTATATATGGTGCTGTGAACGTGGCAGTAAGAAGACTGGGTTGGTAATAAAAATTGATAGGGAGGGGAAATTGGAGGAATAGCCAGGAGTTAGGAGAAGCAGGATAACATCTCTCATAACCATTCTAAACAGGCGCATTATTTCAGCCTATTTTCTCAATGTTTGATAATGCAGTCAGATACTGTGCTGCTTTGTGCGCAGTATCTGACTGCACGAAGCGGCAAATACTGTCACTGTTTCCTGCAACTGAAGCAATTTCATTTTCCTGTACAGAATTAATGATACCTAAGGGGAAGATGAGAGACATCAATCAATAGCTGGGGTGACAGACAACCTTATAGGTGGATGACCAACATTCACTGTATGTAATATTGTATTTACCACAGTGTGTTGCTGAACCTTCTCCTTATAGCCGCCTACTAGGGGCAAGTTCTGGTCTCACGAGCTATTTGAAAAACCAAGGTTTCCTAGAGAATTATTGATTGTGTCACACAACCCAATTTTTCAAAGACCTTGCTCCATGGGGAAGGAAGAAAAGGGGAGAAAAGAAACACCACCCCATACCGCCAATATGGAGTAATTTTTCTCCCTAACAGACGAGGAAGGAGCACATTTCCATTCCAAATGGGTTTGGACTTATTAGTCTGGTCGGTGGGTATTCTGTCATTGTCATAAGCACAGTGAGAATTAATTGGTGAAATGGCACCCCATGAGCCACCTTGTGGGGTGCAAATGACATTTTCTTAACCTAAAGATCTTAATCAAAAGCAAATAGGTGGGGCGTTTTTAAGCACCACCAACAGGTGCAGCCTGACACCAATTTGGAAAGTCAGCAGGACTGGATAATAGAAAGGATTAGAGTCACTTTAAACTCTTTATGATTTACCACTTATGTTCTCTGGCAAACAACCAAATTGGGGGCTTTAAATATTCGTATAAGCACAGCTGTTAGAACATCGACATATCTTCCTATACGAATGAGTTTTGCAATTCCGCTCAGAAAAATGCTCATATTTTTAGTAAAATAACACGCTCGCCTAAAATGATGCCAGGTGTCGATAAAAAGTGTGGGCGGAACATTTTCTGTTGCCCTTCCATTTACAGCAAGTCACTTGAAATTAAATTATGGGTTTAATCAACAATTGTACACACTTAATTGCTAATATTAATTCAGAGGCTTTGCCTGAATGACTTTCGCACACGATAAACAGTAGTGTGCAATATGATAAGTTGGGTGAAGTGGGATATAATAAACTAATTTGATAGTCGTAAATACAATCCAATTAACCTCCTTGAGGCTTTGCAGCAGGGGAGAAATAAAAGAAGAAAAAAACCCCAGCACTTACTGGAAGCAAACTGGAAGAAACCAGGAACCCCTACAGAAAAACTGTAATTTGCTTCTATTTCTCTCAAAGAAATGAAGAAACTAATTAAATTTAGTAACTCATAACCATTAAAGAGATAGATTGTAAGTGATATATGAAAATGTGTCTAAATCTGTTGCAACATCTTACCTCTGTCATAACCTTAACTAAACATTTAATTAGGTGACAGCATCATTTAGTGTAGTTTCCACTTTAGTTAATGTAATACTAATTGACCACCTTATTATGCTCCTCATAAAGCCTTCTCTCTGTTTCTCTCTTTCTCCTGCCTTCTCTTTCTTCTTCCCCTATCGCTGGCCTTGTCTGGAGGAGTAAATAATTGACGTCCCTCTTCTCACGTTGTGAGAAATTTATGAATAGTCGTAGAAGGGTGGCTGTATTTTTCTCCCTAACTTCTCAGTAGTCTTTCTCGAACTTGTCTGTGTATCCGCACGAAGGTCAAAATAAGTGCATATTTTATAAAGATGGATCGCCCCTGCTAAACTCGTAGTCAGCCCTGGCCAGCAGTCTCCAGCCTAAGATGCTTACTGGCCATACCTAGCCCCAGGACAACCATTTCTCACTCTGCATTTTTGTGTTTGTGTGTGCAGACGTGCCTTTGACTGCAAAATGTGCAAAATCACCTGATTTATGAATCAAGCCTAAAAAGGCACAAGTGTATTATTACAAATCTGAAATAATGCATTTTATCAGTAGTGTTGGACTTTCTTTCTAATCTGCTACCATGAGAGAAAAAAAGGTGTACTTTTGTTTCTGCAATATTTAGTTGAAAAAAGCTGCACGTTTCATCCAATTACTTTGAAGGAGAGAGAAGTAAGAGAGGAAAATAAGTTCTCACGGTATCTTCCAAAGTATACTTTTTTAAAGAAGACTTTCATGAACTTTGCTATGGCACGGTCCTCAATCACACTTAGCGACAGACAGGGAATTGTAGATATCCCCTACCGCTATCTGCTAACATCTGTCAGCTCATGGGTGTATTTTAGGCTAGCAGCACAAAGTCAAGTCAGCTACAGCACAAAAAAAATGTCTTTAGTTCAAATATCACCAGTGAGTCTCAAAATAGAGCGACCCAAAGCCATTTTTTAATCCCAATACTTCATGGATCATTTCTGTTGTTCCTATTTTGAAGTGTGAAACTTACTTGCTAGCTTCTGCATTTGAAGGGGAACGCTGAACAGAGTGGGCAATATATTAAATTCAAAGTGAAATAATGTTGATTTTAATGGTGTTGAAAAATTCCAACATTAAAGAACCAATATTGACAGAATCATTTTCAGATGAATTTCAAATGCAATTGTGTCTATAGTTAACAAAGTCTGCACAGGAACATTTGAAGTACGAGGATGATGCTGGGGTAACACGTCAGTAAGGGCTAAATAACGTCCACGGTGACTTAAATCTGAGAAGCATTTAACACATCTACAACGACTAAAGGGTGGAGGTTGTTTGTGTGTGCTGTTTGGCATCTCAAAGTGCCAGTGATCAAAATAACGGGTTCAAAGGCACCACCGGAAGAAAAGCATGACTCAGATTATAGTACATACTGGTTGTGTATACCTTCAACTAACGATGATGATCACCATTATCAAATCCATTTCTTTGCTTAATTATTATCATTACCGGTACTTGTTTTTTAGCTGATCAACATGTCACTTTAACTACATAATTCACTCTGCAGCAAAGTGTCAGGGGCTCTACATTGCGTATTGGTAAATGAAGCATGTAACCTGCATTTCTCCTGCTTCCCTTCTGCCCCGGGTGACATGTGCTGCTCTTCTGTGCTCTTCACTCCAAACAGCATCAAGGGCAGGAGCACTGGGAGGCAGCTTAGTGCTCTCTGCCTGTCTCAACCATTCTTTTCAAGCCCTGCCAATACACTCCCTGGGTACTGTATGCAACACTGGTCGCTGGCCAAACACTGTTTATGGAGGACACATTTGCAGTAACACACTGACTGAACAGCTTGACTTTGTCATACAGGTAAAGTATTTCTGAAATGGTGATGGATCAATTTGCAGCTCAAATATCCTTTTCGTAAACAGGACATATACGGAGCCGGTTTAAAACACACATTCAGTCAAACCGTGTCGGTGAGGATAAAATACAGGAAAATTTGCACCCACATGCATAATAAACACGAATGATACTTGGGAATTATTATAAAAAGTTATCAGGGACATTAAATAAATCCCACTGAAATTTCCAAAACCAAGAATAAATTATTTGCATCTATTACAACTATTGTCATCATCGTTTTTATTGGTGTGTCTGTGTCAGGATCTCATGACGACATCCTGGAGTGCTTAATTAACCCCTTTACATTCCAAATAAATGGAGGTCTAAAAAGGCATGCATACACACACAGATTTATTTGAATGATTTACACAAAACATGCTAAAAACAGCAATAAATGAGATCATACTTTGAATTATAAAAGAACACTATTACCCTCTCCTCACATACAAAGTCTTGAATAATCGGGCCCCATTACATGTTAAAAATCTCATACTATCATATTATCACTACAGCACATTTTGCTCTGACTTCAGGCCCCTACCCTGTGGAGTTTTTGCTTCTCAATGCTAGAAAGTAGTGATGTGCGGATCGATATTGAAATATCGATTCTTCCGATACCAGTAATTTATGTTCCAGAATCAATTCTCATATTAAAATATCAATATTTTAGTACTTTGGGGTAAATTTTCATTAACAGGAACACAGTGGAAAGAAACTATATCATTCGGATTGTCTAAATTGGAAGGAACTACTTCCTCTTACGCCTTTCATAGTCATATGCAAAATACGGCTGTATAAATGTGTCGCAGCCCCTGGCCAGTGTTGTAAACTCCTCAGTTAGGAAAATCGCTATTGGCTATCCTAAATGTCTCTAGAAGTTGCTAAATGACGCCATCGCCTAATTTCTCCACGTTGTAGGAGAGAAAAAAAGAAGAGACAAAGTGAGTAAAAAACGTCCTAAATGCATTTAGAATTGATTTAGAACTACAAATTAAGTTTCTTTTAGTGATTATTGCTTTTTTTTATGTCACAATTCCATCCCTACTCCTTTATCTGGGCTCGGACCGGCAAAAGTGACCCGAAATAGGCACTCTGGTGGAGTTACTTTGTGTGTGTGTGTTTATTAGTAGTTTAAACCTTGTGATCCAAAAAACAACATAACAGTAAAAGAAGAACTGACTGCGTTACAGTCAGTGCGGGAGCAGCGGCTTCACTCGTGCGCGATTCAGTTGCAGTTTGGACGCATAGGTGGGAACATTTCCTGGCCTGATAGCAGCCGGGGGAGGACTGTTCTCCGCCCGTGAGCGCTTTGGCACGGGTGAGGTGCCCACGGCAGCACCGCTGCTTGTTGAAAGTAAAAGCAATACGCGCTTTCACATCAAAAAGTCGTCATAAATAGGTCTCCAATAACACCAGAAAAAGTCACCAGATTTGTTGCTAGTCGCTAAGGGGCTCTGAAAACTCGCTAAATATAGCGACAAAGTTGCTAAGTTGGCAACACTGCCCATGGCGTGCGCACTCACAACAATGGCTAAGCCTAAACGGAGTCATGTATTTTATCTCCACAAACAGCCAAGACGCAGCAACACCACCTGGTCAAACACCTCAGAGTAAATCATATCACAGAATATGATGAGCTTATGTTGAGGCGAACTGAAGAGGAGGAGTGGACAGGGACAGGTGCTGCTAGGGCGAGACAGACGTCTCTCGCAGAGTCCTTCAGTGCTGCAGGCAGGCAACATGCTCAAATAGCGCACAACTTCAGGTTTTTATTTCTATATGATAATTCTGCATCATTAAGCTATAAGAACAAGTAGTCTGATGTCCTCTAATCATTATGAAGCTATATTATTATATTATGATTACAATTACATAATGCACTTATCTATTGTATTATGAAATATAAAAGTTTTTGTACAGAGTATCGGTATCGGATCAGTATCGTCGATACCACCCTGAATTTTACTTGGTGTCGGATCGGAAAGGAAATCAGTGGTATCGCACATCACTACTGCAAAGTGCTAGCTCACAGGGGGTCGATTGATTGTTACAGTCATGTCTTTAGCCTATGAATAAACCTGAACTGAACTGAAATTTTATTAATCATTGTTTTATTCATCAAAACAGTAGCAATATATACTAACAAGAGGATTTTTTGTAGTCTATAAATGTGCTGTTCATAACAAATATCTTTGTTAGGTTAGGATTAACCATTAAAAACTACTTGGTTTGATTTGTATGGATTGTTTTTAAAACGAACTCTTTTAAAACATTGTTTTTCAGTTTCCATGGTGAGATCACGTTCACTAGAAAACACACACGCTCCTGACACAAAATACATTTCCTATTGAGATACTTTACTTACAAACGCGTGTTCACTGACAAGAAGAGACTGTGCTTGCCAGTGTGCTTCCTTCACACTATTTGACTGCGTTAATGTGGCCAGAATCATCACTGACACCCATGCCAGTAAAATTTTATTGCCAGCAAGTCTGGATGAAAAAAACAAAAAAACAACAATAACAACAAAACAATGAAAAATCAAATGTTCTTAAAAATATAAAACCCCAAATCTGACTTGACTCACAAAAGCCTGGTACTGCCCCAACCTGTCTGACCACATCCACCGCGGGTCTCAACTTTTCCAGAGTAAATGTGTGCATCAGTTAGAGAAAAACAATTTTGCTTGCCCTCCTAGTACAACGTCTGTGTAATACAGTAGCTGCTTGAGCCCCTGTGTGATTGTCCGTAGAAATCCCAGTGAGCATTTCTGACCTGCCTTCTGCACTCTCTATCCAGTTTGCCTCACCTGAGACAAAAAGTATATTTCTGGAAGTAAGAAAGCATCTGACACTGACAGTCTCCTATTGTCCGCTCCATGTCACAATGTCCCAACCGCCCTTCTTTAATCAATCTCTGCAGTCTCTGGGCCAAAAATGGGTCTCGATTGGTGCAGGCATATAAAAGTTGAACTTTATTTAAAAGTGTTACAAAGGAAAATCAATAAAGGTTGCAAAACTTTTGTAAATGTGTTCATCTATTTTTTTTCCCATCCTTACGACACTTGCACAGCACTTGTTTTTATTGACTTGTTTACTCTGCTGTCTGTGCTCAGTCTGTAAAAGGTCATTGTTCTATAATGTTAAGTCTCTGAGCAAGAAACTGTGTCAAATTCACTCTTCTTTCAGACATGATCTGAATTTTAGATTAAGTCCCAGCCGTCACCCCCACCATCACCACCTCCTTCACCCAGAAAACAAACAAACAAACAAATGTAATCTTAAATGTGTCCCTTGAGCTGCCAGCAATAGCTGAACTCAGGTCAGATCAGTGAAGCATTTCCTGCAATTACATATATTCAATATTAAGATAGGTTCTCATTATTTGTGCTGTGTGTGTGTGCATTGGTTCAGGTAGCTGTTTCCCACGTTACCCACAGACCACCAGTTTAATTTTTCATTTTAAACATTTGAAGTCAAAGTCGGGCCTAGTCGTTTCAATTAAACTCTGGCTTACTGAACTATAACAGCATTCTATTAACTTTATCTTAATTACTTCTCAGTGTCCACTGTAACCTTGGGGTTGCAATGCAGTCCCACAGCTATGAAGTGTAGAATGGTATAGCTTTACGAGAAATCACTGCTTAAATATGTTCATAGTCGAGGAAAAAAAAAATCCATTTTTCTTTTCAAGAGCAGTGGAGTAATTGAATTTACATTTTTTAATGCATGTCTCCCTGGTAAAATTTGGTCAGTATACGATCTGCTTCTGTCTTGGGTACGTACAGTTCAATGTTGTGTGAGTCAAGGCCGAGCAGTTATAGTGGAACTGCGGTGAAATAAACAAACTGCATGGAGCTTGTTGATCTCACAGCCGCTGACATCAGCACTATGGCGCCTTCTGATCTGCTGCTTTCTGTCCGTGAGCTTGTGACCTTTTAGCTGTGCCAGCCTTACTGGCTTTATATTTTTTGTACCTTGCTAGGATCGCAAGTGACAGTAGGTAGGTTAGCATTTTCTACACTGCAGCTACTGAAGAATAATTTTGTGTACTTTTACTCAAACGTAAAATTTTTTATTTGCAATCCCCTCACATTCTCCCACTGGAGGAATTTACACTAAACTACCACTGAGGTTGCTGCACAAATATCTAACGTAAGAACAAAAACAGTAAAATGTAAGTACTACACTAAAATGTTCTATATTTTCTCGTCACTTTATAAAGTGGAATGAAGTGATTGCTGTAAAACTCAGTGACTCATTCCTCTATGATCCAACTGTGAACTCAAAAAACACTCCATGACCTTAAAGGAAGCAAATCTGAGCTTCTTTTTTTTTGCTAACTGCTCTTTTTACACACTTACGGTGTGTTCACACCGAACGCGATGGACGCGAATAGAGCGTCAGGTTTACATGTAAAGTCAATGGAAAGGCGCGATGACGCGCGATTGCGGGTCCCGCGAAAATTCGGAAGCAGATTTGCGTCGCGAAAACGCCAAAACGCGTGAAACGCGCGTCAGTGTAGCGCGTCTGGCGCGTTTGACTCGCGAATAAAACCACGCGCGTGAGTTTTTGTGTTGCATTTTGTGCATACGCGCGTTTCGCGTCTACCGCTCGAGTTGGAAAAATCTGAACTCCAGCGTCAAATCGCGCCGCGACAACCAATCAGGAGCCTGGTGACGTAGCTGTTACCTAGGTCAAAGGGGCAGATCCAGCCAAAGCCTTTCATACTTCAATGGAGGGGAAGGCTAATCAATGCGGTAGCAAACAACTCGGAGCTGTACAACACCAGCTGCTTTCAGTACCGAGACAGGAATAAAAAGGACCGAGCTTGGAGGAAGATATGTGAAGAGATCGGGCAACCTGGTAAGTTCATTCATTTCCCTTTTGAAAGTTTTCACTGACCCGGGGAAGCAGCACAAAAGCTAGCAAGCCACCGCTATTTTCCCACTGACGTACAAATACCGTTCTGCTTTTATGCATGTTATCATTTAGGAATATATTTTATTGTTTATTAATAAACAGCACACAGTGGTCCCGCTGTTCATCCGTCACTGCTTTGCTTTTTCGCTGATTTTTTATTGCACAGTACAGCATTGCATTCTGCAGCCTGATTGACAAATCTCCTGCGCTTGCCAAATTTATCACGTTTGGTTTTGATAACCATCGCGTCCAATAGAAAAAACAGCACAAAAACACCCATAACTATGAGCCTCATTCGGAAATAGACACCTGCACCGCGAGGGAAAAAGGCGCACGAAAGTGGCGGGCAGATGAAGACAAACCGCGGCATAATAATACTTTTACGTTTTGCAATCTACAAAGGTTTGCACTTTGAGAATCAATTGTGAGAACTGTGACCAGGGGCTAGTTATTCTGAGAACCCCTGCAATAAATGAGGGACCACTGTCTACTCTACGATTATTATATCCAACCTGTTAACATTTAATACTGTATTGATAGAACCAACTGATTCTGCAGCAGAGCATCCCCAGTCCCTGAGCTCCTGCTGCTGCACCCACAGATATGTACAGCAAGCACTGATACCTTTTTAGTCGGTGGGATTCCCTTGTGATCACCTTTACTAAATATCTACAACCAATCTGATTATATCCTGTTATTGTTTTTTTTTTTTCAATGTTGAAATTAAAATCTAGTAGCAGCCTTCTCATTTCTTTGTGTTTTGTGCTGTTTTACAGGCCCACAGAGGAGGGCGGCTCCGAGGCAGATGAGGGACGGGTCCCAGGACGGTCCATCGGCGGTGGAGCTGGCCATCCTGGAGTCCCTGAAGAGGCCACACCAGTCTCCAATGGAGCATTTCCTCCTCAGCCTTGTTCCTGCTCTGGAGAGCAGCTGGTCCTTTTTATTCCTGTCTCTCTGTAAATTCTTATATTTTATATATTTATGTTTAATGTTTTTCTGTTTGAGACTTTTAATATTATTTCAAATAAATGTTTATAATGACTAATGTCTCAGTTCTACTACACAGCAAATGTTGGCACACGACTTGACACATGTAGAATTTATTTCATATTATACTAATGACAAAATATACTGATACAGTGGGATGCAGAAGTTTGGGCAACCTTGTTAATAGACATTATTTTCCTGTATAAATTGTTGGTTGTTACAATAAAAAATGTCAGTTAAATATCATACAGGAGACACACACAGTGATATTTGAGAAGTGAAAAGAAGTTTACTGGATTTACAGAAAGTGTGCAATAATTGTTTAAACAAAATCAAGCAGGTGCATCAATTTGGGCACCACAAAAAAGAAATGAAATGAATATTTAGTGTATATCAATGTGTGTGTCTCCTATATGATATATGGGGTGCCTTTGTCTGGATGTGCTTCCCATCCAGAGCTGCACAGCACAGAGGAAAGTTCCAGCGCTCCTGGAATCCCTCTGTGATGGAGCGCCAGTCTCCAGGTGAAGGCACAGCCATGAAGTCGTCCACTAGACAGTCCCAGATGGACGTCGCTGCCTTGAGGGTGATCTGGCTCACCGTGGACACACCGACTCTGAAACTGAACGCGATGGTCCTGAAGGAGTCCCCGGTGACAAGGAACCTGGACAAAATTGTTCAAAATCAGTATTATGTGTACTGCAGTTACAAAATACATTATTCAAATTCCAAAATACTTTTGTGATGTCAGATTTAAATCACAAAACATGAATCTTACATAAAACCTTTTGTAATTATAAGGATAATTACAAAATGTATATTAGATAATATCTAAAACAGTTGTGTTTTGTTTTAACTTTAACATATCATAATTTGATTGGTAGCAACTTTTGCCACTACAGTGAGCCAATCACTCACAATTCCTAAACATGTCAATCAGGTAGGAATGAAGTAAGACATTAATAGAAATAAAGAGTTGTATGTTGACATGTAGCCCTTTCCTTGCTTAAATCATTAATATTTTTGAAAAATTAATCTGTGATAAGACATAGCTTATCAAGATAGAACCATGTAACTAGAGATGAACCAAACTGTTCACAGTTTTATCTAACTCTGTTTTAATAAAGGCTGTGACCCCTGCTATAGAGTCTGACAGCTGCAGGGATTATATACAAATATTCAACTATCCCAGAATTAAACCAGGTCTAAATAAAAAGGAGTGAGTATCACTACAAAGGTTAACTCAGTGGTCCTAATGCTACAGTTTGATATCAGCAAACACCGAGCGCATACATTGATGTGACACCACAGCCATGCTATCATCGCAAACACTGATAACA
The DNA here is from genome assembly GCF_057381915.1 of Diplotaxodon limnothrissa. Taxonomy (NCBI): domain Eukaryota; kingdom Metazoa; phylum Chordata; class Actinopteri; order Cichliformes; family Cichlidae; genus Diplotaxodon; species Diplotaxodon limnothrissa. The sequence goes on from NC_140607.1 coordinate 18,766,910, forward strand.
GCATAAATCGAATTAAATCGGGACTTGATGAGACCTTCTGAGTATCACTAGAAATATTATAAAGAGTCGTCTCTGTACCACAGTTTGCTTTCAGTAAACACCGACAGCATTCACTGTTAGCATAGCACATCCATGTTAGCAGTGTATAACTGGATGGATTAGCATATTAGCACAGATATCAATAAAGGACTACCGTATTAAATAGTTTTACTAACCTCAGGCAGACGGACAGGCGCTCTGCAGGTGGGATTGAGCGTCTGTAGTTGGTGTCTAGGCTTTTCGAATGGCTGAATTATTCATTGCATCCCATACACAAACATGTTATTTTAAACAAAATGTCACGGACACATCAGTAATATTAAAACATTGATCAAAATTCAGGCTATAATGGTCGCAGTGGTTTATTTACCTGTAGAGAGGCGGGCTGTAAAGTCCAATTTCTGGGCTTTTGATTGCTGCTTTGGAGGAGTTTGCATCATTAATTATTCATGTCTTTACTCTTTTTCTCGCTCTCTTCTTCCTCTTGCTGTCTATCTCTCACTACTTACCTCCCATGCGTGAACAACCTTCCACATGAGTAAGCACACTGTCATTCACAACACACCCATCGACATCAGTCTGGGCCAAGATTGCCAATAAAAAAAAAACAGGCACATGTGTGCCTTATTTCATATGCCATTCCCATTTCATCATTCATCACTTTCTGGCTACTTTATCGAATATTATTCAATTAACTACCTTCATCTGCTGGTACGCCTGGGGAATTTTATAGTATACCTAAGCTGTTCCATATGGCTCAACCTTTAATCGAAAGTACAAGTACAATTAGTATTGTGAAAAACAAAACAGGCAAGAGGACAGACTTCAATATATATTCTTTAATTAAGCAAATAGCTTTGAGGGCATATGATGTTTGGAGTGGAGAGGCTCCAAACAATTAAGCCACAAGGTTTAGCCTGAAGTGATTTAACGCTTTCATTTCAAGACAGATCAGATGACATATTTGCTCAGTTTCTTCTTATCCCTCTGGGCTTCTAAAGAAATGATTACAGCTCTGGATCATTAATAAGCCCTTGGTTTGTCTTGTGTTTAAAATGATTTCTTCAGTGGCAGTATAAACAGTAGTGATGTGCGATACCACTGATTTCCTTTCCGATCCGACACCAAGTAATATTCAGGGTGGTATCGACGATACTGATCCGATACCGATACTTTGTACAAAAACGTATTTTATTTATTGTATCTCAAATTATAGCGTCATAATGATTACAGGGCATCAGATTACTTGTTCTTATCACTTAATAATGCAGAGTTCATCATATAGAAATAAAAAAACTGAAGTTGTGCCTATTTGAACACCTTGCCTGCCTGCAGCACTAAAGGACTCCGTGAGAGACGTCTGAGGTGTGTTCTAAGGTCAGTGAATCCCAGGAAGGCGGCAGGTCCTGATGGAATACATGGAAAGGTTCTCAGAGCATGTGCTGACGAACTGACCGGAGTCTTCACTAAAATCTTCAACCTTTCCTTGTCATCAAACACTGTCCCACCCTGCCTCAAAACCTCCACCATCATCCCCATCGCCAAGAAGACAGCTGTGGTCAGCCCAAATGACTACAGGCCTGTTGCACTTACACCTGTAGTGATGAAGTGCTTTGAGAGACTGGTCTGTCAGCACATCAGGGCCGGTTTGCCTCCCACTCTGGACCCCCACCAATTTGCCTACAGGACAAATCGATCCACCGAGGACGCTATCACCATAGCGCTCCACACTGCGCTGAGTCACCTGGAGCACCGAGGAAGCTATGTGAGAATGCTCTTTCTGGACTTTAGCTCAGCATTCAATCATATCATCCCGGAGATCCTGGTCTAGAAACTGTCTCACCTGGGACTCTCCACCCCCATCTGCCTCTGGATCAAGGACTTCCTGACAAATAGACCACAGTCTGTCAGACTCGGCCCCCACCTGTCCAGCACCATCACACTCAGCACCGGGTCTCCACAAGGATGTGTTTTGAGTCCCCTCCTGTTTACGCTCTACACATCCGACTGCTCCCCTACCCATCTCTCAAACACCATCATAAAGTTCGCGGATGACACCACAGTGGTTGGACTCATCTCAAGGGGGGATGAGTCGGACTACAGAGATGAGGTCAACAGACTGACTGAGTGGTGTTCAGTTAACAACCTCCAACTGAACACCACGACAACTAAAGAACTTATCTTGGACTTCAGGAAGGGCAGAGCAGACCCGGCCCCACTTTACATTCACGGGAACTGTGTGGAGAGGGTACACTCCATGAGGTTTCTGGGCGTGCAGATCTCCGATGACCTCTCCTGGACTGCAAATACCACGGCGGTGGTAAAAAAAGGCCCAGCAACGTCTCCACTTTCTGAGAGTGCTCAGGAGGAACAACCTGGAGGAGAGGCTGCTGGTGACATTTTACACCATAGAGAGCATCCTAACGTACGGCATAACAACATGGTATGCAGGGTGCTCAGCTGCGGACAGGAAAGTACTGCAGAGGGTCATCAACACAGCCCAGAAGATCACTGGCTGCTCTCTGCCCAGCCTGGAGGTCATTGCAAACTCTCGGTACCTCAGCAGAGCTGGCAATATCATCAAGGACCACTCTCACCCCAGCAATCAACTGTTTGAACCATTACTGTCAGGCCGACGGTACAGGTCACATAAAACCAGGACAAACAGATTCAGGGATAGCTTCTTTCCCAGAGCTATCACCGTAGTAAATAAGCACAAAAACAATTGAACCTGCTTAGCTATTTCATACCGTCACTGTCATTATATTAATGCTGCTATCCTGTATATATCTTACTTACTATTGTTTGAATACTTGCGATTGTTTTATTGTACTTTTTATATTTTACATTTATATTTATTATTGAATCTTGCACCAAGGGAGTGGCACTCCAATTTCGTTGTACTCTGTACAATGACAATAAAGGCTATTCTATTCTATTCTATTCTATTCTGTCTCGCCCTAGCAGCACCTGTCCCTGTCCTTCTCTTCAGTTCGCCTCAACATACACTCCTCATATTCTGTGATATGATTTACTCTGAGGTGTTTGACAAGGTTAGTGATGTTGCCATATGTTACCATACATGCCAACCCTCCCGATTTTTCCGGGAGAATACCGAATTTCAGTGCCCCTCCCGAAAATCTCCCGATTTTCCACCCGGACAACAAAATTGAAAAACCATACCGCAGAATTCATAGCGGGCCCAGCCAATTCCAGTTTCCAACAATGGCGGCAGCGACTTAGTTTTAATATCACTCTTATTTCTCTTTCTGGGTCGCAAAAAACTTTTAACATATTTTCAGGTGAGAATGTAGCTGTGTAAACTTCAAATATCTGAGCCGACCGACACATTGTTTTCAAACCCCCGCGGTCTTTCGCTACTCGGGTTAAACATGATATACAAGTCACTTTGATAACTTAAAAATTTTATTGTTTGGCTTTTTCAGTGTTTTATTTGTCCGTGAGTAAATCGGTTTGGCTGAGATTAAAGTTATTAGATTAGATTAAATTAAATTTAACTTTATTAATCCCTCAGGAGGGTTCCTCCGGGGTTTTCACACAGTTGAATAAACGCCAAACAGAAAATGATTAAACAGAAGTATGAGACGGTCGAGAGTTTACGTCAGCGCCCGGTTATATTCACCCTCCACCGAGGGAGCTCGTGACATACAACCCGGCTTTCTTTAGACCGCGAAGGCCGGGTCCTCAGGTGGAAGCAGCCTCTGAATTTGGACACCCCCGCTGTTTCCGGGCCGGCCAATAATAACGGAGATTTAACGTATTTTATCCGATTAATAAACCCTGTAAAATGTATTTATCACCCGCCCCCCCCCCCAACAGACCTTTTGAATGTCTCCCTAGTAGGCTATGGCCACAACACCTCACTCTTGGAGCACTTTTTTGCCACATGTGTGCAAACCACGTCTCAGCTGTTTGTGGAGGTAAGATACGTCCGCACAATTACGCTCAGCCATTGTTGTGAGTGCGCACGCCAAGGCGCTGCGAGACATTTATACAGCCGTATTTCGCACATGATTATGAAAGGCAGAAGAGGAAGTAGTTCCTTTGAATGTAGACAATCCGAATGTTATAGTTTCTTTCCACTCTGTTCCTGTTAATGATAAACTACAAATTTACTCTAAATTACTAAAATATCGATATTTTAATGTGAGAATCGATTCTAGAACATAAATGATTGGTATCGGAGGAATCGATATTTCAGGATCGATCCGCACATCACTAATAAACAGAAGTCCTTTGTGTTCTGCCTTTTGTTCTCGTTCATAGAAGTTATGACGTGAAGAAAACGAGCGCTGAAATCTTTGACAGATAGTTAAGAACGTATATTGTTACGCTGCTGTTTTTGATTTAGTTAAGAGTACAGATACAATACAAAAGCACTTTCAGCTGCACTACATTATAGTGTATGCTGTGTGGTTATTTGGAGAAACATTTTCTTTCAGATTGCGCTGCCGTTACTGTTTGCCCCTTGTGGCTTCATCATCACATTCAGCTCAGGCTGCCTTCTTTAAGAGCAGCTCATCTCAGACTGATTATCTTGTTAATGTGGTCTTAAGTGAGTGAATGAACAGGGATGGGTTCAGAGTGGGAGATGGGGAACTGTGTGATCACACCAAACGTGAAGTCAAGTTTCACCTAGCATTACATGTGTGAATTCAAGTTACAAACTTGTGAATATATGCCTTGTCACATCCAACAGGCCTGGGTGGGTGGGGTGGGGGGACTCCACTTTATTAACTCTTATAATTTTGCTCACTTTTCCCCAAGACCTCTCCAGTTTTTTCCGTCTCCGTATGCCCTCATATCAATAAGCTTGTCTTCTGTTTGTGATGGCTGTTGTTATTGGGGGATTGTTGATAGCTTGTGGAAGAATCCCAGCTGAGGGCTTTTTTATGACACAGCATGAAATCAATTTTTTGCCAAAGTTAAACTATATTTGTGTGGCCTGGCGAAAAGTCATTTTATATGAGGTCTTGCTGCTTCATATTTGACGTGAACACCCATCGAGATCTGCTTTTGAGGTACAACAGGAAAAAATGACAAAATTTGTACTGTGATTTAGCCAACTGTATCTTAGGTATACTATAGAAGTGAGTGAAAAGCATAATCAGCTTGAAAAATAATATAACATCAAAACAATTAATTATTAAAGCATTAAAGTTCTTTTAGTTTGTCAACTGTCGTTTGCTGGGAAGTTCTTATGCTTGAGAATAATTTTCCTTTGAATGCTCTGTCCAGTTTTTTTCCATCTTTGAATGAGTAACACATTAATGTTAATTATATTTCTAATTGAGAAACATTGTTCCTGTGGCATTCACTAATGAGACAGACACTAAACAGACAGCGTGTGCCTGACACCACAGAATACCTTGTAAGTCCTCTAACATCCATGCAACATTAGTGCTGAGAATACATTGGGGGATGAGCAGAGCCAACATATAAACCATAAAATATAAACCATAAGCTTTTAAAGAGTGTGAAAATCAGAAGTGCTGCATGGATTAAAAAAATGGATACAATGAAACTTAGAGTGTAATTATAGTATTATCCACTTACAACGCTCAAGTAAAGCTTGTTGGGAAAGGTCATGGTTATCCTCCCTTCATTTAGATGTCATGCCAGGACCTCCACGGCTTTAAATTAACCGTCCATAAAAACAGCAACAGTCACACATGAGGCATAAACTTTAGATGAGATTGTAAAGATCAGGACAAAAAGGAAAAAGTCCTGAAAATGGTGCAGAATCAGGCGAATAAATGCACAATTTCCTCAAACATTGCTTCATTTAATGTTGATTTTCACTGCAGGACTTGTTGCTGCTATTGAATTTATTTATTTAAAAGGGACAGTGCAGTTTAACATAGTTCAAGTGCAAGACATGAAACTGATGTGCCACACATAGGTTTATAGCTACTGCTAATTTTCAACAATTGTCCCTTGTTGTTTGATTTCTTCTTTCGGAGAAATAAAGAGTCATTCACTGCTGCAGCAATCAAAGATTTCAAAGCAGCTGTGTTGGTGCACACAAATAAGAGAGAACTTTTTCAGATAGCTTATTTCTGATTATAATATTTAACCTCAAGGGTAAAACATTATAAATTAATTAATACATTTATTATCAAATGGTGTCTGACATTCCACCTGACGTTACATTCTGTCTTGATCTAAAACTAAAATGAAGGAGGATTAAATATTTCACTTGCTCTTATGACATACAAAATCTCATCTATCCTGCTCCATTCATGTGCTGCCAAATAAGTTGGCCCTATCAATAAATGAATGTAAAACCTTTGAGTTTTGTTTTAGCAAACTGTAAGAAAGTCCTGTGTGCACATCATCTCCTTCACTTTATGGTTATGGATATTAGAAAGAACAGAAACAAAATACAGAACACCCTGTAGCATAACAATAAAATCATGTTCATTATTAATCATTTCTGCAATATTAGCACACTTGCTAATATTGCAGAAATGATTGACACTTTTGTGGTTAAGGGAATAGTCAAAAATAGAAAAGTAATGCAAACTTTAATCTTAAAATTAAACTTAATTTCTTTGATATGCACACCAAATTACAGTTTTACAGAGCAAAGAGCAGAATGCAATCAGACTCTCTGATCACTAAAACAACACAAACAATTTATTATAGAAAGGTCAGCATCACAGTGGCCTTTTTTTAGCTGAAACTTTAATGAGACCCAAGTGGGAGTCTTCATCTTAGCAGAGAACAGAATAAAGATAAGAAATAGAAAAACAGTGCTGGTATATTGCATTGATACTGAGAATAGACATGTATATTTGCAAAAAGATAATCTTTATTATCTCAGGTTGATACCGTGGAATCATGATGTGATGGAGAAATGATCATGACAATGCTAGAAGAGACTTTAACTGTGGAGAACAGAGACAGCAAGGGACATACGGGTGGGATATGGGACTTGAAGAATTTTACTTTTCAGTCTAAATTTGCACAACCGGTTCAAGACTGCTTTCACTGTGGTTTTCCTTTTCATTGTTAATGACTGTAAACAAAAATATATCCAGAGTTTACAACTCAAATGATTATTTCATGCAAATATTGAAATTATTTTAATGGTAAAAAAAAACTTAGTAACTGTCTTTCTAATTATTGCCTGTGTGTACTCATGACAGCTTGTGGGATAAACAGTTTGAATCTATGTACATTTTAATAATTTGTCACCTTGTTTTGGGGAAGAGTACATGAGTCATAGCAGTCATGGCAAGGCTGCCTGAAAGAAGTTTTCGGACCAAATTTAGTAGAGTGACAAACGATATTAAGACCTGTGTAATGCCCTCAGTCAAGGCTGGTGGACAGCATCCAGTCATTGGGGAAAAGGTGTATTCCCAAAATGGTTGGGGAATGGTTTCTGGCAGTTGCTAACTGAAATCAGTCACAAAGAGGCTGCTCCATCAGAAACCTCCTAGTGATTGATTTGGTTGTGAGCAGATTGCTGTGCTCACTCATAGTTTGCATGGAAGATTCTGGATTGTTCAGAACTACTTATCTACTGGGTGAGTGGTAGTAACCAGTAAGCAAGAAACAAAGCATTCACCTTCAAGGTAAAAGTTAGTAGTTAGTTACCATACATATGACTCTTATATTTCACCATGAGACAACTTGTAAACTGGTCAGAGAATAGACATTGTTTTCTTAGCAACCTGTGGTCATCAGGGGGTCCACTAACCTCTCTATGCCTGCATGACTGAATCTTTAGCAATTTCACAGTGACATCAACCTTTAGCAACCAGTCACCAACTGGTTGTGGAATTCACATTTTTCAGTCATGATGAGTGCTTACTGGATATGTCTTAACACAGAATGATGGTACATACTTACTCTGACAGTATGCTTGTTTTTCTAAAGATATCGAATATTTGATAGATGGCATATGTTATCTACTGTCCACTTACAGTGACTGAAGTATTATTTCAATTTTTATTGCAATGTTTAGGCACTAGCAACATCAGGAATACTCTCTGGTTTAGTGTAAACAAGGTCTACAGTACCTTGAGGCAAAATGTATTTATTATTATTTTTTTTAACTCAAACCATGTTTCCTTACCCCAACCAAAGATTTTTCTTCTAAACCTAACCAAAGAAAATCAGTTAACATTCAAGTGTGGATATCTCATGTAACAAATTTATACTTTGCACCAATTTAATGATGTAGCCACGTCCCACCTTATACAGTCCATAATTGCATAATTTAATCCATGTTTCTCTAATCATCAGTGTCTATTCTTGTAGAAAAATGGGACAATCATTTAAAAAAGATATGCAAGTAAAATTTTAGAAGGACAACGTTGCCTAGAACTTAGCTGAAAAGGCTACAGTGACATTCTTGTGTCACAAGACACAAAAAAACCCAAAATCTAAAAAATCTATTTTCCCTTAAATTATTTCCTTCTTGAAAAACTGGGAGTCTGAGGTGAATATGAAAGCAGAAATGAATACTGAACAAAATTATTACAAGTTATATTTCAGCGTGTCATAACACTGCTCCCTTGATAGGTCTGTATAAGAGATGTAATCTTCATCAGACCAGTTACTGCTTTTTCACTTCATTATGGAGGATGACTCATAACACTTAGTTCTGCACTGTCTGGAACAAGCTGTGGCTGTTTACACCTGTCTGCTTATATTTATAACAACATTCTTTTATTGCCTTTATAGTTAAGTGAAGTTTTGCACAGTTGAAGTTGATAAAATGATGTAGATCTAACCTGCATAATAAAAACATGTAAAAGTAAAGAAACTTTCAAGCAATCCAATCCAAGTACTCAGAAGCTTGAACTCTGTGCTACCTCGATTGCTACGAGTGCAACACAAAATTTACCAGTAACCTTTACAAACTTCTCCAAAGTGAGAAAATTAAGGTAATTATTAATGTGTAATACTTCTCATTAAGGCCCTGTTATTTTTTTCTCTTTTTCCTTTTAACGTGTTCTCATTTTGTGTAAGATGATATTGCCTTTTTGTGTCATCACCCATTGCTGCAAGCCATGTTTGAATAAATTATTGAATGCACCTCAGGAAAAGCAGTGATTGACTGAAAAGTGCACAGACAACAGAATAATGCCACTTAGAAAAAGGGGGGAAATACTACATATTTGATAAAAGAAGCATCTGCTGAAACCTGTTAGACAAAGAGTGGTGACCAGACCTATAGTTTAAAAACACTGAAACATCCCATCTTTTAAGAAAGTTAGGAATGAGATGATTTCCAGATGATTTCACTGTCGTACAGGAAAACAAAAATCTGAGTACGCCAAGTACTTAAACTAAAAAAGACAACAACACCAAAAAATCCCCACGCAAAAACAAATTAGCAGTTTCTTCTCCTAGCATTTCTATTATGATTCATGTAATATGAAGTTCAAATCAAATATTAGAGTGGGGAAGAAAGGTGGTTTGACTTTGAGCTTCTCATGGTTGTTGGTGCAAGACGTCTGGTCTGAGTTTTTCTGAAATTGCTGGTCTCCTGGCACCTTCTGCACAACCATCTCTAGGGTTTAGAGCGAACGGTCTGAAAAAGAAAATGTCCAGTGAGTGGCAGTTCTCCCGCTGAATATGCCTTCTTGATGCCAGAGGATAGAGAATGACTGCCAGACAGCTTCAAGCTGATAGAAAGAAAATTGTAACTTAAATTAACACTTACAGTGGGGCAAAAAAGTATTTAGTCAGCCACCGATTGTGCAAGTTCCCCCACTTAAAATGATGACAGAGGTCAGTAATTTGCACCAGAGGTACACTTCAACTGTGAGAGAAAGAATGTGAAAAAAAACTCCATGAATCCACATGGTAGGATTTGTAAAGAATTTATTCGTAAATCAGGGTGGAAAATAAGTATTTGGTCACCTCAAACAAGGAAAATCTCTGGCTCTCACAGACCTGTAACGTCTTCTGTAAGAAGCTTTTCTGTCCCCCACTCGTTACCTGTATGAATGGCACCTGTTTGAACTCATCATCTGTATAAAAGACACCTGTCCACAGCCTCAAACAGTCAGACTCCAAACTCCGCCATGGCCAAGACCAAAGAGCTTTCGAAGGACACCAGGAAAAGTATTGTAGACCTGCACCAGACTGGGAAGAGTGAATCTACAATAGGCAAGCAGCTTGGTGTGAAAAAATCAACTGTGGGAGCAATCATCAGAAAATGGAAGACATACAAGACCACTGATAATCTCCCTCGATCTGGGGCTCCACGCAAGATCTCATCCCGTGGGGTCAAAATGATCATGAGAACGTTGAGCAAAGATCCCAGTACCACACGGGGGGACCTGGTGAATGACCTGCAGAGAGCTGGGACCAAAGTAACAAAGGTCACCATCAGTAACACACTACAACGGCAGGGAATCAAATCCCGCAGTGCCAGACGTGTTCCGCTGCTGAAGCCAGTGCATGTCCAGGCCCGTCTGAAGTTTGCCAGAGAGCACATGGATGATACAGCAGAGGATTGGGAGAATGTCATGTGGTCAGATGAAACCAAAGTAGAACTTTTTGGTATAAACTCAACTCGTCGTGTTTGGAGGAAGAAGAATACTGAGTTGCATCCCAAGAACACCATACCTACTGTGAAGCATGGGGGTGGAAACATCATGCTATGGGGCTGTTTTTCTGCCAAGGGGACAGGACGACTGATCCGTGTTAAGGACAGAATGAATGGGGCCATGTATCGTGAGATTTTGAGCCAAAACCTCCTTCCATCCGTGAGAACTTTGAAGATGAAACGAGGCTGGGTCTTCCAACATGACAATGATCCAAAACACACCGCCCGGGCAACAAAGGAGTGGCTCCGTAAGAAGCATTTGAAAGTCCTGGAGTGGCCTAGCCAGTCTCCAGACCTCAACCCCATAGAAAATCTGTGGCGGGAGTTGAAAGTCCGTGTTGCTCGGCAACAACCCCAAAACATCATAGCTCTCGAGAAGATCTGCATGGAGGAATGGGCCAAAATACCAGCTACTGTGTGTGCAAACCTGGTAAAGACCTATAGTAAACGTTTGACCTCTGTTATTGCCAACAAAGGTTATGTTACAAAGTATTGAGTTGTATTTTTGTTATTGACCAAATACTTATTTTCCACCCTGATTTGCGAATAAATTCTTTACAAATCCTACCATGTGGATTCATGGATTTTTTTTTCACATTCTGTCTCTCACAGTTGAAGTGTACCTCTGGTGCAAATTACTGACCTCTGTCATCATTTTAGGTGGGGGAACTTGCACAATCGGTGGCTGACTAAATACTTTTTTGCCCCACTGTAAGGCTTAAAACCAAAATATGCAGAAGGTCATCTCCGAATGTGATACACATAATAACTTGGGTTACAGGAGTAGAAACTCCCTGCCAGCTGTCACTCCTGTTTGCTAAGAACCAGAAATGTGTGGCTACAATTTGCATGGCTCCTCAAAATTGGAGAATAGAACAGAAAAACGATTTTTGCTGCAACATTTGGATGGGTCAGAATTAGCTGGAAACAACATGAAAGCATAGATCCATCTTGCATCCATGGTTGCTGCTGGTCAGGGGATATTTTCTTGGCACACTTTGGGCCAATTTCACAGTCTACCTGACTTTTCTTGCAGATCATGTGCATCCCTTTATAACCACAGTGTACATCTTCAGGCTGCTTACAAGAGAATAATGTCCCATATCACAAAGCTCTATTATTTCCGACTGGTTTCTTGAACATGAAAGTGTCTTCACTGTAAAATCTCAATTCAGTAGATGGCCTTTGGGATGTGGGGGAACAGGAGAGTGATGCCATGGATGTGCAGATGACAAATCTGCAGTGACTGTGATGCTGTGACGCTGACAGTCTGCGGGTAATGTTTCCAGCACCTCACTGAATCTATGCCACACAGAATTAGGGCAGTTCAGAGAACAAAAGCGGGATCCAACAAAGTACTTTTAAAGTGTTTCCAAAAGTGTCTGTTGATTAATTTCTGTATCATCTGAAATACGGATAAAATGCCTGAACATCAGTTGTTCTCTGTAGTTGTTGTCTGATTTGGTAGTGACACTATATAAAAATCCAATCAGGAACTTGAATATTGAACTGTTTGCATAACAGACTGACCAACCAGCTGCATTTATAATTTTTTTTATTTCACTTTGCTACGACACATTTTTTTCATTCCTCTCTTCAAAGAAAACTGTGGCTAAACCACCAGTAATCTCACGTCCACGGTATGCAGAAATTAAACATAGTTTGACTGTTTTCATCATCAAACAGAGTCACAAGCTTGTATTTATGAGATTTGTCTTAGTCTGAGGCATTCATTTCAAGTATCTGAGATAACTGCTCGTATATCTTTTCTCTACCTATGCTTTAGAAATCGTGTATCTTAACACCCTGAGCTGCAAAAAGAGAAGCTGTTATCGCATACACAGAGGATTTTGAAACCTTTAAAGTTATCAGTTTGACTGCACAAAGTGCTTTGGGAAACTGCCCCTTCTAAGCTCCTCTGATCCCATTTAAATTGCTAAGTGGGGGTTTCAGACTGTTGCATAGACAGACTGTTGTGTAACTGTAAATGTTTGACGCAATGAGAAACACACATATATGAAATAGTTGTGAAAATCAAAATAAGAACATTTAGTGCATGATTGTTGGGTTAACAAAAAGAAACGGGTTAAATTAAACATTCTCAGCACCGACCCCTTGTGTACACTGTCCATTTTACTATCAGTGTAAGCCAATTCATCTTAAATGTTTAAGTAATCACCTCTTAGAACACAAAAAAGAAACACCACTAATGAGAAAATTTAACACAATGGGAGAAAAAGATGACAAATATGTAAATATGTGGAAGGTATGCATATTTTTTCCTAAGAGTGAATAAGTGGATTCAGTTGAAATGAGACATCAGGAAGGGAAGGGAAGAAAAAAAGACAGCTGAGGAGTGGTAAGAATATATGAAGAGAGTGACATGGAGCTGTGTGGATTTGAAGCATTTGCACTAGGATCAGCTCTGGTTAAGAAACTAATACCTCTATTCACCACCTGCAGCCCAGTATAACACTTTCTTTTCACATATTCATCTCTGACATACAGAAAACCCTGAAGGAGTGAGAGGAAGAGAGCAAGAGAGGCATAACACTCACCAGCCCAGCTTTATTTTAGCTCCCATGAGGCACAGCTGAATTTGTCATATTGAGAAGCTGAGTTTTTGACAGTTTCCAGAAAGCTGTAGAGTTGGATTTTACACTTCTGTATTCAAGCCTTTTAGCTCCGTGGTTGTCTACTTGTTTTGGGTTTTTGAGTTTTCCATTGACACGACATCAAAACGTCAAAATAAATGAAAGCGTTATTTCAAATTATGAACCTTTGCTCATGTGAAACTGTCAGAAAATGATATTCATTGGTAATTTTGAAAGCACATTTTGCTGTTTCCTTGGAATTGATTTTTTCTTAGTTTTTGATACACCTTTTTCTGTCACCACTGTGATCTTAACAACTATATAAGACAAACTAGACCCAGCAAACATGGTTGAAGCCCAGACGTCCTCAAAAATTGTTGCGGTATAATGTCAAAGAATGAGTGATGGACCAATGCTGACGTTCTTTTCACGCAGACTAGAGGTCGGGTCGGACCATTTCTTACAAAATGAGAAATCAGATTATTGCAAAGAAAAATTGAAATTACAACAGGCAATAACAACAGGTATAGTGTGTTTTAAATTGCCACAGTCAATAGTGCAATGGTACAGTAATTGTATATAAGGAGTAGGTATAGTAGGTGTGTGTGGGTAGGGTAAAAAAGTGCAGTCATTATTGTGCAGTGCCAGTGAACCAGTGCTTTCCTGCCAGCTCATTTGTTTTTACATACCAAAATTTCAAGTCACAATGAGGTCCAAATTGGCAGAAATTGGACTTCAAGGCCATTTGACACATTTGGGGTTTCAACTCAGCACAGATCTGTCATCTTTTTCACATTTAGTAGGGTAGGTGACTTGAGTTTTGGTATGATTCCCTTCTCCCTGCGTCAACATCAGCAGCCCCTCTGGTGCTAGAGCTGTACTGTCAAATTCTTTATATAACTCACAATGCAGTCTCTGGCTTTGTCATTCTTTAATTTAACACACACCAGCACACGCTGGGACACACACAATATATTCACTCAACACTTACCAAACACACCTCCTACCCTGGATGCATACATCACCTACTAAACAACTCATGGAGCTCTCACTGGAGACTCAATGGATGTGCACCATATAAATGCAAATGATGCAGGACACACAGCTTCCCTTCTTTATCCTTACACAAGGAAAGAATAGCAAAGGGGAAAACACACTCATATATTGGTGCACACTAATCATTTTTTAATTATCCTTATCCTTAGCCTTTGTGTTTGCAGTTTGTGTCTTTGCATGTCCACTGTCTCTAGTACATCAAAAAGGTAAGAAAAAGAATGAGGGAGCGCCAGCACACTCTCAGGTCATTACAGCTTGCAGGCACTAACACATGACAGTCTGTGTCATTTCTCAAAGGTCAGTCCAAGATGGAGCTCCTGCTGGAGAATTAAAGATTCAAGTGGTGTGCCCATAATAGTCTTTCATGGATGTTCTTTTGTTACGTGTCAGGCTCAGATGGAGCTTACAGAGGCAGAAGCAAAGCATAATGAAGATTTTATGAGAGCCAAAACATTATGTTGATTGGAGGAAAGTGTAATGCTAAATTTTCATAATAAAGTATTAAAAGAAAGGTAATGTCAGTAGTTATGAAAGTTCTGTGATCCACATTAATGCATCCTTAAAAACATAATTTTCAGGCTCGTGCTTGACTGTGCAATTCAAACTGATAACTTAATTAGCATTATTATTACTACTACTTACTAACAAGTACTATTTCTTATGTACTATACAGCAATACTTGTTCTAATATTACTTCATAGACTTCTACCATCATAAAAATGTCATAATCAAATATTAAAAATCTATTAACGCCATCATTCATCAACCTGTTTTTGTCACACGTTGCATGCAGGCACTGTGCAGTGTTGTATAAGGACTCGTGCTGGTGTTCTCCTGCAAATTGTTGCACAAATTATGCTCTTAACATGACATCAGTGTCACATGAGAAACTATTTTCAAGCCTGAAATCATCAGCTGAAGTTGGGTTCTTGCTGAACATTTTCTGGGATAAAAGCTTTAAGAAGCAGGTGGCAGAAAATCGTAATCACAGTGTTTCAGCTCTGTCTGCTCCCAGTGTGTCTACCGAAATACTGCTCTTTTCAATTGTGTATATTTCACTGTGTTCTTTGTGACTCGTATATGGTTATCATCTAGAAAAACAACAGAAAAAAGAAAAACTTTCAGAACTGGAGCAGGTAACTTCTCAACGTTAATCATCAAAGTTCTGATCTGCTCTGATTTGCTTTATGACTGCAGGATCTTGTTGCAGTTTCAAAGAACATGAAGTGGTCATTCTGATTCTAATGAAAAAAATTTCTTGTTTTTCATACAAACACATCTTTTACTACACTTTAAAAAATGATGAATAGTCTTAAAGTCCCTGCCACTTCATGCAATGATGTTGCCTTGTTTCTTGCTAATGTGAGGAGACAGTGGCGGTCTGGGGAGCAATAAATCACTTTTACCATGACCAAAAAGGAATTTAATGATCCAAGAGAGAAACGGAAGGGAGGTTGAGTATCCCCTGCTCTGTACGCTTGACAGAGAGCCACAAATGAGATTTGTTTCCATCAAGCCATTCACTTCACTACTTAAAATAATTGCACAAAGCCTATATTTGACAAGCACACTTGCCAAGGTACATATACCACATTTCCTACCTTGAGAATTATTTTATACTTCTATCAGCCAGGTGAATTGTGTTAGATATTCTTTGGACAACTGCCCATGGGTTTAACCACAATGGTAATAATAATTCTACAGTTTAGTCCACTTTGGTGACATGTGCACTGGTGTGTGTATCTTCAGTCTCAGTTGGATGGTTGTCTTGATTAGAGTAATGTGGGGGAAATTTTTTATGGTGCGAGAATACTGGTCTATTTGTAGTATTTTTAAATTGCTGATCTACAGGAATTTCCCCACACAATCATCATCTGTAGAGTCCGGTGAGTTTTCTGGGTTCGCTGAGTGAAAATGTCTTGTTGATGAGTGCAGACTGCTTCGAGGAGATAAACAGACAGCAATAACTTAAATAATAAACTTAAATAATACAACCAGTTTATGAAGAGTATTTGTGAATGCACAATATGTCAAACTCTGAGGTAGATGGGCTACAACAGCAGAAGACCACACCTGGTGCCACTCAACTAAGAGCAATAAGGCATGGTTACAATGACTATGGGTTGCACAAAATTGGATAACTGAAGATTGGAAAAAAAATTGCATGGTACAGTAAGAATTTAGCATAAACAGCGTGGACATATGGATCCATCCTGCATTGAATTTCTTTATAGTTCAAACTGGTGGTGCTGGTTTTCTTGGCACAATTATGGCTCCTTAGTACCATCTCAGTATTCTTTAAACACCACAGCCTACCTGAGGATTCATGCTGCTTCCTTTGTGACCACAGTATACCCATCCTCTGATGACTGCTTCCTGCAGGATAATACACAATGTCACTAAGCCCAAATGATCTCATACTGGTTTCTTGAACATGACATTGAGTTCACTGTACTCATATGGTACAGAGCGTCTTTAGAATGTAGTGAAATAGAAGATATGCGTCACAGATGTGCAGCCAACAAATCTGCAGCCAACAAATCTGCAGCAAGTGCATGGTGCTACCAATTCAACTTACACAAAAATCTCTGGGGAATGTTTTGAGCATTTTGTTGGATCCATGTCACAACCAATCAAGGACGTTCTGAAGGTAAAAAGGAGTCAAACCCAGTACTAGCAAAGTGTACCCACTAAAGTCACCAGTGAGTGTCTGTCAGAGGGGTAAACTTGTGGAGGAGCTGTGATGAGGAATTACAATTATGCTGTGTAATTTGCTTTGTAAATGTAAAAAATCCTGTAAACAAAAAACAAAACAAATCTGAGTAATTCTAATCATTATACAGCTGATTACCCTCCCCACCCACCCACCAATGAACCTGAATTGAATAAGTAGATGGATGGATATTAATAATGGCTGAAACTTGAGGGGGAAAAGTCATTATTAATTTATGTCAGATAATAATATATGTATCCATCTTTTTTTACTTATTAGCAGTGCTATTCTATGAGGCCTCTGATTTCCAAATTGGGGGATGTATCATTAGCATTAGATAGACTTCGTAAAGGAGGATCTAAGGATTCTTGGCTGAACTCAGGTACTACTAGAGTAATGGAGCACTTGAGTGTTTAAGCACTATAAGAAACCCAAATGTCATGCCTATTGAGTTAATATGCTGTATCTGTACAACAAGAAGATGTACCTTAATTTGCAGTTTCTGTTTGATATGTGCTCATCAGAAATGAACCTTCAGTGTTATTCCAGTTTTGTCAGAAAGTTTTCAATTATGTAGCACAACCCATCCAAAGTTTCTGAACTACTGTGGAACAACAATGTTAAATGTTATAAATAATATAATGTTATAAAAAAATAATCACATAACCAATTTTGCTCTAAACAGAGAAAAATATTGTTACAACCGAACCTGAACACCAGGTACCAAATAAATATTATTTGTCTGTAAACCTGACTATGTCTGATAAGACTGATTGACTTGTGAGTGAATCATCCACTTGATTTTTCTAATAATAGCAAACACTGAGCTTTTTTGCCAGTCACAGGAAGGAAGCTAGATTCTTTTATAGGTTTAAATTTTATTTATATTTTTATCCTATTGTGTCCTACTGATTATCCTATTGATTATGGGGGCAATTAGTGGGGCGATCGTGGCTCAAGAGTTGGGAGTTCGCCTTGTAATCGGAAGGTTGATGGTTCGAGCCCCGGCTCCAACAGTCTCGGTCGTTGTGTCCTTGGGCAAGACACTTCACCCGCTGCTGGTGGTGGTCAGAGGGCCCGGTGGCGCCAGTGTCCGGCAGCCTCGCCTCTGTCAGTGCGCCCCAGGGTGGCTGTGGCTACAATGTAGCTTACCATCACCAGTGTGTGAATGGGTGGATGACTGGATATGTAAAGCGGTTTGGGGTCCTTAGGGACTAGTAAAGCGCTATATAAATACAGGCCATTTACCATTATGACTAAAGATTTATTAGCAGTTTTGACAGTGGAGTTGAGCTTACTAGATACAAATTCCTTTCAACAAACTAACAAAAACCCTACACATTTCTCAACTGGGAGTTTGGTTGTCATTTACCATCAGAATGATACCCGGTCAGAAAGGCTTAAAAATGTTGTCTCATAACTGTGGACTATTTGCCATCATCCTGTATGTTTGCTTGCAAAACATGAGATCTCTTTTTGACCCAGGACCTCAGCAATTCCTCTGCAGTCTGTATGGGTTGCTCTTTTGGTTTCATTATTTATTGTTGATATGTTCCTGTGCAGCTTCTGTGTGAAGCTGACTTGTTATCACCTTGCTTTTATATACACTAGGAAGAAGTGTATATAAATGAAGTGTATAGCAATGAAGTTGCTATTGAGTAATTACTCAATAGCAACTTCATTAACTACATCTTGATCCTCTTTTGCCTTCAGAACTGTCTTTTTTGGCAAACATTGTACAGGATGGTCCACACTGATATGACAGCATCACACGGTTGCTGCAGATTTTTCAGTTGCACATCCATCATGTGGACCTCCCCACCACATCTCCCAAATGTGCTCTACAGGATTGAAATCTGTGAAGACCGTGAACTCAATGTCATGTTCAAGAAACAAGTTTGAGATGATTTGAGCTTTGTGACGTGATGGGTTATCCTGCTGGAAGCAGCCATCAGATAATGACATACTGAACATACAAGGATGGACTTGGTCAGCAACAATCCTCAGGTAGGTTGTAGCATTTAAATTACACGCAGCTGGTTCAAAGGGGCTTTGTTACCCGTTGAAGTTCCGGGTCTGGCTGCCAGGCCGAGGGTCAGCATACACTCAGCTTTAACATCACTCTGGGCTCTTCGCTAAGCTTTGTATTAATATGCTGTCTGTGTAGATGCTCGAAAACAAGCCATAGTTGTGCTGGCAACTGGATGTAGATGTTGTCCTGAGGCAGTTTACATCATGCACTTGCACTTTTGTGCAATAAATATAAAGATGTTGCCCATATCTCCACTCTGCTCCACCATTTTCCTCCTTCCACACACAAACTGAAATCAGCTGATTACAGCAAAGTTCACAGAAAGAAATGTTTGTTTCATTTTTATTCTTTCTATGGATCTGTTGTGCAAATGCCTGCAGAATTAACTTTTTTTTTTTTTTACCTAAGTAATAAGACATAATTGTAACTGTAATGTAATTACTGAATTTTTCACATGTTGCATACAGCATTAAAGTTGAAATCGACTCATCGGGCCAAGCAATGTTTTTCATTCACATTTCCAATCTTGGTCAGGCTGTGCAAGCTGTGGTCTCTTTCTGTTCTGAGCCGACAGGAATGACTTTCGCTGTTATCGTGTGCTGCTGCGTTCTACTTGTTTCATCTAACACTTACAATCACTCGCTTAAAGTCACTTAAATCACCTCTCTTATAAAAAATAATAATACACTTTATTTATTGGCACCTTTCAAAACCCTCATGGTCACCTTACATAAGTACAACAGTACAGTAAACAATTAAATGAGGATTAAAATAACATATAAAACCACAAAACAAAACGTCTAAGCTGACAATAGATAGCTGACTACACAAGGGCAACAATAGAGTATAATCTTTTGTAATGAATGGTATACAAGTCTACAGATGGGTTTTGAGATGTGATTTAAAATACAAAGGCCCTTAGTAGTCAGGCAAGTAGATGGAAAAGACTGAAGAGAAACATAGAAGAGTGAAGAATGCAAGAGGGGGGGTATGTACCAAGAAGCTCAAGCATGTATGGAGGAAGGAGGTTATAAAGAGCTTTGAAAGTGAGGAGGGTCTTGAAGTTAATGCATAGGTGAACTGGAAGCCAGTGGGTTGTTTAAGAACAGGTGTGATGTGTCCAGTGGATCTGGTCCTGGGTGTAATGCAGCCTGGTAATTCTTATCCATTTTGATCAGTTTGAACATCGGCATATCATTTTGATGATGTCTGCATGTATAAATGCAGTGCAGTGTTGCTATGTGCTTGGCTGATTACATATTTGCACTAACAAGTGCAAAGGAGTTAAATAGGTGTAACTAATGAAGTGGCTGGTGAGTGTATGTATGTAATGTGTGTGTGTGCATCTGTCTTTTTACTGTAAATCGTGGTCTATAAGACTGAAATTAAATGAGAACAAAGACTGCAAGTGAATCCAATGAGTAGGATGAAATGGGGATTTGTTTTCTGAATTTGAGAGATTTTGACTTTAAACCATCTAGTTCCCCGAGGAAGAAAAACTGGTGTTTGAAATGCCATCCCCCAACTGCAGCTGGTGGGATGGTAACACGGTCTTCACAGTGTGCAGTATGAACACGGCCAACTTTCTCTCTCTTACATCTACATGGTAGATTCTTGTCCTCATTTACACATCAGTGTTTGTTTGATCTCCATCAGTCATGCAAGTTTAAAGTGGCAGCCTTGCATCAGGGCAAGGGATGAAGAGACATGGATGTTTTAAGCACATGCAAGCATGCATCATTATCCTTTCCCCTTCCTTCTAATTACTTAACTGAAAGGACATCTGTGTAATTTCTACAACACATTAGTGTTTCCCCATAGATTTACTTTGTCCTGACGCCAGATCTTTGTGGCATCTTTTTAAATAGGTAATCCAATTTCTGACGTATTTAGGCAGGTTTTATGGAACGATTTCGCATGTTGCAATTGATTCTCAGGCTGATAAAGGCAAATCAAAACAATGGCTTTTTTTTTTCCAGAATATACTACAAGATGCATTTTTCTGATTTATGTAAATACACTGGGGGTATACGCATTTAAGCCGTGAAAGCACCAAAATATTATTTTATTTTCTCATGCTTCACTCCTTTCTCAGCTCCCTTTTCAATACCTCTATGTATTTCATATAGACACAATCAATATCTCCATGTGAGGTTTGGGTTGGCTTCTTAAACCAAAGCAATTTGCACAGCGAGTAAAACACCAAGAGCTGCAGGACAGCTGTGATGAATAACTAATCTTTAGTTGGCTAAAATATTGGATACATTTGCACCAGACGTATATACATCAAGCTACCTTAATGCACGCACCCCATTTATACAGTATATTTATAATATTTGAGTTTCCAAGAAAATGAATCCAACTTGGCAGGATAACTTGGTAAAATTAAGATTATTAGTGACGTTAAATTCATTGGCATCTGTTCAAAGAAGATCGATCATAATTCACCAGGCTGATTATAAGAATTTCTGTATGAGTGCAAAGTCTTCACACTGTGCACTTTAAATGATTTAATCATCACGTGTTCTACCCACCTGACTTGTTTGTCTTTATTCTTCTCTCACGGCCTCTTTTTGTAATAGACTGACAGGAAGCTGCTACACTAGGTAACAGCCAAAAGGTGTGATAGCAGGAAATGCTTTCTGGGAAATACTGACACCCCAATTACCTGCTGGCAGTAGCAGGGGCAGCTCCTTGTAGTGTCCTTGGGTTGTGACATTTTCGCTTTCAGCTCTCCCTCAGATTTACTGGGATGAGCAGGGTTGCTGAGCAGGGCACTTTATAAATACATCTCCTCCCGATTACTGTGACCACCGGCCCAGGGCGGCAGAGTGTAGCTGCGATGGCTTCATCCCTTGAGATTCAATGCCGTACATCAAGGCCCCAAATGGCCGTCCTAACTCAGCTATCAATCTCTGTTATTGCCTGCCACTGATGCCAGCGTAAGAAACACACACACATTGTGCTACCATCTAATCAGCGTGGTGCCAATCACTACATGGTAAACATGAAACAATAGCTCTTTTGCTCCTTGCCATGTGTTGGGTACAGAGAGAATGTTTCATTAATGATTGTTGATGGGTGTTATGTATTTCTTTTTTTTATCAACCCAATGATAAAGCATTTAAAAAAATCTGTGAACCATTATACTGCTACTGTCTTTACAACAAGCTCAGTAAATCCAGCCTGACAGCACATTTAAGGTTGTACATAAATACATCAAATATATGCTGTGTAATGTGATTACAGCCTAACTGTAATGAGACTAAACTATGTGGGAAAATAGCAAGGTTTAATTTGGGTGACTTTAAGACCATATCTTTAGTGGAAATCTTAGTAAATGCAGAACATATTCTTCCATTATGTTTCAGAAACTCGCCCTTCAAGACAGTGTTTGGCTTTTAGTCCCCACACAACTACACTATTTTGGTTATTCTGGCTAATGAGACCACTTTTAAGGGTGACATTTTACAGAATAATGCCTTGGAGCTTTGCTTGGGTTACCATGTTTGTTTAGTTTAAGTAATTACAAGTCACAACATGGGTTGCGCTGTAGCTGTTCACACCTTCTTAAGGATGTGTGTGGAGAAAACTGTGGCTAGAGGGGACTGCACTAAGGCCTTTTATACATGTGGGTGTGTATGTGTGCACTGACAGGTAATTAAACTAACACATCAGTTGCATAACTTTGCATAAGGAAACAAACTTATGAATTTAGAGCTATTTTGTACCACTATGTCAAACATTAGACTTTAAAATGATTTTAGGGCAAAAACTATCTTGCAATATCACATGCAACGCTTTCAGCCTTTGTGTTTTTGTCCTTTTTGAAGATTTTTCTTTTTTTTTCTTTCAGAAAAATAGTTCCAGCTCCAGGGACTTAGAGAGCTTCTGACTTGATAATTGCTCTTGTAAACACAAGTTTTGTTGCTACTGCACCTATGCATTATTTACACGGCTAACTCCGAGCAATTGAATGTTAAACACTAGTTAAGCATGCTTTGGCCTCCAGGCTTTTTACATTCGCAGTGGAAAAAGGTGCAATCTGTCAGCAAACCCGGAGTATATTTTTGCTCTGAAGATGAAAAAAAAGAAGGTAGAAGAGTATGTGTTTAGCAGAAATTTAAATAGGGAATGTCTTTGACGAGGTAATTACATTTTTTTCAGTAAATTGTTTTGAATATGACATGCCTCCAAACACAGCTGCACACAGATCCATACTTGGTAAACAAAAAACTGCCAAAGACAAGGCTACACCAGCAGTATTATTTATCTGATGTGGAGACAGTTTGGTTGCAGATTTTGATGTGTAATTCCAGTTGTGGCTATTGTAGTCTTCAGCTGCGAGCATCAAGCACATATGAAGTATGAAAAGTATAAAAAATGTCTGATAACCTGACTTCTTCCTCCACACCTGCAGATTTTTGTTTCGTTTATAACTTGACATTATATCACTTGAGGCAATTACTTAGATTTAGTACAGCTCCCCGTGGAGACACAAACGGTTATACTACAGCTTTTTGACATATTCTATAGCACTTCCAAAGACCTGTAAATAGACTTTGGTGTGTAGAATTGGTTTCCCTCTTAAATGTAAAACAGGGGTAGGTCTAAGATCTCCAAAAACTCTGTGGTGTCTAATACTACATCTACTACAGTTTTAGAAAATAGTGTCTTTAGTTATGTAACCTAAAAGCCACAAATCAACAAAAACAAATATATATGTTGTTCTTCTTGACATTTTCACAGTGTATGAAACAGTCAAAATAGATAAAACAGTAGTTGGAGATTGTGGTAAGACCAAGTTTATTGCAACTGCAGTCTTGTTGCTTTTGAAATGGTTGCTATGAAGAAAGTGACCACGTTTGTGAACACTTGCATACAGCTGCTATCTTCAGAGAGAATTTGCATCAAGATAGTGTGAAAGCCGTCGGTTTGTGACTGGAGTCAATCTATTGCCATCTACTGCGCTTTACAAAGTTATTAGACCACAAATAAAAAAAACAACAACTTTGAACGAAAAAAAAACTTGTTTAAAGCTAAAAATTATATTGTTATTTTTTTAAGCAAATCAGTTGACTTCACATTGTTATACCCCAGTTTGAGCTGGCACACTAGGCTTCAGTCAGTAATTAAACAAGCAACATTCAACAACTAAAGCTAATGTTTATTCTTTTTGTCTTCTTCTTAATCTTCTTTTTGTTTCCTGTTAAGGCAGGCAAGTAAATAACTGAATTTTGCCATCTTCATTAAAAAAAAAGTTTAACTATTTGTTTTTTAAAAATAAAACAAAATCAGAAAATTCATTGATGAAAACAACAATAATTATATGTTAGCTTTAAATATATAATTCCACTGACGCACTTACACTTAGTGATGGGTTAACCATTGCAGAATAGTAAAATTATTATGGTATTAAGCATTAAGTTAATTGAAGGCAGCTGTGGCATAAAGCTTACATTGGGTGGTGATCAACATTAACATTAACCAGATGTTCACACTAAGTACTTACATTCACTGTGGTCAGAACCATAATAGATTTTACAAAACAGTTCCTCCATAAATAGTGATACAGTTGCAGGACATCAACTGATGACTACAAAAAGATGGAAAATATACAACACTGCTTTTTTATAGAAATGGAAACCAGTTGAGTTGAATCCCAGCGATGCATAGAGATGAGTTGGGCTCATTAACACAGTCTAACTCAGACTGATTGCAGCATGCTGGCAATCTGTTGATGTTTATAAGTTATATCGCAGTTATTTGCAAACCTTTGCCAATCTGTCTGAGAGTGATTGGCATCAGTCTGAGTACAGTAATTATTTAGAGGCTTGTTTCCTCCCACCAGGAAACCAGTGCAGTTGCCTTACAATCAAAAGTGGTTGACTAGAGGTTGAAGGGGTTGCATGTTTAATCTCTGAGTACCCAGTTGATTGCAACAATTGCTTGCAGTTTTCTTTGTCAGCAAAAAAATTCAATCCAATCACCAGGCAACTACAGAGTTTTGCTACTTGCAAGGAGGTTGCATCTTAATTTTACTTTAATTTGACGGAGCGATTAACTTTTAGCTAAAACATATCTTCATACAGTGTCACTTCTATTTGTAGGCATCCTTCTTTTGTTGCCCGTTGTCCTCTGTGTATAGACACAGGGTTGGAGCATAATTCCAACCTAATCAGTGCTTTTGATTACAGTTCACCACAGTTTTATTTTCAGTGCACTTGTGCTTTTCTGAGCACTCTGTGTTATGTCATCATTATTTTTTCTGTTGTTTTCCAGATTGTAACTTATTGGAAAACTGATTTCACATTTGAAAATCAATCTAAATGAGCAAATTATGATAATGAGCCATGTCATGTATATCAAGTACAAAAAAAAAGGACACGGTCATATATCTATCATTACTTATCATGTTTTATAATGATATCACATGGTTTTCAATGTAATAAACCAATGTGCCATCTGATTTCCTCAAAACAAGGTGACAGGCTGCAGCATACTTGACATGTTGGAAGTAGCTGTTCCTCTAGGTACTGCAGAAGCACTGATGAGGCCATTTCATTAGCATACAATACCACTCCAGTCCCAGTTTACTCCAGTTTAATTTTTATCTCAGACCTTCATATGGCATGACCCTCCTGAGGTTTTAAAATGGCTCCATGCTTAGTGGGAGATGGTTGCCCATCATGGTCAGATGGCTAACAATAACCACACACTGTTTGCTGTATTTTGGATACTCGAGCTGTAGGGTTACTTCCAATCCGGCTGTAACCGTAATATTCGGTATATTCTTACCGAAGTAAGAATATAGAGCCACTATTTCAATGCCACAATGGCGAACAATTTGATAACTGGATGATTTTCTTCTGTCTGTGGCACTATGTGAAAATCTCTGGAGTCAACAGAAATTCATCATTTTTGGTCCATGAATTAGTGTGCCAGTTTTTATAGTAATGACCGGCTGTGTGACAGGAGTCATTACTATAAAAACTGGCACACTAATTCATGGACCAAAAATGATGAATTTCTGTTGACTCCAGAGATTTTCACATAGTGCCACAGACAGAAGAAAATCATCCAGTTATCAAATTGTTCGCCATTGTGGCATTGAAATAGTGGCTCTATATTCTTAAAGAAATTCATTCTGAGAAGACTATGTTTTTACACCCGCTGTCACCCCAGCAGCTTCTCTGCAGTTCAAGAAGTAGTCATCAATAACGAGTAATCTATTCATGTTCATGGACAAGACTTCCTTTTTTTCTGTACATATACACAAATAATCCACACACACACAGTCTGAAGGCTTTTTGTGCAATCTCAGGCAGTTTGTGAAATAGTCACAAGTTGTACCTAACAATTCATGTCTGCAGACACAAATTATGGTGCTCCAGTTTGATGAAACAACTAAGCACGCATTAGGACGCACGAGGAGGTGGTGGCTGTATAATTCACTTGTCATTCACTTAAAAGACCACCGTCTGAATCACTTATTAGATTGTTCTTTTGAGTTCACTCACTGTTTGGTCAGGTTTAGAGAAAAATCATACTTTGGTTAAACATTTTACTTGCATCAAAATGCCATTTTCTCTGAAGAGTCTCAAAAACATGCAATACATAGAATCTAACAATTTACAGATTGAAGTAAGTCTCACTTAATGTCACTAAAGAAAACATAACATTTGCCAGACAGGTACTATGGTCATGGGAAAAAGAAAGTAAACCTTCTGTCAATTCTGTTTTACAGGACATAAATAAGTCATCTGACCTTTAGCAGTGACCAGTGTAAAGCAACATACAACAGATTTCACAGTTTCATTATTTATTCAACAGAAATGATGCCAAAATACAGAAGCAATGTGTAAAATAATTATTTGCCCCGGTCTTGTGGCTGAAAAACAGGCACAAATCACCACCCCTCCACCACTGTGCCTGACAGTTGTTATGAGGTGTTTGTGCTGATATGCTGTTTTTGTTTTTTTACATGAAACTGTGTATTACAGCCTTTCTAAAGAAGATTAATGTAGTTTTGTAGGTTATTTACATATAACTTTGAAAACTTAAACTGTTCTGCCATGTTCTTTTTAAATAGAAGATTCTTTCTCCAGGTTACATTTAGAAACAAGTCATACATTTTCAGTCTTTTTCTAACAGTACTATCATGAAACTTTAACATCTAACATGCTAACTCCAAATGTCAGGATATGACCTTGAGGTGAATTTGACAGTCCACTCCTGGGAAGATTGGCAATGCCCATACGGAAAAGAAATAGTGAAAACTTATATGTGATTACTCATGAAAGTGGCCACTTTCGCATTACTTTCATACATTGTTTTAGTAAGTATCCAAAACATACAAGTTTCATTATATAATTTTTCAAGGGATCTTATATCTGTTTTCACACTTATATGCTTTTCATACAAGTTTCACACAAGACAGATACAAACTTTATAAGATTTATATATATCTTTTCCATATGGGTGGTCTTGAATGTTTTCCACTTGTGAAAAAGTCCATCATTCTTTCTCAGAAGAATGACTTCAAATTGTTTGGAAATGGCCTTATAACCCTTCATAGATTGATGGGCAGCAACAACTGCTTCTCTAAGATTATTGCTGATGTCTTTCATCCTTGGCATTCTGTTAACACGCACCTGAATGCTCTACACCGACAAACAGGAAAAGGTTTTTTAAAGAGGGGCTCCCGCTCACTGATGATCAGTGCATTTGATTAGCAGCACCTGTTTACTACTTACCTACTTTAGTCCTATAGGAACAGTAAGGATGTCCTTAGTTTTTCACAGGTTGTTTCTGCATTTTGGCCCAGTCTTTGATGAATAAATAATGACACGGTGTATTAGGTCATGTGCTGCTCATCTGAAGTTGTACATACTAATTTTCAGACCTGCTAGACCAGATGATTCATATTATTATGTTTTTATGCACAAACGGGTGTACCTTCTTTTGACCATGACTGTACATCCTGACTAATACAGATCCAGATCAGCCCCATTTTTGTTTTTTATTTTTAGTGAGTCTGAACTTGACAGAGATAAATTTTGTTTTCCACAGGTCTTACTGTGTGTCTGTCTGTATATGTTCTCAGTAATCCAGGTCATTGTAATCTAAGTTGCTTGGAAAGAAAAATGACTAGTGTTCTTAAAGTTGCTTGAAGACTTTAAGAGACTATGGAGACTAGTGGGAGAACTTGAAAAGGATAAAGCCATTGATCACCCTACATACCACTGTCTGTGGCCAGGGGATGCTGTTTATATGAACTTCCAAAGATCCACAAAGAAGGAGACCTATTGTTAGCAGCAACCTACAACATTTCCAAGAACACAGCCCATCACATCAAAAACTCCACGGACTTCACCAACACGGTCCAGAAACCTTTCTCGGATCCAGATGAAACCATAGTGTCCTTTAATGTGGTCTCACTTTCACTTGCATACCTACAACTGAGGCAGTGGAGAAAGAAAACAACTACAGCAAGAAAGCTCCTAAGAAACAGAACCAACTTTGCCCTGATCAGGGACAGCAGCTAGCCACTGGTACAGATACGTAGATGACACGTGTCAAATGTCCAAATTATGACTTAATATATGTGACATGCTCTACAAAATGATACATTTTCTAAATCCTATTGCAATTTTGTGCTATCCTGCTTACAGGGACTATTTTAACAGAACTGTTACACTGTCACCTAATGTACTTTCAATGTCTTTAAGCAAAAAGAAAAGTGCCAGTATCTTAAATAGGTCTCCTGAAACAAGAAAAGAGCCCAAAGTTTTTCCATTACCCTTTGCAAAGAAAAATCACTATTTAGAGGTGATAAGAAAAGGGCAATTGCAGTAATTACAATGAGTGTAGCAGTGATGCACAGTGTTTTTCTTTGTACTTCCCCTTTGGCAGTTTAGGTTGTTAAGAAGAGAGACTTCTTAACAAACTGAATAAACCAGTCCAAAGTCTTTGTATTTTACTCACAGTAAAAAAGCACAAGCTATAGTTTTCAGTTAGCTTTGATGAAGCTGAACTGAATTTCTAAGCAGTTGAATGAGTGTAGTTTTCAGCTTTTGTAAAGTCCATAGGTTTTCTAATCACTTTTCTTAGAAAAGGCGCAATGCGGGCAATCACAAGCTCAATTTCAGTGCAGTTTTTATTTGTTTGTTTTTTTACTGATTAAACAATGCAGTGAGTTTTCCACACATACTACAATTAACAAAAAACTAATTTCAACTCTAGACCGGCACAAGGCTTTTTAAAAGCATTATTTGTACACAGGGGAAATAAAAGGAGACACATTGTGTTTCTTGATCACTGTGAGCCCACACAGTCAGGGCATAGTGACAGCATGATGAGTGTTAGTGGCCAGTGTGTAGGATGACGTTCCTGAGCAATGGCTGTTGTCAGGAGTTGTTGGCTGTTGGAGGGAAAAAATAAAAAATGGGTAGTTACTGTAAACAAACAGAAGGTGACTCATGTGGGGGGGCTAAATGAGACTGTTTTAAATTGAGGAGGAAATTAACAGTGTGGCACTGTTAAAACAGAAAGTAAATCGTTTTAGGAATGATGTTGCAGTGAATGTTGTCTTTGACTGATTTAAACTTCTTGCCTCCTTGCAAACTGCCTCTCCAAGGAAAATGGGAAGGCAGAGATGAGCTAGAACTTCAAATAAAGGAACATGAGTCAATTATTTACTGTCTTGCAGCACCCTAACAGCATTTGTGATTTTTCCTGTTCCACTGACAAAACCTGGAGCTACAGACGGAGGATATTAATGACTAACTCTCTTGCTTTCCTTGTATAGTCATATTTTTTAAAATGCTACCATAGTTTAAATTTCACATGAGGCTAGTCATAGTATCTTTTTTATTGGGCCTAGAAAATACAAATATTGTACCTTGTTATATTATGCATGGAGCGTGAAAATGTCCTACAGTAATTGGCTTGTTAATTTTGCTCGGCTACAGCTAAACCTGCAAGCCAGCAAAGAGCCCATTTAAATGAGAAAAATGTGTCCACTATTTCCAGGCATCTGACATTGTGGAACGTATGCAATAAATAAAGGAAGGGTGCTACCCTTCTTAATGCTTTAGAACTGGAGTGGTGAACCACACGTTAAAGAAAAGTAACAAAACAGATGGCAAAGTTGATTTAAAGCCCTGATACTTAAGCAAGATTGGGGAATCAATACCAACTGTCACGAACTGGCTCAAAGTAGGTGACTAGTTTTCAGACAAGTGGGAGGTGGGTATTTATGCACCAATTCCACTGGGCCAAAAAGCAACCATAAACTGCCTGGAAGTCAGGAGAAATGCTCCCAAGACATTGTCTTCAACCACACTGACTGCCAAATTAAAAAGACTTTGGCCAATTATACCACCTAATATGGCTATACTCACTCAAAAAGACAAGTCAAATCTTGAATACATGGATTTGAGAGCAAAAGAGAGCATGGATTCGAGAGCTGTTGCTGCTGTCTTCCAACGTCAACCACAGAGTTAATTAATGTTACCAATCCAAATTAATGCCATTTTGTGTGGAACTCCATTGAATATTGGTCACAATGTTAGCATTATGTAGCACTGTCACAATAGCTCAAATTTTAATCTTAACAATGGATTAAAAGATCCTGGATAAGCCCCCATTTATCATGAACTGGGCCAAAACTGGTGACAGGCAGGTAGGCCACAGAAGATGGCTACTTAAATTAAAGATTATTTATTAAATATAAACTAAACAAAAGACAAACCGCTCAGCTGTTTGATGCCAGGTGTAGCGAGAGAGACTGAACAGTTCATCTGGTCCAGTTTTTATAGCCTGCAAGACACAGGTGACCTGCATTCACTGATGATCCTCCCATTATCAGTAACAACAGGCCAGGGCTTTTTTGACAGTGGGAGTGTGGTCTCATTGCATTGAATCTGTTATTAGTTCTGTACATCAAGGCAAAAATAAGTGTGGAAATATGCCCCATTCAACTGAAATATCGACACCTTAGCGCAGGGGTGTCCAAACTTTTTTCACTGAGGGCCACATACATAAAAATATAGGAGGGGCTGGGCCACTTACTAGAAATTAGGTATATAACCTTAACTTTAGTGTATTAAAGTTAGAAAAATCACTTAAAAGTGGTCGAATATGTTATATTGCTGAATATAATTAAAGACAAAACTGCCTTCATCACAGCTTTCCATAAATGGATCTTTATTGATTTATTCAGAAAAAGCTTTGGTAGCTCATTCTCAGAACAGCAGCCTCAGATTTCTTCTTAGACAGAAGATTTACAGTACAGAGAAAAAAAACAATAAAGGGGAAAATGGGACGGGTACATTTCAAGTTTGTTATTTAAGTTATTAGGCTTAGCAACACAACTATTAACATTCGTTTGAAACCGTTATCAACATTAACAGACTGAACTGGACTTAATAACAGGAGTGCATATAATTTTAGTAAATTATTCTGGTGAGTATCAGCTGCGCTGGGTATGTAAGTCAGGCCATCCAGCTGCAGTGCTGATCATCTGGACAAATGTCACTTGATCAAGGAGCAAATCTGCATCAGATAAGATCAACTGACTTTGCGTGTGCAGTGTGTGTGCTGTGCACAGCGGTGTGTACTCTGTGTGTTAACAAGAAAAACGCACATAAGAAAGTGGTGTGCAAAAGCAGGTTAGTGACAGAAATGATGAGAATTATTGATATTTGAAGCATGTGTACCTGCATATTAACACACGGGTATGGTGGAATATATTTTTTACTCACCTAAAGCGCTCGTGCTCTAGTCCACTCCCCACAAAAAAATAGCAGCTGTGCGGTGTCTGTGGCATTGGTGCTCTCATCGCATGTGATGGAGTAAAAATCAAAAGTGCAGCTTTATCAGACAGTTGCAGTTTAATGTTGGCTGACAAGTCTTCAATGCGTCGCACAACTGTATTTCTGGACATGCTGATGCACATTATTTCGGTGACTTTAACGAGGCCGTGTTTTATGAGGTCTCCATCTGAAAAAGGCTTGCCATGTCTTGCGATGAGTTGGGCGACCTCATAGCTGGCTATTGGAGCCTTTTCCTGGACCTTTTGAGCACGGAAAAAATACTGTTGCTGACCCTGCAGGAGAGCTACCCTTTGCTTTAATTTCTGCTCTCGCTCAGCACCAGTGTAGGATGCATAGGCCTCATGTTTGGTTTCATAATGACGTCGTACATTATACTCTTTCATAACTGCCACAGTTTCAGTGCAGATCAAACAGACACACCTCCCCTTGAATTCTTTGAAGAAATATTCACTCTCCCACCATGTCTGAAATTTTCTGCATTCACTTTCAACCTTTCGCTTCTTTGGTTCTGTCCTTTTTGGTGGAGCAACTGCCTTGATCAACAGTAGCTCCCCCTGGTGTTAAAACTAAGAAGTGCAATACACTCAAGCAAAAGTTGAAGTGCGAGCCATATTCTATTCTATTTATAAAATTACTTGCGGGCCAATTAAAAATGGATCGCGGGCCGCAGTTGGCCCGCGGGCTGGATTTTGGACACCCCTGCCTTAGTGGAAGATGCTGAAGCTTTGCTTGCTAGCTAGTTTTCGAGCCTGCACTTAGTATTAACATTGCATTTGTCAGTGCTTAGAAAGATAAACTAGCTTTTCACACCAAAGTGAAAAATTCTGATAAACCGTGCATATGGTACATGTTTCATTATTCATTTTTAGCTTTCACTGTAATGTGCTGCTTGCATGATAAAGTACCAGGTCCTCTGTTTGTGTTTTGCAGCTAAAAAGCATCCACTATGACCACATCATGTAGCTCTAATTTGACACATCCCTGGAAATGTTTTATGCCATGCTATTTACTATTTGTGAAAGTTTGCATTTTTTCACACTCTTGTTATTTTATTATGTGTAATTCTTACTTTTGGTTTTATCTGCCACTGCGACCCGATGATTTATTTCGTCGCCCCATGCAGCTGCAGCAAAGCTTTATTATTTATCTGAAAGAAATTCTTGTGTGGCTTGTAATACAAAAAAGTCATTTTTATGAGGAAAAATCTATTTTTCTCAAACTGCTGTTGATCTTTTTGTTACCCTGCACTCTAAAAACTATTGTTTAAGCTCAACAAAAAAAATTAACGCAACAGTTTCCATTAGTCTTTTTGAGTTATGATAACTTATGTTGAAATTAGATTGAACCAACAAACTATATTGAGTTACGGGAATTAAATTATCCTCCATAATCAAAGGTGATTTGAATTACCATTTAGGTAATATTTGGTAGCTTAAAAACATATTTTTAAGTTGTTTACTCATAAAAATTATGTTCCTCCAATTACTTTTTCCACATTATTTGAAATGATTTTTAAGTGTTATGTAATTAATTACAGCAATTACAAAAACAATTTTTTAAAGTTCATTATTTAAAATATTAAGTTGCTGATTTTCATCATTATTATCATCATTTTAGCTTTCTCTTATTTTTTTTTTATTGTAATAGCTTTTAAGAAAGGAATTCATTCAACATTTTTTTTTATCAAATAACTTTTTTATTTTTTTAACAGTAGGCATTTCAACACTTTGTATTTAAAAAGTGAAAATAAACCAGAAATTTAGATTTATACCATCACAGCCAAGTTATAGAATATGCCTTTATGTATTTAACACCACAGAAACAAATGTGTTCAATTGGTAAAAAATCTACTTAGAAAACATTTTGTTGCAGTAATACTTCCATGCAAGTGTTCAGTAAATGTTAACTTTCAATGCCTACCAAACTTTACAAGATCTTGCATCTTTCTATTACACAATGTAGCAAACACCTTTAAGATCAATTTTACACATACAGGATTCAAAACAGTTAACAATTTTTGAAACAGAGTCAACATCTTTAACATAATGATGGTTCCATCAAGGTCAAGGAACAGCTTCTGAACAACTTCAAAAGTATATTTGCATTAGCTCAGATTGAGAGCATATATTATGCCCATGAGCAAAACACAGCACCTTGGGAAATTCTGGCCCTCCATTATTTTTGTTTCCTCCACCACAATGGTTGCAGTCTTATGGTTAGATCCAGGGGTGTACCGGTCACTGATGATGGCAGTTTTCATCACCTGCCTTAAGTTCTTTGGTGTCCTTGTAAAGCAAATTTTAAAAAATAGGTTAGTGAATTATAGATTAGACTTTTATACTTACTGAATCTTAATGAATTCAGATGATCAATGGAACACACACACACACACACACACACACACACACACACACACACACACACACACACACACACACACAATGCTGAATTACTTACACCAAACTCCATGAAAAGGTCCTCGTTCTTCTCTCCAAGGAAAGTGATAAGGCAGCAGATGGCTACTTCTCTGCGTGTTTCAATTGTATTGTGCTATTTAAGAAAAAATAAAGTGTGAGTATAAAATACATGGGTGACTGACAACAAAGTGCATTTCAAAGCTACCCAAAGTCTAAATAGTTGTCCTACCTCAAGAAGCATGTCCTTGATCTGCCTGATTCTCACTCCCTTAGCTCCTCCCCTTGATAAAATGACATCCATCAGTTTTGGGGTGCAATGGTCAAGTGTAGCCATTCAAGGCTTACAGTGGTTATTCTCTTGAACTCCTCCTTTATCTGTAGACCACACAAACAGAAGAATTAAACCTTGCAGACTATTAGCTATACTGCATTAATGAATGCTGTAATACATTATTTAAAGAGGATAGAAGTGATCTAAGGCTACCCCAAGTTTTGAGGGAACAAAAACAATCTTGGTGAAGACAAGGGAGACTTCCCCACCATAACCGTGGTGTAATCTCTAATGTTTTAGCAACCCTGTTTTTGCAGAGGTTTCGAATTTACACATTGATCACTCCCAGCCCATTTTGTAAAAAATGTGTCCCAACTTAACAAAGCACTAATGACCCTAGATTATCACACTATACTAACTGCTTACATAAAGTCTTAATATTAAGTAGATTCACATTGTTAATGCCAGAATAATGCTATTTGAATGACATTAACAATATTTCACACAATCTGATTTAAAAAAAAAAAACACCCCAAAAAAACAAAACAAAGATAGCTACAGCTCTTAAGATCAAGAACAATACTTACTTTAAGCTGTATCACAATACTAACCAAAATCATTTACAATGTAATATTACGTATAGGTCATGCAAGTTTTATAAAGACATAAAATAGGTGAGCCAGATGGAAAAAAGAAGCCTCTAGGTTATCCCTCTGACAAAACTATTCACAGTTTAAGGCTTCCAATTTTGGTAAAAAGAAAAACAAAATCAGCCTAAGATCGAAATTAGATTGCACTGTGTAGCAAAACTTTAACCACGCTTTTCCTAGCCACAGTTGCACTCTCTAGCTGAAGACTTTTGTCAAATGAAACTTTATAAGTCTTATCTTCTGCTGTGCTAAAGTTTAGAATGGCTAGCATTAGCTACATGTGGTAGTGCAAAGTATTTCCTTATCTGTATGAGCATCACATCATACACAAATCCACTACAGGTGACTAGCACAAATGCTTTGCTTTGGTAGAACTGTTATTTGTAAATGAAATGTTACTTACCTTGAAATGTCTTTTACAAAAGCTTGCACCATGCAACTCAACATGTGTGAATTTGCCCAGCTAGTTAAGTCGGTAGGGGAGGGAATTTGAAATCAGAAGTTACAGTGGAAAAAAATAAGTTATGTATTAAATTTCTTTAAGTAATTACAACTTGAATTTTATTTTGAACCCACTAACATTGGGATTTAATTTCAAATTACATATAAAATTAATTTAATGTAATTACCAACATTATTATTTCAACACAACCCAAAAAAATAAAGTTTGCAACTTAGAAGGTCTATCTTAATCAATAAATTAGAATTTTTATGTTGCAGCCATGGATTTAATCAAGTGGTGGTAAAAGGCCTGATGAATTACTTTTTAGAGTGTGGGGAGAAGTGATGAAAAGTCTCATAGTGATAGCTGTGTGTATTTTTCCATCATTTCTCTAAGTGACTAAGAGTTTAGGAGTTCCCCAGTAACCATTTAGGATGCCAAAACAATACTGAACATCCCCAAAAGCAGATATTGTAGATGCATTTTTCATGAGTCGTTGAACATCAAAGAATGGATCAAGATAAAACATGTATATTTTGCAACAGTGCAGATCACCACTGGTGACAAGTGAACCACTCCCTTTTTACTCTTCATCACAAATCAGAAATAATGTAACCCTCTCAGAAACTGAACATCTTTCATTAATCTGACATTTCACATCCACCACAAATAAAATGTTATTGATTTTCCATGGGTGTGCTGATGCTGCTTTATACTGTTCTGTGCCAGCCTAATGAGATTGACATGAGCTTTATGTGGCCAAACAGCCAACTAGGGGGCAAAATAAATCTGACAATAGGATATTAGTCATTTTATTGCCCTAAAAAGAGGGCAAAAGTGGAGGAAATTAAAGTATAAGATCTAAGTACAGGATTGTAAACCACAAACCTTGTTACTTTTCTGGCAGCTCACCTGGTGGATGCCAGAGGTCCAAATCCATTCGATGAGACGAACAGGAACACTTTCAGTTGTTTGTCTTTCACAGAGAATCCATTACAAAGTTCTCACTCCCTTGGTTTACAGTGCGTTTTACTTGTACCCCATAAATCACACCTCTGTCTAGGGCGTCTCCCTACTGTGTTCTTCCATATTGTACCACACTGGTTTAACAATGTGTCAGACACAAACCCATCATGTACTGCACAGGGTGATGACGGTAACAAAAAAGCTATTTAAAAATCAGCAACTAATTAGTGCTTTTAAACATTTTGTGGCAAGTGTGAAGGAAACGTTCAGCATCAATTCATCCAGGGGAAGAAAAATGTAACAAATGGAAAATAAAAGGAAACATTCAATGGAAAGGAAGATGAAAAGAAATGGCAATAGATCACTATGCTGGATGTCTTTTTAGAGGGATATATTCTCTCTCTCAATCTGTCTGTTTATCCATCTGTCAGACAGAAACACATGGAAAAATATAAATTTACTAATACATATTTTGATGTGTTATTGTAGATAAAATCATCTTTTTCTGAAAAATTACAGTGATATAAGCAGTAGGGAATCCATAATTACATTCCAGTTTTTTAATGTTTCCCGTATTACGACTTTACCCACATAAAAGGTCCAAATGCTTTTTATTTTTATTTTGCAATAGGGAACAATTTTCAGGCTCTGGTTGTAGTATCACTTTTCACATAACACATCTATATTAGAGCTCCAGGAAGGAACCTGTTGTCACCTTCTAAGAAAAACTACTACCTATGTTAATAATAAAAAACTTCTACTTAATAAATATTTTCCACATTCATTTCTATATAACTTCTGCAGAGACCGTATGTACTTTTAAAATGTTAAAAAGACCACTGGAATCGTAATGCTTCTTTCACTGTTCAGTGTCACTAGGTATTCAAGTTCAAAGAGGGGTCCCAAAGCAACATTGCTTTTAATTGGTGCAATCTGGTTAATCATAATGTCACCTATAATTTTGCCCATTCTTTGAGGATACCAATTCATAGTTGAAGGAAAGCAGCAGGGGGTTATGAATTTTGCTGCATGGATGAGGACGGGCCAACATTATTTGTGATTTGCTCAAATCACCTGTCGTACCAGCCTCACTCTCTCTCACAGACAGATACAAACATTCAGCCAAACTTAAAGCTATTTTTCAAGATACTATCAACACAGAGTTCTCATTATTAAACGCAGAAGAACATTTTGAGGGACCTGTGTCAAATACTGCTGTCCAAGGTGCAAAGTTTCCTCTGCCTTGTTTAACTTTCACAAAACGGTGTGCAGAAAGGAAAACAGCTCCTCAGCCCAACTTTCTCCTGACATTCTAATGAGGACAGTGAATTCGGATGAGTAAGAATCTAATTTCAGAATCACCGGCAATCCACCATCTCACTGACTACAATTTGCTGCCTCGCATACTTTGCGCCTGCAGGGTGGAGATTAAATGCGAAATTATTGGACATCTGTCATATTAACGAAAGTTGAAATGTCCCTGGGTCTTTTGAGACTGAGGGAAACGATATTACAATGACATGACAAAATGAAGGCAGGTGAGGCACTATTTGATTCTGTCAGAGCTGAGATATCAGAAGTATTAAATCTGATATTTTACAGAAAATCCTTCCTTTCTCTCCTTTTGTTTCTGCATCGACATCTTTCAGTCTCGCTCCAGTCCATGATATTCTTCTTCTCTCCGTCCTTTGTTTCTCTTTTTCAGTCTTGTTAATTCTGTCATAAATCATCCTGTGGCAGTGACAGAATTTGATTGTGATCTTGCAGTTTCCTTGTTTGATAGTGTCTCTTGCTTGATTTAGTCCTTTTCACTGAACATACATCAAGCCTTCCTTCTCAGCAAGTGCTGACTGTGAGCTTTTTAATAGACCCTGGTAAAAAGTTCTCTTTGAATGGAGAAGGAGCTGCATGGGTTTTAACAAATATGCACTTCCTTCACAGTCTTTCTTTTGATTTCCTTCCTCATTTACTCAGGGCTGTTGATCATGCTTTACTCTGATGTTCAGGGCCTGCATGGAGGATCTGCAAGCTGATTAATTACATCTCTTACAGGCTCTGCCTCAAGGGGTACTGGAATAGTCAGCTCAGGATGAGCTTGATTTAAGCTCTAACAGCATTTTACCCATGATGCCAGGAGGAAGGTCAGAGCAAGTCCACAGAGGCGGCGAGCAGGAGGACAAGGGACTTAACACCAGATGATGGATGCCAGTGGTAATTCAACATTCCCTCAAGGACAAGAAACCTGGCTGTAAAGTAAAAGAAAATAAGTAAATACACATTACCTAATGAGATAGACATATCAAGTCTTCAACTTTGAACTTTGCTGGCATTAAAGCTCTAAAGGAGTGAAAAGTATTAAGTTTAATTGCAGACAGGTATTGCCCAGAGTGCTGTTCAAAGAACTGGCTGTGCCAAATAAAAGGACTGCGAACAGTCAGGTTAATCTTAGTTTCTTTTAAATTCTTTGTTACCAAAACCCCCCAAAAAACCTTTACATGGGAGTATGAAGGGCAATTGAAAAGAACTGCGGGACCAAAGTGGGGCCCACAGGGCATCAGTCAAATGATCATATATTATACATTCACACTGCAGGTTATATTAAACCCAGGAGATGTTATGACCACTGATCTTATTCTGTGGTAGCCTAAAAATATTATAATTAAATGAATTACTTTATCAACAAGGACATTTTCATTGTGACTCTCATTTTTAATGAAATATTTTCCTGCCATTTATTCTATATATTTTTCATTATCTATTGACAAAAATCTTATCCCTTACAGAGAGAGACACTAAAACACATCTGCAGTGGTTCCACTATGAGATCCTTCTGTCTGAAAGGAGCCTTTGTCTGCATTTGTAAAGGAAGGGAGTCTGCATATTTAATCTGTTTCTTTTCTTTTGCATTCAGCAGGGAGGTGAAACCTCCTTTAAACTAAGTTCGTGAGGGTTCATTGTGTAATTCACCTTGATAAGAAATGATTTATTTGGATGCATACATACTACAAGTTTCAAATAGCTCTTGAAGAAATAAGATAGCTGAGTTTATACCTACTAAAGGGAAGGAGTGCACAGACAATTCATCATTATTGTGACACACAAAGAAGAAAATGTGAAGGGGCGCAGAGCCACACTGATGAAACTGATGGAAAAGCCTAAATATAATCAAGAATTGTTTGCCTTTCTACTGGTTGTTGTTTTACATTTTATTAAGAAGCATAAGTCAAATGTGCATTTTATTTTGTATTACATTTTTTTCTGTGTTTGATGCTCTGTGAATTAGACCGTGGTGTTGCTGCCAGTAAGTTGAGAAATAAACCTGCATTTAGCAACATTATTTTGTTTCTAAATAGCAAAGAGAGCGTTTTAATTGCTAGGTTCAGACGTCTTCCTAGGAGCTTAAAAACCAATCAGTATCCTACTTCAGCTGCCCTGGAAAGCTGCTCCATCACCCACCCTCAGTTTTTCCTCTCGCTTCTCAGTATGTTTGACAGCAACCAAACAACATTAGTTCTTGAGAATAATTCTGACTTCATAATGAAAGCACATCCATTGTATCAAAGTGGACCCATTTCCAAGATTTTCAGGGGTTTTGTAATACAGCTACATTACCGATGTTGATCTTACTGCCTCACCTAACAAAAGCTCCAGCACCACCACAGTGTTTTAAGGCCCGAGTTTTACGTATTTATTTATATTAATGCCTTAAAATATCAAGTGTGAGAGAAAAAAACTCATATAGAGAAGTGTGCAAAAGTCTTGAGCCAACTCTCTTTTCTTTGCTTTCTACATTTTGCTCTGAGAATGATAGATGGTAGCTACTGAAACATCTAAACAGACATTGAAACACAGTGTCAAAGGCAAAAGCAAAATTTCTACAATTATTACAAGTTTGAAAGTCAATATTGGTGTGACCAGCTTTTTTGTTTACTGTTGACTGAATTCTCATAGGCAAGCATTTTTGTAATTTCTTTAAGTAGTCTTCGGGAATAGTTCTCATGGACATTTCAAAGCTCTTCTTTGGATGTTGGCTGCCTTTTGTTCTTTCTTCTGCAAAGATGAGCCAACACTGCTTCAAAGAAAGTGAGGTCTGGGCTCTGGAAAGGACAATCAGTGAGTGACGGTGTACCATTGTATGTTTTTTTCTGTCCAGGTATGCTTTTGCTGCTTTGAATCATTGTCATTGTGTACTACTCACGCTTTCCAGATGGTATTGTGTGGTGAATGAAAATTAGATTGCACTTGTATGTATTCATAATTTAATCACTTTTTGACTGACTGAAATGTAACCCCAAACCATGACACAGCCTCCACTGTGTTTTATAGACCCCTCTCCTGACTTTCTGCTTACATATTGATGACAAGTTCCTCGCTTTTCTTCATTACAAAAAACAGAATAGAAACAGGTCTCCATTTAGTCCATATCTAATGAAGATTCATTACAGAAGAAGCATCAATTGAAGGGCGCCTGATGCATCTCTCAGGCCTTTGCTAGATTTTTGCCCATTTCTTAAGAACACGACTTTCAAATACCATTCATCTGCTGTAGATGGCTTTTTAGGCCTGCCACTTATTGTGCTCCCTTTGTCTGTTTTCCAGAGGAAGCACACACAGACACAAACACACACACACACACACACACACACACACACACACACACACACACACACACACACACACACACCATGCCGAGGTATGCCAGGTAATAGCTTTTTGGGAATCACATTCTTGGTGCAAAACTTTGATATCTTAGATATTTTCATAGATTCAGCTAAAGACATGGACAATGTTGTTTTATGACAGGCTAGTAGTAACAAAGTGCCTAAAGATACAATCTACAATTGTTTTTCTTGTTAACTTGTCTGTTATGTGTGGGCAGAACTCTTTTCAACCCTAGATTTAGGAGTCTTTTGTCAGTGTGAAGTCACTTAACAGAAAAGCTAAAAAAAAAAAACCCCCCGAAACAAACAGAAATGCTGATTCCTCTAAAACTATTCTGGTGGATCAAAAATAAGTGAAAAAGCAGCCGATGTCCAAAGAAAATCTTTGAAAACCCTTCAGAAAATCTCGAGAACTATTACTTAAAAACATTACTAGGAAATCTGGCACCTTGGAAGCAAAATATATAAAGAAAATTCAACTTTAGCCTTTTGCAGAGGACTGTACATGCCTAATAATTAGCTAAAACTGAAACAAAGAAGGTGTTTACCCTTTGATATGTATTTTACATTTCACTGCACATTTAATTGTTAATTTGCAAATCGATAGGGGAAATCAAATGGATAGTTTGAGGGTTTTTCAGTTAATAATAATCATCAAGGAAATTTTCGAGTTTGCAGACATGAACAAACGGGTAAATTTCTCAAGCATGGAATCACATCCATCCATTTTCTGATTCAGAGGGGACGCACACTGGGCCAAGTTATTCAGTGTTAGACGTGTGCCAGTGGAAACCCATGAATATTCTCTGCATGTGAGCCTAGCTAATAGGCCCTTCCTGGAATTCAGATGGCTACTGTAAATTACTCTCTGATCAAATTCATCATCGCAACTGTGCCCCAGAATCAACGTAATGGCACATGTGACACTGTATTTAATCACTGCGCTTTATTTTTTGTTTATTTATGAAACAATAAAAGCCATGAGTCGTTAATTCCACAGAATAAAGATCATTTGTTTGATGATTAGTACTTGTGTATACTGGGGTCATGAGAGACAAAGAATCTCGGCAGCACAATGTCATTAAGATTTTATCGAGGATTAAGCCTCCGCCTCCTTTTTACTATCAGTTCATTCTCTCACTCGCTTTGCTTATTTCCTGAAAGACAGAGACAGAGAAAGATAGAGCTTTACAATGCCTTCATTGTCCAATTAAAAAGGTATTTAGGGTTTTTATTTCAGCCCCGCTGACACCTTTACCACCACCCACAAAGGGAACACCCTAAAATAAACATAAATAATTTGCAAATTACCCATCTGTCAGCTCACATTGTTCATGTTTTCAATTTAAAACTCCTCAAAGACTTCCACATCCCTCACTGTCAAATCATTTTCAGAGCCAACTGTACTCTAAACAGTCTTTCAAAATGTATTCCACCACAGAGGAATTGTTGGCGGCGGTGGCCACAAACGTGGGCATGTATTTACATTAGAGTGCATATTTCCTCCAGCCTCAGGTCAGACGTCAGGCACTTCAGGTTCACTTCATTTACTAGTGTCTTCCCTATCAGACCTCTAGCTAACACTATGGAAAACAGTCAGGGTGGAGTAGCCAGCCTGCTGCTTCACCAACAAAGGCAGTTAAGCTTCCCTGCTGGCTCTGTGCAACTCCAGCTGTTGGGCGGGGGGAGGGGGGGAGTTGAACAAGACAAGGCTCTTTTAAGCCTGCCATCTGGGGTGAGCTGGGTAGAGGTGCAGGGTGAGTAAGGTGTGTGACTGGAATTCTAGGGAGCTGTAGTGTTTGAGTAAAAACTAATAAAAAAAAGTTATGAATCACAGATTTGCAGAGGGAGGAATGTAAATGGTGGGGAGCCACAAATATACACTGTTCAAAAAACAAAATTAATGTATATCTTGCAGGATATCTATAGTGATGTGGACTGTGTAATGCATTAAGAATGAAAGGATGCCACATCAATTGATGGAAATTAAAATGATTAACCTATAGATGACTAAATTCAAAGATATCCTGAAAATCAAAGTGAAGAAATGATGCGGCAGGCCAGTGCATTTTGCTGAAAATTCATTGCAGAAACTAAACACAGTACTTTGTGGTTTGTATGGCCCCCAAGTGCTTGTTTGTGGGAGATCCTCCTAATGAGATGATAGATAGTGTCCTCTGGGATCTCCTCCCAGATCTAGACCAGGGCATGACTGCGCTCCTCGACAGTCTAAGCTTAAACACAATGTCCCAAAGGTGTTCTTTTGGATTTAGGTCGGGTGAGTATCTGGGCCAGTCAATGGTAACAATTCCTTCATCCTCCAGAAACTGTCTGCACACTGTCGCTACACGAGGCCAGGACGTACTCCACCAGAGTATGGCCTGACATCTGACAATGGATCCAAGGATTTTATCTCAATCCCTAATGCCAGGCGGGGTGTTATCACCTAGCCTGTAGAGAGCTGTGTTTTCTGCAGGGGTATGCCTCTCCAGACCATCCCTGACCTACCAACAAACAGCTGAACAATGTTACAGGCAGCATAAGGTTCTT
Organism: Diplotaxodon limnothrissa; assembly: GCF_057381915.1. NCBI lineage: Eukaryota > Metazoa > Chordata > Actinopteri > Cichliformes > Cichlidae > Diplotaxodon > Diplotaxodon limnothrissa. The sequence continues at coordinate 18,810,731 of NC_140607.1, forward strand.
CGTGGCTTCTCCATACCCTTCACATCTGTCACGTGCTCAGGCTGAACCTGCTCTCAACCAGTGGTGGACCTGCTAATCCTGGTATTCATAGGGCGACTGTGGCTCAGGGGGTTGGGAATCGCATCTGTAACCGGAAGGTCGCCGGTTCGATCCCTGGGCTCTCAAGTGTCCTTGGGCAAGACACTTTACCCTACTTGCCTACTGGTGTTGGCCAGAGGGGCCGATGGCGCGATATGGCAGCCTCGCTTCTGTCAGTCTGCCCCAGGGCAGCTGTGGCTACAACTGTAGCTTGCCTCCACCAGTGTATGAATGTGAGAGTGAATGAATAGTGGTATTGTAAAGCGCTTTGGGTGCCTTGAAAAGCGCTATATAAATCCAATCCATTATTATTATTCTGTGGCAAATGCCAATCAGTCTCCATGGTGCTTGGCAGTGAGCATAGGGCCCATTAGAGGATGCTGGGCCCTCAGGCCTCCCTTTCGAAGTCTCTTTCTGATTATTTGGTTAGAGACACTCACATCATTGGCCTGCTGGAGGTCATATTGTAGGGCTCTGACAGTACTCATCGTTGTTCTCCTTGCACAAAAGCAAGTACTGGTTCTGCTGATGGGTTAAAGGCCTTCCACAGCCCTGTCCAGCTCTTCTAGTGTAACTATCTGCTTTTTGAATCTCCTCCATGCTTTTGAGACTGTGCTGAGAGGCAGATAACCTTCAGGCAATGGCATATTGATGAGCCGTCTCGAAGAAGTTGGACTACCTGTGTAACCTCTGTAGCGTCCAAGTGTCATCTCATGCACACACTGACCCTTGCCGAATGCAACACTAGTGAAAAAAACAGGCCAAAAAAATGAGGAAGGAAGAATGTGTGTGGCCTTCACCTTTAAAAGCATTCCTGTTTTGGGAGTTGTCTCATTGTTGTTAACTCATTCTTGATTTCATTCCTCGGCTACTAAGCTCACAAAGTTAATAGTTTAACTGACTTGCTGCTATAATCAATACAGAGCATACACATATTTATTGCAAGATGCAAACACAATCCATTTGAGGTTTACAGAAAACTGAAATGTAAGCAGGAAAATGTCTTTGGGATGTTTACGAGTCTTGAGTTTTTTAGTTTGTTCCTCAAGTTCAGCTTTCCTCTAGCTTACAGTCAATTAGCCAGCTTCATTCAGACAAGTCATTCTGTTTCAGTCTCCAGTCAGTTTCATTTCCAAAGTGCTCTTGAATTGAATTGAAGAAGTTGTCCAGTATGGACGATGTGAACTCAGGTAAAATGAAAGAAAAGGGTCTCCTCCTCCAGCAAAAGAAAAAACTCAGAGCAGCTCCCTGGAGTAATGAGGTGTTCAGGGCAGGCTCATCATCTTCTTCATCAAGGAGAGTCCCAGTCGATGGGCATTTCCTTGAAATCACAAAAACTCAGTGTGTATAAAACAGGTATATTAATGCATTAAATCAAGAAATATGATTTCTTAATGGCCAGTCATTAAAGATATTATTAACAATTACATTTATAAATTACACGCTAATGTGTACTAATTTAGGAGTACAATTTATAAATGATGAATTAAGCATTTACTAACACATTTCTAATGCTTAAATAGTGTGTAGTGTCATACTGCTTTTGACAAATCTAGTTTATTTTGAAAGGTGGGAGTATAGAGCAGTAGTTCTGTGTCAGTTTCTGAAAACGTTATTGCTAAAAAGTCAAAATTAATTAATTAGTGTGGCACTTTATTACAGGGACGGCACAAAGGACAAATGCAGTGCTCTTTAGTTTCTCTTAGTGAGAACACAGCCACAAACACAGAGCACACAGAAAAATGGATGGGAAAGGAGAAAAAAACAAAAAACACTTGACCACAAGCCAAAACAATCACACCTGTGCCTCAGAGGCCCCCAGATCCACCAAACATATTCCAGCCGCATGCAGTGAGAAAATCTAATGTGCTGGGTAAATGAAAAGTCACAAGACAATTATTATGACCCCCTGCTGCACTTTAACAGTTAGGCTGTGAACTAGTGAGCTTCGGTCCTTCCACACCTTACCTTTTTGAGTTTGACGAAATGAGCTCTGCTGAGATTAGCCATTAGTTCAGTTCATCACCGTCTCGGGAGGTTCCAAGCAAACTCCTGCGGGGTTTGATCTGTGATGTGAAACCACATCGTTTTGTGTAGTGATTTCATACTCATTACAGGTTCTGACCAAGGATTTTTAACATCATAACTACTGTTAAACCTTTCCATTAAGAAAAATACTCCCTGATCTGTAAGTTTGAAACCGTGCAAGGTCAATTGGTAACCATGGTAACATGTATTACACATAGGCAAAGACCAAATAGTATGGTGTTGCTTAACATCCAGACCTTTCGCTTGGGTTGTTTAGTATTTTATATGGTGTCATTAGCACTTACAGCTCTTTATGAGAAGAGAAACAATGTGGCGGCTAAAAACAAGTCGTGCATCATTACTTCTACCGAGGAATTTATGTTTTTGGTCGCGTCTGCGTGCATGCATGCCATTCTGTCTGTCTGTAAATTTGATAGCTCGAAAAGTTTTGATTGAATTCTGATAAAACTTTGTAGGGGGTAGCCTGGGGTCATGGTAACAATCCATTAAAATCTGGCTTATATCCACCAAGGTCTTCAAGGTCATCTCAATGATTTATTGGTTGAAAATGGACAAAAAGTGTGGTGTGCATTGTTAACATAAGGAAAGTACTGTATGGAGATTTAAAATATCATGTCAAATTTGACCTCTGACCTCTCCTTCAAGGTCAATAGACTGTCTGAAGGTCATCATGATAATAATGCTGTATAGAGATATTTAAAACCATGTTTCTTGCTGCCATTGTTGATCTGCCAACATGTAGGCACTACAAACATATACAGCACATATGTAACACACTGTAAACTGTGAAGCTACATTAACCCAAGTTAGCTTTGATGTTTCTGTCCTCCTTCTCTCCTTTAATATCCACTTTAAGTTTGACTTTTTGCTAGGATTTGAAATTTAGCATTGCAGCTGCAAATAAGCAGAAAAATAGGAGCAGAAGAAAATAAAGATATGTTAACCTATGCTAAGGTGTTATTTGCCCTTTTGATTTCAGTTGTTTTTAAACCTGATCGTTTTGTATGATATATTTAAAATGAAAAAGAAAAGAAATGGTCAGATTTCGAAGAGTCACTGTAAAGTGTAAGTAAAGTAAAGTGTAGTTACTTTAGTCTGCAGGTGCTTTTCTTGGATTAGTCTGAATAATTCACAACCTTTGCCAAGTGAATTGTTTTGTAAAGGTTATGCTTGTAGAGAACAGATTGTACACAAATGCCACAGGGGAGCAGAATTTACATGACTGCAAGAGGAATGACATTAACTGGACTCAAACTTGCTCAGTGTGGTCCGGAGAGTCCTCATTTCGTTCAGTGTTACAAAGTCACAGTTTCATTCACATCCGTGAATCTGATTAAGGATTTATCTCTAATACCTAACTGCAGATGCAAATTCCTGAATAATAAACTCAAGGTCTATGACAATAACATTATCATTGATGGTAACTTCTTGGCAAATTCTCCTAACAATTTAGTGCGTCTCTTCTGTTCTTTCACCTGACCAATCTGCTAAAAGTAACAGTGCAATTGAAAAACAACAAGACAAAGGAAGGACAAAAATAGAAGCATCTATCTGTCGCTTCTGCAAGCCGACCCATATTTCCAGAGATCTCCTCACAGTATGTCTCATCCCTCTCACCCCCTCGGGGTGACCCGGGAACAATTTGTCAAGCTATTTTTCCACGTCATAGACTCCAAGAGCTATAATTTGCCCCGACAGCAGAGCAGTGCACTGACAGGCTAGTATATCCATGTGTTGAGATTTGCAGTTGGGCCAGGTGAGAGCTGAAATGCTTGTACACGCGGTATACTGGGTATTTGGCCTGGAGAAATTGGCTGGTAAATTCTACCCAAAGCTCCAGAAACAGACTAGCGGGGCTCATTCAGTGCAAGAACAGCTGTGACAAAAGCTCACAGCTGCTATGTTCAGGAATCTCACTAAGTACGTGTGAGTCTGTTGTCATAGGCTAATACTACAGAAGACACTAAAGGACAAGCAGTCAGTATTGGACTTTTTTCACTTTACCTCTACTGTCAGATGAATTTTCTAAAAATATGTGATTGTAAGTTTGTACAGGTCCCTTTTTCCCTACTTTCTGCTATCATCATAATCACAGAAATACCAGTGTGAATAAGATGATAGGTGGTAGTAAAATCGGCCAGTAATCATCATTCATTTGAATCATTATGATGAATTACTAAATTTTAAGATAAATTATCTCTACAAAAGGCCCCATTAGACCATCATAGGTTATGTAAGATATGCGTAGCGGCTTAAAAGATTCAAAGTCAGTATTTCAAGAAATCTTTATTGTATCATTATTATGAATACAGAGGTTTTTCATATATAGAGAAGGTGATCCCCCTAACTCTGAAAATATATCAAAATATTTAACACAGATGGAAGACTGTTTGTGGCCACTGGGGAACATATGAATACATTAGTGTAACAAAGAAAATACAAAATAAACAACAACAATAATAGCAAAGCTTATTTCTTTTTAGAGCATTATTAGTTATGTAGTTAGTGTATCTTACTGTTGTATAGTTATAAAATGAAAACGTTATGCTTTTCTTTAACATAATTTCCAGCTTTTATCCAAAGTATAATCCACATACAAGCTTATTTAGGAGGATCCTTTAATTATTGCATCAGGTAATTTTCAGTAATTTCAAGTAAACATTATTTTTTTAGAGGGATTTATATGATGAAAGCAATCGTGGTCATTTTGACCACAATATAGAACAATTGAAATCAAGACACAAAAAACAACTTAGCAGCCCGGAGACAGAATCTCTCCAGCATGTCCTGGGTCTGCCCCGGGTCTTGTTCCCTAAAGGTCATGCACCAAACACCTCACCTAGGAGGCTTGCTGGAAGCATCCTGGGCAGACACCTGTTCCACCTCAGCTGGCTCCTTATAGTGGGAAGGAGTAGTGGCTGTATTGTGAGCCCCTTTTAAGGGACCACTCTTCTTCTAGGATAGAGCCCAGACATCCTTTGGAGCAGAGGCGGAGCCAGACATTTGAAACACCTTAGCCCTAAAGGGTGGTATGTGGGATTTTTTTTTTTTTTTTTTTTGGGGGGGGGGGGGGGGGGGGGGGGGGTAGAAATGACTGAAAGATTAATTGGCTCTGTTTTGACTTTTGTTCAAAAAAGAATGACTTCATAAAGGGAAAAATATATATCACATGTGCAGGACACCTGAAACTAGTTTTTTAATTAAGCAGCAAGGAAGAACAAGGTCAGGGCTGTATCAAGACACGAGGACTAAACCCCAATTCAACCAGACCCAGAACTGATCCAGAATTAAAACAGGACTACAACAGTTCAAAATCAGGACTACTTGGGATTTAACCAAGACAGAACCAGAATCAGAACTAGATGATAGTAGTACTAAAAATCATCATAGACCTGCACTACACTTATTTTTAATTCTACCAATGTCCACTATTTAGATTGAGAAAAGTTTATATTATTATTTAGCCTTGTTGTGCAAACAAGCCTGCATAACTTAATAAATATAGAATCTGAAAAATAACAAACCTAAAAAGAAACACTAGGTACGAGATACATGAGTACCTATGATACGGTGATACTTTTGGTAAACGACCATTTGGCTAACATGTGTGTCTCACCTGCTCTTGATCCACCTCTGTTCTGTCCTCATTCTCCTCTCTCTCCCTCTCTGTTCCTCTCTCTCCCTCTTTGTGCTGACAATCATCAAATATACAGATATTTACAAACTCTTCAGATAAAAACACAAACACTTTTTTAATTGCAACATCAAATCAGACTAAATGTTTATTTTTTTAGATTGATAAATATAAAAACATATTTGTTAACTTTAAGAGTAAAGAGAGAAACTATCTGTATTTCTTAATTGCAAATGGCACCAAATTGTATTCAAACTTGAGCCACACTTATGGAGCTCCACGATTCTTTTCCTGGTGTTTTGGTTGACATCTCTTGATTTTCCCATGTTACAGAAACAGGCTCTGTGTTTTGCCTTATATGCATCCACAGCTGTGCCACCAATTTACTCACATGGACTCTACTAACCTATCAGAAGCTTCTTCAGCTCAGAATGGAATCCTCTGGAGTTTTCTTATTAATTAACAATAAACTTAGTGTATATGTACTCCTAAATTTGATGAAAGTGATAATAAATAGACAGATCTCTCTCTCTTTATTCTGACATTTAACTAATTCAAAATATATTTCAATATTTATCTAAAGCAAAAGTTTACTCTAAATTGATGTTGTACAGTAAAAATGTTTTATGTTTTCTACCTAAAGTGTATGTAAATATCTGGTTACAAATGTGAATATCCTGCTGTGTACTGAAATCCCTCTTGTTTTGCATAGAAATATACTGAACAACATACAAAGCATAATATATAAAATAACATTTACCTGAGTTTTTTCTTTGAAAGAAGCCTCTAATGTCCATTCTTATATTTCAGTACATAACTGAAACCGATTTAGTCGGGGAGGGTAAGAACTGAAAATATGAAATAAACACACGTAAGCTAAGACTCTCTAAAAAAATAGCATTTGTTCGGCTTTTCATTTCGCCATTTGTTGATTCACTCAAGGAGCAAGTAACGTAATATTGGTCAAGTGATCAGTTTGATATCAATCTTTCGTGATGCACCGTCATATTTACATTATTTGTACGGTACGAATGATTTGCTTTGGTACCTGGTCAAACTTAAGCTCTCCTTAGTATGGCTGGCTCCGTTTCTCCAACAGCGCACTCACGGGCAGCAGCTGCCCCGCCCTCTCGCTCAGTCGCTTAGTGCCTGAGCTCGGATCATACCAATATCAGGGGGGATTCACACACAGTCGTAAATTCCCACAGTCTGCACTATGTGCTTCGAATATTGCTTGCACTTTTTGTTTTATACAGTTGTCAGCCAGGCATCTAACTATGAAAAAATTACACTCCAAAAGACCCCGGGCTTCTGACAAAACAACCCGGGCTTAAGCCCAGTAAGCCACCCCCACGCTCCGCCCCTGCTTTGGAGGAAACTCATTTCTGCTGCTTGTGGTTTAACATTTTTTGGTCATTACCTACAGCTCATAACCATACGTTTGGGTAACAACATAGATTAATTTCTATAAATTGACAGCTTTACTTTCATACCCAGCTGTCTATCAGTCTAGCACTCTACTTTCCCCTCACTTGTGAACAAGAACCTGAGATACTGGAAGTGCTTCACTTGGGGAGCACTCATCCCTGACCCGGAGTGGACACTTCACTCTTTTCCAGCCTGAGAACCGTGGCCTCAGAATTGGAAGTGCTAATTCTCATTCCAGCTGCTTCATGCTCAGCTGCAAACCACCCCACTGCAAGCTGGAGGTCATGGCTCAATGAAGTCAAGAGAACCACATCATTTGCAAAAAGCAGGAGACGAGATGCTGAGTCCGACATCCTCCATCCCTTGGCTACAGCTAGAAATTCTGTCCATAAAAGTTTTGAAAAGAATCTTAATATAAGGGATAATGGACAGCCCTGACAGAGACCAGGAGAGGTCAAGGTTTTCACTTAACCAACTAAAATCAGCTAAAGCTGAACACACACAACAATCACTTATAGCATAGGCATTTGCCTTATGCTATGCTTAGGGCATGCTGGCTGTGCTACCTTCTTGTCTGCGTTTTGGGAGGAAGAATAACACCTTTTTTCGAGTAGATTGTCTAGCCGAGTGTTGGACAGTCACATCAGCTGGTGCAGTTTTCTTCACTTTCAGGAGAGTCATTGCTTCTTGGACTGGGCCCTGAAATGTAGCTGTATCAGCTCTCCTTTTCATCTGTGACCTGACCAGTGCTCCCCGAGACTCCATGTCTTGGGGAGATACAGTGATGTCTCCAATTTTCCAGTCTAGGAAGTTTCGCATCCAGATGATGAATGCCATAATTTTGTTCTTTAATGTGACAGAAACCTTAATTTGGGGTCCACGGCAAAAGTCAACTGAATAAAGTGCTTCACTTGTTAAAATTGCATTTCTATTATTTCTATTTTTTTTAATCACTAATCAAAGCAGAAACAGAAAACCACAATGTGACATCATTAGGAATAAACTGACAATTTCATAAAAATAAAAAAAAACACCTGTGCAATCTGACTAAAATATACATCTGGGATCTCTGCGAACCCTAGGCAGTTGTTGTGGAGATTCAGCTATATAAGGAAATGAGCAATGAACATAGCATAACCACAACAGTCTCATTCCCAGGGCTTCAAATCCTGTCATTTTGTCAAAGCTGCTAGCATCTAAAAAATATGCATAAGATGTCCTTTGGTGTCTGTGCTGTAATGCACCTGGTTTATGCAATAGTGAGATGGGTCTGCCTCTCAGCTCATCTCTTATGGATGCTTGTAGAGGACCCCTCGAGTAGCATGGTGAAAATTGATTTTCAATTTGCAAGTGTTACAACGGGACAATTTTTATCCAAACCATAATATTTTACCTTATCCAAGTAGTTTTTAGTGCCTGTTCTGCCTTTTATAACTTAAATCGGATATTATAGTTGTAAGCTGCCCTAGAGCTCCCTCTAGTGGCTGCTTTGGGTTCGGTTACTTTGGGAAAGGAAAAAAATGAGAACGTGAAGAAGAAATAAAAGATGGCGGAAAGTGATACCGTAATGTTATCGTTCTAAGCTGATACGGACCTTAAAATGTTGTTGCCTTGGACAAGATATGTCTGTAAGTATGAGTGTCGATAAAATAATTATTCTTTTGTTTTGTGTAAAAATGGTACGATAATTTGTACATTTGAAAGTTTTATCTTGTTAGCTTGCAGTAAGAGGGTAACAAGCTAGTTTACAATGTTAGTTAGCTAATACAGTATTTTGTACTTTCAGTTTTACGATGGTCAAAGAGAAGGCAATGGTCAGAGGCCATTCTTCAATAAATCAGTGCAAAAAGGAAAATAAGTCTGGTTATTGGAGCATCGTTATCTCGCTGTCTAGCTGGTGAAACTAAGAGACTCAGGGCGAGGACAGCATAGTAAAAAGACATTAGCGCAGCGGGCACAACCACGAGGAGCTATTTTCAGCACATCAGTTATGAGTCTACGGTCAGGAAAGCAATATCAACTGGATCTTCCAGAAGAGGAAGAAACACCAGACCAAAGAGAAACAAAACAAGTGCACAACGCAGAGGATATGGAGAACAAGGATAATGCAAGCAACGCAGACACACAGGCGGAGTCTAGACGCTCGCGTACGTCCAAGCGTTCATCCACAAGTTCTGCAGCACTTAAAGCACGAGCAAAAGCAGAGGCTGCACGTGCACAGCTGGCGTATTCAGAAAGAGAAGCAGCTATAATGAAACAAAAAACTGAACTTGAGGCAAATTTACATGTTTTGAGCTGTCAAAAGGCTGTTGCAGTTGCAGAAGCAGAGGTTGCAGTTTATGAAGAAGAGGAGGAGGGACTCTCAAAGAGTGAACTGCGCTATCCATTGGTGGGACCACCCGCCAGTCCAAAACAACGCACAGCAGAGTATGTACAAAAACACTCAGATATTTGCCTTGAAGGATTCAAATTAAAAGTAGATCCACTTGCCTGTCACAAAGCTGCGCGTGAACAATGCGAAATGGCTATGAATGCAGATATAGACAATGACTGCTCACACAGTGCTCAAAAGGCTAATGTTAAAGTGGAACTCCAAACACAACAGAGAGAGAGACTGGATTCCCCCAAACCTTATCCGTACAACACTCTTCAAACATCAACAGAGACACAGGGTGTCCAGGATATTACAAGGTACCTGACACGGAGGGAAATGTTAAGTACTGGACTTTTGCAGTTTGATGACCACCCAGAAAACTACTGGGCGTGGAAGGCATCATTTCAAAGTGCTATTAAAGACTTGCACGTTACAGCTCAAGAGGAGCTAGATTTAATGGTCAAATGGCTTGGAGTGGAGTCTGGTCACCAGGCCAAAAGAATCCGATCAGTCCATGTCTTTAATCCAGCTGCAGCTCTCAACCTTGTGTGGCAAAGACTCGAGGAATGTTATGGATCTCCAGAAGTGGTAGAAAATGCACTGTTAAAAAAGATTGAACAGTTTCCCAAACTAAACAACAGAGACAACACAAAGTTAAGAGAGCTGGGTGACGTTCTGCAGGAAATAGAATGTGCAAAAGATGGAGGATATCTACCAGGCCTCTCATATTTGGACACAGCTCGCGGAGTCAACCCCATTGTGGAAAAGTTACCATATGGACTGCAGGAAAAATGGATTGCAACAGGAGCAAAGTACAAAGAAGAACACAAAGTTGTTTTCCCCCCTTTCAGTGTCTTTTCAAAGTTTGTAAGACAACAAGCCAAAATAAGAAACGACCCAAGCTTTGTCATCACACCTCCTGCCGACACAAGCTTCAAGAAGGAGAAAAGCTTCAGAGGCAGTAACAGGCAAGTGATTAGTGTACACAAAACGGACATTCCTACAGACACTAGTTCACCTCAAAATAGTTACAGCAAGCCTATAGAAAGCCCTGACAAGGTATGCCCAATACATAAGAAGCCTCACCCTCTTAAAAGGTGCAAGAGTTTTAGAGCAAAGCCCATAGATGAGCGCAAGTCATTTTTAAAAGAGAACAGAATCTGTTTTAAATGCTGTGGCTCTACTCAACATTTAGCAAGGGACTGCAGGGCTCAAATAAAATGCATGGACTGTGGTAGCGACAGGCATTTAGCAGTGCTACATCCAGGTCCACCCCCTGCTCCAGCTGAGAGCTCTGGAGCTGATAAAGATGATGGCGGGGAGACACAGGATAGTGCAAATGCCTCAGTTGTTTCCAAATGCACAGAAGTCTGTGGTGATGAAGATAGCCCACATTCATGCTCAAAAATAAGTCCTGTGTTAGTCTATCCAGAAGGCGAAAAAGAACAGGCTAGAAAGATGTATGCAGTGCTTGATGAACAAAGTAACAAGTCACTAGCTAAGTCGCAGTTTTTTGAGCTCTTTAATATTAAGACACGCTCAGAGACTTACAAGCTCAGAACATGCTCAGGACTGTCAGATAATGTCGGCAGAACAGCAGTAAACTTCATGATTGAGTCAATGGATGGTAAAGTAAAGCTCCCACTCCCAAACCTGATTGAATGTGACATGATTCCAGACGACAGGAGAGAGATTCCCTCTCCACAAGTGGCCATGAAGTTCTCACACTTATAGAAGATAGCTGAAAAAGTACCTCCTGTAGAAGAACAAGTACCTATTCTGTTGCTTTTGGGAAGAGACATTATACAGGTACACAAAGTCAGAGAGAGAATCAATGGGCCACACAATACACCTTATGCACAGCGTTTGGATTTAGGCTGGGTTATAGTTGGAGAAGCCTGCATGGGGAAGACGCATAAGCCCCCTAGTGTGAGTGTTCTCAAAACACATATTCTCCAGAATGGCCGTGCTTCTTACCTCTGCCCATGTCCTAACACGTTTCAAATCAAAGACCAGTTAAACACCACACCTAACCCCAAAAAGGACAGGGGAAACACAAACACCAATCAACTGGGAGAAACTGTTTTTGACAGGACAAAAGATGATGACAAACCAGCACTGTCAGTAGAGGACAAAGACTTCATTGACATCATGGAGAAGGAGGTGTATCAAAATGAATGTAACAGCTGGGTGGCGCCTTTGCCATTCCGCTCTCCAAGACCAGAGCTTCCGAGTAACAGAGAGCAAGCATTCAAGCGCCTCCAATCTCTCAGAAAGACATTAGACCGGAACCCTGAAATGAAAAGACAATATATCGAATTCATTCAAAACATGCTGGACAATGACCATGCAGAAGTCGCTCCACCTTTGGACTCAAACAAAGAACACTGGTACTTGCCATCCTTCGGTGTGTACCACCCACAAAAACCTAATCAGCTGAGAGTAGTCTTTGACTCAAGTGCAGAATTTGAAGGACAGTCCCTTAACAAAGTCTTATTAAGTGGACCCGACCTAAATAACACACTGCTGGGTGTCCTTATGCGTTTTAGGAAAGAGCCTGTAGCATTTTCAGCTGATGTGCAACAAATGTTTTATTGTTTTGAAGTGAGAGAGGATCATAGGGATTATCTGAGATTCCTTTGGTATAAAGATAATGATCCCGACCAAGGTATTTGTGACTATAGAATGAGGGTTCATGTTTTTGGGAATAGCCCTTCCCCAGCTGTGGCTATTTATTGTATGAGACGTGCTGCAGTCGAGGGAGAAGAAAAGCACGGACATGATGCAAAGCAGTTTGTAATGAGACATTTTTACGTTGATGATGGTCTCGCATCCACAGCAACAGTGGAAGAAGCTGTTGAGACACTCACAAGCGCTCAAAAGATGCTGGCACAGTCAAACTTAAGGCTACATAAAATAGCCTCTAATGACCACAAAGTAGTGGAAGCGTTTCCTGCTGCCGAGAGAGCCAAGGATCTAAAAGACTTGGATTTAGAGTTGGACGACATACCCCTGCAAAGGAGCTTGGGGGTACTGTGGAATCTTAAAAAGGACTGTTTTACCTTTCACGTCACCACTGAACAAAAGCCGTTCACCAGGAGAGGTGTCTTGGCCACTGTTAACAGTCTGTATGACCTGCTGGGTTTCGTGTCACCCATCACAATGCAGGGAAAAGCTCTTCTCCGTGAATTGACCTCAGAGCAAAAGGACTGGGATGAATCACTTCCTGCAGAAAAAGAAGATGAATGGAGCAGATGGAGAAGCTCATTGAAGGATCTTGAGCGGCTTCAGATACCGAGGTGCTACCTCTCGTTCTCCCAGGCCATTGCTGTGAAAAAAGAACTGTGCATATTTTCAGATGCCTCCACCATGGCCATAGGAGCAGTGGCATATCTGAGAGCTATTGATGGTGAAGGTCAGTGGCACACAGGTTTCATCATGGGCAAGTCCAAAGTAGCCCCAAGACCCGCCCACACTGTTCCTAGATTGGAGTTATGTGCAGCAGTGTTAGCTGTAGAGATGTACGAACTCATTAGAGATGAGATTGACATTGAAGCAGACACTGTCAGATTTTTCACAGACAGTAAAATTGTTCTTGGTTACATACACAACAACACAAAGAGGTTCTACACTTACGTGGCTAACCGAGTGATTAGAATCAGAAAGACTACACATCCAGCACAGTGGTTTTACATAGCCACTAGTGACAATCCAGCAGACACAGCCACTAGACCAATTGCAGCTTCTGCATTGGCTTCTACAAACTGGTTTAGTGGTCCTTCCTTTTTGACACAACACGACATAGAGAAGTCTCACTGTGATAGTTTCACACTGATCGATCCTGACACAGATGCAGAGATCAGACCTGATATAACAAGTTTTGTTACCAAAGCCTCAGTAACACAGCTAGAGCCATGCCGTTTTGAAAGATTCTCTCATTGGATGAGATTGTGTCGCACTATTGCATCACTAAAGCGTGTGGCAGTATCATTCAAGAAAACAAACACAGAAGGTAAAGGCTGGAAGTGTTTCAGTGAAACTAACACCACAGATGAAGTGTCTAAAGCAGCAAAGTTCATCATTCACACAGTACAAAGTGAAACGTTCAAAGAAGAGTACAGATGCATAAAAGAAAATCTGCCACTTCCAAAACAAAGCTGTCTTCAAAGGTTAAATCCAGTTATTGATGAAGATGGGCTCCTCAGACTAGGAGGTCGATTGGCACCTGCTAACCTAACAAAAGATGAGAAACACCCACTCATTATCCCAAATGCTCATCATATAGCCATCCTTCTTATTAGATACTATCATGAGAAGGTAGCGCATCAGGGGCGTCACCTAACAGAAGGAACGCTCAGAGGTGCTGGATTTTGGATTATTGGCAGTAAACGGCTCGTCTCTTCTGTTATTTACAAGTGTGTTCTCTGTCGAAAGCTTCGAGGACGACTTCAGACCCAAAAGCTGGCAGATTTACCTGTGGACAGGCTGACACCAACGCCACCGTTCACTAGTGTAGGACTGGATGTCTTTGGACCCTGGACGGTCACCACACGTCGCACCAGAGGAGGGAGTGCAGACAGTAAACGCTGGGCTGTGCTTTTCACCTGCATGTCCACGAGAGCTGTGCACATTGAGCTCATTGAAACAATGTCAACATCCAGCTTCATCAATGCGCTGAGGAGATTTTTCTGCATCCGTGGACCTGCTCAAATACTCAGATCTGATAGAGGTACAAATTTTGTTGGAGCATGCAATGAGTTGCAAATTGATCACAAGGACACAGAACTAAACTCATACCTGCAAGAGAAAGGATGCACATGGCTGTTTAATCCCCCACACTCGTCACACATGGGTGGCTCGTGGGAGAGACTTATTGGAGTAGCAAGGCGCATCCTAGATGGTATTCTGTTGAAAGCCGTACATGTCCAACTAACGCATGAAGTGTTAAGTACATTCATGGCAGAAGTAATGGCAATAATGAATGCAAGACCACTTGTACCAGTCTCAACAGATCCAGACAAACCAAACCTTCTCACTCCAGCAATGCTCCTTACACAAAAGGTCAATGCATTATCTGCACCAACAGGAAGCTTTGGACCGCCAGACCTCTACTCAAAGCAATGGAAGCAAGTACAGTGTTTGGCAGACTCTTTTTGGAAACAGTGGAAAAGTGAATATCTTTCAACACTACAGCAAAGGAGAAAATGGACTGATGATAAAACAAACATAAAAGTTGGTGATGTTGTGTTATTGAAAGATGCTCTCGCACACAGAAATGACTGGTCCATGGGAAAAGTTGTAAGAACATTTGAGAGCAAGGACAATAAGGTTCGAAAAGCAGAAGTAAAGACTGTGAAAGATGGAAATGAAAAAGTGTTTTTGAGACCCATCGCTGATATGGTTTTGCTTTTATCAAGTGATAAATAAGTGTTTGAAATAGCCCTAAACTGTTCAAAATGTTTATTAGAAAAGTTTGTTCTAGTGGCACAATTATATTGTACCAGGCGGGGAGTGTTCTGCCTTTTATAACTTAAATCGGATATTATAGTTGTAAGCTGCCCTAGAGCTCCCTCTAGTGGCTGCTTTGGGTTCGGTTACTTTGGGAAAGGAAAAAAATGAGAACGTGAAGAAGAAATAAAAGATGGCGGAAAGTGATACCGTAATGTTATCGTTCTAAGCTGATACGGACCTTAAAATGTTGTTGCCTTGGACAAGATATGTCTGTAAGTATGAGTGTCGATAAAATAATTATTCTTTTGTTTTGTGTAAAAATGGTACGATAATTTGTACATTTGAAAGTTTTATCTTGTTAGCTTGCAGTAAGAGGGTAACAAGCTAGTTTACAATGTTAGTTAGCTAATACAGTATTTTGTACTTTCAGTTTTACGATGGTCAAAGAGAAGGCAATGGTCAGAGGCCATTCTTCAATAAATCAGTGCAAAAAGGAAAATAAGTCTGGTTATTGGAGCATCGTTATCTCGCTGTCTAGCTGGTGAAACTAAGAGACTCAGGGCGAGGACAGCATAGTGCCTAAACCTAACCATTAAAGTAAGAGCAAAACAGGCTTGTAATCATCATTCATGTAAGCAAGAAGCAAGAGAAAATGAAACAAATCAGCCAGTAAAAACCAAGGACACAAAGTTAAAAAAAAAACAAATAAACTCCCAAACCACAGTTTGCTGGCTGATAAAGCTCTAACTGTGTTGTTCTTTAAAAGAGATTATCTTTTGGTGTCTAGTAATGCCAAGGCTGGTGCATGAAGACACACTGGTTAATCTCTGAGATGTGGCATTTGACAACAATTGGAGTATTCGATGCCCTGGGATTGGAACATGTTGTGGTAACATGTGAATCCATGTACAGTGGGGCAAAAAAGTATTTAGTCAGCCACCGATTGTGCAAGTTCCCCCACCTAAAATGATGACAGAGGTCAGTAATTTGCACCAGAGGTACACTTCAGCTGTGAGAGACAGAATGTGAAAAAAAAATCCATGAATTCACATGGTAGGATTTGTAAAGAATTTATTCGTAAATTAGGGTGGAAAATAAGTATTTGGTCACCTCAAACAAGGAAAATCTCTGGCTCTCACAGACCTGTAACGTCTTCTGTAAGAAGCTTTTCTGTCCCCCACTCGTTACCTGTTTGAATGGCACCTGTTTGAACTCATCATCTGTATAAAAGACACCTGTCCACAGCCTCAAACAGTCAGAATCCAAACTCCGCCATGGCCAAGACCAAAGAGCTTTCGAAGGACACCAGGAAAAGTATTGTAGACCTGCACCAGACTGGGAAGAGTGAATCTACAATAGGCAAGCAGCATGGTGTGAAAAAATCAACTGTGGGAGCAATCATCAGAAAATGGAAGACATACAAGACCACTGATAATCTCCCTCGATCTGGGGCTCCACGCAAGATCTCATCCCGTGGGGTCAAAATGATCATGAGAACGGTGAGCAAAGATCCCAGAACCACACGGGGGGACCTGGTGAATGACCTGCAGAGAGCTGGGACCAAAGTAACAAAGGTCACCATCAGTAACACACTACAACGGCAGGGAATCAAATCCTGCAGTGCCAGACGTGTTCCGCTGCTGAAGCCAGTGCATGTCCAGGCCCGTCTGAAGTTTGCCAGAGAGCACATGGATGATACAGCAGAGGATTGGGAGAATGTCATGTGGTCAGATGAAACCAAAGTAGAACATTTTGGTATAAACTCAACTCGTCGTGTTTGGAGGAAGAAGAATACTGAGTTGCATCCCAAGAACACCATACCTACTGTAAAGCATGGGGGTGGAAACATCATGCTATGGGGCTGTTTTTCTGCCAAGGGGACAGGACGACTGATCCGTGTTAAGGACAGAATGAATGGGGCCATGTATCGTGAGATTTTGAGCCAAAACCTCCTTCCATCAGTGAGAACTTTGAAGATGAAATGAGGCTGGGTCTTCCAACATGACAATGATCCAAAACACACCGCCCGGGCAACAAAGGAGTGGCTCCGTAAGAAGCATTTGAAAGTCCTGGAGTGGCCTAGCCAGTCTCCAGACCTCAACCCCATAGAAAATCTGTGGCGGGAGTTGAAAGTCCGTGTTGCTCGGCAACAGCCCCAAAACATCACTGCTCTCGAGAAGGTCTGCATGGAGGAATGGGCCAAAATACCAGCTACTGTGTGTGCAAACCTGGTAAAGACCTATAGTAAACGTTTGACCTCTGTTATTGCCAACAAAGGTTATGTTACAAAGTATTGAGTTGTATTTTTGTTATTGACCAAATACTTATTTTCCACCCTGATTTACGAATAAATTCTTTACAAATCCTACCATGTGAATTCATGGATTTTTTTTTTCACATTCTGTCTCTCACAGTTGAAGTGTACCTCTGGTGCAAATTACTGACCTCTGTCATCATTTTAGGTGGGGGAACTTGCACAATCGGTGGCTGACTAAATACTTTTTTGCCCCACTGTAAATGCCACCCTCACCTTGCCTGGTTCAAAAATAAACCTACAAACAGTCCAGCATGTAATCTGCATATGGTTACTTTTCAGACTTAAAATCAGCTGCTGAGATCAAAAATGTGAAACACAATTTTAGTAAAGGCCTGCTATTTTGATATATTTCCTTGTTATCTATATAATTCCTATTTCTGACACTTTCTGACATATATTGTCTTATCCATATACTTAATAATTTAGTTTGATGCCCGTATTCTCTAATAGGAAGAGGAGTGGAGGATGAGATGAAGCTTTACTGAAATATCCCAATTGGTAAATTTGATTTTAAGATTTTCAGAATTAAAGCCGAATCCTTATAATCACACACTTCACAGTCAACAGTCAAGCAGAGCACTTGAGCAGTCGCAGGAATAATAGCAAAACCGTAGAGAATTATAAGTGATTTGAAAGACAATCACGAGCATTGGAATTTTGAATAAAATAAGCCTGCAATTGATGGAGAATGCCTAATGACTCTTTAAGTGTCAAGCGCTTGAGAATCGACGGTAATGATGCAAAGCAATTGTCAGCACTCTATTTTTTACCTCCTCAGACTGCAATCCTTTGTTCACTGCACATCACTCTTGTTATTCTGTTTTCTCTCTCTTCTATATAAAGAAAGTGCTGCCTTGTTTTTCATTTCTTTTGTTGTTTTTTTGTGTTAATTTGGTTAGGAAATGTGGTTTTGTTGTTTCCCAGAAACGTAATAAACGGCTCATCAAAAATAGTGCAAACTGAATTTAAACTGTGGTTGAAAAAAATTGGGGAGTTTTTATAATGTCCTGTATTTGCTTTTTGGCTTTTTGAAGGTGTTCTCAGTTTGCATATTTGAAACTGAAATGAGTTTTTCTTTCTTTGCAGATTGCAGTATTTCTGACATCTCATCTCTCCTTTTTGTATTTGGAACAGAACAACAAGCTTCATCTTCTGGCTGTTGTTGGAGCTGTAGTCCCTTGAGGTTCTTCTGTAATTCAGCATCATGCTTCTCCAGCTACTGCTTCAACACAATGATTTCTTTCCTTTGCAGTCTTTACACATAAAAGAAGTTGTGCTGGTGGAGAAAAAGTGAGTGCAGATATGACCGTCTTAGGCATTGTATCAACACAGTTTGTTGTTCCACATGTAACAACCCACCATGGGTGTTGTACATTATACAATTAAATGACCTATATACTTTAAGTAGAGATCATAGGGACAGATACTATTTATAAATCAGGGGACGTTCAATAGTTTTGCAGTAAATACTGCATACAGAAAGAAGCGAAAGGTCTAATTTACCAGAGGCTGATGGTAAACAAGACTATTGCCCTCCAAGCTCCTCTATGGATTATGAGCTTTGCTCTGTCAGTAGACTGGAGCACACTGAGTGTCAGAATTATGCAGCTGAGAGTATGTTGGTAGCAAACACATCATGGTTTAAACTAAACAGATCTGTCAGGTTTATCATGAATATATACATGCACACAGGCCACACAATCACACACCTGTGTAAAAGAAAATGCACACAGAATAATACACACTGATGAGTTTTGATGGAGTTTCTAATTATTGGTTTTACTTTGGTTGACAAAAAGAAATAAATAAATGGCACAGATGTGAAATAAAACAGTGATGCTAAATTTAGGGATATTTTGAGGTTCTTTGATGCATTTGCAGGTTACAGTTTGGGCAAAAATGATGATTTACTGGCCTTAAATTGTCAAGAGGGTTCAGACCATTAGATGTCAGATGAGTGGCACAGGTCCATAACACTCAGTGCGTGTGAGGTGCATAAAGGTGAAACCCTGACTCTGCTCTTTCCGAGCTCCTGCTTAATATTTCAAATACTGCAACCAGCACAGGACAGTGGGTTGGCCTGACAGCTGAGTGCAGGACCCTGAGCTCTGACTTGAGCAATGACTGACACCCCTGAGATGCCTGCTGTAGCATGCCCAAGCAGCCCTGGGCAGATCGATCACTGCTTTAGGTACAGTGCTGCCACGGAACTTTTAACAAATACAGATGGGAGGAGATGGATACTTCCCAATGCTTACTATTTACATGATAAATTGTTTTTCTGGCAGCATTTTTCTTCATTTTCTTTTTTTATATATACATTATTGTGATATTCTGTACTCCTGGACACCAGTGTATGCACCGAGAATGGCAATGGACAGCATTTATAGGTCTTTGTAAAATTTCCTGTGAGAAGTTCCACCACCAAATGTTAAATATTAGGAAGAGGAGCACTATCAGGTTGTGCTCACAAACAGAGCCTTAAAAGATTAGAAGGTTTTATGTTGTAACAAACTAACAAGCCAGAAAAGTATCTACAATAGAGAAGACTAATGACACAAGACACAAAAAGACTCACTGAGATTGAAGCAACAGCCTTATTTACTGAGTTGTATGTTCTGTGACACAATCAGAGTTTGTTGCTACATTTAATTAAATTTAAAAAAAAAATCAAACTGTTCAGGTCTTGGCACTGAGTTTTCCTCTGGGTGGATATCGAGTATTTCAGTGGTTATTTCAAGCTAATTTTTGTCTTTTGGCACTAAAACAAATGACTTACTAGGTATGTTATAGGACATGTTTTTAGAGTTTTAAAAAAACTAAAAAGCATTAACTTTAAAATATGCTTAAATTCACTAAACCTTTCACTAGCCCTATTTAACAATCATACATCATACATTTATTAAATTATGGGATAATAATTATTCATTTGCCACCCTGTGCTGTGCTCCAGGTTTCAGTCCAAACATTTCATGTCAGTTGACGAAATGACTCAAAAATAGCACTAAGGTGTAAATGAGCTATGTGTATGAGCTGTAACACACTGTATTTTTTTTCTGCATTTCACACAGTTCATGCTGATTCATGGTCCATCACCCCTCAAGTCAACAGGAATAAGCAGAGAAGAAAGATGGATGGGTGGTTGGAGAGATGGCTGGAAAGATATAATCTGTAAAAAAAAAATATGACCGAAAAGCTTAACAAGTAAACACGCTTAGATTAAGTTTTTTTTTTAAATTTAAATATATTTTTATGTGCACATTATTGATCCAAACTTTCAATGCCTATTCAGCATGTCTCTTATATTTTAAACTCTATAATTTAATAAGCTGGATCAGTTCACATTGTTGCTGTTTAAATGCACTCCCTTTTCATATTCGCTGTCTATGCAGCTTATATTTGCACGTCTCCATCTTCATAATCATATAGAGGCAAAGACAAATGTGATAACTATATTTATTCAGTGCTACATTAGTACATTTTGTTCTTGAATTGAGCTTCCTTGAGGATTAAAAGTTGTTGAATTTCCTTTAGATTAGACATCAGAGTGCTGATGCATCATTTCACTATTCTCCTTAGGAACAACAAGTTGTGACCGGTTCTTCAGTAACTTGATGTTGATTATGTTTGACTATCTGCTTCATCTATTTTGGCTTAAAGAAATAGGTATATGAAGTCCAGAGTCTCAGGATTCATTTGCTGTGGAATTACATATGTCCTCAACAGAACCTAGAGATCTCAGTGTGCCATTTCTAATACAAAAAAACTGGTTTATAGTATGCTATCTAAACAAAGGCCAAATGGTTTCAGCGGGGACGAGTGCTGCAGTGCGCTACGCTATGACATAATGACATTTGATGCTAAATTTCAGGGCTGAAGACAACTCCCTGCTGTTCAAGCTCATTCTGGTTTGATTTATTGACAGACCTGTGTTAAATTGTAAGTTAGATCATACACAGCAATGTATCACCCCCTACAACTTTCAAGGTCAAAAGTCAGAAAAGTCCAGTGCTATCAGATCAATACAGTATCTGATTTCCCACGAGGGGATGAGCTTACACTTTCACAATTAATTTAGTTGGCTCAGACCACGTGGAGAGTTATGACCTCACTGTTCAGCATTGGAAAAAAAGGAAGTTAAGTAAATACTCTTAAATGAATCCTGTGAACAAAAACTATAACAATATGACAAACTGAAAAAACAAGTTGTCAGTTAGAGTGAACATTTCTAACCTACTGTATATATGTTACTAATTTTCATATTCAGAGCAGAAGGAAAAGAGACCAAGACTTCCAGAAGAGTAATAATTTATTCTCCAGCTTGCAAGGGCAGATTCCTGACTTGAAGCAGTGGCACTGAGCATTTTACAACAGAAACCTTCAAGCTATGTTTTGTCTCAGTCCTCAAGGGAAAACAATGTAAACCCTAAGGCAACAACTCATGCATAAACAAGTGATAATAAATGATGTACTATTCATGAATGATTAAACAATAAACAGAATTGAAGGTGAAAGCAAATCGAACAGTATTTAAAAAAAAAAGTAAAAGTAGAGCCAGCTGTGCTGCTGGTCCTGTGCCTGACCTAAATGAACACATTTTTTTCTAAATATAAGAAAAAAACACTTATGCTGTAAGTATTTTTTTAATGTATAGGTACCTTTGTAGCAGTTAAAAAGGGGGTGGCAAAAAAAACAAGTATATTTTAAAATTAAATGTATACATTCATTTGTTTGTAGGTGTAATACTGTCTAAGTGCAGTATGATTTTTATATAGACATTTCTAATTAGAATATAACTTGGGAGTTATAAATTAGCGTATTGACTGCTTACTGTTTAATAAGGAACATACTGCTTCTACTTTTCTCTTGATACAATTTATAGCTTGAAGCATCTTATTAGTGTACTGACCAATAATGTGTGATTGTCAGTTGACCCGTAAATCCACTTCTGACCATTATATTTAAAAACACCTAATTAAGGTTTTACTTTCAGTTAGTCAGTGAATGGAAAATGCATTTAACTGAGGAAATGTAATCGGATAGAAACAGTAGGTTGTGTAAAAACTTCAATGGGTCTTAAATGACAATCACTGGTTGGGGTTGGGAGGGTTACTTGTCTGTATTGAAATGTCTCCCCTCTCTATCTCTCTCCTGCTGATTTGACAGAGTCCATTTGGATTAGATGTAGTGGTGCAGAAAGAATTAATCTTTGGTGAAAATACTTAGATTGATAATTACAGGTTGTCACTGTTCACCCTGTTCATTCAAGTGACTGGTGTAATCGGTTGGAGGGAAACCAACTGTGCTACATCCACTCAGCCAGAACAGACGTTATAAAATACAAAGGTGTACCATCAGAAGGAGATCTAATCTTTCATTAGAGCTAAAAGACGTCAGTTAAATATCTTTTGACTAAATCCCTCGTATTTTCAGCAAAATTGTTCAGGCCTGATGCGTACACATCATTGAAATAATATTGCAACTCTGCTACTTTAGACAGCAAAATCTCCAGTGTTAAAT
Organism: Diplotaxodon limnothrissa; assembly: GCF_057381915.1. Lineage (NCBI taxonomy): Eukaryota > Metazoa > Chordata > Actinopteri > Cichliformes > Cichlidae > Diplotaxodon > Diplotaxodon limnothrissa. Next base: position 18,833,582 of record NC_140607.1, read on the forward strand.
AAACACTGGAGAGTGTCTATATGGGTCCACACCTCTGAGTGTTAAATACAACACTGTTGAGTGTTAAATTAACACTTTTGACAGTGTTATATGTTTAAAAGTAACCTAGTCAGTTTTGAAGATTAACAATGGCTAACACTGAGCAGTGCTGATTTTCTAACACTGGAGATAGTAAAACTAGATGTTTTTTCACATCCATACCCAAGCCAAGACAAAGACTAATACTACAACATAAATCTATAGGTACCCATGCCGATACCACATACCTGCTACACCTAAAGTAGCCTAGTGAATGAATTCAAGTATTTTAACAAAAACGTATTGCACTAACTTTATGAAAATTATAGCCATTTCTTAAATATGTCTGTGAAGGTTCTCAGTCATCCAGGTCATCGTCATTTGCAAGCTCCTTTGACCATTTCATATATATTGTCTCCTATTTTTAGAAGCTCATATATAATTGGATAAACTAACATAATTTCACATTTAAGGCTTGTTTTTTTATTACTAGGATGAACTCATTTGTATTTAATCACTGCCTGAAGTCCAGAACCCATGGATGTCACCAAATGCTCTTCCCTCCCTTCAGATGCTCTGCAAGTCGTTTATTGCAGACACCTTTCATTGCTGTTTGTTCGTGGGTCTCTCTGCATTCAGTTTTATCTTCAGTGACTGAAAAGCATGGATTTTTTTTACTGAAATCAGGTCACTCACTTGGCCATTGAATATTACTGCATATTTTTGCCTTGAGGAACTCTTACTTTGCATGGTGTTTTGCATCATTAACCATTTGGATTTTTAGGTTATGTTCAATCAATTTTTATAGCATTAAGCTGAACTGGTACAGAGAATATCATCTTGCACACTTTAGAATTATTTTCTTGCTACTTCTGTCAGCAGGTCATATCACCCAGTTTCACTGGCAGCCATATATGCCCATATGTAACTTGCCTCCATCATGTTTAAAAGATGTTATGGTGTGATTTAGTGCTTCTTCATAATTTTCTCATTCCATCATTCTGATACGAGTACCAAGTTACTCTTGGTTTCATCTGTCAAAACTTTTCTGTTCTGGTCTTCTTGCTCTTCATTGTGACCAATGGTTTGTATTTACATTTAAGCATATGTATCTTTACTTGCCTCTTGGACACTTGGACATTGATGCCTACCTCCTCATGAGTTTTCTTAACATGGGTAGATGTTCTTAAAGGGCAATTTAATAAAGGAAATAATTCTGTGATTATCCACTTTAGTTGTCTTCTGTGTATTTTTCAGGAGTCGCTCAACTGGCCAGTTCATTCTGTGAATAAACCAGACTGTTGATTTGTTACTCCTGAAGTTCCTGCCTTCTCTTTGATAGGTTTATTTTTATTTTTTTCTGGTTGATGGTAGCCTACTTTGCTTTACTTCACTGCCTCTTGGGATCTGAGAGTCCCAGTCAAAAGCTTCCAAACGCAAGTGTAACATATGGTGCAAACTCTGGACTTTTCATCATGAAATAATGAAGAAAAAAGCCTCACTAGGCCTCTGAGTTGCTTGTTAGTCATTTGTCAGATTAGTTTGTAGACAGTCTATGACCATGTTCAATCAATTTTCAATTTCAATCAATCGATAAAAAAAGTTTGTGTAATACTTACAAAATCATGAATAAAAGCTGACAGTGGATATACTTCAGTCACAGCTTTCTTTTTTATTGTTTGATTGGAAATCCACAGAAGTGTTGTCCAACAGCAAAAACATAAAAATTGTTTCATTGTCCAAATAATTTTGATCCAAACTGGAGAAAGCTGAAAAGCTGTCATGTTGGGGAGAGACGGGTTATCATTCAGTAGTTCTAAGGTGTTGTACTTGTGTGGGTGTCCTATCCTGTGTCAACCACTCTAGGTAAGTACCCATGATTTGCACTTCACACATTCGTGCTGTTAGCTACTTCCACTACATGGGTGGCATGGATTGTGTCAAGCCTGGTTGATGGACGTTTGCCTTTGTAATATTAACTGGTTTTTGATCTGTTGTATGTTGTGATTTCTCTTTCTCCCAGATTTCAAGTATTGTTTATCGTCAGCACTGGATGGGACTGGTCCATCCAGGGTATATTCCTTTACCGACCCGGATGGGTCTTCGGAGAACAAGACATTTGTTCTCTTGGGTATTGTTTCTCGTAGCCGCTTAGCTGTCAGAGCTGGAAGTCTTTGCTTGCTTAGCTTCCTCCTTCTGGGGTTCTTGGACCTTGACTTTCAACCTTCTCATTGCACTGGCTACATGTTGCATTATTAACCTAATACCAAGGGTCTTCAGGATTACTGTTGCAGTGGCTTCTATGATACTGGCAGTGGGAATAGTGAGTAGATCAGTGTTAACATCTGCCACATCTCTCTTAATGAGGGATTCACATTCAGGTGTGTATGGCAGTGGTCAGTGCCATGCCCTTTTCAAACTTAATAGCAGTTTCCATCTATTCATGTTAGAGCCCTGATCTACCATGTCAGTGTGGATGTTGGTCTTCTGCTCATCCTACATCTGTTGTATCTAACCTTTGTATTTGGAAACAGCTTTAAGCTGCTGAGGCGTGAGTGAGTGTGTGTCAGTGCTCATCAACAGAGTAAAAACTTTTCCCATTACAAGTTTAAGGTGTTACAAGACTTGTTAAGGCACCATTTTAATTGAGTGAATGTCATTAAAACTACATTTGTGGAACTAAATAATTTATCTGTACGTGAGTAAGAAACTGTTGCCAAGGTTAACTCCATACATACCTTGACAACAGCATAAGAAAAACAACTTCCAGCCAGGACAATGCTGGGAGCAATTGTATTTAAAAAAAAATGTTCAACAGCACTTTTGCTCAATGTCAAGCTGTCCTCCTGTCCACCGTGTCTCTGTCTAAATGATCTGGTAAAGTACATGCTTTATTTTATATTAGTTTAAGAAAGGGTGCTCAGCATTTGTTCTTTGACTGACAGATGCTTTATTTGTCTTTGTCCTTTGTCGCTCAGGCCAGCAGGTCCCTTATGAAAATGGACTGTGTGTGTGTGTGTGTGTGTGTGTGTGTGTGTGAGAGAGAGAGAGAGAGAGAGAGAGAGACAAAGAATTTGTAGTCACTGTAGTGACAGATAAGTCGATCTCTCTACTTGTTATAAGCTGCAATATCTTTTCTTGTCAGGTTTCAAAACGCCAGTCTGAGCTGTGAGTTTTAGTTAGTAGAAAGCTTGATTATACTGTGTAATACAGGTTATCAAGGAATTATAAGTGTTCATAAATAATAGTCTTCCATGTGACCTACACCCATCTGAGAGTTGGGGGGAGGGGGGGGGGGGGGGTTGAGAAGGAGCCAATAAAACTATATTTTTTCACATTTACATGTGTCTTATCTTCAAATAACACATATTTCTACTGCATATAATAACAGTAAAAAAGTGTAATTGATATGCTTCAGATATAGACCATCTAGACCTATGGATTCCAGGCTACCACATTCATCATCAATACCATACCCATATGGAAAAGATATATATAAATCTTATAAAGTTTTTATCTGTCTGGTATGAAACTTGTATGAAAAGCATACAAGAGTGAAAACACATATAAGATCCCTTGAAAAATTATATAATGAAACTTGCGTGTTTTGTATACTTACTAAAAAAATATATGAAAGTAATGAGAAAGTGGCCACTTTCATGAGTAAATGATGTAAGCCTTATATGATTTATATATGATTTACTCATGAAAGTGGCCACTTTCATGAGTAAATCATATATGTTTTTACTATTTCTTTTCCATATGGGTAGGCTTCATGCCCATGGCATTGATGAGGCTTTCCTTCTTCTCTGGAGGTGATTTGCATTTAAAATCTCATTTTTATGAAGGTCAGGATAATTTATTTTTAGAGGGATAGACACTCTTTACATATTTGTTTAATGGAATATGAATCACTTCACACCTGAGAAATGAATAGATGCAGCGGTGACATTTCCAAGATCTGTTTTTGTTTTAGTATCATAATTTGGATTTGATAAATGACCCAGGCATTTAATGGAGTAAAAATAAGGTCAAAAACAACTTGAGCATCATTAATTATTTTCGCTGTTTGTCACATATGGTTTTCTTGATGATTAATGCCACTCAGTAATGAAGCTCAGGCTGAGTAATTTACATAGGCACTCTCCACAATGTAGCAACACTAAGTACCAGAACAACAACTTCACTTACTTGTTTTGTATTATACATTATCACGACACATCAGAGTAAATATATTTAACTTGTTATTGTAAGATTTATTTGCTCATGCTGTTAAGAATCATGCATAAGTATCCAGGTTGCTGATGTTTCATGCAAACACAATATAAACATTATACAGCTGATAATATTAGAGACAAGATTATTATAGTTAACTCACAGATGTTTTTGAATTATCTTCATTTTTCTCTCCTTTGTTACATCATTCTCAATTTCTGAGTGTTGCACATTTGCTTTATTGTTTTTCCTCTCTCCCTACCTGGGAAATACAGCAACTTTACCTTTAGCTGGCTAACACATTTTGGGACAAATTGCACAGCTGTGTCTTCAGTAATATTTGTTGAGCTGTTTGAAAAGTTTCTTTTGAAATTACCCCCCTCTTCAGAAAAGTTTCTCCCTTTATTTCACTCGTCTTCTTTGGCGCTACCTAGATACTGACCAGGCTATATCACGAATGCACTTTCAATTTACATTGTTACCATGGAGGCATGGGACAAGGGTGAAAAGTAAAAAGGGATGTATTGAGAGTGTACACAGGTCTTGGGATGTCATTATTTTTTTATTGAATTACTGTGCAAACGTCTCCTCTGGAAGCAACACCAGGCTGCAGCACATGACAAACTCATCAACTGACCTATAATATTTAATCACTTATAAACTGAACATGCTGGAATCCCATTCCAGAACATTCTGGTTCACTTTAATCTCCGGTGATATTTATTCTGATCTTCTGAAATCCTGCCCCTGACAAATACGCTTCATATTCTAACAATTACAAAAAACTAAAACTAACAATGAAACTAATAAAACCAAACTATCTACTGAATATTTTCAAACAGTGAAAAGCAAACAGAAATGGTTAAAACTGCTCTGGAAACTAACTGAAACAAAAAATAGTACAAAAATAAATAAAAATTAAACCTATGACAAAATGCATTGAAATCAGGATCTCGCAGTGGTAACACATCCAGACATTTTGATATTGGTGCTCTTTTAGCTATGACTTCAGATTTTTCCTCTACAGTGAGTAAAGAAGACACAGTTTGCATGCTTAAGTCTACCAGTGGCAACTGCATACACAGCCGCGTCCATATTTAGTTATTAAAAAGGCTATACCAATAGTGAATGTAAACCTGAGGGTCTGAAAGTCTGAAGTTCTCTTTGTTGCCTGACTCTATTAAATACCTGCATGCACAGCTTTAGGTGAGCAGCTCTCTCACTCCCCCAGCTGCACATTTGCAGGTGCAAACAGCAGTAGCACCATTAATGATTCAAACCATTAGATCAGTCAGTAAATCTGAGAACAGTGAACTGCGTAATGCACTTTGGTACACCTCAGAAAGGTGAGCTGTCACACAGTGTTGCACAAGTAAATCATTTGATACTCATTAGCTTTCCTCAGTTTTGTGTCCTGAACTCAATCACAGCCATTTATTCCACTTTTAGTAAGCGTGACCTGCACTAAAAAGTCAAAATTATTTCAAATTCTCTCAGTGTTTTCAGTAGTGATAACTACTGTTGGCATACATAATTACCATAACTGTATGTACGATACAACCTTTAACTCACAAATTATAGTAAGAGGTAGTGTGGTAACCATTAAATCACATGTTAATATTCAGCTTTTTCAGCTTTAGTTGCATAATAACACATAAATAGACATAACGACCACAGGCTATATTACACAACCATTATTTTATTTTCTTAGTTTGTACAGTCACTCATATATTGTGTTATTAATAGATTGAGACACTTGGCCTACTAATTTTCACTTTGTCTTTTCATGTTGTTATATTATTTTGAGTATTTAACAAATCAATAAATACATTTAGATCTTTAGGTAAATTAAAATATTATCAGAAATCAATATTCATGTGTGAATTTACTTATTTTCATCAGTCACAGCTTCAGCAGGGGATAACACATAAATCTTATGAGTCAGTAAAGTTTACTGATTAATGTTGCATTAGAGCTGTAACATTCTCAATGTGCTTAATGATTTGATGAACAAAGATATTAAGGTAAAAATGTCATTTAATTGACATAAAATGCCATTTGTAGAAAAGCTTGCAAGGTTTGTTCTTTGAAATGAAACGCTAACTGCGCTGACAGTGGGGAAAAAGCTATATAAACTGGGTTCATCAGGAGGTGGAGAAGAGGAAATAACGCAATAATACTGCCATTTTTGCAGGGCAGTGGGCTGGACACCATCAAAACCTGATGAAGTGATGAGGAAAACAAGTCTTCAGCGTACAGCATCGAGAGTAAATCAAAGCTTTGTAATGGTTAATGATCTCATCTCACTGAATGCCTCAGTCCACATTCTGCACTTCTCTCTGATTATAGTAGATTTACAAAGTTATTTCTTTCTTTGCAAAGTAAGACGAATAGCTCTGGGCTCTGCAATATTTTCTTCTTTCACCTTAATATTTATTGAAATTTTTAGCATGCCAACATGCACACACGTAACATTAATGCGAGATAAAATGCAGATGTGCAGTCATCTTTCTTTTGCTTTGTTCCTTCATATAATAATACATGTAATGTATTCTCAGCATTAGAGCCAGACAATTACATTTCTAAAGACAGAATAATCTGTAAACCAATGAAATTAAATGGGATTGTAGTGGATTATGCAGGGAATAAAGAAGAGAGTAAAATGCATTATGTGCAGATTACAGTAAACCCCATAATCTGTTTGTCCTAAATGGGCTTTGTTCATTCGAAGCCACAATCCATCTGTCCCTCTGGGACACTGTTTCACTGATGCCATCTCCAGCTGTAATTATTTAGACAAATCTCACATTGTGGTTTTTCTTTGCACCTTCTAAATATGCTCAAAGGCTTGAAGCGATTCTCTATGTATATCTGAGAGAAGAAAAAAAACATTTTCTGCTGTAGATTGAAAATAAAAGTCTGTAAGTTTACTGAGAATGTACAAACTTGATAAGGTAAAAAATAAATTTCCTCTGTAAGGTAAACATATATTGGCAGGCAGGGATTGTTCAGGATATACAGTGTGTGTGTGTGTGTGTGTGTTTTTTTTAAATATGTGTATGTTGTGTTTTAATATCTCCTGACTAACCACAAATTGGGTGTACAATGTTTACACGATGATTCTGTCATGACCTATATAGTGCATAAAACATTAATAATGTCTGGATTATGAAAATACAGCTGGAACAAGGTACATATTTTTCTCGAGCACACACAGTGCTTGATATCAGAGTTAGGAGACACAGACATGGAACAGACTTGAACAAACGGCAAGTCTTTATTTTGTCTGATCAAAGTCCAACAGCGAAAATAAACAGGAATCCAAATCAGAGTGGGCAAACCAGTCGGGTGTATAACGAAGCCAGATTAATGGGTTTGCGATCTTAAAATCAGACTTTCCCGTGTCATGAAAATGTCTCTCTTTTTATCTGGCTCAGTCACCATGATACTTTATGCTGCACACATAACCAGGTCGGGAGAGGGTGATATTCTGACTTTCTGTTTAAAACTGGCTAGAGGTGCCAGGTTTTCGCTGATTATTGTGGATTTTAGATGCTCTACAGGGGGAATGTGTTTTATATGTGAAATTTCCCCTCACTCCCAACCGACTGCACTGGCTGGCTGCCCCTCCCTGAGCTTAGTTCTGCTGAATGTTTCTTCAGGTTAAAAGGGAGTTTTTCCTTAACAGTGTTCCCAAATGCTTGCTCACAGGGGGCTGTGGGTTTGCTTTCCAATATTGCAGGGCCTTTATCTTACAATATAAAGCGTCTTGAGGTAACTGTTCTGAGTTTATGCTATATAATTTGAAATTAAATTGAATCGAAATGTGTTAAGCTATTCCTTACAAAACTACTAAATAAAGTGCTATGTTGTCTTGAGAATTTGTATGTATTCATTTGGTGATGGAGAAAATGTATATGTTGTTATACTTGAATGCAATCTGCTGCTAAGTCTCTTTTATACTGCTGTATTTACAGCTATTAGACCATGTAAAACAAAGAATACCTGTAGGCCAGAAAGGCAAGGACACAGCACGACATGACAAAGTAAAGAGGAAAGACTGAAATTATATGTACAGAAAAAGTTTGTGTTTTCACTTTAGGGGAAGTGGAAACACAAGCACAACGAGATACAGGTGAGGATAATCAAGACAACAGCACAAGAGGCAGGAAGTAAAAACAAACAAAAGACATTTAACTAACAAAATAAAACAGGCAGTGAAAAACAGTAACTAAAAAAGCTAAAGCAGAGACATTGATGAATTAACAGGACAAAGAAACAAAGGAAACATGCAGTGAACTGATAAACTCTGATCACTAACGGAAACTGAAAAGAACAAAAACATGAAATACTAAGACAGATAGAAAACAAAAGCTACACTAAACAATGTAGAAAACAAAGAAACCATAAGACACAAACCAGTAGCTAAAAAAAAAAAAAGAAACTAAACTTCAAAACCTCAAAATCACTGGGACACACCCAGAGGTCACAACACAATCACTCTATTTATTGCTGCATTCCAAATCACATTCCTTATAAATGGCATGGATTTAACTTACCATGACATGCATTCCTTCGGTGGTCTCTATTGTTATATCTCTTCTCTTTCTGTCATACATCAGCTGCCTTTATATTTTTGTTGTCATCCTTCACTTACAGAAGACTGCAGTGAGGAAGCTTAATGGCCCATGTGCACCAGCCCACATGGAGTGCATGATGTGAAATGTTTTAATACATAGACTTTATACACCTGCATTAGCCTTGTGCGACTATACTTTTGTACAAAAGCAAGAAAAAAAGTTGCTTTGTCATTTATACAGGGAAAAAAATGTTTAAATATAAACTTTAACATAGTCATTGTATAGGCTGTATCAACTAAAGAATATGCTCTCATCACAACATGAAGTTTTAAATCATAGAATAAATTACATTATGTAGTTTTATTTTGAAATGGCTATGCTCTGATCAGGAAGTTGTTGTTTTTTAAGATAAGGACTGGAACTTATGTAGCATCTTTCTACTTAATTTGACAACTCAAAGTGCTCCAAATGCATCCCATTTTGAATGGTCTCCAACTGAATAGCTATGGTTAGTATACTGTAAATTCTTGCATTATTAATGCCGTCAGATAAACTGACCAGAATCAACACACTGTATCCATTTATTCATTTTCTTTACCAGTTATCCAATGAAGGGTGGCAGCAGGGCCCATGTAGCTTTCATAAGGCGTGAGGCAGGTTACATCTCAGACAGGTCACCAGTCTATCACAGAAACCTTGTACATGTATTGCATGTATTTTTGAGTGGCAGCTTAATATTTAATATTGTGAATTCCAACTGCAGCAAGGATGTTTGTCTGTATAGTATCTGATTCGTGGCCCTCAAGCAAGGCACTAAACCTGCTCACGGGCATTGTATAGTGACATCACCAAAACTGATTACATCTTCAGCAAAAAAAAGAGAAAGCAAGAAAGAAGTTGGTAAGAATGATGACATGGTCCATATATCACAATAAAGTAAAATGATAAACAAACGTCAGAATGAGGGCTTCAGTAGCCTGGCGTTTTGAGTGATATGATCACACTGCACTATATCCAGACAACAGCTCTGTGCTGAAAAATGCCATTAGCAGTTGGCTGCTCTTCAGCAGGGTTGTGGGTTCAAGGAGATGCACAGCAGTGCCAACAGGCTGATGGGTAATCTGACATGACAATATTATCGTGTAGGAGGGCACAGTTGGCACTTTCTCCTGTCATCTCTGCTCCACTCCACTTTGCTCCATTACCACACACAGCACAAAGATTGTTCTCTTTGTGAATGCTCCCATCAAGAAGGCGCAGAATAAGAGAAAAAGCATGAAAGTCAGGGGTAGAGAACAGAAAGAAAGACAATAGGCCTCAGAAGATAATAGAGACATAGCGACATTGTGACAATAAACAAGAAGACAACTTCTTCTAATGGACTTTCACTAAGGTATTTGTTTGTATCGCTCTTAAATGAGTTTACCACAGTACGCAGCTAAGCCCATTTCTGCACTCTAACTCATAAATGACTGCTTTGTGTTAGCTTTAATTTAACTTTTTTGTTTTCACCCAACTTCATTATTGCAGAGAATGTATAATGGGAATTTAGCCGTACATTATACCCTAAGCCATAATGTCTACACATTTTAAAAAGTGCACATTTTCTACAGTTTGCTTTCCATGACATGAGCTGGCTGATTCAAAGTACTTCTGATCACAATAGCACAGACTAAAGATATTATATTAATTCAATTTAGTAGAGACATTTGGATTTTACCATTAACAATTTACAGCTCAAGTCAGATTCCTATGGATGATTTTTAAAGAGCATGGCAAAAAAAGAAAAGTGAAACATACTTGTCTTATGCTAAGATTAATGCAATGATATAAGGAGAGTAAAATCACTCATTTAAATAACCCTGCTTAAAATAGTGGAGAGCTTCATTAATCTTTATGTCATTCCCAAGGATAAATGGGAGAAGTAATTAGAGCTAATAGGAATTTCATTTTCCCCTCTATTTTGTGGAGTTATTATTCACTATCTGTCTGTGATGGGGGAAAACGATTGCACAGAAATAGTTTGTGGGCTATGTGATAGAATGAGGTTATATCATTTCTTTTCAGTTTTTGGATAATAACTGGAAACTTTAGCCTCTTTCAGTGTCAAAAATCACAAATAAATTCCACGTACCTCCAGGATTTATGCCATTTAAGTAGACTCAACAAGACAAGCCTAATAAATAGGGGAGAACTTGATAAGACCACCACAGCATTACCACAATCTTGTGAATTTTAATATGCAAAGTTATTTAAAAAATATATTTAAAAAGGGGGGTTTTCTTCTTTGATTTTGAAAATGGTCTTCATCCAAATGAAAATGAAAAAACAAACAAAGAAAACCAATTATTGTGAGACCCTGTGAAGAAGATTTCTTTGATGTTCCAAGTCGAATTCTTCATTTCCGTTGTCCACATGTAAAGTTTCTGAAAATCTTCAACATGGAAGGAGTTTCTCAAAAGCTCCATTTTCAGTGACCTAAAACATTGTTTACATACAAAAGCACAGAAAAGGTTACGTTTTCCAAAACATTTGTGTATAAGTGGATAAGGCTTTGATGCATTTAAATAACCCAAATAGAGACATTGCAAGGAAACTTTGGCTATGAAGTCTGAGGTGTTACATGGTTCATGTAATAAAAATTAAAAAAAAATAACATTTTAGATGACATCTAGGTCAAGTAATGTAATGCACTGAAATACAATGAAAAAATTAAACAAATACAAATTTAGCTAAATAAAGCCACTGCATTCAGGTGATAAATTAAGAAATATTAACTCGTACTTGCTTCCAGTCACTGTCCAGCCAGTTGGGCTGTGCAGAAACTGAACAAACCAGCATGATATTACAAAAAAAAAAAAAATATAGCATCATATTAAAAAAGCCATTTCTAAAAACATCAGTGACACTTCAGAATGACATTAATGCTTGCTGCATTTGAGCTTTTCTCTTTTCAAGAGAAACGACTGGATAAAGTCACTGCACGTAGAGGCTGGTTTTATACCGCTTTCATGAAATTGCCGCCGTTTCATGTTTAACATTTAAGATGTCAAGTGCTGTTCTGTGAGTGGCTACATTTCAAAATATAGGAAAAGAATTTCTATCACCACCGAATGCTGCAGGATTACTTATAGCAACATTAACAATGATACTCTGCCACTGTACATTATGTCAAACAACACATTTCTTTTTTGTTAACTTAGTAGCGATAAATCCATGTGGCCAAATGGTTGTTTTTCAATTCATGATCAGCTCTGAAAATCGTATCTTAGAAAAAAAATAAGTCAAACACTCCCTTGACTTCCCAACTTATCCCAGAGATGCCCTTGAGCAGCACACTTAACCTCATATTCTGAAGTCAAGCTGCTCAGTGGCCAGCTCAAAAAGACCTGCAGTTATATTGGGCTGTTTCCAGGTGCCGTTAACATTACTATAGTAATATTAAATTAATTTCTTCAGTGCTCTTACCTGCTTCAGACACTGACAATTGGCTGTGTCTGTGAATGTGCAGAGTAACTGTGTGTGCTGACTAAAAAAATCTGGGCAACAGAGGAACACATGATTGTATAAATGCAATGGTTGATTACTGGTAAACATCCTGAGACATACTGAGGGATTTGCTGAATCTGCTACAACATAATGGGCATCACCATCAAGCTATCATCTAAGCAAAGATTGCATTGTAAATATGCTAAAATAACATGCTTTCCAATAATTTTTTTAAGTTTTGCTCCATTTATTTTCACTCCAAACAGAATGAACTATCTGTGAGCCCCTGCTACTTTTGATCTGTATGAATTTGAGATGATTTAAATCAGACTTTATCCATTGAAAACATATATTGCAAAAGAGTGGAATTCAGCTTTTACATTTTTATATTAAAAGCTAATCCCACCTGTACAGAGTGTGACAAATAACGGGTGTCACCATATCGTAACATATCTTAATTAACTGGGAAAGATTTACACATATTTATTATTTGGGAAAGAAGCAGACTTGAGGGCAAACCATAATCATTTTCAAGTAGTCACACTGGTGTTTTACATGATTGTTCATTTTAGCTTGGAAGTATGGAAACAGACAGTAATGCTGAGAACTAATGACAAGATGTATGCCACAGCTGCCTGAAAATTAACAATACTGGTAATTACCAAATGTTTAACCCACCAGTACAAGCTTTCTCATGAAAAATGATATCTTTAATGTTTTCAGATTTTTTTGCTTGCTACAAAAGAAGCAGTAAAGCATATGACATTTTTTAAATAATATGACCAATTGCCGTTATTTACTTGCATTCATAAACAGAAAAAAAATGTTTTTTGGTTCATTTTTGAAGTCCAGTGTCCAAATTTGGGTGTAGAAATGTGAATTCAGTTTGTTATTTGCCAAATAAATAATGGCATATTTTTTTAGGTAGGTAGGTAGGTAGGTAGGTAGGTAGGTAGATAGATAGATAGATAGATAGATAGATAGATAGATAGATAGATAGATAGATAGATAGAGTTGTTGTAGCTGCTTTGTCTCCTGTTTATTTGCAATTGTGAAAAATTTGGTCATGTTATGCTGTTTGGAGAGCAGAAGGTTTAGCAGGTCATTTTTCACTTAAATTGGTAAAAATCACATCTTCTGACACACAACGAGTCCCAGAGTACCACATTTTTACTGTGGGGGCCCTAGTGCCAATCCATCACCTGAATGGAAAATATGATTTACAAGGCATCCATACAACCTCCAGGAGTGATAAATTAACTGGAAAAAACATTCTTTGTTGATCCCATAAGAATATGACAGCAATATATACATGCATATACATATATATATATGTGTGTGTGTGTGTGTGTCAACAGCACATTCACAAAATGAAAAACTTCTAAAGTAAAATGTTACAGTACAGTACAACAACTGGTTACGTACTGAAGTTCTGAAAATAAGTCATCCAGTCACATTTTGTTTTTGCTGTGGTGAAAGATTATGAGCAACTTTGGGGGGCCAGGAGGCCTGGCACACACGCTATGCCTGAGGGGATTGAGTAATGGTGTAGTAGCACATGTACGTCCTCTAAAAGTGTTTATCAAAAGTGAGTGAGAGCTATAGCAGGTGGGGGGAGCTGGACAGCCCTGATAAAACACATAAACAATAACTCATCCGTAACTAATGCAGTGTCATCAGTTTCATTTTTATCATGCAATCTGCAAATGGAACATGCTTCAGGTTTGATAGCCACTGGTGTACCGGTCACGCAGCTTGCATCGTGCCATGTTTATTGCGTGTTTTGTTATAGAAAAACAAATGTTTTGCTTATGGATTACCACTGAGGTACTTATGTTGATATCAACAAATGCTCAGCTCACAGGCGTTCTGTCCTGCTGTAAAAGTATTTTTCCATCCTTAAATGCGCATAAGCTTCTTTGAGCTGTCCCTGCATCTGCACAGCTGCGCTGAGGAATCGTTCCCTGTCACCACATCTAAGCCACTTTGCTCACCTCAACAGGGAGGGAGAGAGAAAGGGAGAGGAAGAGAGAGAGGCAGAGAAAGAGAGAGAGAACCACTCTGGGATGATAACCAATGTTAAGAATTTCAAGCGAGAAGAGATTAGGCTACATTCAGCTACAATGGAGGGAGGACTAAAGGGAAAGGACTTTTCTCAGAATCCAAAGCAATGCTTTGAGGATTGAACCAAAACAGAATATCCTTTTAAAAAGTGTCAGAAGTATTTGTAAGATAAATCTATCTGGTAATACACGAGTTTTAGCTCCGATTTTTAACAATTCAGCAACTTCTTTTCCATCTCCCTACCTGACAGCGCATGTCTCTGTATAATAATCATGCCTGATATCCATTTTGACTGCCTTGTTATATAACTGTCTCAAGTAAATATGACCACACTAACCAGAGAAAGAATGAACAATGGCATCGTTTAATGTCTGGAGTATATTTGTGTGTGTGACTTTGTGAATAAAAGATTCACCTGACAGCTTCATAGTTGATGGGATTTCTTTTTTAGCACACTCAGCAATATCTTGCTTTTTTTCCCCTCCCCTTTCTTCTCCCTACCCTGTCTCCTCAAATAAACACTGAGTCTGTATTCTATAGCTGACTTAGGGGTGTTTGAAATGCATGGTGGTGGTGCAGCAGTATGATAAACACCATCCTCGTTAGACCACTGAGGGAATCTACATCAGGGTTCACTTGAGGGCAAACAGCATTCATCATTGAAGTGCTCTGATGTGAGTTATAAGCTGCTGTAGCCATTATTATGGGTCAAAAGCCTCATGACAGCACTGGGGTACAAAGAAGCTTTGACCACAGCAGACATAAAACAATAGCATCAATATGGCAGTTCTTTGTTGTGTGATAGTGAGCCACCATAGCGACCAAAACTATTGAGGAAGTCTATTAAGAAACTTGAAATTGCTTCTCTCTGGCTGCTTGACTGCCTGACTTCTCTTTCCATTTTCAGAATGGCCCAGACAGTAGAGACAGAGAGGATGGCCTTTATTTTTCTAATGTGGTTACTCTGTATGCCCCCACAATCGTCTTCTCACTGTGGGACCTTAGGGACCAATATAAATAAATTTCATAGCAGTTATCAATATTTTTGAACTAAAAACAGTTATTTCAGTTTCTCAGTAGAATATCTAAAATATAAAATATCTAAAATTACCTTACACACATGAGCATTAAAAAACATTACCTGATCAAATTTGTAAGAATAAGAAGCCTGATACTACTGCAACAGTGATGTTCTGATTTGCACTTTTAGCACAGCTTTACACTGTTTTTAAAATGAGAGGCATATATACACTATATGACCAAAAATACTGGCCCGCCTACTTATTACACCTACACGGGCTGCTCACGGTTGGCCAGGGGAGGTTTGGAGCTCTGCAGTTATTGAGTCAGCAGAGCTTTGGAGACTTTTACACACTGTGCCCCTCAGCTCTCGGCGACCCCGCACTGTAACTTCACGTTATCTGCTCTTCATGGCTGAGCTGCTGTGGTTCCTAAAGACTTCCGCTTTGCAATAGTACCGCTCGCAGCAGATCGTGGACTATCCAGGAGGAATAGCCAAGTCACAAACTGACTTGTTGCAACAGTGGTGTCTTTTTACAGTCTCACGCTCGAATTCAGTGAACTCTTTAGAACAACACGTTCTTTCACAAAGGTTTGTAAAGGCATACTGCATGGCCAACCACTTTATTTTATACACCTGTGGCAACAGGATTGAAACAAACACCTGGATTCAAAGATTAAGAGGTAGTCTGCAATACACTAAACTCAACGGTACTCTGCATTTTTTATGTAATTGTAAGTGCCTTCAGTGTTAATTAAAGCCATATTCTAATGCACTGCTCTGATTTGAATTTCAGTAACTCTTTAGCTTGTAAGTTAGTATTTAAGATGTGAATTGTAATTTGTGGATTACAAGATTACATTGAATTAATGTTGATTTTTCATCCGAATTATTATTATGGTCAAGATTGAAATCTCGGTGCTAAATAAATGTTGATGAAACCTACAGTGTCATAGCTATGAGATTATAATAACTATATATAATTGATTGATGAGCTATTTATAGTTGACCAGGCAACAACAAAGAGGTTAAAAATTCACAGATTTATAGTTGACCGGGAAATTAAAGCTATTATCAGTTGGACTGTTGCATTGCACCTCTCTCATAGTAGTACAGCACATCTGTTCAACAGTCATTGATTTATAGTTGATCGAGAGATGATATTTGAAAATTATGAATTTATGGTTCACTGGGAGACAATCTTGTATCAGTTGACATTACTGCACCCCTTGCATCTCCTCTGCGAACACATCACTTATTTTCTAATATTTGAGTTTTACACAGCCCAGTGTTTAATAGTACAGTTAAAATGTTTAATCAACATTATTATATCACTTATCATAACAATAGATAATCAAATTACATTATTCTGAAGTATTGTAAAAAAAAAAAAATTGTTAACATCAGTTGAAATTCCTCTTATTTCCTCTTGATCTTTAGTGTTAGATCCACATTGTTTCAATATTACCTGAGGGTGCAAGATGATGAAGAATCAGTGTTAGAATTCAATGAATTTGAGGTTGACAGTAAAACATGCAGATTATAAATGAAGGTTGGGGAATGATGTTTGGACAAGCACGGCAGCAAATTATAAACCTGATGAGAGAAAACAAGAAAAACCGTGCTCAATTAAGCGATATCTCCTGGCATGAAACAGAAGCTATTAATGAAGAGATATAGTGGCATCTCCAAGACACGGAGAAAAAGAATCAGGAGCTGGAAGTAAAGCTTGATGAAGCGCTGGGGGAAAAAAAATAATGTAATTCTTCAAGAAAAGGAACAACATACAAAAGAGAGAGACATGCAATGCAAACTCCAAAACATGGGGAAAAAACAGTGCTGCAAGTAACACTTGATGAATCACTGCACAAAAATGCAGAAATGCTTCACAAGAAAGAGTAACAGCAAGAAATACAGAAAGAAGCATAACCTGTTCTCCTAGACTTTGAAAGAAAATAATCTAGAATTGCAAGCATGTTATAACAAAACTAAAAGTAAAAACTGGAAAAATATACGCTCAGGCATGCAATGTGAGTTCAATGAAATGCAGAGGAGAAATTGGGATTTAGAAGACATATACAACAAATGTACAACATTTGAAGAAAAAAAAGCAAAATTAGTAGAACTGGACAAAAGATACAAGAAATTTGAGGAACAAAATGCAGAAATCAATCACATGAAAAACCTCATCGTGCTGAACAAAGAGCTACAGGAACAGTGCCTGAAAAAGAAGAAAAACCACTTCGGCTTTTTCCAGAAGAGACACTTGGCTGCTTCCTCACTCAATCCTGAGGAGGAGTAGCCTCATCTTCCTCCATTTTTTTTCTATTTTAATCTTCACCTCGTCTCCCCTCCTTCCCTTTCTGTCCTACCACCTCTCCATCGCTCTCCCTTTTCTCTTCCTCTCCTCCCTTCTTCATCCCTTTTCTCTTCTTCCCCCCCCCCCAACCAGTCACGGCAGATGACTGCCCCTCACTGAGCCCAGTTCTGCTGGAGGTTTCTTCCTGTTTAACAATTCCTGTACGTTGAAGCTCTGATTAAACTTCTTTACTCAAGTAAAAGAAAAAAAGAAAAAAGTACACGCTCCGGTTGACCATCTTGGGGAAAGACCCCCATCCCCTCTGATTGCCTATATGGGCATCAAGCACACAGAGGTGTTGCTAGCAGACCCCGACTCCTGCGAGCACTCCCACGTAATGCGTGGGAGTGCATATGGGAGTGGCAGGGGCCACAAAAGCCGATCCCTTCCTTTCTGTCACTGCAACAAAGCCCAGCAGCAAATCCAGCTCAGCTGCCTCTTGCTGGGGGAGAAGATGAGGATGAGGATTTTAACATGGATATCCTGGGAGATGAAAATGAGGAAGATGCCATTCTCCCTCCTGCAACGTCGTCGGGGTCTAGCAACTCCATCGTTGGGGAAATTCAGTTCAGTGCAGTGCAGGATGACAAGGGCAAGGAGAGGGATCTTTACAACGATGAAATATTACCTGCTCACCAGGTACCCATCAAGCAGCTCATGCCCACTGTCCCGGCGTTTATGAAGGAGATGAGGCGTTACTGGAATAAACCCTTTTGCCACCGAGTACCCATCAAGGGTTACACTGGCCTGGAGATTGCAGATAGTGAAATTTTGGAGCTAACCAAACCCCTGGTGGTGGAGGAGCAGTTGGTGGCTTTTCAGCCCCCTTGAACTCATGTCAGTGGGACCAACCCTTCAGGTAAAATGGAGCATTTTACAGCCATCATGTACCAGAAAGTTTATAAATCAGCAGCTCACTCAATAAACTATCTGAATGTGGTCACCCTGATCTCTGTTTCAGGAGATGGGTACCCTGAGTCCTACGGTTTGGGAGGAGGTATGTATCATCACGGATCTTATTTTCCGGCTCTCTAGGGGTGCAGTGCAGGGTTGTGGCTGCATCATGGGCCTGGTTGTCGCAGGGGAGAGATCGCGGTGGCTCAGTTTCACCAACCTGCCTGACTAGGATGAGCAGGTTATTATGGATTTTACGTACAAACCGTCACAGGCTACGGGATTGTTTGGGAAGGTAGTAACCACTATGCAGCAGGCTGGTCAAGAGGTGCATGACCTGCTGATGTGGCACAAAGACTGTGTCTCACGACACAGGATGTGATGTGAAAATTGTCACTAGACACCCGTGACACAAGCAACATGGTGAGCACAAAAACTGCCTAACCGTCTACTTTCAATATGGAAAAGTAGCGGCTCTATTCTGTACTGCTCCTGAATGACTGAACTACTCACCCTATCGCTAAGCTAATTTCTGCCGCTTGTATCTGCAATCTCATTCTAATAGTGTTAACATAAGCATCAGGTGAGATTAACAGATTTGTGGGCTTTCTCAGCAACGATGCACCATCTGGTGGCACAAGGCTGCATAACATTTAGCACAATAATTTACTGGCATTGAGCATCAATTAACATTTTAACAGTTAGGTTAAACGACTAGTAAAAGGGGCATAGTTCAAAGGCTAAAAAAAATATCTAAAATATATATATTTGCAATAACTCCAGAATCCAGAGAAAAATGCAGTCTCCCTTTGTTTGCCGTTTCCTATTATCACCGTAAGCAGAGACAGCTAATTATATACTGCATCTCCATTTTAATTTTTGTGTATTTTTCTGTCCTTTCTTTCCTCCAGTTACAGAAAAATAATAATAATTTGAGCTTGTTGCATTTTCACAGTTTTTTTCTAGCAATGTAAGATGGCTATTTGCCCAGCCTCAGCTACCCAACTAGGTAAGAGCGGTTTCCCGGAAAAGAATAATGCCAAATTTGTTTGTTAAAGCCCTGGGATTGAACGTGTCCCTACACTAAACATTTTTTGTCCTCTTTCTTTTTAACACCACTGGAGCACCTGCTGAAAATGTTCATTTAAGATGATCAACATAACTGAACAGTATTAGTGTGAGACTGTCATTATCTTTGAACAGAATGACATTTGCAAGGCCTCATGTATAATGTAGTGTTGTCTCACGAGCTAAGACCTCAAGACAAAAACACTTCTTATATAGTAGCTGTGAGAAAGCATTGTTCCTCTGTTCTAATTAACTGTATCACAGCTATGCCAAAAATACACTCAAGGACTGATTTGTTTTAGGCATATGGAGATGGAGAGAAAAAGATCTTCAGATAGAACACCCAAGTCTGTGGGGAGAGAGACCCTGAAAACCTGCATAAATTACTATGTTGCTCACAAAAATCTCTCATTTCTCTGTATAACGTGACCTAATTTCTCGTACCCTCCATCGCAACACTCGTGCAGAGGCAAAGCATTGCATCAGAGCACTGAACATGAAGAACTGAGGCTTTGATGACGTGAAATAAAATGCAGTTTACCACCGGGTAAAATCTGGTATCTGAAGTGGCAGTGCAAATGTCATTAGTGAGCACTCGAAATTTATGGTTTGCTATTGTTTTAGAAGCAAATATCAGTGCTGATCCAGATCCAATGTCAATATAGACATTTGCATGAACGTACGTACGTAGTTCATGCGTGCTTTTCACTTAGGCTAAGATACCTGCTAATATTCACTTAATTTACAGACTTCGTAAAAGTGCTAGAAAGAACGATTGGGTAGCAGGGAAACATCCGGATCTTGTTCAACCAATTAGGAGATAAGATGGTGGCAAAAAAGTACCATTTTTTGTATAATTTTTTGCTTCCCAAGACAGTACTTGGGAAGCAAAATGGCAGGGGTTTAGAATAATGTATATACTTAGTTAGTAATGTATTAATACAGGTCAAAAACTAAAGGATACAAAGAATGAAAATATTTTACATTAGACCATAATATAACATCAAATCATATTTTAGTGTGCATAGCCATATACATATATGAGCCAACAACTTCAACACTCTGGTCCAAAGCTTGCACCAGTTGCTAAGTTTCCAGAAACAGTTAATTTAGGTTTAACTGTGAGCAGCTTTCTTTTTGTGCTTCATTTTATTTTGAAGACATACCCTTTTGCAAAGTAATTGAGCAAAGACAATCAGGGGAAACGTGTGAGACGACCAATATTGTACAAAGGGAAGCTGCGTTTCAACAGAACATTTGTCTCTCTGGGTGCTGAGAAAGTTCTACTTAACATGCAGATCCCAAAACAAAACAGTAGGAGGGCGTATAGACTGAGAGCTTGATATGCAGACAGGCATGGCAGGACAACAGCAAATAATAAACATGCTAATTTACGAAAGTGTAGCAGCCACTTATCTAGAGCCAAAAAAGTCACATCAAAATTGGCTTAAGCATTCTCTTCACCTCTGCAACAAACAGGCAGCAGCAGGCATTATGAGATGAGGTTGAGTGCTGCAGCCGCAGTTTGTTTGCTGCTTTCCACCCACAGCTTATAAAATATTAAAGGGCTATTTTGATTAGAATAACATAATCATCACTTCTGGCATTTACATATATATTGCATGCTTTCAATGGAATAATGGCTAAGCTCAAGGACAGGATAATATTGGTTATGGAAAAAGTCTGAAGCCTTTTATTTCTCTGGAGTATGTGTTTTTGTGGCTCATTAGAATGTAGACATCCCCACTTAATGCAAATGGAAATGAAATGTGGGGAAAATACAATTCAGTCCAGTTCAGCATTGTTTTCTTTTGAAGATATTATACAATGTATTAAGAGAGATATATCCGTTTATCTGCCAGACCTAAACTTGTATGTATAAGATATCATAGATATCATACATAAGATATATGTATGCTTATATCTTATACATATTTTTTTTCAACTTGCTTTTATTTTTTCATGTTAATTGGTCCCGTGTGTGCAGGGGACGCAGTGTTCACATGAAATAATTCTGTCATTTTGATGCATGCCAGGATTATGATTGCCTTTTAAGTGATTTGAAAAACACTGCAAAGATGGAACATTATTTCTTTAAGAAGCCACCATAATGTGGTCTGAAAATACATCTAAGATTATGAAGTGCTGACAGGATCCCTCAACACATTCTCATCTCTAAACCAGTTGAGGTCTTGAGGATGTGCTGAGCACTATTCAGATAATCAACATAACTTGACACTTAGTCATTCATAAACAGGATCTGGGCTGTCTGTAAGCGCTGGCATAATAAAATAAATGTTTAAATGGCTTTGCTTTTCAGTCTTTCAGCAAAAAACTGGAATGCACAGGGTTTATTAAAGGTTAAAAATGATTACAGTTTTTCAGTTACCTCAACAAGTATTTATTTCTGTAATTAAATTATATTAGCAGTCATATACTCTGTGTGGTAACTTTTTCCTTTCACTCTGTCACTAGATCATTTTAAACAGCTTGATCCTAACCTACTGAGACTCGCCTCTTAACTTGAAGTCACCGCAGCTGACTGGCACTATTTCTTTTTTCCAACCCTGAGCCACGGGAATCTATGAGGTCATCCCATACAGTACGTAACCATTGTAGCAGCTGCCAGGCACAACATCTACTTGATGAGCAGTTCGATTTCCAGCTAAGATGCTTTCATCAAAAATCTCCAGGGGAGAAAACTCAATTTCCATTTTAAACTATTTCAGGTGTTTTGCAATAAACGGTCCCAGGTGCCAATATAATGTTAGGGCCCTCGCTGCATGTGTCACATCTATGTTGATTGTTTGGTTTATGGTCGTGTCATAAAATATAATGACACTCATTGAACTCCTGTGGCAGAGGTGGGAGAATGAGCATAAAGAAAATATATAGTTCTTCTCATGAAATTCAATTATTCAGGATCACTTGCATCATGTGAGATTTCTGAGTAGTCTGTATAAATTCATTATGTGTGTTTTCATTGCGATGTTTTCACTTTTGTGGATGCTTCCTTATATAATGTAGACTGTAGCCTGTATCTAGTGTGATTGTGATAATTCAAAAAGCTTAAATATTCGTAGTACTGTTTAATATATACTCATTTGCACCAGTAAATACTTTTTCTGAAGGTGTGACAAATTAAAAAAAAATTAAAAATACTATTTTTTTTGTGTTTTGTTTTCTGTGTGGCTCTCTTTCTCTCCCCACCTCTCTCCCTCTCTCTCAATCTTTATTTTCGCCTTTTTTTTTTTTTTTTACCAGCAATAAAATGTTGTGGCTCTGTAGTTCAAAATCTATCTACTCTCCTCCCTCCAAAAAACATCTACAGTTTTTGTCCCCAGTATATGCAAATATTGAGCAAGATCTATTATTCAGTTTTATGATCACTGTGTGTGCAGTGGTGTATCACCTAATTTATACACTTCATTATGGCTGAGTCAGTCTCAGGCTGAGGCGCTGTACTCTATTGTGCTAAAGTCTTCGTCTGTTATGCAATGTAGGTCGCCGTGGTGAAACAAAGAAATGTTGGTTTGGTACACTAATGTTGTATTAGGTAATGAAGAACTGAAAATCTGTTTAGACACGATAAGAGGTTTTCCTCACTCTGTTGCTGCCTGAGCCAATCATCATTCAATCATGTAGTGTCTGGCTACTTCCCTGCCACTGGCAACGAACCAAGCCATTGCTGACTTTATTTCCACATATAGACTACACTATTTTCTGCACTAGAATACTTTCAAGACTCATAGTTGGCAGACAATCAAGCCACAAACAGAGGAGTACATGCATGGTAGGAGTTTGTGTGTCTAATGAGATTTTCCCCACCAAATGGTATTTATTTGAACATGAATACTGGTTGTATTTGTCAAACCTGCTACACTCTTTAGTATCCAGTCATGCAGGGCTAGTGACCGCCTTGGAACCACAGCTAAATAGAGAAAAATATATCTGAAAAATACAGCTTGTGATTTTCTGTCAGTCGCTATGTGACTTTGGTTGAAAAGAGGTATATGATGCTGCACTGAAAACCTCCTTGTGAATGCTCTGGTCTCAAACAATTTTATTCCAAGGTTTGCATGGAAGACATCAACTTCTCCACAAACAGTTGCCAACTGCCCAGCAAGTGCAGCAGTAGTGAAACAGGAAAAAGTGTAATGCACTGTTAACCTTCAAAATAAAGGTTGTGCCTTTTTCCTGCAGCTAACATCTTGCAAGATGCGCAACCTTTAATTTGAAGGGTCTTAGACCAGTAGGTCCCTTCCTTGCAAACAATAGATATTTTGTACAACACCATCCTTGTCACTTTTCACCTAGTGACAGCCAGCAAGAACACAATAGTAGTACAATACTACTACTTAGAGCACTCAAGGAGTACATGTTTCACCAGGAAGTCCCTACCAGTCTGTTGGCCTATGTGACTGTGACTGAGGCCTTTATCGCCCAAAGTTCAGTATGCAATATACGGTCTATATATTTATATGCAGAGGGAGAGAGAGTAGTAGATACTTGGTAAATCATCTGTTTGGTTCTTAAATTTTGCTTCCTGAGTAACACACTTGTCTTGTTCCTGTAGATACTGTCACCAAAGTAAAACATGTATGATATTTTAAGGCATGAAAATTAATAAATCTTAAAGTGGGTCATCTGTTAATCGGAGGGTTAGGAGATGACTGCCAAGGTATCCTCGGGCAAGATACTGAACCCCAAGTTGCTCTCTGAGTGTGAGTGTGTGTGAATGCTTTGGTAGAAAGCACTTAGGTAGAAAAAGCATAGATTGCACGAATGGGTGTGAAGCATGCTGTAGAGCAGAAATGTGCATTTTAAGAACCAGTCCATTAAATAAGTAAACATCTACACTACATATCAGAAATATCTTTGATTTCCAACCAACTGTCAGTCTCCGGTTATATTGCTACAAACTCTACTTGTATTTAAGTGTTGAACACAGAGAACTAATGTAACTTTACATTTATTGGTAGGAGCTTGGATATGACCGCGGCCGTGATAAATCTATTGTGGCTTAACAATATGACAAGAAAACAAGTGCATCACTTCACCAACAAAAGGGGGCGAATTTCAAGGTTTTTGTGATTCACGTTCTCCTCTATTACATGGCTCTTACATAAAAAATTAAAAAAAAGAATTTTTTGAGAAGATGGCCTCCTGGAAATGATGTGTGACTGTGTTCCTACCAGATAGTACATAGAGAGCTTTCTCTAAAGAAGCCAAAATCACTGTCTGCCAAATTATTATATCAGCACTTTAGAAAACTGCTCTTCACTCTCAGCCATAAGGACTTTTGCTTTTTTCTCTATTCACAAACAGTATTCCTTTCCTCCTTTTTAAAAGTGTGAAGCACATCAGTTGCCACTTCTATGTTCTAAATATTGAAAGGAATACCTGACCTTGCAATGGCTTGAATTTCAATCAAGCAACACAGAGTTTTCGA